>NC_137630.1:15179219-15851719 GCF_963383615.2 Lipophrys pholis | reverse complement strand
TCCACCGCCACTCTCGGCTCTTTCCGGTGTGACGCTCAGCCTCTCTGTGGCCTCTTATGTTCCCTCTCTGTCAGGATGACTCTTCACGTTCACTATCGCCTGCTCAGGTGAGTCTGTGTCTTGTATGTGTCACCACACAGGTGGCTCACTGCTGCGGCTCCCTGGCTTTATGTTTGATCAGTAGCGATATAGTCCAGTCAGCCATAATATTACGACCAGCGACGGGTGAAGCACGGTCCCAGCTCCTTATCATGGCACCTGTTAACCGTGTTGAACCTGGTAATGAACACTTGGTCCTAAAAGTTAATGAGTTCCTGAGTCATGTTTTAGCGGGAACAATTGGACAGTGTGTCAGCCTTTAAACAAGCTTTGATAAATGATGTACTGTGACGTGCAGCAGCTCCTCGGGAGCTTGTCCAGTCTCCAGTAGTCAGTATATATCAACATTTGTCAAACAATGGAAAAACTTTATAGGATAACGGTGGCCAACTTCCCTGATGTACTTTGGCACATTTCCAAGAAGGTATACCTGACTGTTTTTTTTCTTGTACAACCGAAAGTAATGTATCTTTTTGCTCATACCCAAAGGGTAGTATTATAGTATATCAGTAACTGCAAAGACGAAACAAAGACGTTTCACCACCAGGAGCGGAAGCACTGAGGTCCAACTAAGTGTCAGGGGTTGTTTCATCGTGAAATTAATAGCCGGTCATTCTTTGGAATGGGGCTGAAATCACCCCTGGCATCCCCCTTTTGCCAACTCACATTAATTATTTCAGAATTTGCCTTGTAATCCAAGCTGAGAATCCTACCCAGAACGAATGGGATGTCAGCTTTATGCAACTACTTGTAAAGGCATTACAGGGCGTTAAGTCCCGCTTGGATTTGAATTGGTCTCAGCGGTACAGGATTAGAAGAAGCAGGGATTAGACCTTCCCTTGAGAAAATGAGGGAGACGAGATGGCTGAGGGCCTCAAGATATAGACTACTTCTGACTCGATACAATGACTTACCCCGGACGCTGACCAGCACAGTTTCAGCCACTGAAAGTTGCGAGTAACAAAGTATTTGTACTTTATTAATCTATTCAAGTTGTTTTTTGCTCGTATCTGTACTTTACTTCAACATACATTTTTTCTATTCCTCCCCCTATTCAGATTTTTCACTTGACACTCAATTGAACACAAACATTTCTACGTTCTCCTTTATTTTACTCTATGAGGATTTTTAGAATCCAGCTACATTAGTACAGGCTGACTGTCAAGATTTCCTGTTTCCATTTCAAAGCTAAAACTCAAATTACAAAGTACAGTTTTATTACTCCAGTATTAATCTAAGTTATTAGTTATCAGCTTTTTATTGACATAATAATTAGAAAAATTATATTTGTTTCTAACTATATTACAAGTTGAACCATGATCTGGGTCTATGATAATGATTTAGCTGGTGTATCCATGTTAACAAACAATAATGTATTACAAGAAAAATTGTTCAGGGTTTAAAATGTCTCGGGAAAAAAAAAAAAAAAAAAAAAGCCAATGGTGATCAATAGAGATTCAAATTGATTATTACTTTTCAACATAGGACACAATTCACCGTGGCAAAAAAAACTGAAAGAAGATTGGTACTTATGTACATTTCAGAACCTGACTTTCTAGTAAAGAATTTAATTTGGTACTTTTCTTCTAACCAAAGCCAAATGTATGTTCAGCTCAATTTTACTGAGGTACAACGTGATGTTGCTTTGAGATCAATCATTAGTTTTTAAAATGAAATGCTTGATCCTTCCATTTTTTAGATGGGAATCCATGGGGTTTGCACCAGTTTCTTAACCGAAGGGTGCAGAGGTGGAGTCTTGCAGTACACAAGTACCTATAGATGCAGGAGCCAATAACAGAGGGTGTTTGAGGAGAGGTCGTGTGAGGCCTCGAGGTGTTTAATGCACTAACAGACCAAGACCTCCTGCAACATTGCCTCCAGTTCTGCCTCCTTCTCTAATATCGCTACCAGCTCCTGCTGCCACCTTCGTAGTTCACCTCTTTTTCTCCTCTCTGAAAAAAGTTTACATGACAAAGTGAAAATGCATCCAAAAAGTTTGGATTTTGAAAACCAACGTCCGTTTATAAGGGAAGTGGCCGGAATTTTGAAAACGATGTAATTTTCCACACTGAACAGTAGTGGGTGCTGTTTGTTTTTGTCATGAAACCACACAAACGTGCAGAGAGCAATACCTTCTAAACATTAACAATAGTGAGGAGAATTATGGACCGGGAGTCATACCACTCTGGAGGCCGCCATTGTTGTTACTGTCCACCTGCTGTGCGCAGGTGGCAGAAGAACTATTTACGACAGCCGCGGTGTGCATCCGCAGAAGCAGCGTTTTGAGAAAAGTTGCATGAGACGGTGTTGGAGCGTTTTCAGGTCACCAGTCCATCACAAGGCAAACACAGAGAGAGACAGACAAAAAAAACAAAACCTCATTCACACATATGTACAGTTAGAGGATCCAAAAGGTGTCTAATGCATGTTTATGTACTATGAGAGGAGATCAGATACTATGACAAAACACATGCATGCACATGCACGCCCCAGAAAGAAAGGGAGAAATCGAAGTGGACGTGTTCTTCCTGAGAGGCCTTTGTGCTCCACACCAGACAATAAACTGGCAATAACACAGACCTCCTGATTCGTTTTGTACCTACTTGCCTTTCAACGCTTCACCCTCTGCGATAAAAACAAACAAACAAGTGTATCAGTAAGCAGACTTAAGAAAGTATGAGCTGACGCTTCAGTGGTCATCCTCAGCAGTCCTCTGTGGATTCAATGACCACAGGGCCATTTCTTTCCAACTAAACACACGAGCTCGCGCCTCCATTAGCAATCTAATGTGATTGCAGTCCTCGTGGAGGCTTAGAAGAGCCGAGCCTGGTCCGAACAACCAGACCTACATGAAGACAAACGACTGTGATCCAGTGTGTTACTGCCATTCTGTTCGCTGTGAGCAGGACGTGAGTGGGAAATGCAGGATTTCAGGACGAACCCGGAGCTGCCTGGGGGAATTGGAGAGTTGGCCTTTATCTCCCTGGTGCCCACAAACCGGCGGAGATGGTGGTTTAAACTGGCATTATCTGACAGGAGAGGGGGGTTTTAAAAATCATGGAGGGATTGAAGAGGAGAGACAGGAGGCGAGGACAGATGCACAGCGGTCATTACATGCGGCAGCAGCAGTTACGCACGGCGCACGGAGGCAATTAAGTACTTCAAAAAACCCTGGTGCAAGATACCTGCTGCAGCTGCACCTAATTCTCCTTTACACAGTCAAATCTGAGCACAAGCATAATGCATATAATGTTTTATGCACGAGTACTTACACTTTATGAAGGCACTCCATGTCTATCTTGAGTAAACCTCCATTAAAATTTGCTTGAAGATCATAGAAGATAATGAAGCGGCAGACACCATCGAAATCAATAACATACTTCCTGGATCAGCCCCAAGGTATCATGGGAAATGTAGTTCTGTAATAGATGGCTCCCGTGTTAGTGAATGTGACTAACAATGTCAAGTGTCAAACAATTTTTGTTTTAAAGAGATATAATTGAGTTTGCATCAATGTTTCGCTAACTATACATGAACCTGATAATCATGTTTTTAAAAATAATTATTAAAGATTTATAGGGCATAGAAACAATACCAACTGAGTTATTAGAATGATTGGAGTCACATAACTGCCTTTCCATAAGATTGAATATCAGCCTACAGTCTGGTGAGTGGAGCTTGCATGTTACACCTGTGTGTGGTTCCTCTCTAAATGTTCTGGTGTTCTACTACAGTGCAAAAAAATGCATGTGAGGTCAATCAAATTGCCTAATGCGAACGTATGTTGTGCGCCATGCCCTCGCGACCCTGAAGTGGAAAAATCGGCATAGACGATAAATCAGTGACATAATGCAGTTTGATTCCCAAATAAAGTCCTTGACGTAAACAAGATTAAGATGTATTGACTTTCTCGATTTGCTTAAAAAAAAAAAGACAGAATGCAGATTTTGGTTCTATGCAATTTTTAACCAGCAAAGTTTATTTATATATAACAACAGTACAAAGTGAATCCTTGGCTTGCAAAATAGGTGTGCTTCATATTTACAATAGGTACACATTAATATATTATCATAACAAAACCAAAGCAAATAAAAACAAAACAAAAACAAGAACAACTTTTTTTTTAAATACTTTAAGTTTCTTACAATTTTCACAACACCTTTATAAAACAAGAAGAACAGACAGCCATTATTATTATTATCATCATCGTCGTCATCATCATTGCCGGTAATTACTATTTTACAGAACTCCAGTGTCTACAAGGGGTTTGTTTACAAAGTGTTTAAGATGGAAGGATGCTCATGTTGAGCTCGTGATATTTTGACTTCAGAGTAAAACCATGATCTGACTTTATTACGCTGCTCGATGTCATAAAGCAAACAAACAGAAAATCATTTTTTTTGCTCTGTTTGAGGAGACGGCTGAACCACAACACCGCCTCCTCGGCAACACATTTCATCAAACTGTGCACAAAGCCTCGTCAATTAGTAATCGGGTTCATCTGAAATGAGGTTGTGGTTACGAGCGTCTCTCCATATCTCACACAACTGGCGGTCAAATGGGATTCTGCGCTGCAGAAAGAGTAAACAAACTTTTCTCCTTTCAGTTCAAACTGAATTTTACGAGTTTCCAGAAATGAGTGTACAGCATGGAAACAAGTTATTATTTAGTAACAAAAAAAAAAATCTCTTTCACAAAAAAAAGGTGCACTCAGCTGTGATTTAAGACATTTACATATGGAAGAAATTGCCAGTTTGACTAAACGTGGTGGATCGATATGATATCCCGGGCATGAACTAAAATGCATGCAGGTAAAAAAAACAACAACAAAAAAAAAAGAACCCAAATCTCACACGACACACACACCAAAAAAACAACCCCAACAACCTCAAAACAAAATGAACATCCTGATATAAATGATCTTTGAGAGAAAATAAAATTAAAAAGCCTTTAAAAACCAATTTGTGTGTCTGATTTTTTTTCTTCACAATTCAGTGTACAGGGGAGCTCATCAAAGAGTTGGAAGGACTCTAATAAACATACATTTCATTCCTTTGAGACGGAAAAGGCATTTAGGTCCTGATAAAATGATAATAAGCATTACTCCATACAAGCAATGTGAGGTATGACGAGGATACAATTCTATTTGCTGAAATTGGGAAGACACCTTAATCAAAAGGAGGAAGCTTTATGTTTTGTGTACATACTGTATACGTGTGTCACTGTGTGCCCACAGATGTTGATGAGAAGAGAAGGGAGCAAGATGGCAAGAAAGTGCATTGAATTCACAAAAGGTAACTTTTCCCAAAGTGATTAAATCTTGTCACTTTGGAAATCTCTGAATAAAGAAATCTCTATTTTATTGAAAAAAAAAAGAAGATTAATCTCATAAATATGACATTGTGTGGAATAAAATAACGCACAATGTGCAATAAAGTAATAACTTTGTCATTTTAAAAGTGATGAATCCAATAATTCAACAAATTGCCAATACACTTTGGGTGTAAAAATAATTGAAAATGTAATTACTGCAGATAATTATGTAATAATACATACATTTATGAGCGAAAGCCTATTCTGGTTCACCACTTCATCAAACTGCCTGCAATGCATTTTCTAGAAGCATTCACATGCGCTGGCAAGTGGACCAGAGGAGATGGATGTTTCTAGTTTGTATTAGAAAAAGATAAAAAAAAAAAAGGAGGAGGAAAAAAAATCTCGACATCGACTTTAGTTTTTTCCTAAACATTCAATTTCGACTTTATTTTCGTCTGTGAAAAAAAAAAATCTCAACATTGATTTTTGAATTTTTTCTCAAAGTGCTTAAGTTTAGTTTTTTTTGTTTAACCTCTGGAATTCTTTTTGTTCTTCAGGTGCCCTAATTCTTCCATAGTATAACTGTAAATAAGTGTAGGATATCATTATATTATCAATATACCTCTATATTCATGAGATAAAAAAACACAGTTTGAAGACATGATGATTTTAAAAGAAGTAACAGATAGTGCCCCCCCCCCCCCCCCCCCCCCCCCCCCCCCCCCCCCCCCCCCCCCCCCCCCCCCCCCCCCACCCCCTCCTCCTTTTGTGTAGGCAATGCACTTCTGCCGGAAAATGCTGAACAAATCTCAACCTCTCTCTCACCTCTGCCCCTGGTGGCCAGACACTGCACGTCAGTCATCACCTCATCCTACGTTTCTCTTTGCCTGTTAGTTTGATGTTTTCTCTCTCTCTCTCTCTCTCTCTCTCTCTCTCTCTCTCTCTCTCTCTCTCTCTCTCTCTCTCTCTCTCTCTCTCTCTCTCTCTCTCTCTCTCTCTCTCCCCATCTCCTGATCACACTGTGCACACAACTGACTCAGATCAAAGAGCGGCATCAAAGCTGAAGCAGGAAACTAGAGCTAAAGGGGTTCTCTCTCTTTCTACCTCTCCATCGCGCCTCGTTTCTCAACACTTCTCTTCAAACAGCTCAGGCGAGCCGAGTGGAACGACTGCCTGAACCAGGCGGCCGTACCCTCTTCACCTCTCCTCCTCTCCTTCCACTTTATCTGGCTAAGACAGTTCTCAGCTGAGTGCCAGGGCTTGGTATCGCTAAAAAAAAAAAAGAAGAAGAAGAAAATCCACTAGGCTCTGAAGCACTGAGAGGACGGCGCTCAAGCTGAGGACTAATAAGACCAGGAACACTAAGCAGGTGGGTTTCTAAGGCCACAGAGAAAAGAAGCACCTTTCGCCCACTGTTAACATGCTCTCAACACAGATGCAGTATACTGTACAAACCTTTAATACTAGCTATTTTCAAGTACTTGATGTAAACAAAAAAGCAGACACATATATCTTGGAAGAAAATGAAGTCACCTATCCAGAGGACGGGGTCTACAGTTTGTTGTCATGTAGCTAAAGTCTGATCGGTTACGTCAGCCTCTTCAGCTTGTGACGGTTTGGTTTAGGTCAGCGTCCACGCAACATAAAACACACTCAGTTTTTTTTTGTTTTTTTTTGTTTTTTTTAAGTCTACATCATTCTCAGCCTTGTCTTTTTCTCGTTTCGTACCTTCGATGAGTTCCAAAACTCACCATTCCAGTCCTTTTTACAAGCTTCGGCCGTAACCAGCTTGACACAGATGCAAGAGTTTTTGCTTCCACTGTAAAGCATAAACCGACTTTTGACACGAGCAAACGATTTTGACACCCCGGGATCTTTTGGCACTTCGTCTAACTAGGCCCGTGCAAACCTCTTGTTTAGTGTGTGAAGACATAAGTGGCGGGATGGGGAAGATCTTCTTTGACTAACATTTCCACTGGCTAACAAAAGCAGGCATGACTCATTGGCACTTGATAAAACTCAAAGATGGACACTTACACACTCCTGCATGCAGAGCGAAACAAAATAAGGTTTCTGCGCTGCAGAGGTCAACTGCGTTCAAGCTGGCGCATCCAGCAGCTGCACTTGCCGTACCGACTTTCTTTACTGGTTGCAAGGTCATATCAGTGGAGTGGGTGAAAGACAAACTTCACTGTGCACGTGACTTTCTCTCTTTCTTTCTCGACCGGGGCCTGGATAGACAATATGGAGTTCTTCACATGACGGGCTACTGCGAACCGCTGCAAGCTCAGTTCAACTGAGCTTATCTTTGTAGCAAAAATAAAAAACAAAAACAAAAACAAAACAAAACAAATTTAAAAGAAAAAAAAAAAAAAAACACATCTGTACATTCACATACACTGATTGGCAAGTATCAACCGGTACATACACAGATGACCTAACTTCTGAAGAAAGCCTCTGACTCCTACAGAGTGATGCTGATCTGAGGTTACGTCCTAAATACACTATAATTTCCATCTTCCTCAGTTTAGGTGCAAGCATGCTGGCTCAACTGTGACCACCACAGCTCCACTGACTCTGTCTGGGGGGGGGGGGGGGGGAATGAGCACAAGTGTCATGGTTCTCCTGTACACTCCACGTTTAAATACAGAGCAGAGGTTTTGTCCGTGATGTGCGAAACATCAGTCCGGGGAGGGAAGGAGTGAGAGAAGACCTGGATGGTGGCCTTGTCGTATCGCCACGTTGCACCACTCTTTATAGCTTTTATACAGCAACACTTTTGGGATCACGGGTGTATATTTGCAACGGCAACTGATAACATTTAAATGTCCAAAAGTACAAAAATAAACATCTGAGGAATCTGAATGCCAGCTCAGGTGTCCATCTCGAGACCTGCTGTCGCTGCTTCTCTGTTTTCTCTCCATTTCACACTCAGATGTCAGTTTTGATTTGGTGTGGAAAAAAAAAATCTGCTTCTCCATTTTCTCTCACAGCCTTGCAGGAGTCCTCAATATGAGACACACACACACACACACACACACACACACACACACACACACACACACACACACACACACACACACACACACACACACACACACACACACACACACACACACACACACACACACACACACACACACACACACACACACACACACACACACACACACACACACACACACACACACACACACACACACCCACCCACACCCACACATGTGCACACCCACACAACATACAATTTCCTGTCAAACAGAGCCAATGTCCTTTGAGAGAGAAGAAAAATGACAAAACACAAGAAAATAAATACAAGCCATGTTGCTGCCTTCTCTGCTGATGTCTCTTCCTTTTGCCACCATCAGCTCCAGCTGCAGGGCGTCCGTCTCCGTCCCCCTGCGGACCCGTCACCGGCGCCGTCATGGAAGGAGGTGGGAGGATTACAAACTAAAGCAGTCATGTTATACAGAGGTCCCAGGTCTGGTTCGTGGTTGCAGCTTTCCACGATGAGAGGTAAGTAGTACAAGACCTTCTTTTGGGAAGAGCCTGCAGAGGCTGTGGTCCTCTTCCTCTCTCGTTCACTCTCTCGCGCTCTCTCTTTCTGTCTTTCTGTCTTTCAGTAGTGGTCACTCTCAGCTCTCGAAGGACATGGCAGAGATGAGTTGCTCCACCTTGTAGGCCAGCCTCTGCTTCCTGGCCTGTTCATCCTGCTCCAGGGCTGCTGTAATCTGTTCAGAATAAAGACACCCCGGTCACAAATCACATGGTGCCACCGCACATCTGGGAGCTAAAATACATTCGGCGGATGAGAGCTGATGACATTTGTCGTGACATCTCGTTAAAAAGTCTGTAAGTAACACAATACAATGTTAAATTGTGACTCTTCAGTGGATCATCTGCCTCTATTTCACCTGATCCACTGAATCCTCTGCAGGCACACTAACATCTCCATGTCCTCTTCTCTACATTCATGAATCCTCTCTGAAGTCTTCCCTCTCTCCTCCTGGCTGCCAGCTTCCTCTACAACATCCTTTGTCCAGTATATCCACTATCTCTCCTCAGCACATGTCCAGATCATCTCAACCTCTCGAGCTTTATCTCTAAAATGCTCAAACTCAGCTGCCCCTTTTGATCCGTTTCTCATCTGAAAAATAAAATCTCTTAATCCAGACGGTCACTTGCACAAATTCCTTAAACTGTGTTTTCTCTCCGTTTTACTTTTTTTTTCCAGCAAGAAGTTTTCCTCTTGAATATTAAGGTAGTATTCTTCAAACACTGATGCGACTGGATAAACTTTGTGTCACTAACAGCAGCGCAGGAGTTGAGACAGTTTGTATGTAGAATGTTTATTATTACGGAATACCTCAAAAGAGATTTTGTGTATCAGGAAGGTTAGGAATTCCTTTTTGGAGTAGGGGGGACCCATATTTGATTCGGGCTGCAACAAGAACGTCATCTGATGTAAAAACAACTCCAGTGTGCTGCAATGCCTTAGTTGTGATTATCTCCATAAAAGGGCAGATTAATAGAGCACCATTATTATCATCATCACAGCTTTATTTAGGTATCTAAAGTCTTACTTTTACTACCTCTGCATATTTGCATTTGTTTGGGTTTTTACATGGAAATCACAACAAAGAAAAGGAACATAATTACAGTGCTGCCTGTACTTATGACAGCATTGAGCGATATCTGTGCATTAGTCTCTCATTTTATCTCTTGAGCTCCATTTTCTTAATTTGACACTTGTCAAATCGGGTTCAAAAGACATTCAGGCTGGCTGCCGAAAACGTGTCACAGCAACACCCGTGTACATAGGGAGTTGCCCTTTCTGTAAATACAAAGACTACAAAAAAAAAAATTAAAAATAAATATGGAAAGCTACAATATGGAAAATGCCTTATTATCTTTGACACGAATCCCCATATTCAAACTGCGCAGCCTTCTTTGGCATAGTGTTTCTGGTTTGGTGCTGTGAATACATTTGCTTCTGCAGACGACACTGGAAAGCACAGGCCCACTTAATAATTGATATTTCAAACAAAATAATTCATTTACCCATCTTACGCAATGTGTAATTGAAAATATTCAGAAGTGAGGGATAAATAAGAAATGATTATGAGAGGGAAAGTGTCAACCATGATGTTGCATTTGAACGACTCAATTCTCGTCGTATTGGTGAAAGAGAACGTGTCTTTTTACACTTCTCTCGACAGTTATCTTACAGTTCTTCGTACCCTCTCATAAACAGCTGGTGATTTGTGACAAAAGCAATCTTTTTCTGGCCTATGCAACAAACCACAAAACTACATTTGTGCTTTTATTCATTCACTTGGATTCCGTGAGCAACCAGGTACCTTTTTCATCTGCTTTTTCACATACTGAAAGAGGATTTGGGGAAAAGCTCTTTTTCCTACACTCTCATTCTCTGCACTCTGGTCATGCAATCATTGGTAAAGAGATTTAAGACACAAATTTCAACTGTACCCTTAGTAACATTAAAGTTACTGATATTTCTGAAAACCCTGGCATGGAGACGACAAGGGATATAAAATGCAAACAATATTCATTACTTCCTTTAACCTCATTGAGGCGCTTGTATTCAAGTGCAAGGACGTATATCAGAAAGTGTGGTGGGAACTATAGCTAGAGACTTTTTTTATACTTCTTTATTGGTTTTAAACTGTCTTGTAATTTGTACTTGCTGCTACTTGATCAAGTTCCCCTTAAAAGATATTCTCATATCAGTGGGAATTATGTGAAAAACCAAAGTACATTATTTGAACTCAACTCTCAACTTATTGAGTGCTGCACTAAACAGGATGTTTTTGTGTCTACACATGTTTACAGTAGGTCTTAGTTATAAAGTTTCTATTCCTCAGCCAAGCAAAAGTCCACCACCCATTTCAAAATCTTTATTTTTTTTTTAACGGCTTGACACTTTGCTATTTTTGTGTCAAAAGTTGACTGACTGTTAATGACATTAAAAATAGTTTTTTCCCCTTTCCTTTTCCTTTTCCACCCTGAGCAGGGCCAACCTTCATTTGCCACCTGTCCCGGTGTAGAACACAATGTCTGTCTGCCCACCTACCATCTTCCACTCTTCTGCTTAAGTGCTCTTAAAGGCTGGCAGCTACAGGCATAACATTTCCTCCTCCTCATTGGGCCCGATAGCAATCTATTATTAATCTGTAGCCCTGTATGCAGGTACAGCTCCCACTGCCATTTCCCAAATCCATTTAAGCAGGCTTCGGCTCTGGCCTGGTTAGCCTGACACACCGCCCTTTGTGAAGGGCTGAGTAAGAATGAGCAACCGCTAATGGTGGTAGATGAGGTTTTTATGCACCACACTCTACCAGGCACTGCAGAAGGGATGGCGTACATTTGTAGAGAGTGCTATGCAAAATGAGCACGTTTGCATATGCATGTGCGTCGCGCCTAACGACAACTGCAGCGGCAGCAAAAGCGACCACATGAGATTCACGGCAAGCAAAGGAGGAGCTGACTGGATAATGGTTAAAAAGAGAAGGGATGTAAAGGAAGGAGAGGGAGGGACAGTCGGAGATAAAAGGAGTGAGAGAGATGGTGTGGTCTAACATAAAGGTCAGGCTAAAGCTTCCCAGAGGAGGAGCTGACATTAGAAGTCCAATGTCTCCATAAATGCCCTCTCTCTTTCCTGCTCTCTTTTCTCCTTATATTCCTCCCCCCTGTTTAGGCTTCCTGTGATCAGAGCATGTGTGTGTGTGTGTGTGTTGCCTCTGATTCCGCTCATGAGAGCCCCTATATGCCAGATAGACGACTGCGCACAGGCTAAAGGACAGAGAGGCATGCTGAGAGCTTGTAGACATTCACTTTCTTCTCTGCAGATGAGACACATTGCCTTGTTAAGCTCAGGTCTCACTAGACCTTTGGGCTTCGGGGAAGTCTACTGAAGAGTCGGGGCTGACCTCACTAACCCTTGTCAGTTATGAATCGTCTTGGAACACCAAGGGCAAGAAATACATATATTACAGCGCGGGGAAAATTTGCGGCACGCCTTTCGTTCAAATTACGCTCCTCAGTCTGTCCGTAATTAGCAGCTGATTTACTGAGGCAGTAGCTCATTAAGCAATCAACGCCTAGGACTGCCCTCCAGGTAAAATCTCAAAGTGAAGCAGCTCAGTTCAAAAGATGGATTGGCCTGATCTCCCTGAAAAATGGTACACCGCAGAGTATCCACATGGTTCGAGTGCCAGCTTGGAGGGAGGGGGCTTCCTGTGTGCAGTTTGAAAATTCTCCTTGTGTGTGCGTTGTTTGGTTTATTTGTGACTTCAAATTGTCTGTATGTGTGAAACTCTGTGTCTGGTTGTGCCCCTCTGTGTTTGGCTTGTGATGCATTAGTGACCTGCTCTCACCCACAGTGAGTCAGCTGGGACTGGCTCTCGCCCCCCAGAGACCCTCAGTTAGATAAAGACATCTGTGTGCAGTAATGGGGAGATCCATTGGATTCATCTTTTTTTAAAGAACGCAAGACTCTACATTGGACAGTGTTTATGTACTGTATGTGTTATGTGCCCTTTCCTTATATATGTTTTCGTATTATTATGAATATTTTAACTTTTTTCCCCTTTTCATTTTGAGGACTTCTCTATTGTACAGTGTATATATCATGTACATTGTACAAAAGAGATTGTACAATTGTGCATTTTTTTGTGTCCTTTTAACTATTTGGACACGTGTCGTGCTTGTATAGCCAGGGCTAACCCTGAACTCTAGCAGAAATGCACTAAACTGCCAATGTGCCTGTCCTGTTTTGTCACTGTGCAAACTACAATGAGCATGTGTTTTTAATAATTTTAATATAACCTTGTGAATAATATGATTAACATGAAAAAGAGAGAGTGAGACACAAAGTGAGAGCATGAAAACAGAGAAAATAAAGTAGACAGCATCAGATGAAATCAAGTTATAGGATGCCTGGTGTTTCACTCCTAATCTACGGTACTTTATCCAACGTAAAACACTTTTTCTCATTTCTTTTGGAAAGAGGTACAAAAATAGTTAGTGAAGTTCAATTATAAACAACTAAGTTATAAGTCAGAATATGTTATGTGTGTATCTTTGATCATTTGTTCAGCTGCAGAGAGAGATTAATTACATTACATCTTAACATACTTGCACTATTTGTGCCTCCTCTGGATATTTTTGTACATTTGCATGACAAACAAGCAATCGAACACAGTCAATGGATGCATTCCAAAATGAGTTTGAGTCTTTAGGAAAATGGTAACGAACAGAAATTTAAATATATGACTTTCTGACACATAATGAATCAGGATAATCAAAATTGACAGTACGTGAGTGTTGTGCATGCAGAGGACACTCACCTCCTCGCTGTATTTACTGACGTAAGAGTAGATCTCATTGAGAGCGCTGAGCATGTTGAACTCGGTGGAGTGGAGCCTGGCCTGCTCCGCTAAATAGGCGTTCATGTCCTGGTCACTAATAGCTGGCAGCCGGTTGATGTCAGCGTAGTACCTGGGGATTCAGATAAGAGGCAACATTTGGCGTCACTTGCAGAGGCTCACCGAACCAATGCGCCACTTTCACTCAGGTGTAAATCCTTTTATAGTCACAGTTTTGAGCCATAACGTCTCTGACTAACAGTGGGTGTCTGCAAGATAAGCACTCGTATCACTCTTACAGAATGCAGTTGAATTATGAGCCAATTTTCTCAAAGATTGCTATTTTTTTTTTACAGTAAGATGATAGAAAGAAGAAATGATAGAGTGGATCAGGATGGTATATAAAGTGACTGCAGTAGCTTTTACCTTTCTACCCAGCTCTTATAATTGGGGATATCTTTAGCGTAGAGCAGCTTATTGGATGGGGAATCTTTGCCCAGCCGATGCTCTGAAGTGGAGCAAGAATCCATAAATGTCTGAGCTACTACAGACAGGCAGGCGTCCGTGATGCTGCTCTTATGGATGTCGAACACAAACTGTGGATTTTTGATCACGTTCACCCAGAAACGCAACGGAAGGCTGGAAAAGAGAGAAAATAAAGGCAATAAGTTCATAACAAAACATGGACCAGGACCATAAATATACCTATGAAATGATAGAACGCTAGAGGAGATAAACTATAAGTTACACAGAATTTCAAAAGAAAAAACACTCACCAGTTGCTTTTCCATGTGTGACGTACGTCTGTGTCATGAATGCCGTGTTTGTCTGCCTGCTCATCCAGGAAGTCAAACATGTATTTGATGGCGAGCGGAAGAGTGCTTCCGCGGTGGACTGTACTGAACAACGTCTCAAAAAGATCATCCACAAATTTCTGTAGCGTACCCTGATGAGAGACGAAGAGTCCAATGGGATCAGCAATGCGTCCAACAAAGCACAACATTTAACCCCTCAAATCCCCCCTCGCTTTAAAGCAGTGGGGGAATTTTTGTAGAGTTTTTTTCTTTTCTGTAACAATGCAACCTGGCAATGAATCTTCTACTTTCAGAAAGCCTGTTGATTTTTCTTTTAAATGGTGCCAAAAAGAGAAAATGACTTTAGCGGAATGAGCAACAGAGCCGAGTGGAGCGCACAAAGACAAGACAAATCTTCATTGTCAAAGTCAAACACTGATAAAAGAACATCTTTTGTTGGAGGTAGTATGATGCCGGATAAACAAAGCTTTGGCAGATCACAAGAGGCAATTCTACATCAAGTGGAAATCACATAAGACCACATGGGGCAGCTGTGGCTCAGCTGCTAAAGTGGCGTCTTTACATTTCAAACGATAACGGCTAGATTTCCTTTCTTGCATTAAAAATATGTCTAAGTGTCCTGCAGCAGGACGCTGTTGCTCCCAGTGGCGTCTGAATGCCTCACAGGCAAACTGTTCTCATCGGTGTGCGAGTACTTGAGTGAGATAACTGGTGACAGATCATGTAAAATGCACCATACAACAAAACTGTGTTCACCGAAAGGCCTATTTATGAGGCGCCTTTATTTTTCCTCGCTTTAATGGACGCAACCCACAAGCTCTGATCTGCTGCATGGGGAATATGACATCATAACATGGAAATACAAGTTTCCAGTAGCATAGGATTACAGCCAAGAAGTGTCGTTACAACAAGGAAAAAAATCTACCAATCTCAACTTGCAGTTGTTGTGTTATATTTGTATTGAAACAAAGAATGAAGAATATTGACTTACCTTTGTAGCGAGCAGCCTCGTTAAATAGATTTCAGAGACCATTTTGCTCCCACGATCTCCTTCCTTCTGGTCTCCGTGTTCATGGTTTTTCACCAGATGCCACACCTTAACACCACTTTCCAGATCAGGTGTGATCATGGGAGCACGTGAGCGAAGACTATCTGGACTGCCAGTGTAGCGGAAGGAGGAATCTGGAAAGACAAAATAAAAATACAGATTAAAGACTGCAAAGCCAAACCCAGCTGGAAGCTAGGCTATAAAGCAAAATGCATCGATTGGAAATTTCTTCAAACAGCAATGTGACCAAAGGGATGGGAAGTTGTGAAGTACTGGTGACACTACTAAGCACGCTTTAAATGTGAATTTTACATTGACCTTCAAAAATAATATAACAGGAATTTGTCGTACGCTTGTCATGTACACAGCAGAATAATGTTTTGCAGGACAGTATACAGTATTCCTCTCTTCATTTCTCCTGATCTGCTGTTACATATTTCTCTCTGTCATGTATCATTTGATGAATATTTGCTGTTTGTCTTGCTCATCATTTATTCCCTCTACTGATATAATCCATGTCTCATGACTGCGCTTGGCACTACTTTAAAGCAGCCATAATTGGCTCCTCTCTGCAACATTGTGCCAATGCCATGTTGAAATCAACCCTGTCACACTCGCATCAATGCATCAAAAGATCCCTAATTTGTTTAGCACGGGAATCGTAATCCTTCATCCATACATCCCCTCTCTTGTCTGTGCTCTTTGTGTCCCTGCCTTCTTGCTCTTTTCTCACTTGACATAATGCAGGTTTCAGTGTCTCCTAATTAGCGAGCGTCTCCACGTGGCAGCGGGTTCTCCAGGGATTCAGGATCCCAGAGAAGATCTCCCTCACCTGGCTTCAAAGGCCGAGCTGAACAACAAAGCTTTTTTCTGCCAATAAAGGCCACTTATATCGTTCAAAAAAAGACCACACTGCCCCTCTGGAGTGGCCGCCAGGGACATGGAGGGATGAAAATGTCTACCTGTGTGCAAGGTGGATTAAAATCCAGAATCCCATCTTAATGCAGTCACTGTTTCTTCTGGCTCAACTATTCCCTCCACATCCTCTATCACATCTCCGCAGCCGAACTCAACATCTCAGAACTCCCCTAACCCTAAGCAGTGGCCCACAATCCTCCTCCTTCCTTCTGCTGTAATCCCACAGCCGCCCGGATGCAGCCAGCCAGTAGGGGAGTATGTTCAGGTCGATTTTAAAGCTAGAGGGGGTGCCGCTGGTGTAAATTGAGTCAAGATGCTAAGTGTTGAATGCGAAATTGGTATGAATCCATCAGCAGGTGTCGAGGTGCAGCTGTGCCTGCTGTGCCTGCACATGATTGATGAGGGCCAGGATCGTGCCAGAGGAGCCTCTGCTTTCTATACCATTCACACTCAATTCCAGGAAACTTGCAAAGAAAAATATATTTTCGCAGCAGCTATTAAATGACACATTAATATGAGTAATTTCAGAAATTCCACACCTCTATAAATTAATGTGAAATCTATCTGGGTATTATGAAAAATAAAAGATTGAGCATGAAAGTAATGCCAGAACAACTTGGGTAGTTATATTTCATTGCTTTGCTTCGGTCATCCATCGTCTCTCCCTTGATGGTGTTTTCTTTAAAAGAAGGTAATGTTTCTAAAGGTCATCAAAGATAATCACGAGCAGTTAATTTGAAAATGTCACTCCACTCCATTTCATGATACATATACTTAAGAAAGCAGCCTTTCCGACTTAGCATCCGCAGGTACTCGCTATTTTCAACATTTGCCAGTAAGTGTAATTGCTCGAAGGGATAAGGACGCTGTTAGTTCTTTTTCAGTGCTACGCAGTTTAAAGGCAGTGCTCACCTTCTATCCCCACAATCCTCATAATTGGCCATGCTCACTTGTCATTTTTCTGTTTGTGTGAAGTATCATTCACACTGAATAATTAGCAATCACAAGTTGTCTGCTGCTGCTGCTGCTGCTGCTGCTGCTGCTGCTGCTGCTGCTGCGTATCTGGCATTGGACCAAATCTGGCATGCAGACGCACTAACTACAAGACCATCTAAAATATTTGAGCACTGGTTTGTGCTGCAGGGTGGCGCGCTGAATAAACTGTGTGTACATGTGCAGGTGAGTGTGTGTGTCCTGCAAAGAATGTATCTTCATCAATTATTATTGCCTTCAGAAACACATGCATGCTATATCTCTTATGTTCTCCTGTTTTTTTCTCCCCATCTCTCTCTTTCTCTCTCTCTCTCTCTCTCTCTCTCTCTCTCTCTCTCTCTCTCTCTCTCTCTCTCATGTCTTTTCTCTCCTGAATCACTGAACAGAGTTTGAACTGGAACTTGAAGGCAACCTGCACACGCTACTGGAGAGAAAATAAATCTGTAAAAAAAACCTAAAAAAAAACACCACAGCAGGAAAATATAAAACAAATGCCCCAGCTTTTCACTGGCTCGAGGTGAGTGCATTTTTATATTGGAGAACTGAAATGAAGATTCTGATGCGATTTTGTTGCCACAGCAGTAATCTTTTACCTGAAATGAATCCAAGGCTGTATTTACATGGTAAACATGCAAATACAGCCTTCTATTGCTATATAACGAACAGCCTGGTTCAGAGGCCTTTCTGTGTAGAGATTGCATGTTCTCCTTGTGTGAGCGTTCTCTCGGAAAAACATGCATTTGAGTTAAGCTGATGTACCATGGGTGAGTGGTTGTTTTTACCCTAGTATTGTTCATGGTGCACTCTTGGTTTTTGCATATTGTCACCTGGGGAGTTAAACTGTGTAGAAGGTGGATAGATGGTCCACTGACTCACCGTATCTGCTGATGGAGGTGCGTGATATGCTGGCTGAGGAAGGGATGTTGTACGATGAGGTCTGCTTGGGCACCAAAGCCACAACGCAGCGATCCGACACCTACGTGAATAAACACACACACAAACACACATCAGTATACAATAGGAATGGACACAACATATATATATATATATATAAAAAATAAAACTAAAAATGATATAAGGTTTTGACAGTCCGGGTTTAAAAGCCATTACAGACAGAGTCTATTATTTACTATTACAAACTACCAGATAAATATATGTATAATATGTTCTCACGAATATTTCATACCAAGGAGAACACGATATGAGGAAACATAAACCCCAAAGTGAATAATCCCACGAGCAGCCGCGACATGTTATTCCGTCATATCTGTGCTCCCTGCTGCTCTGAACCACAACCCTGTGGCTTTTCTCCCAGCGAAGCAGAGTGCCGTGGCTGCATGATGGCTGCACTCAATATAACTGTCATTGTCATCCCCTGCTCAAACCTGGGAGACATGATGTAACTGGGATGAGATGAGAAGTGAGAAAGAGAGTGGGGAGAAAACAAGAAATAACAGGCTGCCAGGAGAGAGACTATTAAGTGAATGTCTCAACTTGTGCACACTTCACTCTCTTAAAAAAAGAAGAAAAGAAAGAAAAAAAGGGCTATGCAGGTGTAATAATAGTAATGGAGCTGCAAGGAGTCAGCTTCAAATATAAATGGCAAAAACAAGGGGTTTTGTAAAAGATGTTTTATGAATTACAAACGCACACTGGGGTTCATGCTCCCCTCCTCAGTGGTTTATATTTACAAAAAGCTCGTGGCCCCATGTGTTCTGCTCCAGTCATCACCGATAAGCTGAGAAACACTGACGTAACTCCCATCAGAAAGGATGTTAAAAAACATTTCTTTAAAAGTCATCTTTTATCAAATTAACAGTGCTGTTAATGATCCAGGAAACTGCAAATTAATTATGATAAATCTATTCACGGTTCTACATTGAAACATCCTGTTTTGGAAAGTACAAAACAGCAAATGAAAAAAAACAAAAAACAAAAACATGTGGTTCTTTACAGAAAACCGGAACAACAAACAGCTTTGTTGGCTGGCATTTACAGCTCACCCCGAGGAGGGATTTCTGCTTCAGACCCAGCAAAGGAAAACTGATGAGCCTCTAGTGGAGAAATAAACCAAAGGCAAATGCCAGGTTCCAAAAGGAATACCTCAAAGAATCTACAGACAAAAAAGAAAATGCTTATTTTCATTTTCTTTAGCAGGAATCGGCTCATTCCCATGCCTCTTGTTGCAAAATAAGCCGTTGGATACTGAGATGTGCATGCATAGATGGTGTTCTTCAGCCTCCTCTCATCCTCCCTCCCTTTTTGTCCTCACCCTCCTTCTCCAACTCTTCACAAACTAATCTCGGTTTGCTATTAGTTGGAGTTGCCATCTGGCCTCCACTGGCCAGACTGGAGAGACACTTGAAACTGGGAAAAAGATCTGATTGACTCGCCTTAAAGACATTGCTCAGGACCTTTTGCCTCTTGAAGAGAGCGAGAGAGAGAAAGAAAATGATCTCCCGAACCTCTACCCATGACCAGCATCCTTGACCTCTTTCTCGTTCTCTCTATCACCTCGCCTCTTTCTCATTTGTCTCTACTTTCCTCAACCTCATCTGTGTAGCCTCCCCTTGGATTACAATGCATGGATGGAACTCTAATACACTGATGGCATTGAATGAAGTTTCTGCCACTTTTTCCTGTGATACATTTACTCCCAGTAGCATGAAATAGCTTCTCGGCCCCCCTCCTCTCGTATTTCCCTCCATCCCTCTCTCTTTCTCTGCTTTTTATGGCCGATGGAGAGGCCAGAGCAAAGATGGGGCCTTGTGATAGTAGTAAATGATTGAAGGCGTGCAGATTCGCCCTTCAGGGATAATCCAGTGTGGGGCTGATAGTGGGCAGGTGTGATAAGGGCTGTGGGCCCTGCCTGTGATAAGACCTGCCATTAGACAGTGCAGAGTTGACCATACAGCAGTGTGGTCATCACCTATCTTTCTCCCTCAGCCTTCCCCACACAAGCTCACCGCTCTGGTCCTGGCCTGTTTCCCTGTGGTACCAGCTCATCTGGACTCGTGCCCACAGATCACGATGCTTATCTTACCTTTCGACTCTGGCCAGTAGCTCGGAAACACACAATCTGTGAATATGTGCAGTTCTTGTTAGCGGTGGTGAAATGTTAAATGAGCCGTTTTCTTTGCGAATGACTCTCTCGGGTGTCACAGGGAATGTTTTCAAGAGTTTCCCGCCAATTTGCAGGACTTAAAGCAAGTTACTGAAAATGGGTTGCAATTGCCTCTTTGAATATTTGTACTGCTACTTGATATATGTACCTGTTAAAAACCCTCCTCTTTAATCCCCTGCTGAGTCATGTGAAAAATATTGACCTAACCCCTGAAGTTAGTGATGTAACCCCTTGAGGTGTCTCTCTCCGCTCTGTTTACCACTACTATTATTGTTATTATTTCTTCTGTCTTTCTCTCCTTTTATTTGTGTTCTTTTACTATTATTATTTAATTATTATCTCTTAATTTATTTTATTTTTATTTTTTCATTTTATTTAAATTTTTTATTTTATTTTATTTAATTTTTTATTTTTTATTTTTTTTTATGTGTGTGCGTCCGTGCGAACGTGGGACGTGCTGTGTTCTGGTGGCTAATAATGGGTGGGGAGGGGGGTGGAGGGCTGGGGCTTAGGGGGATTAAACTACAGACACTTTACCTTATTTTATAGACATTGTGTCAGGCTGCCACATTCTGCTCATATCTATGTACCCTTTCTACCTCAATTCCTGTGAACTAGTTCTGCACCAACTGTAAACGTTCTTTTTTTGCTGTTGTGATGCCTACTGTCTGTCTGTTGAAAAACCTAATAAAAAGATATAAAAAAAAAAAAAAAAAAAAAAAAACCCTCCTCTTTTCCTTTGCTTTTTTTTTAACACTGTGTATGATTCTTATTTTATGTGCACACATTTCTATCCTGTGATACCTTGTATTTTTTAACAGTATCTTTTGTTTTTATTACACGTTTTTACATTTTGAGTTATTTTTCTTACTGCAGTGTTTATATATCTTAAGTACAACACTTAGATCCTATCGTTTTATTTTAAATACTTTGAATGTAAAGTTGGATTATTGAAGCGTTGCCACGTTGGTTGACCTCTTAGCATTATATGAACTACAGTAATAACTGAATCGTTCATTGAAATAAGCTGAAATGACATAAGTTAGTTGGAAAAACCACAGCGAACGTATAAAGGTCGCAATGAGCTGCTCCTCCTGAAGTTAACGGGAGTTTAGTGAAATGGTCACAGAGCTGCTCTTCACCACTGACAATAGCTTCAGATAATAGTGATGCTGGTGCCAATTGTTAGAAGACAAGCAAGACAGATATTGTATCATATGATCACAGTAACTTCAGTAATGGCAACTGCATCAGTTACTCAGTCAATAACTCATTAGTGATGAAAGTAATGGTCATAATTTATACATTAAGAAACGCCTTTGAGTCAAAAGAGAGTGTAGCTGAGCGTCTATTGTACTTTTCTTTTACAAACACTGTGGCTGTTCGTATCAGAGAAACGGCAGAATTACTCAACTTTTGGGAAACATTTTCAGATTATTTTTCTCCCCTGATAAACCATCCTATTATATTTAGCCATGGCATTAGATAAATGAACGTGAAACAATGCGCTGGTATCATTTATGTCTGGGTCTGGTGAAAATAGCCCAAAATGCCCCCAAGTGATGTCTGCAAGGTGGGTAACAGAATCTAGCTGGCAGGCTTTCCTGATGTGCCCATCGGTGTCAGCACTCGCTGTTCCTCCACCGCAGAGGAGGGGGAGGACACACAGAGGTCACAAGATAGGTGATGCAACTTTCCAAACTGACTTTACTTGTGCCTACGTGTATTGCGATTGCTGACATCTTTCAGAAGATTCGGCATCAAAGTAATGAGTCCCTATACATGAATATGGTTTACTATTACAGTGAACTGGATAAGCCAGTTTTGTGAATTAAATGTTGAACAGTTAAACATAATTAAAGTGATATATTAACAGTTTCTGAATGACAAAATCCTAAACACGTTGAATCTGACTGCAGTTTCTGATAAATTCACAAGAATCCTGAACGCTGCCCCCAGGTGACTCGCATCCGTAGACAGATTTATGTAGCAGTGACATCCCTGCTTACAGCTCGAATACCATCCAGCAGCAGCAAGGTTAATACCAACGTGTCGCAACATGGCAGAGACAGGGGAGGCAGGGAAGAAAGAAAGTGTGATGAAAAGCTTCACTCTGACAGGCAGGAAGATTAATCAACAAAGAAAGATCCAAATCAGATATTGGCCCAATAGCCCCCCAATCTCATAAATCTTTTATCTCAGCTTCTGTGTTTATCTGCATATAAGAATAATCAATGAGATGTCTATGCACACATATGCAGTGTGTGTGTGTGTGTGTGTGTGTGTGTGTGTGTGTGTGTGTGTGCGCGTGCGTGTGTGTGTTCATCCACTCTTTTATCTCTTATCTGTGCACGAAAAGAGTGTAGAAATACACAGAAATTGAGTCGCCTCACTATGAATGTAAACGTGATGAATAAATATTGGGAACTCATTTTAAAAAATGTCCTTTTTTTAAATTCTAGTGTGGTGGGAAGCTTGAAGAGGTGTGTATTTTCATATCCAGGTTGTGTAAACCATTATTTCCCATGTGGCAGGTAAATAGCCAGGGGTTTTCTTTTTGGGTTTGCTGTGAGCCCAATGAATTTTAATGCCTCCGTCTAGTCTCTGTGTCTCTGCAATGAGAGAATTAGCAAATGCTCAAAGTGATGCTCAGATTCACTCTGCATATTTCACCCCCCCCCCCCCCCCCCCTATTTTCTCTTTACCGTTCCCATTTTTTCCCCACTTCTCTGCAAGCTTTTCCCAGCACTCTGGGGCCTAATGAGCTGTGCTTCCATGTTGTGTTACGCAGCCAGATGTGTTGTCACAGCTGCCAATGCAATACCAGAGTGTACAAAACAAAAACACACAAGCTCACACATTGGGGCCGTTGCCACCTCATCAAAACAGTAATGATGCAAAAACTGTCAATGTCGTTCCGCCATCATTTGCCCCGTCCCATCATGCTCATTCCTCCTCTGCTCTCTTCACCATGTTGCCCTGCAGCGCGTCGCTATGCACTCTGAAGCAGCGCTGCGTTGGGTTTCATGTTCTATTCAAGAACCCTCAGATCTATAATCAATAGCGGTCCTAAGATCTGCTATTGAGTGAGGGAATAAGTGAACCGGCCACACGCGTGTCGCCGTGTGTCCCGTGGCGCCCCCCTCGGCTAATGACGGCAGACAAACTGCGACACAAAGGATTGCAAAAGAACAACAACAAAAGAGCCCATTATGTTGTGGAAGTAAACATACTGAAATGCTTCATCAAGGATGAAAGAACTGCCGAGACCAAAACACGGTGCCCAGAGCACGAGACGAAGAAAGCAAGAGAGAGAAAAAAGAAAATACTGAAGCAAGAACAACTCTTACTGCAGGTCAGTGGGTAAGAGAGGAAAAGTACAAAAACATATAGGAGCCAAATGTAAGAGGGAATTTCCGAACGAAAGATCAAGGTTGAGGACGGAGAGGAAGGTAAGAAAAGAATAAAGACAAAAAGAAAAAGACGTGCAATGTGTGAAGTCCTGTTTCAAAGAAAACTTCTTTGAAAAATTCCTACAACCGATAAACGACTTCCAACTGGAGCAGCAGTTCACATTGACCCCTAAAGAGCCGAGTCGTACGACTTAATCGGATGGACTTTTTGTGGCGAGTACGCACAGTGAAAACATGAAGTGACACAATAGGAAGCACTTAGGCAGAAAGTGGGAGGCAGCTTCTCGTTCTCTCGTTTACAAGCCATGTATAGTTTGAGTTAAACATCTATCTATTCTGTTGTGCTCAAGAAAACAAGAGCTTCATGCACAGGGGCCTGATTGAGAAATGAGTTCTACCTTTTATTGTGTATTATGCTATGAACATAAGGATGTTGACAGCAGTTTTTCCTTGCTTGGAAGATGGATTAAGAAATTAGCAATAGCTTACTATATCAGTTATTACATCTATGATTTTTGTGATTTTACTTTCTTATTAGATTTGTTTATTTCTATTCAAATCGTATGACTTATATTTAACTTAAAAATTAGTTGAGTGGTTAGTGAGCATTAATATCTTATGGAGAAATAAGGTCAAGCTTGAGTTGGACATGCCACTGGTCCATCACAGAGCACACACAGAGACCCACAATAACTCATATTCACACTTACAGGCGACATGTCCAATATCGAGCCAGCTTTTGACCTAAAGTCAGAGAGGATGGATGTATGGAATTCTCAGAATTATTTAAAAAAAATTCCCTATGACCTCGGGCCCTTTGCCTCCAAGTCTGATGTAACATTTAAAAAAAAATCCAATAAAATTCTTGGAGAGTACTGGATTTATGATGTCTTTCATGTTGGAACTTCTTGTCAGACTCAGTCTTTTTCACACGTTGTTCACTTAAGCTACCACAGAGCTGCCTCTGCTTGAAACACGGGCAAAATGCAGATGAGCCAGTGTTCTGGTTTGGCCATGCTTGGTGTTAATGCTTCATTTGGCATCCTTAACATCCATTTATCTTTTTTCCCTCAGCGTTAATAAAAAAAAGAAGCAATTATTGTTCAGGTCTTTAATCATTAATGTGATTGGCACGATTCTCGTTAACAACTTTCTGTCAACTTTACTTTTGTTGCTGTTGTTATGAATAAAATAATAATCGTGAGTCATATCAGAGAGCTTTCACAAACACCCACGTGCAGAATCAGACCCGAACCCAAAATCAGTAATGATGCATCCCTGTTTAGAATATTTACTAGAAAGAAAAATTAATTGCTACAAAGTAAGTCAGTAAGGGTAATATCTTTTTTTTTTCCTCTTCACTTTATTACTTTAGACTTTACAGGTAGTCAATTTGATGTAAGTCAATTTATTTGAGGGGTTGGACACTTCCTGACCTACACGTCATAGAATAGTCTGTCAATCTGCATTACACATCTTTTTTTAAACCACGTGGGCGGACAGTTCTTCAAAACCTGTCCTCTTAAACAGGCAGGTTAGAATCTGATCTCATGCAGTTTTTCAGCAGATGGTCCACCTTGGTTGACTAATGAGAGCTGGCTGAGCATGCATTGCGAAGGATTCCTGACCCGCTGAGACGTCGGCGTTCACATTCTCCCTTTTCTGGTTTCATTCGTCTTTATTATTTCTCTCTGCCATCCACTGACCCTATCCTGGTCCTCTCTCTTTCATTTAGAACTTTGAAATTCACACAGTCTCCTAAAAAGTACAGAAATCCCCACGTTCTCAGTTTTCCTGTATTTTTAGCGTTGCACTTTTCTCCCTGTAAAACGGGGTGACAGATGAGCCGAAGGGCCCTCAAATTGTGGGGTGTGAATGGAGATCCTACATTTGGCGAGATGGAAGCAGGGAGTCACAGTGGGACTAATTGTTGCTAGCATATAAGTCAATGGACCAGAGAGGGCGACAAGAGAGAGAGAGAGAGAAAGAGAGCAAAGGAGAGCGACGCTTTCCTCCCGACTGGAGATGTTTCATCTCCCCGGGGAGGAGGGAGAAGTGTCGGCTGAGCTGCTGAGAGTTCATCTCTCCTGCCACCTGTACAATAATTGTCCTCTATTCTGTGAGTCACTTGGATTACGCCAGGCACGGGCATGCAAATGAGGAGCCGAAAATTGGCTGCCTAAAAGCCAAGAGCAGGAAACATCAAAGTTTGCCCAGGTATGTGGTGTAATTTCCATAATAAAAGCCAGGGCAGAAATTGAACTAAAATGAGACATTTTCTTGATTCAAAAAAAGCTAAGTTTGAGATGTAATTAAGGAAAACATTTGAGAAAAACACGTGTATTTACCTGGTAGTGCATGAGGGTGTTGAGTCTTTTCCAGTCATTTTCAATCTTGGTGGTGATGTCCTCGTCCTGCAAAACCACCCGAGCCATTCGCCCCTGGCGCCACTCTAATCACAAACACATACAAAAAAACCCACACAGTAAATAATAGCACAACAAAACAATGAATAGCAGGGAGACACAATAGAAACCGTTTTCATTTGTTTCTGTGGGAGGGTTTGATGCCGTGTGTTCCAGAAGCATCCGGTCTGGCCCGCAGGAGGATTTTGCATGATGTAAAAATAACAAGGCGACATTAAGTGCAATGTTTCAATGATAGCCGCTCCTAATTGTCCATTGGGAGGGACACCGCACAACACGAAAACCTGGAACTGCTCAGCAGATGGCAGCAAATCACGCAGTGATACGGGAAAATAATTTAGCTCGAGTGAAGAGCCATCATACGAAAGTGAGTTTGTAAAGACATGCTAATAGCTGTAGAAAGCTGTGAAACAACCGAATTATGACAACGTCAGGATTCGTTTTCCAAGAAATTCCATGTGGTTTGTATGAGATTTAGTTAGGTTGCTGAATGTTAACATTTTCAGATTGCACTCTCACGTCTTCAAACGTAAACTATGAAAAAACCAAACAGAAAGTGTCATTAAAGGCTGTTGTTTCTTTTTTTTTCTTCTCTTTTTTTTCTGGTCCGTCCCTGTTGACATCTAACCAGGCTGCATGTGACAACTTTACTCTAATTAGTTTGACACCCCCGAATAAAATAAACACGTTAAAGGTTTCTGCACAGAAGACATATAATAATAACAAAAACATTTTTTAGGTCTTCCAAACCTCATGTGCTTGACGAAATGTCATTGTTAAAGCCCCAATGAGATAACTCTCCACCCGCGCAAATGAACGCATAGCTATAGGCCTGTGTACTCTTTTCACCGTCCTGGATTGACGCGTATCTTAATTAAACATTACACATGAACAATTGGCAGATGTATATGCAGGAAGACTGCACGCTTTAATTGGTACTTGTGTCACATACACAGCAGTTGGCCTGTCCGGGTCAAATAAAGCAAAGCGAGAGCAGAAAATACATGCTGAAAAAAAAAATATATATATAAAAAAAAAACCTGAAATGAGAAAATCACCTCCTTTCAAAAGACAAAAAAAAAAAAGCCAGGAAGATGTGGGAGCAGGTATCGGCTATAAGCAGTGCTGGCAGAGACAGAAGTGTCTGACGGGTCATTGTAGGGTAATGAAATGATAATAAGCGTCCTGACAGGGAAGTGGATCGGCATTGTGAGCCTCATGCTGGGAGTGATCATTGATTTTCTCCTTGTTGACTGCGTTTTATTACTTTGTGCCTCTGCCAGGTGACCATGTAATATCTAAGATCCTCCTGAAATCATGCAACCTACACTCAAATATGCAAAAAAATATAAAAAAAACTACACAGGATGTCACACAGGCATCCCTTCATCCTGCGGGCCCTGCACCTATTCTTTGCAACCTCTGAGCAAATTTTCAAAATCGAACACGCCATTGGGTTTTGAGGTAGTGACGTCTTTAGATGGAAATTTTCTGTGATCACAGGTATCAAACTGAATTTTCACTGAATTAGTAGGAGTAACTGACATTTCTATGTGGCAGATGTGCTCAGCTAAAATGTGGGTCCCACTAAGGAAGATGACATTTTTTTCTGTGAAAGTTGCCTATTTCCAGCCACAATGTTGCGGGATGGATTTTTCAGGTGACCAAATGAACATCAGTATCCTCTTAAATTTTTTGAAAAACCTTCACACAAATATCAAGAAAATATCATTAAGAATTCAAACATGTATCCTAGGTGGGCACATTGCTGAAGGGTGGGTTTGCAGCTAGTGAAATCTCAGCAAATTGACCGTGTGATGTGACAAAAATGAGGGATGGGACATTGGTATGGGACAGGCAGGGATGGAAGCGACAGACTGTGTGGGAGTGGAGCCGGGTGTCAGACTTTTGAGCCAGTCTGTCAGCTATTACCAGTGTAGCTACTCAGCCACATCACAGATGCAAAACAAACGTATGCACACATACAGAAAAGCCCCCTTTTTTTTCTATCTTAATCTGCTGTGTGTTATTGGCACTACCAGGCAGTGGAAGCAGCCAGACGGAGGGATGCGCCACACACTGTCACTCAGTTTGATAGAAGGGCCTGGCAGCAGCTCGCTGGAGCTGGTTGACTGGCCGAGCTGCAGGAACACAGCTTTTATCACATTAATGCACTGATAATCTGTACACATGGCTCCATTTTCTTCCACTGATACATTAATCTCTGGTCGCGAGGAACTTTACACCTGCCAGCTGCGTTTGCGTGTGTTTTTGTGCATGTGTGTGTGGGTGTGTTTTCATACCAAGATCCATGTCGACAGCGCGCGGCCGTTGAGAATAGGGCATGTTCTTGTAAACAGCATCGAGTATCTTCTCCTTCACTTGGGTGATGGTGTCACAGTTCAGCACCTTCACTGGAATCTCTGGGCTGTTTTCATTGTCTGGATTCACACAATTCAGGATCTGGATGGTAAATATTGGGAGAACAGCGGGGAGAAAGTGTAAAATGTCACAGGGGGACCTGAAGCAGTGGGAGAAAACACGTAAGGTGTCCTGTACTGCCTGACTTCAGTCCAGCTTGAGGCTTTGCCCTCATTAGAGTCTCCTTGGAGCATGGCAGGAGCTTTAAAAAACCATTTCCGCTCTTGCTGGCATCCTGAAATCTAATTTCACACCTTCAGTGGGACACCAATTTCCAGCTCTGCCGGGGTATTAGCACGTAATGAGCCAAATTCCCAGTCAGAGCAATCAGAGCATTGTCATGTCACATGCTGGCTGTGTGAGTGTGTGCGTATATGTGTGTGCGTGCGTGTGTGTGTGTGTGAAGAGGGGTGTGTTTACTCTGTCCCAATCTTTGTAGCCTCCTACCTTGATGTTGGACAAACACTCGGGCCTGTGGGTTCATTAGGTAATTTTCTTCCCACAATGCAAGGAACAAACAGAGCTATTGTCATGGTGAAAATGTTTTGTAAACAAGAGCGTTTATCTGGTTTACTTTTAAAAAGAGAATGTTTGCGTCTCAGCTCGGAGGCATTTTAAACTGGAAAAAGCCATTTTTTGAGTCTAATGCAACCTGTGCTTGTGTATATCCTTGAGCCTATGTGCAAACTTCTGGCTTGCCTGGTGGAGTGTGACGTACCAGGGTTTTGTACTCGATCTGCTGGCGGATAAGTTTGTCTTCACTCAGGGAATAACGCGCCTCTCCCGTGATGGCGTCGATGGGGCCCTTTTCCATCTGCTGCTTGATGGCGCAGTACAGCATGAACAGAGGCTCCCCAGCACACTCCTGTGAACACACACACACACACACACGCACACACACACACACGCACACGCACACACACACCCGTTAATTCACACCTGAGAGAGCATCGCTGCATAAACACAAAACTTCCCTCCACAGAAAACCTCTCACAATCCCAGGTTTAATTCAGAAGCTAAATTACAAACATCAAAAAGTAATTCAATTGATATTAGTGTCTGCACACTGCGCGCATATACACACACACACACACACACACACACACACACACACACACACACACACACACACACACACACACACACACACACACACACACACACACACACACACACACACACACACACACACACACACACACACACACACACACACACACACACACACACACACACACACACACACACACACACACGCTGTTTGGTGCACTCACCTTGAGGAACTTGTGAAGGAGGAAGGCGAACCAGTTTGTAAGCATCTTCTCTGCAACAGACTCCGTTCTGAAATTACATTTTAAAAAACAGGAGAGAAAAAAAATTAACTTTCCTGTTTCCTTTGATACTTTGAAACTTTTAGATAATGAAAGTTTTCCATAATTCATGAGGTTATGGGGAACACTTCGGGGAGGTTATCTTGACATCCTGGGTGTGCGCATCCTGCCTTTGCTTGTGCATGTGTGCTGCCTGCAACACTGGTCATAGTCAGTGAACACAGCAGAGGGCATCTGTGTGTGTGCACAGTCTGTGTGCATGTGTGTGTAATTGAGTATGCATGGATGTGAGGATGAGAAAGTATGTGAGTGTGTGTGTGTGTGCTTGATTATTCATGTATGGTTCAACGCAGCGGGACATCAGCAGCTGTGACAAGCCTCAGCTGTTGAGAGAGACGAGTGCTGTCACAGCCAGGTAACGCCTGATCACAGCCAAAACGATCCTCTCTCCTCATTTCCTCCCGCCCTCCTCTGCGACCCCCCTCTCTTCCCAGTCAATCACACATGGAGGTACAGCTTGCTGCTGGGCTTGATTGGGCATGAAAAAAAACACAAGTGTGCAATGACCTCTTGACTATTTCTGCCACAGAGCACACGAGAGGGCTGCGCACGCCTCTTTCATGATTTCTGCTCATATTCTTTCTCGGAACGCCAGACAAACATCCACCCTCCGCCTCATTAGCGCCATCATCGAACACTCGAAAAACAGAAGTTAGATCTACAAAAAAAGAAGAAAAAAAAGAAAAGAAAGAAAAAACAGAATACCAAAGAGCCAGGTGGGAAAGACTAACAAGCATGAAACAAAGATGAAAGGGTTGGTTCTGTGCGGACAAGCACCTGAGGTGAATGGCAACAACAAGCTCCAACCGCATCTTGTGAAAACGCTTTGGCCTCGCTCATTTGCCTCCATTTGCACAAGTGCACAAGCCTCGGCGTGGACAGAATTATGAAGGCTACCTGAAAAATATAAATATCAAGCTGCCTTGGCTTAAACAACAGATTCATAACCCGCTTTTAGTTCTTGTAGTTCAGTCCAGGGGTCTGACAAACTGTGGGACACTGAGCCCCACCTACACTGAAAAAAGAAAATACTTGCACCAACTTAACTATCTGCTTCAATTGGTAACACCGAAATGAATCAATTTCTTTGAACTTGAAATAATTAATTAACTTAAGTTTGAACCTAATCTAATTCATTAACTTAAGCTTGAAGAACTTGATTCATTTAGGTGTTACCAATTAAAGCAATTAGTTAAGTTGGTCCAACTATTTCCAACTATTTTCTTTTTTCAGTGTAAGATTAAACCATATTACACCCCTCCAAAGCCCCTCTGACTCTACCGCCACACATGCTTCGCCTTACACCAACAAGTCATGTTTGGTTGAATGCCAGACTTCCTCATTATACAATATCAATGTGGTGTTTTGATTCAAACACAATAGTCAAGTCTTCATGTGTCCGCACAGTGGTTAGGGTTAGACTGATTGGCAAGTCATTATATATAACCTGCAACTCGTCCAATTATGGTTTTGCACTGAAGCTGAACTTAATTCATGATGGGATTAAGTTTTTAGCTTGACTGTGGAGGACTGAGTTTTAAATCCAGGTTGCATCAGGTATAGAGCGTCTCATGTAGAAACCTACGGAGCAAGTTGTAATGACGTATTGTGATGACTCATGTACTGTACGTTGAAAATGTATTTAATGGATAGTTCTATCCTCCATCTCTTTACATCATAATTTCTTCTCAAATCTGTTGCTGGGAAAAGGCATTTTCCTGCTTCTCTGCCCTCGCTGAAGCTCTGTGGTGACCCCCATGGGAGACCGGCCCCACAATATGAAAACCTCAGGTCCACAGCATTACGGTAGCTCTAACATAGCTGCAACACTGATCACAAGTTAAACAAGCCAGGGGAGAGGGCCTCGTAGATCGCGCGGCTATTTGCGGGAGTGTGACTGCTTGTGATTGTCACCTGACTGTGAATGATCGCTACCAGTCAACGTGTAGACGGGCGTTGACGATATAAATAGCAATGCATTGGGGGGGAAAAATGACCCTCTTAATGTAGCAGGAAATTACTGTGATTACTCTGGTGGATATGAAGGGGCCTTACAGCACACTGTGCTGAACTGAGGATTAGCAGGAATCGAAGAAGCCAGGTATTAAAGACAAGCTGGAAGCCTTCCGTCTCCTCAATAGTGCGAGAGATGATTACACCTATTCAGACTCTGAATGGACCTGAAGGGAGATTATGACTATTATGGAGATAATTGCGTTAAGTCGTGTTTGAGGGCTACAAGCAAGACTCTGGGACCGGAGCAGAAGTCCCACAAGGATTGTCTGAGCCAGGGAGGTTACAACAGCTAACGTTTTAGTCACTGAGACAGGAAAAAGTGTCAGTCATTCTTTCTCTCTCATTAAATCCGGATAGACTGAGGCTTTCCTGTTTTGTTTTGTTTTTTCTTTTCTTTTTTTCGTCTTGCGACTATGGAACTTTTCCTCAGCTGCGGGACAGTGGAGAGCAGCAGCAGAGGTTATATTTTGTTTTGAATGATATGTGGCTGACTTGTGCTGTTGTCTCCCACGCCTGGAGGCTATTCCCTCGCGGATGAGACTGCTGGCCAGTCTATTGGCAGCTCATCGAGAGGACCAGGGAGCTGGGTGACAACCTATTTGAAGTGTGATGTGCCAGCAGGGGGGAAGCATGTAGATTAGTTCACCCAGTTTCAGCTACAGCATGGGAGAGTAAACACTGCCAAAACACTGCAAGCTGTAGAAGTGCACGCTCTTGTGCATGTGCAGCTGTATTGTGTTTGTTGGCGCACACACGCACCCACACACGCACACACTCTATTCTTGTCTCTTCTTTGTTATTCCAACATACATACAAATACACAGGTGAGGGTATACATGCATAAAGAAAGAAAGACACACATACAATATTCACAAAAGCTCAACACTGCCATACTGCACAGAAAAAAGCTTTAGTTTGAAAACATAATAAAGAACCATGAGAGCCTGAGGCTGTATTTTCATGCTGAATAAACCTAAATATATTGTGGATTTTTTGGGACAATACCCCAAATCCCTCTGTAATTGCCCTTCTTCCTCTGTACCCCCCTCCTTCCAATGCATACCGTGCACCCTTCCTTGCTTGTACGAGACTTCAGTGTGTTAGAAGTTAATGGAACCTATTAAGCATTTTAATAAGCTCAGCAAGTCTTGATGAAGGAAGTCAAATAAAGCCTTTTGTGCGGGGGCTGTGCTGACTCCCTGTTAATATCTCTCTTCTTGAATGTCGATGGGGAGAGAAGCACTTTGTTCTCCTCTTTTTCCGTTCCTTCTTGTCCTCCTCCTCCTCATCTGCCTCCTCTTCCTTCTTTCTATTAATTGAGTTTCATTAATGAACATCAGGATTTCATTATCCCACATAGTGTCTAAGAGGAGCCCCATCGTTGGTCTCCTAATGGCAGCTTGGGTGGAGGCAGGGGGGGCTATATTAGCAGCAAGTGGAATGTCTTTCAATGAAACTAATGCAAAACACAATACTGGCTCTCTTAATAATGCTGTACTCTATTGCTCTGCATGGGCGGAAATCTCATTACAAAAATGCTGAGGAGAAAAATAATACAAGATTGAAAAGTCTCAAGGTGATAGAAGCAATGTTCTGTGATTCCATTAAAAGAACATTACAAAGAAGACAAAAGAGAAAGAAACTGGCTGAAATGAGCAGCAGTGGCCAAACTTAAGAAGATGGGGAGAATTGAGAATAGATTTTAATTTATAAAATGTTTTTTTGGTGGTGTTGGTTTACCACAAGAGTTTGAATAATATTGGGGGGGGGGGGGGCTTGCTGACAAAAGCCCTGAAGAGGCAGAGCACATGAGTGTGGAATATTTCACTAATGGTGCTAAATGCAATCCAAACATTATAGAGCTCCGCATCAATTCCACTTGGTGCACCAAGGAGTGAGGAAATCAAACACAAAGCTTAGATACTGCTTCCAAAAAGCTTTTAGGAGAACAAAAGCTTCTGTGAGCTAAACTCTTTTCCTATCAACACAAAGAAACCAGAAGGCGTCTGAAATCTCTAAATACCAAAGAGACCAGAGTTTCCTCTAAAAGACATGCCTCGGGAGAGCCTGAGTGCAACCCTTAAAACATGATGCAGGGAACTGAACTGACTGGGAATGTTACATCGCAGCTGCATGAATGGAAGACGCTGCTCATTCTGTAAGCTGTTTTCACTGGCCTGCAACGATGGACGGTAAAATGTAACCTAGGACTCATGAAAAGAAGTATGTAATGTATAAGAAACCGTTACAAGTTTTGCATAGCGTGGCATAAATTTACAGATTTCCCTCTGGCCTTCAAAACAGATCCAACCCGTCACAATATTAAACAATGATATAAGCTATGTAGTAATCCCTAGATTAACTGTTTCCCTACTTCCTTCCAAATAATTGGCAACGATATGATTCCACTTAAATTTGGTGACACTAAAGATGATAAGTTAATTCTAATATGTCAAACCTGAATACACCGTCCTAAAATTGTACTTTCTTCAACATGTTTTCTCTTTTTAGAATAACCAACCAAATTAAAATCCTCTTTTAGTCAACAGGGAAATTGATCGCCATGAACATTTTGACTGCAAACTATGAAGAACAATTTACTGATATACTGTACATCATCATCATCACCGGTACTTGACTGATCAAGATGTACATTTTTATCTAACCTATCACTCGTCCTGCAAACCGGTTAAAAAAAGCCTCACCATGTATTGTCTTTTAACAATGACATTTCTTAAAAAAGCGTTACACTCATGTCTATCGATATGGCTTTGTATGAATGTAGTGCCTGTACAATATGAGTTAATCAAATACATCATTACCAATGAAGTGCAGATAGTACATCGGCAATTAAATGCTCAAATAGGAAAAACATAGTATCGGGAGATAATCTGCCCACGTTAGAGGCAGCGAATATGTGAGAGAAATACATAAAAAGATACTTTGGAGGCAGAGATAGTGAGAGGCATGTCATTAAAGTTAATTAGGGAACAAGTTTACATGCAGCATCTTTAAAGTGACGCATTCTAAATTTAGGGAATCTATCTACAGTAGGCATTTTGGACTTCAATTTTATCAGCTTAATATGTATGTTTATTAACTATAAATTTGGATGTTGAATCTGTTTTGCCCTCATTGGCCCTCTCGCTCATATTTTCAGTCCTTCCCTTTCTCTTTTGTGCATCTCTATCTTCTCACTGAAACTCATTGCAGAGAAAGACACTCATTAAGTTAGGAGGGACTTGTTTAGCTAGAGAAGTGGGAGTACAGCCGCGCTGATGCAATCTGCACACACTGCACAACACTCACTTGCAGAACAAACACACACTACGGCACTAATAATCTGAATACGTCTCACTTCTTCTTTGTGTTTCAGGTGCTCCCTTCAGAGGAGGCCACAGGGGATCATCGTCTCCATCCCACCTGCTTCCTCTCCTGTTACACCAACATATGAGTGCCTTTCTGCGCGAGGCGGACTAACCGCTTCATCTCCAACATGCAATACGTCCACTGTCTGGTTTCAAAACATGTCAGTATGTAATATTTTGATAGTTGATGAGCAGGAATTGTGTCCACGCTATACGTTCACCAGTGTATGATTACCTGAAATTAAAGAATTTTCATTATGAATGAGATATTCATGATAGCATAGGGACAATTTCCACAATGGTCCTACAACAACTCAGAACAAAGGGCTTTTCTTTCAATCTAGAGGGGGCATTTAGCATTTATTAGATTTTTTTTTTATTTGTTTTGACAGTAAAAACACATCAAAAGTAAATCCCATATGCATGTAATAAAACTGATGAAACATGACTTCTACAAAGATGATAAGTTTAATGTCAATACAGAAGTGATTGTCAAACTGGGCCAACACAGATGGAGGAATGAGGAGGCTCAGATCTTTTAATATCTGTGGCTTTTATCAGTCATTTATTTAAAGCAGTTTAAAAAATTTCTTTCACAGGCTGATGCGATGGGCTGTTCGTGAAAGAAAAACACGGCCTGAACAGCCTTTAAATTCATATTCTATGAACATTGGAGTTCAGGAGAGTGGCTTAACATCTCTGGGAGAAAGGGATGGCAGTGCAAACAAACGGTGATATCAGTCCGGTACAGGCCGTTTTATCAGCCACATTATCCCTGATGAACTCAGGAAGATCATCTAATTTACCTCTGATATGAACCGATCATTAGTCCGTCATTTTGTCTGTGAACACGGTGCTTAAATCAGATGTAACCCATTTAAAATTACTAACTTGCCGCTTTTTATTGTTGCCTATTCATTTCCCTATGTTGTCGTATTATATTTCTTTCATGCCTTTAATATGTTGTTTGACATTTTAACGACACTGATTGACGATTGTTTGTGAAGACTGTGCTACTCACTGCAAAGCCTTAAAGGAATCGCCCAGAAGGGAAGATTCCGTTTTGTGAAATGGACTAAAATCAACAATGAAGCCAACATTTTCCTGGCTTGCCAATGACTGCCATTTCTGATGACCTATTATGTTATATCTATATTGCAGATGCCATTGTTGATTCAGAGCTCTCCAAACCAAACAAATGGTTGCTTTTGTTGGCGTTATCAATGTGATAGACTATAAAACTCACATTCAACTTTCTGCACCAAAACTATACTTAAAATGGTCCCAGAATAAACACGAATTGTCGTTTTAGCGAGAAACAACAGTGTCTTGAAGTTTGACAAAATAATTTACTCTCCTTTAAATATAGAATGAATTTGACTTCAACCCTTTTAAAAGATTTACATCCTTAACAACAAAAAGGTTTGAAGCTGAGTGCCACAGGCAGGCTGGGGAGCTTAGAAAGTAGTCTCACACTGTTAGTTTTTGCATCTTCGTGCTTACAAACGGAAGAATGAGTGGGGAAAAAAAAATAGCATAAACCATAATCCTTAATAAACAAAAACAACGTGGATTAGCCATATAAAACTTTCATTGCAATTGCCAGGGAACTGGAAACATGTTAAAAATACTGTGGAGCTGGAACTCTGTCTGTATCTTTGGCTGTAACGCTTGCATGATTGCGGTTTTCTCTTTAAAGGTCGAGCGGACTCGCTTGTGGACATGTTCCCATCCAGAGAAAAGTATTCAATGACAGCTGAGCAGAGACAGCACTTTGCTACAACTGAACCATGTCTTGGGTTGCACTTTCAACCCACTGAAATATATATGAGAAAAGGAAGTGTGCTGGTTGATCCTGGAGGTCCTTTCTGTGAGATGGTTGCTCACCTATAGTGCCATATAAACCTGTCCAAGCACTGGGTGCTCACATATATTTCATTTGGAGCAACATTAAGTGTTTTTGCTACTACTGTCAATGCAATAAAATCATTGACAGCTCCAATGACACAGAATAACACTTGCAGACAGACACCACACATTCAGAAGTTGTATAAAAGAGCAAGGATCCTTTTTTTTATAAATGCTAATTTATTATAGCTAAGAAAAAAAAAAAAAGCTGGAAACAAAACAAGAATCATTTCACGATCCCGTTTGAAGGAAGAACTGATTGGGGGGAAAAAAGCTGATAGAAAAGACAACTGAATTGGAAAGTAGCAACAAATCTCAGGCCAACATCTTCTCTCTATGCACTGCACAAACACAATTACTGCTTAGAGACATGTTCAATTTGACAATCATCACAGATGTGGTCGTATGTGTGTGCGTGTGTGAGTCAGCTGGCTTGGTTTTAATGGCGGCTTTTCTCTAAATAGGCAATGAGGAAGACAACAACACCAAAGATCCATGTCAAATCGATAATCCCTTAAATTCTTTAGAAAATGGAAAGTGACATGTAAAAACTATAGGACATTCAGTCCTCCAGGCTCTAACGGCAGGGCCTGAGGATTACGTACTACTGTGCTCCTAATAGGAGTGGATAATGAAAATTTAGAGGTAACGTGGGGCCCTGCTGTCATGTGAAATAACAGCTTAATCCAGGTTCATTTGCTTGTCTTGCTCCAGCCCACTCCACTCTCTATATGCCTGGTCAGTTCTGTCTGGCACTTATTTACTCTGACTATTAATGTGGGTTTTTCAAACAGAGACACTAAGAGGGCATTAACATCAGAATGAAGGTGTTGTCTGAAAGTATAACAGCTGCCAGCTCTCACTGTCTCAGCTTATTAGTCTTGTAAACATAATGAAATTCATGCACGACGCAGCAGTCAGGCTCTCAGGAAAGACTGTGCTTAGCACGTGTGCCACATCTCTTACAGCTATAGTGTGACCAAAAAAGGGCACTTGAGTGAGGACTAAGTAGGTGTTTAAAGTTTTACCACATCATCCAAACTCCATGGGAAAACAATGTACACTGGATACACAGAAAAGGAAGAAAAAAAAAGATAAAAAAGTTAAGCTGCGCTACTTTTGAATGTTTTATAAGGAGCATGAGCCTGGAGGATAAGTGAGACTGACATTGGCATTAGGAAGGAGCAGTTGGAGAGACACGCCGCTGACGAGGATGTGGAATTATGCTGGGAATTCAGATGGTTCTGCTGAAGTAAATAGTGCATGCCATTTATCTCAGCATACTGCAGATGCACTATAGCACTCGTAATGAGACATGTAACGCGTCTGCATTGGAACACGAGAAAATCCCAATGCATCCACCCACAAGATGAATGGTGAAGAACATACAGCAGCCAATCAATTCTCATCTGTCTATCCATATACTCCAACATCCTCCTACAGCCCTATATTCCTTTACATGTTTTTAAATAAGGGCTGTGTCTGCTGGATCTATATAAATACCCTCCAGGAACCTAATGACAAAAGGATCTCATTCGAAACTGTTTTATTGAATAGAGCACCTGTGCAGTGCTGTAGAGGTGAGTGCTCTGGCCACACAGCAAGAAAATACCCCGATCCAGTGGGAGACCTTACTGTGTACAGTTGTGTACATGTTGTCCTTGTGCATGAATGCGGTTTAATACCGCCAGTCAAAAAACCTACATGTGAGGTTAAGTGGTCACTCTTGAAATTGCCCCGAGGTGTGAATGAGTGTGTGTGGTGATCTGTCTCTTTGTTTGCTCTCTGATGGACTGTCGACCTGTCCAAGGTGTAGGACGTCTCCACCCATAGTAAACTGGGATCACTTCCAGTTCCCCGCTACCCTCAGTTGGCTATAGCAGATAGGCGACGGCCACAGCATTGAGTGCGTTTTACCTGCGCAGCAGCAGTTTGGGGTGGTTCTTGCTCTCCAGGTTGCGGTCGATCAGATCCGACAGCAGGTGTTTAAGGACATCAGTGGCATACTCCAGTCGCCCCTGCAGGGCAGTCATGATAAGTGAGGCCACGTTGCCACGGTCCCTCATGGAGAAAGAGCGCTGCATTTCCAGTGTTCGTATGAAGGTGAGCAGGAACACTTTATTGTTGATGAGCTGCCCAAACAGCTTCAGGGCCTTTTCCACGTTCTGCTGGCCATTACCTGACACCTGGACCGAAGAGAGAGGAGGAACAGTGAGCATGTTACTGCTAATGAGACTTCAACACTAAACTGTCTGGTAATAACTTGAATAACAATATACTGAGCTGTTTATCCGAAAGATTTGCTACTCCTCTACTTTTGTTGTGACCTTGTCTCACACAGAATAAAGATTTTTCCAACAGCCCTCACTCATGTTTCACTCCAGGCAGAAAGAAGTTCCCAATCACGATGAGTAATTGAGAAGATTCTAATCAATTATTGACCGGTGGTCTGTTAAAAGGCACTGTACTCGGAGTTAGCCAGCATTTCACTTTCAAGTAAAATGTCAAAAATACTTTTCAGTGTAAGACAATCCATGTAGCAAAACACACTGTGTTTGAGTTCACTGTTGAACCGTCGTTCTGAAAACTCCCAGTATCACACCGTGAAGCCTTCTGAACATTACTGTACTGAGAAGTAAAACAACATTTCTTTTGACCTCTTGCGGTCAACTTATCTCCGTGGTGTCCAACCTACAGCCCGTGTTCCAAAACCCAACCACCAGAATGTGCAATACGGTCGCATTGGGTCCTGGATGGTAGTGCAAACTGCACACTTTCATTAAAGCAGCTGCTATATCTGATTTGTTCACAGTGTAAGATTTAGCAAACATAAAAACACAAAACTGAAAAGAAAATACTGCAGTCATTTATTTTTGTAATGAAAATACATCAGCATCAGGGCTGCTAACTCTCACACATTTAATATTGAATTGAATAATATGAGATTCACACATTAGACTCTAAACTCCTGCTGTGATGCGTTGCACTGCTCGACTTTCTCTCCCTAAATTAGAAGATGATAATTTGACATGATATTGTCAATCCTGAGCAAAAACACCTTGATACCAGATATGCACAATTGGCAGAGTTCCCTTTATCATTCAAAGTTGACCGACTCACATTCATTGTTTTAGACTGCAGGCTTGTTTATAGAATAATATTTGTATTCATTACCTTTATTATATTACGCTCACTTAAATCTCCAAGTATGTTAATAAAAAAGAATATCAGTTGCACCCTGATAATTAAAAAGAAATACCAGTGTTTTGTCAATCAATTTGCAATTTTTTTTCTCATGCCTGATAAATTCTTTTCCACACACTTTAAATTAATGTTTCCTCATTTGTAGATACTTTGATTCTTTTGGAAAGAAGCTTTCCTCTTGATAAACGAGCATACTTCAAACACTGAGACAACTGTGGTACCTTTGATAATAAATACATTTTGTGTGTGTCCGTGTCGCTCCTGACACCCCCGACTCATCCAACCCGTTAGGCAGCCCCACCCGGTGAACCAGTCGCATCCCCCCTCACACTGCCACACACAATCTACAAATACAAAGGTTTTCCTTTATCGCCATGAATCTCTTTATCCCTGACAGTTTCATCCATCGGATCCCACTCTCTCTGTTCCACATAAAATAAACTCATTCCACAGCGCTACTCCCATCCCATGAAGAGAAGCAAAAAGTGTTAACCAGTCAGTTTTTCTCCTGAGTGGAGGAACCCACAGTCCTTTCCGAGGATTGGGAATTACTCACTTCATTACCTCTCATAGTGCAACCACTGGTGAATGAAATAGCCATGTGCCTGGACCCTGTTTTCCATGAGGGATCTTGCATGTGAGCTGTATACTGCGAGTGTGTGTGTGTGTGTGTGTGTGTGTGTTTGTACGCTGCCCAGGAAAATTGCCTATGTATATATGTGTGTGTGAGACACCAGTGTGTAGAAAGGATAAGTGACACATTGGCATCCTATTCCTGGGTGTAATTTTCTGCTTATAGAAATGAACCTACAGACGGAGCGGTGAGGGAGGACACAATCTTTGGGATTCTCACTATCTCCCTGTTTTTCTTTTTAACCTCAATATGACTTTCTGTTGCCCTTTTCTAATGCACATAGTGCTTATGTGTGTCTTCTTTCCAATAATGTCTTTCTTGCTTGTATTCAGTTACCTCCAGTTCTCTGAGGACAGGATGATCCTCAATGCCCGGGAAAAGAACCCTCATGGCATACGTCCTGTAGTCCAAGTGGGGGATGCCAGCTCTGTCGAGGTCACTTGTCAGCTCATTGATGTCTGTCTGCAACTCTGCAAAGGCTGGAGAGAGGAGGGAGACGGAGGGGGAAAGACCAGTGGGAGGGAGTACTTGAGAAATGCATCATAGAATAAAACCATTTCATAATCCCCGAGGACCAAATATGTGAATCTTTCTTATCTTCCTGGTGTTTACTGCCGTCATGATGAAGATGACAGAAAGCTCAAGATAGTCCTCATGTCAGAAAAACTCAATTTTTCACATCTCTCTCTGAGAAATCAGGGCTCTCTCTCTCTCTTTCTCACCCAGTCTCAGTCTCAGTCTCAGTCTCAGTCTCAAACACACACACACACACACACACACACACACACACACACACACACACACACACACACACACACACACACACACACACACACACACACACACACACACACACACACACACACACACACACACACACACACACACACACACACACACACACACACACACACACACACACACACACACACACACAATCCTACTTTTCTCACGCATTTTTATCTACCGGCCAGTAAATTCGCTGTAGCAAAGGCCCCAAAGAGTGTGTCATCTCAGTGTGAGGCTGCAGGTGAGCACTAGTTAATTGGCTCCATCCAGACTGACTCTCGTTCAGGCCCACGGCTCCGTTGCTCTGCTTTGACGCCCTTGGGAAGGCTTCCCGTCTGCAGCCTATCACAGGAGCAGCAGCAGTCCTCTAACACCCACCTCAAAACCCCGCCATCTCAAACCAGCCTTAACCCTCACCTCCTGGCCTAACATCCCTCTGCGAGGGAAGGGTTTACACACCAGCACACCATCTCGCAGTGTGTATACTCATAAGGAGAAACCCAGGTACCCATCCAAATCCACCCCGCGGGGCAGGACTCTCCAGGCCACTGCTAATGGTTAAAACATTAATCTTCTCTTTTCCCAAGGCTGCCTGTGTGATTCCCAAGGTTTGCCAATTCAAACTGTTTGCCCCTGCCTGTCTGTATCTGTCTGTCATTTAACCATTCTTCCCTGCAATAGAATTATATTTTTTTTTTACTGCATAATAACGCTGGGAGAGACATTACGGCTGGCTGAAGGGGATAAATAATAGGGTCCTCTATGGCTGATGAAATCCCTCCAACACTGTCAAACACAAACCAGCTCTCTACGTCTCAGTGATTGGCTGTAATGACCACGATGATGACATCAAGAGCCAATCAGAAGCATTTTCTTTTTTTTATTTGACAGCACTGCCGTGGATCCGAATCATGGGATGAAGACATGTCTGTGGTTTGAAGTGGTAACTGGATGCGGAGGCTATAGGCGGCCCGCAATCTGAGCAAAAGGTCAAAGGTCAGATTATCTACCATGAAAGCTCTTTATCCAGGGCCACAAGGGAGAAAGACGCACACCTCTGTGTATCATATCTGCTCGTCACCACTAGCAACCACTGGAAAAACACACTTCTCTTATCTATACACTTACCAATGGTAGAAAAACAAACAAACAAAAAAAAAAAGATAAATGCAGAATCATCCTGACATTTGGGATGGGACTAGATTGTAATGTGTCTATTGGGATTACTCTAGTGAGGAACTTTGTGTTTATGCATTCAGTCAAGTGAAAGCCTGCACCCAGCATGCAAACTAGCGAGCAGAAAGAACTATATGAATTTATGAAAAGACAACAAGGGTCATATTGCAGCTAACTGGCTGAATCTGCTGTGATGAATACATGAGATGACTCGCCGAACCAGATTTGTAGAAATTCCTTCTGCATCATTTGCAGCACCCAGACCACCAGTAATTTACTTACTGTACTATATGCACATATGCTTGTTATGTGATTACAGTCTGTTTAAGTGAAATGCATTCACGAGTTACATGCAGTTACTTGAGTGATGGGACAGAGTTGAAAATTACTGGCTCTAAACACATATTTCAAAGTGGACCCATAATCACCTTCACTCTACGGTACGCAATTTAGCAGAAGGCAGCTACACGGTGCTGCCCTTGGCTTGTGTGAGGACTCTACATTACTAACCTTCTTTGCACTCTAGGGCCACTCGAGACTCAAGGTTGTCCATTTGCATCTGCAAGCGCTTGAGGGTGAGGTCGTTTTCGCGAGACTTTCGCTTGTAGGCAATCAGGACGAGGATGACGATGATGAGGAGGAGACCTCCACCTGCTGCGATGCTGACAATGGCTGGAAGGGTCAGCAGGCTGTCAGACATAATGTGCACTGCACCCGGAGAGACATGGAGCCCACCCACTTGAACCTGCCAAGAGACGTAACATCACGATTAATCTTTAATCAACCATGTTCTAATGCTACTATTTATAGCCAGGAAGTGATTATAAGAGAGCGTCTGTCTCTATTTTGCGTACAAGTGAGTGTTAACTGTGGCGTAGTCCGGAAATCACCTAAACTTGATCACTTTATGCTCAACTAACTCAGTATTCCTGACAAACACTATTACTTACATGTGTACTAATCTCTTATTTTGTTTTGAGAAAATGTTAGGTGTGTCATCATACTCAACCAGCGGTTACATAAAAACTAACAAAAGCCAGAGAGATCAAACTTCTGTATTATTCTCACCAATTAACTCTTAACTGTGACTCTGATGAATATGCAGATAGGTGTATATGTGTGACTGATTCTGTGTCGCTGTGTGATGGAGTGGTCCAGTTCCCTGCAACCCGAACTTGTATTAAGCAAGTACAGAATATAATTGTATGGGTGGATTGAAGGATCAGATGGAAATCACAGGACAACTGGTTCCTAATTGACAAATCCCAGCCTTGTGCTAAAGCTGACACTGAGTGGCTGCTGACATCGAGAGGGAATAAATTGTCCCGGTCTTTCACCCAATAAACAAACAGGCAACTAAAAATAATTGCAGTGAACACTGGTTGAACCTTTTGAGAGCACTACCGCGCTTATGCTGCTCCCTTTTTGACCCCATTTCTTCGACAGAATGAACAATGACGAGAGCACCAACAATAGATTTTAGAGACTAACTATTATAAATGGAAAAAAAGAATTACAAATATTGGGGGTAATTGAAATGTGAGTGTGTGAAAAAGTTTGGATGCTAGACACGAGAGGAGTACTGACCATGACTTTGTATTGTCCGGTAAGGTTGGGTGGCTCACACAGCAGCTGGCTCTCAGACACAGTGACGGAGCAGGGAGTCTCTCCTATCAGTACCGTGTAGTTAAGCTTCACCCCTCCTGATGCTGGGGGAACCAGGTTTCTGCCCTGTGGGCACACAGCAGAGAACAGAGGGGGTGTGGAATTAGCAGATAAACACAGACACTCAAACACATAGAAACAAAGAAATTCTGACACTTTTCTGAAAACACGCACAAAGCCAATATGTGACCTAAATATGTTGCCAATTAGATCCTGGGGTTTGGGCACACCTGCCACCAAATATGATGCCATACTGAGATCAAACGCGCTGATATATTTCACAGCGGCAGTAAGTGGGAACAGCTGGTAATCAGGACAAAAGAATAAAATATATCCCTCAATGATTTCAACGTCTACCATTTGCGGGGCCTCTTTTGCCCCGATAATGAAAGAAAAACATTGCACCAATTAACTGATGCTAATGTGGAGAGATGATTGAGCAAAGAGCGGAGACAAAGGCTTGTCCAAGGACTCCGTGACGAGCCTGTTAGTGTGCTAGGGTTCAATCAGTACATGCTTCTGTGTTAGAATACCTTGAGGATGATGGGTGAGCCCGGTTTCTGCTCCAGGACGCCAGTGGTGCTGAGAGGCTCGAAGTAAGGGTTTGGGTAGTAGAGGAGGTTGGTGTTGTTGTAGACCAGCAGCGCCTGTACGTTGTTGAAGATGAACCCAAACTCGTCCGCATGCTTTACTGTGTCCAACCCTGGATTGTATTCTGCCATCAGTGAAGGAGCAAAGCAACTCATGCTGGTGGTGTTGAGTACTTTACACACCTGGGGAGAATGAGCACACACAAGAGAAAAATGTTAGGGAGAATTTCCACTTTTTTCTTGTGATTTAGCTGGAGATGTGTTGCACCCAAGCATTCTACACATCATGCCCTGATAGCCTGAGTGCCTTGAAATGAAACAAGAAATGTTCTTCAGTCATCCAGGATAAAGTTAGACAGATTGCACAGCTAAGGTTTTTTTTCCCCTTTCTTTTCTGGCTATAGAATAAGATTTCAAGCGGATCCACTGCAAACTCTTCTGATATAACCTAAGCAGTCTTAACTGAAACACATTGATAACCACATGAGGCCTGCAGTAAACTCACCGGCCTAATAATTGGCACATAAAATCCAAATACCTCTCAGAGAAAAGGATTTATTTTCTGTCATTACATCCATCTTTATTTGCGAGGAAGCTGCTATAAAATTGAAAATAAATTGCTGTTATTGCCTCACTGAAAAACACTGGAGGACAACAACCACAAAGGATGGAGGCATTGCTCTTCTGTCTCCTCAGGTAGATGCTGAGCTCTGGCTCTTTTATTACTTCTCTCCAGTTTGCCCAGATGAGAGAGCTGACTTCCATCCATCCTCCCTGGCTGAGCTCCGGAGGGAAGGGTAGAGAGGATTGATTGCTGCACAGCACTTTGCTCAGAAAGGTTTTTATCTCCTTTCACTCCCTCCCAGCTCTCTCTCGGGGGAAGAAACTTAATTAGAGGTAAATATCATCAAAGGTGGTGAACGCTAGCGAGCACCACGCCTCCTACCTGTTGTCTGCTACTCCAGAGAAAGCCAGGCAGATCGATGCAAACTCATTCTGTGTAGCCTACACCAATTGGATTTCGCCAGCATGGCGCAAAAGCGAGTCGCGGGAGTGTGATTGAAAAGGCGGACAGAGTGACGGGCAGCTTTACTTACTCTTGGATGTGGACTGGAGAGTGTTTTCACCATGTAGATGTCTGAATCTTAACCAAACGATAATGTGTTACACCTATATGAGATCATCCGCCGGGTTTTTGACATACAGTGGAAGATATGATGAATGATAAATAGTAGCATCACCTCCCTGCAAAGTTCAGCTCCATCCATGGCCTACTTCTCACAAAGAAATCAAGGCTTACAAGTGAAAGGAACATGATTTAAACATTACAACTGTCTCAGCAACATATACAGCTCACCAGACTGTAACCACTGTACGAGCTCTGAAAGCTTTGGAGCAGTATCCCTGGTCTTGACACTTTTCTATTGGAGTTTTCTGCATTACAAGCTACAGCAGCAGCACACACGATGAGAGTGAGAATATATGCCCGTATATAAAAAGACTTCAAGATCCTACATACTTTCACCAAGTTCAGGTTCTGTGAAATCACATTAACGACTGAAAAGGCCACACATTGTTTACAGCCACTCATTTGAACACACTCACTGATTTGTAGAACCATGAATGACAATAAATTACTTTTTGTGTCCTGTGAAGTAAATCAAAAGCTTATATTGTACACATCACTGAAGGACGTTAATAAATTTGTGCTTTAAGGTTTGTTCAAACATAACAGTACTCTTTGTCTTGCACCTAATTGACTCCAGCTGTGATTAACATATGTGCTTCATTTCAGAATCTCAGTGGTTTGTTGACTATGATTCTGACTTCTTCCCTGAGGCCAATAGATACGAAATAATTAGAGTCATCAATTACATTTTTAATCAGTTAATTACAAAATCTTTGTGAGTTGTAATTAGTTGCACTTTTTTTAAAATCATATTTTAAATTATTTCATTTGATTTGGCAGAGCACAGTGGATGGAAACAACAGTCAGTCCCCCCCCCCCCCCCCCCCCCCCTCTCTCTCTCTCTCTCTCTCTCTCTCTCTCTCTCTCTCTCTCTCTCTCTCTCTCTCTCTCTCTCTATGCTCTATTAGCAACCTGTCCAGGTTTTGCCTTACTTTGGAGTCATGTCAGCTGGGATTGGCTCCAGCCTGCAATGACCCCACAACTTTGGTCCCAGAGAGGAATACCAGAGGCAAGGGGTCAATCCTCATTCAAAGCATGGCTTTGCTGTTTTACCCAGGGTCCCTTGTGGTAAAATGACAATTTGAAAACCACTAAATAGGTCCCAAAAACACAACTAGGTAAAAATATACCAATCTGGCCAGAGGGTGATTCTGAACTGTGCTGGTGAACTAACAGGTTGTAATTCATTGGCACTATTATAAAGACGACAACATACTGCATGCCTGGAATCATACGCTCTTGATTTGGGACATCTGTAGATAAAAGGAGGCACTGGTGTTAGCATGGTGATGTTAGTGATAAATACTCTCACCTAACAGCGAGAACATATCACATACCTGTGCGTGAGAGGACTTCCTCCTGACATTTGCATGTTTTATGTGTGTGAGGGAACCTTTTGTCTCTGTCCCCTTGTTTCCATGCTTTTTGTTAAAGTGGAGTCTAGATTGTCTCTAAATTAATGTATTTATGAGTGTGTGGTTATTTGTATCTCACAAATGTGATGGGCTGTTGCCGAGCCAATTGCTTGGATTTCATAGAATGACTTGTGGAACGGCATATAGTGATTTTAGTGTGTCTGTCCTGTTTGCTCTTGCTATCTAGTGTCAGAGTTGAAGATCCGGAGCGTCACACAGTGCGAGACACTCAAGCAGTACAAATAAAGTAAGCAAACAGCATGTTTCTTTAATCAGTATATGGGTATTAAAGGTTTATTAGAGGAGAGAGTTCAGCTTAAGTTTGATATGGGCTGCTTTCTTAGTGTTGGCAGGGTGTCATGTTACAAAGACAGGCCCAGATGCTTCGGCGGTATCCTCGTGACTGTCACATTGAAACAGCGAAGCATTTGCAAGTCAACTAAAGCTCCGACTACCATCTGCTCAGCCAGAGATGGACACTGTGCAGATTTTTTTTTTCCTCTGCAATGTCCTTACTTTCTATCCCCCTTTTAATAAATCCTCTCTTTCGCTGAATCCTGTCAGGATAGGATGTTTTTCCAGCCTATGTGGCCGTGTGTGTAAATCCAAAGCGCCGAGTGTGAAAATAGTGATGGGTAAATGGGGCATAGTAGGATTTGATAAAGAAAATGGGGGCACCTCTTATTAGTATTTCAAAACACAACACTTCTGCATGACTTTTGCCTTACAGCTCAAATGTGAGAACATTTTGTGTGTGTGTCTGTGGTGCATTTTGTTTACAGAACAGAGGGATTAATAAAGATTACTTGATTCCTCAAATATTCTATGGAATTAAGTTATTTTCCGCGGGTGCAACTACATCATTGAAAATCTCACAATATATTGTTATTGCATTCCGCTGTGCATATTCCATACAACATAATGTATTTTTCGCTATCTCTACCATCTGAAAATATGTATATTGCCAAATAGAAAGTGTACAATAGTACATCCATTCCTTGAGGCCATGTGGTGAAAGAAGCTAGACATTGCAGAGCATTGATAAAGTGAATTGAGGTCAACAGAAAGAGAAAATAATTGGAATGTTGGCCTCATCTGTCTTTTTTCTTCATCGTTGGATAGAGCCGAGGTGTTTTAAGGCAGTAACACTCCAACCCCTCTGGCTGAATACATTACCATGATCTACTGTGCGGCTACAGCCCACTCAATCATTCAAAGGTCTTTGGCCAGGGTAGTGGTGAGAGAGTGACGGAGAGAGTGAGCACGAGAGAAGATAAGGTGTTGGTGGAAATGTGTGTAGGAAAAAAAAAAGTGAGGAGTTCATAGAGTCAAAGGTCATCTGGCGGCTAACATTTGATTGCGAGCCACTGGCTTTTCGGTTGCTCCTATACTTGGTTACTCCTACACCGAGTCTATTTTCTTTTCTGCCTGCAGTTACAACCAACTGTTAAAACTGGCAGCAAGTCTAACTTCACCACTGATCCATCCATTCAAGCCGGTGTGGAGCTCGAGCCTGTACTTCAGCTTTTCTCTGAGACAAGTTCTTCTTTTGACATTTTCCCTGTTAGGTCTTGTCAGAGCAGATCATCTTCTTCCAAAGCCCTCTGCTCCTATATATTTCTTCCTCACACTGCCTCCATGAACCTCCTCAATGGGCTTCCTCTTCTTGTCCTGGCAGCACCATCGTCAGCATCCTTTTCTCTACATCACTATCATCTCTGCCTCCGTACATGACCAAACCATCTCTCTCACTTTACCACCATACTGTCCAACATGAGCTGTCACTGTAATGTACTTATTTTTAATCCTTCAGCTCATTCCCAGTGAAAGCTTCACCATCCACAGCTCTGCCATCTCCAGTTCACCCTGTCTTTTGGTCACTGTCACTGCCTACTAAACTACAACATCTGCTCTCATTACCTTCTCGTAGACCTTCTACTTCAGCCCGGGTGGAATCCTTCACAATCACTCCGGGCACTCTAAAGTAAGGGTGTCAAAATCGGCGCACATTATGAAGTCTAAAAATGAAAGAAAACCGCTAATAAACTTTAACATTTCAACTGGATTTAATTAGTGAGAAGACAAGACACGAACGGTAGCTCTCTTATTGGTAGCAAAGTAGAATCAGTATATCTGTAAATTTGGGTAATTTTATGACTAAATGCATGTTGCCCATAGAACTCTGGAGTCTTCAGAGATGCCAGTTATTTTGGTGGGTTTTTTCCAGGATGAGCCTGAAAACAAACACCATAGCAAAGGGGATTTCAGATTTTGAAGGTGAATTAAAAAAAAAAAAAAAAAAAAGGTCAATATTATTTGTTGGATTTTTAGTTGCAACCAATCATAGGGAGAAAATACTGACCATATTCAAATTAGGCTGTATGTAATCCTTGCTCTATAGAGCAAAAACATTAATCTGCTGTATACAGTCATGAGGAATCAAAAGCTTCTATAAAAAGCATTAATGTGGATATGTGTTAGAAGAACTGTGCATCAGATTGAGAACACAGCATTTCGTGACCAATCAATGAAACTGCCGTCGCATTGAGACAAGACACATTTATGGAGCGAAGAATGCAAAACTTCTCAAGTTCAAAGTCTCCATTGTCATTGTTTGTTGCAGTGATAAGCACCGTTCTCTTTTGATCAGAGAGCATGATTGCTTTAAGTGATAGGTACACTCATTCTGAACACTTTATGAGATCAGGAGCAGCAGCTGCAAATCAGCGGCATCTGATGTGCTGAGCCTGACACTCAGGCCGGGCATCTTAAGTGTGGCAAATGTGGTAGAGCCTTTTCTGGGACAGGGAAATGTTCCAGAGATGGAAAAGAACCCATTTAGCTTTAATCAAGATCATGATAAATGTTTCAATTGTGAATCCGGTGACAGATACAGAGCATTTCAAAAAGAAAATTGTCTTTTTTCCCCCTGTATTATTCTTCTTTCCGAGTTTCTTTGCAAATCTATGCAGGTGACACAAGGGAGGGAGAGAAAAGAAGCAATTTATTGGGAGACAGGTGATCATTTGAAGCCTCGCTGATAGACAGCAGTTCTTATTGCTATAGGCTGCTGTGCTATTTGCCTTCCTCTCGACAAAAAAGGGAAGGGACAGAGGGGGCAAGGGTAAGATGAAGGATGGGTAATTGTAACTTTAGCATTTAATGGAAATTCATTCTTTGCGACTGTCACGACAATCAAGATGGAAAGAGTCTTTTTTTGCCAGGCTCTCGGTAAAGAGTATAAAACCAGGCTGGCTGGGAAGAGACAGTTCTCTTTCAAAGCTTGAGAAGCTGAAAAATCAGAAGACACGGCACCCACATACAAGTCAAATCCTATTTCACCAAGCCTCTCGTTCTCTCATTCATCACTTTTCCCCTTCTCTTCTCTAAACATAAAGCTGAGCAGATATGTCTTTTACTTGTAATTACTGCATTTATAACGCACTGAGGTCTTTTAGGGAAACCGTGCTCTTGCACGGGGAAACACTGCAACACAAAATCCCCGGGGCAGAGCTATGACTTTTGTTAGAGAAACATTCGCTGAGCAAGGCAGACACTTAAGGCCAATTTTAGACTACTACTGTCAGGGATAGGAAGTTGTAAAGGCAGAGAGGCATGTTGTGACAAATCTGTGTTATAATTCCGCACGTGAGATATTTCCTATGACGATGGTTTTTTGCATGTGTTTGCATGAATGTATAGTAGCCTGTAATTCTATAAATGATGCATTACATTTAGGTGAATGAATATATGTATAGTCAGTGCAAAGTGTGAGTTTGATTCTAGTATGTGCCCTCCCACATGATTCTCAATTTTCCATGCTCCTGTGAAGACATGTCTTCTTTAGGCATTTTGCCGTAAGGGTTTGCCTCAGTGGATCATCTTCTTCCAATAGCCTATGTTTCCTGTAGCCTCCTTCCTCACACCCGTCGCCTGCATGTCTTCCCTCCTTGCTTCCATGAACCTCCTCACTTGCTCTTCTCATCTTCATCCAGTGCACAGTACCTGTGCCATCTCCTTTGCGTCTCTTTTACATCTTTCACTGCTTTGTACGTTTAAGTCCTGTTTCTTTGCTCCCTCCACTCCCTGCATCTTCACAGTCACACAATCCTCCTTCCCATCCATATACATGCTCTCTGTTCCACTACTGCTCACCTTCAGTCCTAGTTTTTCTTACGCAAACCTTCAGTTCTCCAGATTTTTCCTAAACTTGTAACTATGTCTCTATAGCTTGAGAAACATCCTGTTATGTGCATGTGTGTGTGTGTGTGTGTGTGTGTGTGTGTGTGTGTGTGTGTGTGTGCATCTGAGCTCATGCATTACGAGTGTGGCCTGTACCGAATGAGTCCCAAGATCCAAGATGTTGTGTTAGTTTAACTAGATTCAACAATACTGGACAGTCTGCAGTTTCTATACTTGATTTAATTTCTATCCTCCTCATTCTTTATCCTTCATACTCCCCTGTAGTCCATTTGTCTGCCTACCCCACCTTCACCCAGACCATGGAGAGGAAATCCCATCCTCTTAATTAAACAAGGACCCCCAGGACATGGGCTCAAATGTAATTTGTAACGATTTCCTGCAGCCAAGACTTTGATTATACAAGGGTCCTTTATGCTGACCAAAGACTTCTGAATGCAGTTAATCTTCCATTGAAAGCCATTAGGAGTCTCCTTGCCCCCGATCATGCACACCTCCAACAATCTCCCCACTGACCCACCGAAAACTCCCCCTCAACTTCAACAGTCCTCTGGCTGGCTCCATTAGTGCAGAAATGTTTGCATTTAGTTTGGAAATCTCATCTTACCTCAAACAAGTGAAAATGTTGTTCAGCAGTCAGGGGACTTGTGTAAGTAAAATGCAGACTTGGGATTTGGGGATGTGAGGAAAATTTAGAGTAAACTCTTCATTAAATGCAAGTTGCAGCTCACTCTCAGTGTAAGCTGTATTACGCACACGCTCATTGGCTGAAAGAGGTGGGTTCAAGCAGAAGTCAGAGAAGCATATAGAGCTGGAGGGGCTGTGAGGAAAATACCACTTTCTTCTCAGGCAAAACATCACTTAGCTTGCTTGTATAACAGCATTTAGTGTCAAGCTGGACCGTGTGTACATTCTTCCACATGAGTATGTAGAGTAGCAGCTGCGCTTAGGAATTTCTTGTGCACAGACACTGAACTCGTTTAATTGGATGGTGTTTCTTACATTGACAGACTCTCGGCCGGCATATTTCACTCGAATCCTGGGCTCCTGAACCACGTCCAAATTGTTTCCTGTGACCATCAGAGGGGTGTGGCCACTGAAAAAAATAAAGCAGATATATTTTTATTGATTAGTTGAAGTAATCAATGTCTTTTGTGATATGTTTCTATCGTGTCTGACAACAATTGAAAAGACAAAGGCAATTCTTAACTAATCTTTCCAACTCTGATGAGCCTCTTCAACATTTTCACCATAAATACATCAAATATAACCTAATTCTTTATTCAGGAATATTTTTGGAAGTAATAGACTTCACAGAGTTGAATGATTGAGGATTCTTATCATCTTCAGTATATTTACTAGATACAATCAACTGTAGGAAGACAAAGGCAGTTAAAGCATAAAATGCAATATGAGCGCCACAAAGACTTACAATAATGATCTCATGCACAAAGCACAGATAAAGGAAGTGAAAGAAAATGCTGCAATTGGTTAGTGTCTTTAATTGTCTTTGGTGCTGCATGAATGAAAACCTTGGATTTGCTGCAGAAGTCGTATGTATACTCTTAAATCATGTCAACCCATCAGTAACTATTAAGAACAGGTCATTCTAAGCCGACGAAATCTGTTCAATAAATGATACACTAAGCTACTCTGGTGAAACATACACTGACTGCTTACTGCTCTATGCTCACTATCTGTCTCAGCATTATGTCTTTCATAGATACAAAGCAAAGCAAAATTACATGCAGTCTTGTCCTTTCCGTGTCCCCCTTCATTTCTCCCCTCTGTTCCCTCTGTGAAACCATGTTTCTGCTGCAGTGTACCATCAACGCTTTCCCTAAGCCCGTGCCATCTGCTGTGGACTCACACCTCTGATAGCACATTGTTCCAGTAATCTTCTATTTCATCCTCATCCCTTTCCTCTTTTTAATTAGAAGCACATACTGTATGTGTATCTATCTGCCAACAACATTCAACAGATGGATCAACACTGCATTCGATAGGAGGATCTCGGTCTCAATAGTGCCCATTCCCTCCAATCTGTGAGCTGTAGCTGTCCTATCAGATCTAGACTAATTAGAAGAGAACCAAACAGTAATTGAAAGTGCAATATTGATTCATGTCTGCTTATTGTTTCTGCCCCGGACTGACTGGCTCTAAAGCTTTGGGATTGCCTGCGTGTCACAAGCCGAGGGTTGTTGAGGATGTGGTGAGAGTAGCAACTTGTACAGTCTGTGTTCTGTACATTGTGTCTACGATTACCTTGCGATGCTCCAGTCAGGTTCAATGCGCTGGACAGTTGGATCCTCTATGTACTCGAAGGTAAGGCTCTCCCTGATTTGGGCACGATCCACGCTCACGCTGATCTGAACTGGGCCGACCCCGGACAGAGAAGGAGCAGAGTAGCACACAATCTCCGTCATGGTCCGTCTAAAACATAAGAATACAAACTTTAATGGTTTGCAGGAAGTGGACTTCACTTATATAATGCATGATACAATTTTAGCAGTCTCAACATGTTTCATAAATCAGTTACACTCACTGATTTACATACATTTATTCACACACTGCCATGCAAACCGCTTGTGTACCACAAGGGCAAGCTGGAGTTCAGTGTCTTGCTCAAGGACACTTTGACACCTTCTCAGAGCAGGTTAGAGGAACTGCCAGACTTGAAATTGGAAGACGACTGGCATTAATTACTAAATAAATACAATTATTCAAATCCTGCATCATTGGTAAAATAAGCTACATGAAGGCAGAGAATAAAGGCATGTTTTAGGAAATAAATCTAAAACTGCCCCTCAGAATCCCAGATGGCTTCTTATTAATTACTTAATCAGCTACTGTATTATTAGAACAATTAAATTGAATCTTACATGAACATAAACACTTCCTACAGCAACAGAATACATTATACAATTTGTTCTACTAGTCCTGTTTAGTAATTATCCGACTTGAAACACAGCTTAAAGACAGACGCGCCCAAACTAACACACGTGCAGTACCGCCACCATTTGTGTGTGCTTAAACAGCATGCTTTGTCTCCCTCTACAAGACTCCATGACCTACCTGCACAACTCCTGAATTTTTCCCAATTCATTAGCAGGGGAGAGCATGTAGTTGATACCCCCCACCCAGTCTTTTTCTCCTCTAATGCCAGGAGTACAGCGAGAAGCACAAACCAGTAATTAGCCTCATATCTCATTAATGTTGGCTTGACTCCACAACCTTACGACGTTACAGTAAGACTACTGTGGCAGGGCTTAAAATAGGTGCCTTCAGGAGTGGAAAGTAAAAAGAGGGCATGTGGGAGCAACCAAGAGATGGAGCGAGGGATGGGTGGCGAGAGATGGAAGCAAACAGCGATAGCGAGAGAATAAAAATCAGGAGGGGTTTGAGCAGATAACGAGATTGATGGAAAAAGAGTGGCAAGGATAGGACTAGGTGGAAAAGAAGAAAGCTTTTTCTTGAAGCTATTATTACAAGGTTTAATGTAGTAGGTCATCAAAACCTTATTAGGATTTACAGAAGTTTCTGACAGAGCGAGAAAGAGAGGTTTTCCCTTGAGGGAGTTCTCAATAATATCAAGGGGGGGGCGGGGGGGCTGTTTAATGGGAATAAGTCACATCGTCTGCCCACTGCATGCCATATAGATAATGCTTTCTGACAGTGATGCACAGAGAAATGCAAAAAAAATAAATAAAGAAACTGGCTGAAACTATTGTTGTACCATCAGTATGTATTAAAGGATTAAATGGAGATGTTGCCAAAAATGCAAAGACAAAAAAAAAACAACCTCTGATATATAAAGATAGCAGGGGAAGTTTAAGCATGACAAAAAAACAAGACAGATGGACTGTCTATGAAATGTCTGTGAGGATTTTAAAGCATTCAAAGTGGGTGAATTTAACTTCCTAATATCAGATTTATGCTATAATGTTGAAACTGTAAACTGTGAAATTCAAATCTGTCTTTCATTTGCACTGCAGTACAAACAAACAACTCATGTTTCCACCCCATTGCATTGCACCAGCCTTTGTGAATAATCTGTGTTTATGCAGAAGCCTGATCATGCTATGTGTTTCAGCAAATTAAACATTTTGTGCCTATAATAGCACATCGACAGTATAAACCGGCACAAGAGGAAAATCTCACCCGAAGAACTCGCACGTCTGGTTTCCAAACTGAACGTTGACACTGCTGCCTGCGCCAAGGTTTTCTCCCATGATGGTTACTTTCGTGCCTCCAGACTCTGGACCTCTGCTGGGTGACAGGCCCGTGACTGTTGGAGTCTGAAATAGCAGCCAGATACAGGGCAGAGAAAGAGAGGTTAAGAAAAATAGTGAAAGCAATTTGAGAAAGGACAATGCAAGAGATTGACAGGCCTACAAAAATTGATACGGTCTACAGTAAACATTGATGCATATCTGCAGTGGAGCTTGAAAACTGTACGTATTTATTGCATGCCTTCGGCAAATTACAGTTATTCATATTGCCAACCCGATGGCAGCGGAGTGCACTGCTCGTGGGGGGAAAAAAAAAGTGGATAAAACCAGGAGCTCTTAGAATCCCTAAGAGAGCTTTCTATTGCTTGTTGCTAGGTTGTGTCTGAGTGAAGCATTTTAAAGATAGTCTGAAAATAACTAGTGTTTACAGCAGCAGTCAGCTGCAGTCGCCGTCATGCAGGCAGATGGAGAAATATCCAAGTAGACACCCTGTCATACGGAGGGACACACATGTATTGGTGCACAAAGACACACAGGAACCCGGGATAATGGCACAAAGCTCTATCTGCACAAACATAAAACAACAATTTGAACAACTACGTGCACAAAGTCATTTACATTGCCCCTGTGCCTGCATTGGCCACTTATGCTTTGTCAAGGAAAAAACTGGCAAATGCTGCTGTGATTCTGCATTTAGGTGGCTTGCAATGCAGGGGAATTTCAAGTAGTGCCAGTCCTGGGCTCTCTGAAGTATTCTCTGAGGGGTTGTACTGTATGCCTGCCTCGGTAGAAGCCGTATCACTGGTAAGAAAAAAAAAACGCCCAAGGATGCACCACAGAGCCAAAACACCACACTGACTAAAAGCCCTCACTGACAGCATCGGGGGGGGGGGGGGGGGGGGGGGGGGGGGTAAAATGAAAAAAGCAGTAATTACTGGCTGTTGTTAATTGTTAAGGGAGCACTAATTGTGAAGGTGTGACAATGTGCAAATGAGAAAGCAGATGATCTGTTAGTTATGCAGGTTGGGCAGCCAGGAAATGACAGCGACGAGGAGATGTGTACATAAATGTGTGAGTATGGGGAATGGATAATTATTAACTCTGCTATAGCGGGCTGTTTGTTCACTTACTGTTCTTTCTCTACCTCTCTCCCTTCACACCTTACAGTCAAATTTCATCGACTATTTTCATCTTCTAAATTTCAACGGTACACAAAATGCTGCAAGAATACTTGTGAGAAATGGGTTATTTTTATGTCACCAACTGAATTATGGTGGTATAAAGCATTTAATGTCACCTGTTAAGCGAACAACAAAAACAATGATTCAAAACACTAGAAACTGAGATGTAGACTATTAAGTGAAATTACTATATAAGGTAATTTCATGTCAGCTTTGTGGTATAAATAAAAGCAAACCTCATCTGCAAGCACAGACCTGCAGAGATCCTTAATGAGAATTTGTAGAAAACATTGTGGTATCAATGGTGAAATGTTACATCTAAAATAACAACTGAGTGCGCACAGAGCTGCTTAATTAAACTGCTTAGAGGCATGGCAAGTCACACATCATCGTCTGCCTGTGGACCGAAAACATTTAATTTGCAAAAACAAATTATTGTTTTTCAAAACTGTACATTTACTTTGTTATGCAGCTCTTTTTTTGGGGGGGCGATGTCAATGACAACATGCACACGTCTTAAAGAGGTTAAATATCATATATGTGAAACAATACGGCGGCGTTGCAGTCGTACCACGAAGGAGTAGTGCTGTGTGGAACGAGTTCTCAGTTCCGGTCTGCACTCTCCGACACACAGCTGGACTGGGCCAGGACGGCTGTCTGCAGGGGCAGGGTCCATCTCACAAACAATCCTACAGAAAGACAGACATCAGATTGTTAGGGGGGCGGTACAAATGAAGCCAAACTTAACAAGTCTCACACAGCTCACAGCGAGAATATTTGCCCAAAGGAAAGAGTTGAATTGGTGAATCTAATTTGGACATTGACGTTAGTGATCGTGACTCTATAGCTCTATGTGTTTCTTCTGTGATGGACTGGTGACCAGAGTCAGTCGTCTGCAGCCGCCATCACCCTAAACAGGATGAAGTGTTTTAGAAGATGAATGGATGAACCTCATAAAACAAACCACATAAGTGCAAATGTTTGATAAGTTCAGTGCAGATTAAGGAGATCTCTTGCTTTCATGTTGTCTTTGTGTTTCAATGCTTCAGTAAAGTTTTGAAAACGTAATCAGAATGCAAGTCTGCTTGATATTGATTTATTTTTCATTCCAATCTCCCTTTGTTGTTTCACCCATTTCCCTACAGGACACATCCAGAGTTCGGCCTCCCAGAGTCTTTTAACAAGACCAATGCTTATCCCCCTTCTCCCTTGGCACTCTCCAGCAAGCCTAAAACCAGGTGCAGTAAATCTTCTACCATCAACCAGCCCCCCGACCGTGCTGGTGCTGTGCCAGTGTAGCAGGTCTAATGTAAATCATGCAGCAGGATCAATACAGCTCTATCATACCATGTGATCAGGTGTCACCCAGCACTGCGGGTGACTAGATCAAATGACATAATAAAATGAGAGCGTCTATTGATCGCTGGTGCCACGGTGTAATAAAATACAAGAAGCAATCAAGGTGTGGAAAGAGAGATGGAATATGTGGCAAGGCAGATGGAGGGAGCAGGTAGGAGTGGGGCTGATGAAGCAGATCAGATGTGTTGTTTCTCAAACACTGATCATCTCCATTCAAACAAACGACTCTTCGCACAGGGAGAGTATCCCTAGTTCAAGTTTGAGGTGTTCGGCTTTTCCGTGCAGAGAGTGCATGTTCTCCATGTGCATGTGTGGGTTTATCAAACCTCTGGTGACTCTAAAATTGCCGGCAGGTGTGAATGTGAATGTGTTTGTTTCTCTCTATTTGTCCTGTTCCATCGCTTTATACTAATAGATTCCAGGTACACTGCACAAAACGCAATGTGATTTATTACATCTGAAAACATTTGCGTTATCATTGCGTCTTTGTTTTGCATTCAAAAAGGAGATGCAAACCTGGCTCAGCCTTTAGCAGAGGTGCTGCAGATGAACTTGGAGGTGATGTAGTTTTCTGCAGATCATTATTATGTAAACATGTAAAAACATAATCTGAATCATCATGTTTGTGCATGTTGCCACACATGATGTAATTCCTAGTTGGTCACCAGCCAAATGCTCACACACTCCAAGCATAGTCTATTTGCGTAGCTGTAATTTAGAACAATTTTTGTAGGGTCTTTGTAAATCAGGAGCAAAGTTGAATGTTGTATAGAAGTTGGATGAATGCTCAGTTTTGTTAGATGAACTATATGAAAGCGATAACCTCACTGACAGAAATGATAATACATCCTCCCAGCAGACAGCACACTACCTTGTTCCCCTACCTGAAAGCCTACTGTATTGTTTTATTGTGAAACTGCATTGCATGGAAAAATGCATAGCTTCTCCCAACTCCACACCCATCTTCTTCATTTAAAAGCAGTCTTTTCTTCCCATAAAACCGGAAGCCTACTTTTAAACTTCAATTTCTACTAATGAGGACTCTTTTTGGCCACTCCAAAAATGCTGGTGAATAGCATCAACCCTCAAAAAATATACTTTATGAGTGCTGAAAAACACAAAAGTTGAGACTTTTTCTTCAAAGCAAGAGTGGCTTTCACAAACTCCTCTGAAGTAGAAACATAAAAGACACATAAATATGTATGCTTTTTTTCCTCTTTTTTGGTCCAGAGCAGTCCTTCACAGGAAGCCTGGTGACTGAATTAAGACTCAAAACAAACAGCAACAGCCAGATAAGGACATGCATATAATGAACCAACTCGACCCCCAGGCGCCAAATGAATGTCCAGCAGAGAACATCATTGTGGAGACTCCAACTCCTTCAAAGTTAGACGAAAGAGGTCAAAGGTTAGTTTTTTTTAATTTTGCTTAGTCATTTTTTCACATGCCACATAAATGAATTCCCTAGCCTGTCCCCAAATGGATTAAAGTGCTGTCAGATCAGTGTGCTGCTGACAAATTGTCCCCTACAGCCAAGTAGCACATAGTGAATTTTAATTACAACTGGCCAGTAATGGGCTAGAATAAGCATTGTATATCACGCACACTGTATAAGGAGCTGCCATATCTTGAAACATGCACATATAATAATCAAAAGAACTGTGACGATGTTGCGCAAGTGTATGCGTGCGAGTTCGACATGTGTAACATACTTATTTTTAACGGCAGAAACTGAAAGCATGTGAGTGTCAGTAATGGTGCAGTGCTTAGCTGTTCTCCTTCTGGGGGCAGAAATAGGCCAAGGAAAGAATTAGGGTTAAAGGCTCCTCTGAGAGCCATGACTGTGATACCCTGTATGCGTGTGTGTGTGTGTGTGTGTGTGTGTGTGTGTGTGTGTGTGTGTGTGTGTGTGTGTGTGTGTGTGTGTGTGTGTGTGTGTGTGTGTGTGTGTGTGTGTGTGTGTGTGTGTGTTCACTCGATGTATGTCAGCGCTGTTTCAGTTCATGCCATACATTTGAAACTTCCATTTCACTTAATTTCATGATTTTCTAACCGACTTAAAGTCAGCAGACAGTTTTATACCACAGAGAGCAGACAGTCTTACACTAAAGGCCTTTTTATTTCTGCAAATGTGTCTTTTTTTAGATATCGTTTGAAGGATAATCAAGACTTTCCAAAGACAAAAAGTATGCAAGGTTTGATCCATAATGAAAGCAGATGGAGCACTGTTTCAACAACAGCGTCAGGATGGAACTGGACAAAGTGCAATGAATAGTTCAAACGAATTGATTAAAACACATTGCTTCACAAATTGATTACAATTTATGATTTAGTAAAAACCTCGGTAATAAATGTCACGATGTCATGTGGAGAACATATAATGCAAGGTTCTGGGAAATGTTTCTGTGGCAGACAATTACTTTAAAGCACTGCACTGCACCAACAAAGCACCAACACTGCAAATCGTACCTCACCTCTGAGACATCACGTGCATCATGGTTATCCCCCAAAAACATAGCCTTTTCATCATCTCTTAATAATCAATGACACTCGTGTTTTGATTTTTAGATTTTTTTATTAGATTTAAGTTAGGTTGAATGTTTTATTACTCGAGACACACAGATCTAATATCTATTCATCACAAATTGTATAACCTACTCTGGACACTGCTGCTAAACTGCCTTTCCTTTGTGTTTTTAAAATGTCTGAATAAAATTATAACAAACCTTGATCTTTACATTGAGTGACAACATTTATAACAAATGTAAAAACTGCTCTAGTATTTGAAAAAGGGATAGATTGGACAATAGCATGTTAAGGATATAGAGAGTAGTTAAAGGTTGAGCAGGATCTGTTGGGTTTCCCTCTGTAAAAAGCACCTAGAAATAACTGTGTTGTATTTGGCACTATATAAATAAATTGGAATTGAATTAAATAAGTAGATAACAATCACAACACAAAATGTGGAGAGATCCACTAATTTACTCTATTCTCATAATGGTTTCAGTGGGGAAGTTATTTTTCCGTTATGTATATTTCATCAACAACATCTTTCTTTTACTCTAATATTTATAGAGGAATGTGATCACGATGGTCGCTACAAATGAGTTGTCAATGACTATGTTGAACTACATCATATATATTTCAAGAATTCATGATTTTCTTTTTTAATAGTTACATTTTCTGTGGTATGATTATTTATTATATGGTAGCAGTATAGTGAGTAAGCATAATGACGGCCTTCAGCAGAGCATCCAAAGACACTATAATAGGATTAGTTGCCTTTTCTTTTCATACCAAAGTGCATTTCCTCCACCAGTGAAGCCCAGTGCCCAAAGGCATTCCAACCTAATCCAAATCCAAACATGTTGATATATATTTGGGGTACATTAAAGCGTTTTGTGTACATTCCTGTCCGTCTCATGTGAGGCTTGCATCACCAGGGGAGGTTAAACAACCATAAGGCACCGCGTTTCCAAGTCCACACGCGTCTGTGTGTCTAGCCAAGGGGGAGATGGGCTAGTTGTGAAGCGCGGGCCACATTTCATTAGTTCAGGGTGAACGGGACGGGCTTTACCGTGATGCACACACAGCATGGGACAATTAAGGAGGTAAACACAAGTAAACACACACAGCTGTTATGGGATTGGTGTTGACTAGATGAGGTAAAGAGGGAGAAGAGCTGGGCTAGTGCTGCAGAGGGAGAAGAGTAATGTCAGGACCGCACTGTTTTGACCAGCTCCAACCTTCATTAAAGCAGGGATGCTGCAGAAGGATGCTTTTGGTTGATATACACACACACACACACACACACACACACACACACACACACACACACACACACACACACACACACACACACACACACACACACACACACACACACACACACACACACACACACACACACACACACACACACACACACACACACACACACTGTTCAGTTTGTTTGCTGTTACACATCATTAATAACTTACCTAAACCTCAGGCTGAATGTACTGCATTAAAGGTATGAAGAAGCTACTCAGTGCATGCTTATGATGTTAAAATATTTATTTTATGGAACTATAATAATCAGTATGAAATAGATCAATCATGAAAAAAAGCATCTAGAATCGCTTAAAATATAAGTTGCTGCTGTCAAATTTGCATTTCTTTCTAAAATGTTATTTGGAGCAAGCACACATCTATCTATCTATCTATCTATCTATCTATCTATCTATCTATCTATCTATCTATCTATCTATCTATCTATCTATCTATCTATCTATCTATCTATCTATCTATCTATCTATCTATCTATTTATGTTAAGGAGGAATAAGACCCACTGTAAATGTGTAACAGTGGGGACTTTCAAATGTAATTATTGCTTAATATCTCTGTTATTACAAAAAGAACATGGCAAAGTAATATTTCACATTTCTTAGAATGGGTTGCAAATTATTGTTTCATCAATGCATTTTCTACAGCTGAATCGTGCAATTATTCCTTTTAGAATTATTTATTTCATTATTCAATAGACCACACTTTTCAGCTCTTCTAGCAGGACAGCTGGCTAGAAAATTGTGCTGTTTACAAACTGGGATAATTGGCTGAATAATGAATTATTATGCCACATTGTGAACAAAATATGGCAAACCTATTCCCCAGCTGCATTCAGTAAACTTGAAGGAAGAATTAAGCATTTATTAAAATCAACACTAATTGATTTTTTGGTGTAATTTTCAATCTGCAAATGACTAATAACAATACTGTTGAGACAATAAAGCGTGTGTCACTTACTGTTCTGCGATGATATAGCCATCCTCCACTGGACTACACCTCACCCCGGCCACTTCTACATTGCCCACCATGTCGGCGAAGGCCAGACCAAGATTTGTGCCGTAGATGGTCACTCGTGTGCCTCCCTCTGGGGGTCCAGCCACTGGGGTCACCTGCAGATTTCCAAAGTCAAAGTCAGGACAAAAACACTTTTGTCTTTCTCTGATGTTGCTGTCTTATAGAAACTTTAAAACGAGCACAGGTTTCTGTGGACGCTCAAGGGTAAATATGCTCTTTCAGTCCAGGTGGTTGTAAAAGCAATTAAAAGCACTCCCCGCTCCTACACCCCCGGAAAGTCAGAACATGGCATGAGTCATTGTGCCAAGAGCGAGTTCTAAATCATAACGGTCGTTTTTCTGTCTAAATGTGGCAACACACACACACACACACACACACACACACACACACACACACACACACACACACACACACACACACACACACACACACACACACACACACACACACACACACACACACACACACACACACACACACACACACACACACACACACGCGCCACGCTTTCCTTCTAATATCCCTTTAGTTTGACATACATCATCTATATTCTGGATTGCTTTATCTAATTTGTGGTACTGGAGCAGAACCCACATGTCTGAGGGCAAAGGCCAGGTACACCCTCTCACTCATTCACTTACACACCTGGAATCCTTTCAGAGATCCCCAACTAACTCAATATGCATACAGTGGTCTCCAGTCCTGGTGCTGGAGAGCCCCTATCCTGCTTGTTTTAGGTCTCTCCCTGTAATAAAACACATCATTTCAATGAAGCGTTCCTCATTGTTGTCGTAGGACCTCAGTGATTAGAAAAGCATTAGCTACAGGTATGTTATAGTGGAGAGACATCTAAAACATGCAGGATAGTTGATCTCCAGGACCAGGGCTGGATACCAATGCTTTTAACTGTGGTAGGAAACCAGTGTACACACATGTAAATCATCTAACCTCAATACAGAAAAGTCTGGACTTGAACTGACGTAGCTGTGAGAGGAGAGTCTGAACCATTACACAACTATGCAGTCCAACTGTGCAAGAGTAAAAAAAAGTACAACGAACATCACAATTTAGAAAAAAAAAAAACAAAGAAAAAAATAGAGGGGGGTTGTTAACATTCTGGATGTCTGCCTGCTTAAAATCTACTGCTGTTGCCATGAATGGTAAATCTAGGAAAGGGCCATATCAATGCTTAGTACCGACCACCTACTCATAAAATGCAATATGGCTGCCCAGCATGACCTTGGCACAGTGTGGCACAGAGCCTTCTGTGCTGCAGTCCCCGTTGAGGCTCAAAACTGGCCATTTTCCAGCCCTTTAAACAAGGGAGTGGAAGACAAGGAAAGAGGAATGAGGGGAAAAAAGGTGACACAGAATAAAGAGAGTGATCTCAACTGTGTGAGGCTGTTTGGTGGACCAAAAGACATAGAGGCGATGAAGGAAGAGGAGGGCAGCAGGGAGGAGACGACTGTCATGTTGCTGTGTGAAGCTACCGGTGCTATGTAAACAATCAATATGCTATTACTGGCCATGCAAGCATAAGAGAAAAAAAAAAGAAAATCAACACTCGGCTGTACCCACTTTACTGATTTGCAATGTGCTATGTGATGGCAACCCTTTAAGAGGTGCAGTAAACCCTCCCCTGTCTACCCCTGACACCCACTGGGGCATTGCGGCTTCCCTGTGGGATGCCGGCATTGTAATCTAGATTCAGTGGACATTAATTGCTCTGGATGTAAAGTAAGTGTGTCACTGCACCGCCTGAGGGGTCTGAATACATGAATCTTTTAGCACTGCTTGGGCATGCAGGGTATAGGGGGGGTGGGCGGGGGGGGGGGGACATAATGGCTAAATATATCCATGTCAGGCTATGGCAGCAGCTATTCGAGTAGACTTAGTGATGGTTACATAAGCAAAGCAAGGTTCTGAGAGAGAACAAGGAAGAAAGGGGGGAAAAGATGATTGGGGACTTTGAGTTAAAGAGAAAGGAAGAAAAAAAACGGCAAAGAAACCAAAAAAAGAGAGAATGCAGCAGCAGAGGGACAGACGATGCCACTTTGTTTGGTCCCATCAGCCAAGATGGGTGACAGGTGAGGATGGTGGCAGGACAGCAGTGATGTATCACAGATGGGCATACTAAAAGCTTGGGAAACCTCCTCCTGCTACCCTGAAGGCTGAAATGGAACCCTTCCCGTAGTGGACCAAACACAGGAAGACAATCTAATCCATGCATGAAACCCATTGGGCTGAGAACCGTATTGGCATATAGAGCCTTGATTCATCAGGATCATGGAAAAACCACCACTTCAAAGATGCACACCCTTCCATGTCTTCAGGCTATGAAGCGTGAGAGAAATGCGGCTCTTTGTCTCTGCGTTTGTCTGTGTTTTCTTGCACAAAGGGACTCTACTTGAAATAAATTCTCCTCTTACCTATTACTCTGGTTCCATTGCCAACAGAATCCCACGGACCATTCCAAACCAGAAGCAACACACTGGAACCACACACGTCTAGAGAAAACATATCCAAAGGTGGAGTTTGTCTTTATATTTCAGCATCCTTCCTTTTGCATCTTTTTTGTTTTTTGCCTTCTGTCCTTCATCATCTCATCTCCCGGAGGCTAGGTGACACATCCTCCTCCTCTAAGAACCAACTTGCTTGTTTGCCTTACTACACACACTTTCAGAGGGAAGACGAGGGAAGCTTCATTGAACATGCACGCACACCCTGCTGCCCTTACTTCCCCTGTTCCTAGCCAGCGCTGCCATGCCATGCTCTACGTGTAATCCTTTTAGCAGCAGTGCTGCTGCTGCCCGCCTGGCATTGTCACACTGTCAATAGAGGGTAATTCCCAGCAAACACCCAGTCGGCCTGCACAGCTCTCCCTGCTCCCACTCTTACACTTTCTCTAACATAATCTATCTCTCAACCAGCTCAAGAGATCAGGGCATTAGCCACTTATCATTATTACTTTAACCATTCTCTTGGATTTGTTAAAAAAATAAAAATAAAAAATGAAAATAAACCCCAACAACTTGCAGTTAAAATACTAGAGGGATGACCTGACCTAAATTGAAAAGAGAGACATTTGAATAAAAAGGACAGGGACTTCCAGAAAAGAAAGGCTCTTTTGAGTCGATAATCCATTAATTTAGGCAGAGACAGACTAACCTGCGTTGTCCGTCAGTGGGATTTTGACATATATTCAGCTGAAGTAATGGTGGGGAAAGATGTGCTGATGCAGCCAATGATGGTCTCAATACATTCAGCAGAGAGCGTGTTGCTCTCTGCTGCCTTCAGGCTATGCAAGCCAAGCATGTCCCTGCAACTACAGCAGCTGACCGAGCCCAGTGGATTTCTCCTCCACAATTCAGAAACAATAATATTTAATCGCCCCATGTCCCATTAAAATACACTAAATCAGCAATTTTACACTCCTGACTACCATTTTTCTACATAACTTATGCTCCATGAGGCAAAAAAAGAGTTTCTCCCAGACTACCATGCAATAGAATTTATTTCAATTCTTGTCAAAGTCAGTAGACTTTGCTTTTAAAATGTAATAAACCCTGGATACAATTTCAAAGCTTTCAGCTAATCTCTTTGTCTTTGGACTCTCCTCAGACTAATTCGAGCATGTCACTTTTAATTGTGAGGAGCATTTAATGAGCTTGATAAAAACCACACTGATCACTTGGTCCTGAACAAACTACATCCTAAATACTTTATGGGCTCCTAAATGTCTTGTAGTCAGCTAAGAGAAATGGGCTGTGATGAAAAGAAGCTTTCGGTGTGTAAAGAGGAGAAATAATGGCCAGAGAGGGTCGAACTTGTGGAGGAGTTTTCATTAGCGATGGTTGTGATTATCTAAGAAAATCAATCAGAAAAGTCACTCTGTGTGGTTAATGACAGGATGAAAGGAAATTGTGTGACGCTCTGTTTATTGTAAATAGTGAAAATAACAAATAATGCAACAAAAACATGATTCCTTCAATGTTCTACTTGATGGTGTTTTTCTTTCTCATCATTTTCACTGTTTTTCTGCACTCCTTTTTCAATGCGATCATCTCATCAACTATCTCCAGCGACTTTTGAAAGTGGTTTTAGATAGTCATGACACACTGAACTATTGATTTTGTACTGGGGAGTTTAGACCAAAGCAAGGTGTGCGATGTATGAGATGAATCTTCCATTATTCTATATATTTTCCACACTTCAGTCTAACCAGCTCACCACCTGAGCCACACACATACCCAAGCCTTAAAAGGCTAGTGAACCATCTAGTTGCTGATGAGCCGACTGCTCTCCATCATCTTTTATGCTCTCTTGATCCAGCTGAAGGTCCCAGCGAGCTATTGCCTATCAAAGCTGACAATTGGTGAAAGGCAGGAAACACCCGTGACGAGTGATTTTAGTCTAGCATACCCTAAAGGGTCTATACAGGGTACGGTTCTGGTGGTCTCAGACGAAAGACAGGCAAGCTCTGGATGACCATTGTCATGGTTGAGTGATCACATCTAATCTTTGAACATAAACCTCCAGACAGGGTCTGAATTCTGCTACGGGGCATCGCTAATAATAACTGATACAAAGGCAGCAGAAAGCACCTAAATAATAGCTTGCAGATTCCCAAGAATGTAAATGCTGAGACATTTTCACACTCGGTCAACTTCCATACCAAGCTTCCCTCTATGTATAAATGCTATGAAAACAGCTTGATTTGCTTCATTTATTTATATCCTAATAGCATTGGTGATGTCCATAGATGACGTACGGGATGAAGTTACTTTTGTATGCTAAGTTATAGCAGTTGATTATATAAATGGCCTTAAAATGGACCTTTTTTGGATTGTAGGAGGAAACCGGGACACCGACAAAGTATGCACAAAGGGGCAAAAAAAATGCAAACCCTTCATAGAAACCCCCTCGTCACTGCTATAGCAGCACAGGCGAAACAGTTTCAAGTCAATCTCATGAAGACTCACAGCCCCATTGTTCCTGCGTTGTACAAAATATCAACAATAAGCTCGCGTACGCTCTTCTAGGGATAAAAAAAACACAGAGGGAAATCCATTTCTTTATTTCCTGAGGCCACAGAAAGATGTTTATATTCACTGTCACTAGATGCGAGGGGTGCCTCTTTGCTACTGTAAACTCATATAGAAGCCACAGCCAAAATATATTGAGGAGATGCCTTTTATGTGCCCATCCAACTCCCAGCTTCATTTGATGTTGTTCCCTCTGCTGTTAGCAGGGGCTTACATCTCTTCAATATTAATGGCCCATGGTGGGAGGCACCATGGCACTTAATAGAAACATTAATTATTCAAAAGACCTATCTTCTGGTAGGCACATCTACTAATGTGCTAGTATGTATACAAATCAGCTCATGATGGGGGCTTTGGTGCATACAATCAAAACCAAATTTATTAATAAATGCAGCCCACCAGGGGGATGTCTGCTTCTTAAAGAAACTGTAATCACTGAGAGACGAGGGGGGCAGGGAGGAGCACAAACAAACGCTGCCAACGAGGAACAGAAAATAGGTGTGTCTGTGTGTGTCGCAGCACATGCTCACACAGAGTTGGTTTAGCCACCTACAGCCATAAACAGATCAGAGTTCAGATAGCCCACAGGTCTCTCAACCCCCCCCCCCCCTCTCCCCCCTCCACCCTGCCTTTGTTCCTTCCACCCTTTCATGGCTCAATTTCGCTGCTCTGTCTTTTGTTCTCTTTGTTGACTCACATCACCTCATTCAAACCCTCCAATCATTCATAATTTTACCATTACTCGTTTTCAAACTGTAATATATCATCAGCTCCCGCTTGTTCGGGCACTGCTAGAATAATTTACAGCAATTACATGGCTGCGTAAATCATTTTTGCCCCTTTCAGGAGGAATTATAGCCTAAAAAAAGGTTTTCATATCATCAATCTTTAGCTTGCACAGTGAGTACGATGCCAGGCTCTTTTACATAGAATATGTGATCCTGTGGAACTCGTAGGAGAAAGTAACATAATGGAAAAAAAATATTTCAAACACCTTCATTAGAAAACATTTTCAGCAATTATTGCTCCACTAGAATTAATTAAAGGGATATTTTTTCTGCACAGACTTTTGACAAAATTAAATGGTCAACAAATGGATCCAATATTTCACTTGAAACACTGGAATGTGATTTTAAAAGTGCTGTAAATCATGATCATGATGATTCCACTTAGTTTTTTACAAGTAAAAGCCTGTCAACGAGATCTTTTCATCTAAATTCCAATACAGAGCTCAGAAGGTAGGCACTTATTCGAAACAAACTACATGCTGTGTGTAATCTTGAGAGTTATTAAGTTAATAGGGTGGCTTTCACTTTTGAAGAGTAGGACTGTGCAGCCTCATTTTACGTGGATCACAAAATATATCAATAGGTGGAAATACTTTAATCACTACAAGAGGATGGAGGTGGATGTTATCATGGGCCAAAGAAATACCAATTGGGTGTCAGTCAGTCAGAAATAAAATAAAAAAAAACACACAGAGAGAAAGACAAGTAAGAGGGTGAGAAAGTGAAATCAAAAAATACAAATCTGTTTCCTCTTCACTTCGTGTCTTTTTCCTTTATCATCTTTGTATAGCAGGGCAATTCAATTAACCAAGACGCTAACTTCAGTTTTTAATTGGCGACAATGAGATGTGAGTACGAAGTGGAAAAATGAGAGGCCAACTGAATCAATGTGGAGGCAGAGAGGTCTGCTGGGTCAACCACAAAGCAATGGTGTCTTACCATGCCTAATTAAATAGCACGCCCCGCCTGGCCTGACTCCTCATGACAGCAAACCCACACCGTGTGATCAAGATGAGGCCTGAATAAGCAAAGCATCACTTATGCAAAACAAATAAGCACTTCCAGGTCATGACCCTGCGGCTGAGGTGTCGGACATCCAGTCACCTGGTAGGGTTTTTGTACTGTTCACTAAAAAGGATCAGAGAGTGGGGAGGAAATGCATCGAATACAAGAATATTTGATGTTACAGCAAAATATTAACACACTACAGTGGCAGGCACAGCTACCATGAGTCCTCTTAATAATTCATAGATTTAGTTGGATTATGTTCATTATGTCGTTCTGACTACATTAACCTTTGAGTTCTTTTTCATGAGTTTCATGTTTTCTGACTTCACACAAGGTCATTAAGGTTTTTTGTAAACCTCAATAAATGTTAAAAATGAAACTCATCAAACAAATCTATGAAATACATTTACTTTTGAGTTCTTTTTTTAACGAAAGATAAAGCAAGAAAACGGTTTTACCTTGCTGACACGCTTCGGCTGCAACTGCAGCCTTCCTCAGAGCGTCACCTGACGTGTGATGACGTGTCGGTCTTTATTCGGACACCGGGGGACCGGAGACCGACACGTCATCACACGTCAGATGACGCTCTGAGGAAGGCTGAGGAAGGCTGCAGTTGCAGCCGAAACACGTCAGCAAGGTAAAAACGTTTTCTTGCTTTATCCGTCGTTAAAAAAAGAACTCAAAAGTAAATGTATTTCATAGATTTGTTTGATGAGTTTCATTTTTAACATTTATTGAGGTTTACAAAAAACCTTAATGACCTTGTGTGAAGTCAGAAAACATGAAACTATATGAGCAAGCATTTGTGCGTGTGTGTGTGTGTGTGCGCGTGTGTGTGTGTGTGTGTGTGCGTGTGTGTGTGGGTGTGTATGTGTGTTTTTTTCCAAGAGAAGAAAAAGCTCTCAACCCTTCACATAAATAAACACTGATAAGCACTGACCCTACAGCCACCCAGGTACATAACATATCTTGCCAGTAATCCTTCAGCAAAGCAACATATGCACTTCTCAATAAGATAATTAGAAACAACGAGAAAAATACCCCAATGACCACATGGATTCAACATTTCAATATCTGTGAGCATTTGCTAGAGGGGAAAAAAATCCCTGGAGAACTTGTTGAAGGTTCATTTTTGTTCTCCAACAGTCCGGACGACAACAGAAGAGAGAATACTTTCTTTGTGCATTGGCTCTCAATGCAAATCAGACTGTTGCTGTAAGGAAAAAGAGAATCTGCTCTTATCAACACAACTTCTGCATAAATGTGTCACGTTATTGTTGTCCTGTTCTGCGAGTTCGCCTTATATCAATTAGTGCCATTTCATTGGACTTACAATGTGCTTTGTGTTCATTTTTTTGAAAAAAAAAAAAAAAAAAAAAAAAAAAAAAAAAGTTATTTCAAATGAAATCAATTTTAATTATTATTGGAGTTTTTCCATGGATTATTTTTGCTTGAATTTGTATCCCAACCTCCAGAGGAAACACTCATATCCAAGATACAACCGTAGCTAAAATGTCACTCATCGATTGCAGCTTCATGTGTGTGGGGATGTTGGAGCGGCAGACAGAAGATTATTGGCACTGACCTCAGTGATGCGTGGGTTGGTACACTTCACATTCTTGCTGGACAGGTTGAGCCAGCGGGTGGTGTAAGGGTTGATGGGAGGGCAGTGGTGCCGCAGTGTGCACTTTCCCTCTCCACTGCACCAGCCGCACTGAAACTTCCTCTCTGCCTTCAGACACATGCCGCAGCTGTCCCGCTGGGCTGCACATTTGTACAGGTGCACTGTGGGATACAGGAGGAAGTGCATCAAGTATTTCAGTATTTCTTCATTTGAGGAAAAAAAATAAATGACAATGGGTCAGATGTGGGTGAAAAAGTTAATTTCACAAAATTTCCTCTTGTCCTGCTATTTACATACACTATGAATAAACACACACACGGTATCCTCAGCTCTTCTTGGAAAAATAGCACTTAAACACAGAGCGATTGAAAAAATAATGATGGAAAGTGTCACATTTCTTCATTCTCGACTTGTTTGTTTGGACATGTTGACAGCAGCATCTCTTTTCTCCTACCTTGAATATTCTCTGGGTTATCAATAATGAAGTTGCCATTCCACACCACGGAGAAATCCACAGGCAGCTCGCTGATTCTCATTCCCTCGTACAGATACTAGAGGCGAAGGATGTAGAAAAACGTAAAGACAGAAATGAGGGTGGATGAGACACAAACAGAGAGGAAGATTTCAATGGGAGGCTTGGGGATGAGGATTCCCAAGGGTCCTTCTAGATGCAGCACTCTGTCCCTCCGATGTTACTCCACGCTTACATCATCTCAATAACTGAGAGCTGACAAAGTGGAATACAGGAAGCAACCGCACAGCTGGGCAGGAGCTTGCATTTTCCTTCTGGGGTTTATAGATAATGCCCTTAACTGCCTGCTATACCCTTTTTAAAATTTTCCTGCCAAGTTTGTACATGTGCATGTGTTCATGCACATGTCTCTGAGGGAGAAGAAGACAGTACGAGCAAAAGGAGAGTAAAAATGTCTGCGGTTCCTGTGAGAATATACTGCAGAAGTCAGTACGGGCTTCACTGTAGGGCAGCACCATGCAGCATGCAGTCTTCTCCTGTGTAATTACTTTGTTTGCATCCAGAGTATCTGCACTCATTTAATGATGTTCACATTAAAACAGAAACCATGGGGCAATGTGTTAGGGCAATAGTTTTCCTCATACAGTATTATAATTAATGCAATTACCAGTTTCTGTACTCCCCATGTACTGTACAGCGCGCACCCAAATTAATTGGAAAAAAGACACAAGCAGTAAATCATGCATCACTAATTACATGCAGCTTGGCTCGGTCTGGATGGTCGTCGGATAACCTACCGAGCTGTTCTGGCACTGGACGCTGGAGCTGTTGAAACGCAGGGCGGTGACTCGGTGGCTGACCCCCTGGATGTGGAGGACGCATTCATAGCCCCGCTGGCCAGATTGGGGCTGTGGCAGGTTCTTGGCCTTCAGGGTTATAGGCTTCACCTCCCCTGCTGGGATGAGAATCTCCTCAGCGCGCACCAGCTGGGGACAGTCCTGGAGGGAACAATAACAAGGCAGAAAGCACACCGGTGTCAACAAAACAGAGAAGTAAAAGTGGATTTAGTGCTCTTTGTTTTTTTTAGTGACCAGCACGACGAAAAGGAAGCACAAGTGATGGAGACGATAAGTGGAGTGCAATGAAAATTGGCAAGGATAAAGTGAGGATGTTATCCTTATTCTAAACATGCATTAGATTGAATACATAGATTGATTGGTTAAAACACGGATATGAATACAGTGTTAAAGAAACCTTGAAAACATCAAAGCTCTGGTTTTAGTAGCTTTTAAAGTCCCACACTGTTTAATGTGGATGCCTCTCAGATCCTAGGTATGACATCTTCTAATAATCCTATTAAGCTATCAAACCTTATGAAGCTTAAAGCTGATGTAGTGAAAAGCCTTTACTCCTGCTATTGACACAAAGGTAAGTAATGGATCTATTGAATGGAGCTGTGTGTGACTTCCAAAGCGAATATAAATGAACTGAAAGGTTTGAAACAAGTTTTACCAAGAGAAGATTAACCAAGAAGATTATTTATCCTTTAGCACAGAGTAACAGGATGTAGCCACTTAACAGCCTCACGAGCAAATACACACCTAGCGCATGAGTGCATATTGTGAAAATTACCATAAACACACAAGCATACTTCAGGCAGTGTGATTGTACCTCTCAGGATTGATGTGGTCAGAGTGATCTTGTGTCACTGTAAGACACACTAAGCTCAGTAACGCCAGGGATAATAGAGTGTTAATTGCTACTGTGGAGAACAAGTGCTCAGAATGAGGAGCGGCAATTTCGGAAATAGAAGAGCTTAGATGGCTGTCTTCCTGCAGACATGCCCTGAGGCTGAGAGAGCTGGAACATAGAGCAGGATGCAGGCGGAAGGATACTGAGTGAGGGTTTGTGCACGAGAGAGAGAGAGAGAGAGAGAGAGAGAGAGAGAGAGAGAGAGAGAGAGAGAGAGAGAGAGAGAGAGAGAGAGAGAGAGAGAGTGGGGGGAGGAGAGGGGTTCGCTCATACGCGTGACTGTTTGTGTATGTGTGCGTTCCACCAACCTCAGAAGTGTTGACTCGTCCCTCCTGGAAGGAACAGCTGGAGGGGTCATGGGTACACAAGTTGCGGTATTTGCACCAGTGGCAGCGGAAGGCACTGTTCACACATGACAGACACCTGCACGAACACACACATATACACACTATCAAATGAGAAAGTCCCCCCCCCAAAAAAAAGAAAAAAAAAAAGGCAATGCAGTCAAGGAGGGGGCAATGAGTTTGCCAAAGTGGGGGAAGTGCCACATAGGAAATGAGTTCAGATCCCAAGTGGGCACCTGCTGTTGTTGTGCCCTTGTGGTTGGCACCATACCTAATAGCTTCTGGGCCAAGTTCTCTCCGCATATATTTTCCACCGCCATACATTACTACCGCGTGTCATGTGTGAGCGGAAAGCTGAATATCAGTCCTCATAACCACAATCAGAGGGAGGAAAAGAAGGAGAGCGACAGAGCACAGGAACGTTCACTAATGAGGACAAATAAGACACCGGCGCAGCTTGATCCTGCAATTACCATTAGCCCTGCATTGTTGGGACGATGTTGTAATCACTAGCTGTTAGGTCTGCGTGTCTTGCCATGTGGCCATTTCTGCATGTAGAATATACAAGTATGTATGTTTATGTCGTTGGGAGGACAGACACTCTATCAGTGTCAGTAGTGTTTAGCTCCTCTGCTGAAGTAAAGCCAGAGAATATATAGATACAGAAGATACTTTAATGACAATCCTGCATTCACACTGAGGTGTTGACAAAGTAATGACAGTGAAAGTAAAATAAGTGAACAACTGAATACATGAAAACATTAATATATGCATTAAAACTTGTTATACTTTAGTGGTAAAAATGTGAATGTGGCATTTTCTTTTACATATTTATATTTTTTTACATAGTTATTACTGTTATTTATTTATTTTTCTAAATTTCTATACTTGTGTCCCTATTTCTATATCAATCAGTTTTCCTGTATATACTTATTTTTTTCCCCTCACAGTTTCTTCCAAAAATACCTTTGAGATTAATTACAGAGTTGTAGGTGTGTAAACTCTGCCTTTGCCAATAGTCAGCTGGGATAGGCTGAAGTACCTACTTATTCAACCTTAAGCTGAATAAAGAGTTGGAGAAGGTAATTGGATGGAGAAATTAGGACTGAACAATAAGGTGAAGTTACAGTCTTCTCATATTTTTCTTGGTTAATTTGAACTTATTACTTCATATTAATGTTTATTATTTTGGGTGAAAAAGCTTGTATGGGGTTCTCTGTCTTCTGTTTTATGCACCGTTTTGACCTTTCTTCAGTTGCATGCCGGGGAGGTAGTTTAATTTTGGGTTTGATTTGTCTGCTTTATTCCTCAGTGGTAGTCAACGCTTCAGAATGTCGGGTGATTGAAATTTGATTGGACATTTTGAGAGTTTAACCATTTTATGTTTCTTTTTTTTCTTCAGTTAGAATATAAGGGGATGCAACACTGCCTTGGCAATGCTACCGTCTCCTAATTTAAGCGTGATGGTATTTGCATGACGATGCATATCGCCATGAATGTCTAAGAGCAGTTTGTGTTTTACGATTGTGGTGTACTTTGCCTTTTGTTGCGGCATCTTAGCCAGGTTGGTTCTCGACTGGCTTACCTAGTTTAAAGTTACCTAAAAAAAATGTATTTCATTATTCATTTACAAAGCTACATGGTGGCATGATGGTTTGCATTTCTACGCTTCATTCCAGTGAGAGGCCCACTTTGTATGAGGTTGCATGTTCTCCTTGCTCATCAGTTTTATCCACTTCCTTCAGTTTTCTCCTACAGCCTCAAAACAAAAGCGTTTGAGGTTTGTTAGTGACGCCAAAATGTCAGTTTCTGTGTTTGCCCTTGATGTACTGGTGAACTGGCAAGGGTGTATGTTTCCTTCTCCAGCCACACTGGCTCGAGCCCCTACAACCCTGAGTTGGATAAAGCGGCACTGAAGATGGATGGGTGTAATCAATAGGTTTTGAAAGAGAACATTTTAGTCTCACTTCGGTCTTACTCTCTTCTTCTGTCTCCGATACAAGTTTTACACACTTTCTAACTTTAAAATATTTTTGTTGCCAAAGTGAAATGCAAGGGGATCTTTGGCAAACTCAACAATTCAGAAGAAAAGGGCTTATTTACCTTCAGGCAGATAGAGAGAAGAGTATATGTGTGAGGGTGAGACAAAGAGAGAATTAAAGAGGAGTGTGTGCCTTTTTCAAGTGGAGGCATTTCTCTATGTGTGTTCGGTTGTGTGTGTGTGTGTGTGTACAAGCATGTTTGGCGTCATTGACAAACCGGGCCGATGGGCGAGTTAGTAATTGCTTTTTGTGATAGTAGGAGAGCCTTCTTCGACAGCAGGCGGCCACACGAAGCTCAAGGAGAGGAAAAGACAGAAAGACGGAGAGAGAGAGAGAACGAGATGCCGAGCATGGCTGCCAGTTTTTATCTGGCAAAAGAGACAGTGGCTAAAAACATTTTGTTTTGATGTCAAGGAGATAGTCAGAGGATAATATGACAAGCTATGATTTCTGCACCCCTGCTAGTGTCACTACTGTGATATCTGTACGCTGTTGCTCTCCGTTCAGTGATACTCCCAAGTCAGCGGGGCCTTTGGATCTCACACAAACAGAATCTGCCACACTGGAATGAAGCGAGCAATTGCAAAGGCAGCGCCGACACCGAGATCTCCAATCCAGGGATTCAATTCAACATCACTCAATCAGGGACAGACATCGCATGAAAATGGGCATGAAATCCCTACTGAAGACCTAAAAAGCAGTATTTTATAAAGCTGCATGTTTGAGAAAACGGTTTCATTGGCCAAACAGCACAAAAAACGTCCTGCTTTAGAGGACAGGGAGCAACCAGCGATCAGGTTGCATTCGGTTTTTTTTCCAGGAGATATTTTTAGGGGGTAGGGTAAGGTTAAGGACGAGTTGTAACTAATTCCCACAACATCGATTCAGTTGTTTTAGGAAACAGGTTGTGAAAAGAAGGAGAAAGTACTCACAGTTGGTGGACGCTGCAGTTGTAAAACTTGACCTCGGTGCTGATAAGCATCTGACCAGTCTCCTTGGAATTGAGCCTCAGCTCAACACCTGACCAATCTGAAGGAGAGAAGCAAAGAAATCAGCATTTAATTCGTGATTACATAACGTCTAATATCTTGAATTTATTCAGCGTACTTATAAACAGAAGACTTAATTAAATCTCACGCTTATTAGTTTTTTTCAGTCAGTATTTATCCAGAGCTCTTGGCACAGAACTAGGCAGGATATTTCGAGAGGTGACATTTCTCATGTGGCAGTGTATATTTGCAAGTTGAAGGAACATTTCTTGTGAATATACAGAATATATGGAAATGAAATTTCAATCTCATACCATTTAATCAGATGGAAATTTGTTTACTGGCATTTGGCTGAATAGGGACGTTGCTCTTCTCTGTAAAAAAAAGGCTCTGATCGTTCCCCATGAGAATACAGCTCCCATAATTATATTTGTTTGTGTGTGCGTGTGTGGTCCGATGAAATTCAGTATGTAGGAGGTTCGACTGACCCTCGGCGCTGTGTTCTCCACACAACACCTGTTGGGAATCATGGTTTGCTTCACACAAATGTGGAGGGCAGACTCATAACAGACTTTTTACTACTAGTCTCACAGGATCTGATAAGGTGGCAGAGAGGTCTTGTCCACAACAAAACCTTCGCTAGGATCTTTTATTTTCTCTCAGTGGAAATTATTGCCAGCTACTTTTCTTTCTTTTTTTTTAATGAGCCCAGCGTCTGCACAGCTTTATCTTGACCTCCCCTTCTGCCTTGATCCGGAAATATGCTTTAATTTCTCCTCCATCTTCTATGATCTTTCCTATTCCACTTTTCATCTAATTTCCTGTTCTTCCCCTCTATGTCCTCCTCTTCCACTTTTCTCCTCTGGTCATCGTCCCTGTACGATCACTGCTGATGTGCAACAGATAGAAAGGCTTTCTGGGTGCGTGGGGGCGGTGGGGGCAGAGGAGATAGAGGATAGGAGGGAGGTCAGAAAGGAGGTGGCCTCAGGGGGGATGGCTGTGGAGTAAAAATGGAGGGATAAACAGCTGGGTGGATAGCTAGATGGATGGGGGGGGGGCTACAGGGAGGATTGGCTGACATTTACCTGGGGGAGAACATTCATATTAGTGCCTGATGCACCACTCCCCATGGGAGCTCTGGGCAAACAGGACTGTCATTTACTCAGAGGGAGGAGGATTACCAAACCCCCAAAAACACACAGTGATTTCCACACGGTGCACGTGATATATTATTCAGGGTGTTCAGTTTTCTCACCCTGCAGCCATCTTACCTCAAATAAGAGGCATGCATTGTCTAACAACAGATGTTAACATTCCTAATAATATATATATGTATATAAACTAATGCCAAATCCACTGTGATATATCTATTTTGTATGTTTACAATGCTGGAGGGTGCAAGAAAGGTCAGGGGAATACTATGAATAGTATAATTGTATGATTAGCATACCTTTATTCCTGAACATTAAAGTTGCCTTTGTGGCTGTATGACTAAAACAGATTTATGTAAACCCTTGATGTAGTGAGTTCATGTGAAACTTACTGATCTGAGCCTTTGACTTTGCAGAAATCCAATTCCTGACTTTATCTTCAATGTTTGGATGGTTTGCCAAGTACTTACTCTTAGAAGTAAGCAGCAGAACAAGTGCCTAAGCCTTCGCTGTTAAGCAACAGTAAAACACAACATCGACTTCTCTATCACCTCCTGGCTAATTAAACATGGAGGGTAAACCAGCCCCTATAATTTGAGGTTCACAACAAGACAGTTCATTTTTAATCAGCTAGTGGTTAATAAATACAGACATGGTGGGGTTGGTTATGAATTTATACCTTAACATTTCTGTACACAGTGTAGTTTTTTTCAATATTTTTGGAGAAGGTCATAAAATGGTTTTGTCACACCCTTTACAGCACCACTGTCCCACAGTTGTATGGGTTATCTGCAAAGGATTACCACTAAATATTACTTATTAGAAGCATAAGGTGTCTGTTTGAACATTGGAGTCCTGTCTTACTGGATTATACAGATTTAAATATAAACAAATACAAAGAGTGAAAACACAGAAAAAAAAAACAGTGACTCAAAGAGGCCAAAACACAACACGGTTTATGTTATTATGAGACGTATTAAGCAGATGTGTCATGCCTTGTCGAAATTTCACAAATTTAAGAAATCATGCAACATATATCCCAAATTCAATCACAAATATTTAGTCATATATTCTGTGACTGTCATAAAGGGTGTAAGCAACAGGACGAAATGTGGGATTTCTGGGAGTGTCTGTGTGTGTGTGTGTGTGTGTGATGGTATTATTAAATGCAGAAAGTCTGAAAGGAACCTTCCAATGACTGCATTTTGTATCCTATCCAGACTGATTCAGTCCTGACAATGATATAACAGCAATACAATCTTTGTACCTTGGTCGGTGGGAATCAGGGGGACATCCTTGGCAGCGGGAGACACGCAGAGAATCTGGTTGCCATTGACCTGCCCCTCCACTTCTGTCAAATTCCCGAAGGAGCATGTGATGCCTGCAGAAAGGTCTGGAACATCGCTCACCTTCACGAGCAGCTGCATATGGGGCAGAGAAGACGGTAGTGTTTGATTTGACGGAGATTGTTGTACACAGCGTTTTGAACATGGATCAAAATGAGCTGTCACGTGTAACATTATTGATGTGGATCACCTTTCGGCTGCTCCATTCCAGGGTCTCCACGGCGATTACGCCCAATGCCCTTCACAGTGGGATTAGCACATACTAACATTGCTATTACTCCACGGATGAAATATGAGGGTGTCATAGTGGGTCAGTAGTGATTTTGCCGCCTAACAAGAAAGTTTACGATAAAATCCAAAAACATGCTTGTAATATGAAATGCTGACTCTGTAGGTTTGTGTATGTTGTTGTTGTCTCTGTGTTTGTAGTATGGCAGTCTCTCCAGGTAGAGTGCCTTTTTCTGATCCTAGTCTGGATAAACCAGTTTAAGGATAAATGGATGCAACAGGAGTATGTAAAGTTAACAAAGCAACTGGAAAAAATTATTTGGCACAATCATATCAGACACTACTGGTTGACTCTTTAGTAAAGAGACATGAAAACACAAAACTGTGATGTATCATGCAGCTGCATAATAAGCTCAAAAAAAGAACACATAGTTTTTGGCAAAGCTGAGGTTCCACTTTGCCAATAATGGCTCCATTGCCTTTAAAACAGTATAAAAATCAAAAATAAGAGTGTATTTAGATCTTCTTATTCTTCCATTTTCCAACATGTCATTCCCGAGGTGGACACAGTGTATTGTGATCCATTCAGCAGTCAATAAGCCAAGCTGCATGAAGGAAACACAAAAAAATAGCCACTTGGCAAACCATATTTGTTCTGTCCTCTTCCTTTAGAGTTTACAAGGAGATAATGATATAAGAAACACCAGGGGGAAAAAGAGACTACACACACAGACACATACCATTTGCAGTACATGTGCAAAATGCCGCACACATGCAGATGCATATAAAGGCGTTTGAAGTCATTCTCTGGAGAGCAGTGACACTGGGGCTGGAACATTCAGCTGCTCTGCCTATAAATAAATGTATTCTGCAAAGGGTGTGTGTGATCTCGCTCTCCAGCCAAGAGAGGCAGTCTGGATAATTATCACCATGGCATTTCACAGCCTTGTTCCATTAGCTGTTATTTTTGGGCCATACCGTTTGAAGTTTCTCTTTGTTTTATCTGCCTCTCACTAAACACCGCAGGGCTACTGGGACAGGGAAGGCAGCTGAGCAGCTAAACTGTAGGCCTTTCAAGAGATGCTGACTGTCTCAGTAGCCGACTACACTGCCTCCCTCGTTAGCTGGCTTACTTTTGTAGCCATTGAGAGGATAGATGACTTCTTTCGTTCTGTTTTCAGCTGAGGACCTCTCCTCTCCTCTCCTCTGTTTTACTTTCTGCGTGTTTGTGTTGCTTCACTCGGAGGTGTCAGAGAGATCCTTGATTACAGCAATCACAGCAATCAATGTCTTTTGTTGTAAGCAGAATTCCCTGAGTAACCTCTCATATTAATTAGCTCTCATCGTTCTCTCTCACGCACGCATGCACGCACGCACACACTCACACACATTTTTACACACAAAGACGCCAAGGTCGTTCCAAAAAGTACGCCCGTACCCGAGTGTTAAGCTTTTGCTCCTTATTTGTTGTTCTGCCTTACATGTTGATGACGGTGGTGGTTTTTAATTCTGTCATTCCCTGCAGTTAAACATAACCCGATTTTTTTTAGAGAAGGTAATTTGCTATCTGTCCCACTGCCCACACGAATGGCTGTAGAGGTAACCATCTGCCCCAGTGGAAGACGTGAAGAGTGTGAATCTGTGAGTGTTTTATGAATGGCTTGGTTCGACCCTGCTGTTTCTAACTGCTACTGCTAGCGTAATAAACCGCTGTTTGCACAACGAATGACAACAAAGCAAGGTCTGCTGAGGGCATGCTAGAGGGAGCGATATCTTGCAGTGTGCGAGAGTTATTGCCAGAGAAACTGGCACATTTAAGCGTTCACTTTGTTGGTTTAAACAGTTGGAATTAAAAGGCTTCTGAAAAGATTATGTGCTGTCTTTTATTATAGGCTGTCATGAAATGTTTGCCGTTCAGATATCTGAGTACAGCTGAGCAGCGCTTGGTTGGTTACTTGGATAAGACAGTGTGTGAGAAACTATCGGAAAATCTTTAATGCTGCAACTCTTGGCGGAGAGAATCTCAAATATCTTCATACATTAACTATAATGTGCATCGAGAAGTAAACAGGAACAAGAGCTGGCATCTCACTCCACAACAAACCTAAAGAACGTCAATCCAAATAGACTGGAAATATGGATATAATGACCCCTAAACTGTGTGGAAAACTAAAGCCAGAATATGTAACTGTGAAAGTACATGTATAGCATTCACTTGGATAGGCACAGCTTTTTTTTTTTTTTTCTTTTCCCACTGATGATCTTCTGCCTGTTTTTGCTCAGTCAATGTGGAAACACTGAACTGTACTCTGCTGCACTTGGACAACTTTAACACCTACACACACACAACCCACACAGACATGTTTTGGCACACATATTGACTGCTTTGTAACAAGTGAGCATATGCATGCTGAAACGCCCACATAAAGCTCTTATGAACCTTCCCATCTAATGTTTATGCATCAACCCACAATCAAGACTAGGTGTAACTGCGATGAGGGAGCATTTAAGATCTTCCAGCTCTTTCACGTGGGTAGAAAATATGCAGATGGGAGCTAATTTTTAAAGTAGCGATTGAGGCTACAGGTATTTTGTGTGCTGCGTGTGCGTATGTTATGTGTTGGCCTGTGCAAACTTACAGGTACGCTCGGCTCCGACACAGCAATGCTGTCTGGATACACGGTGGCCTTCACACACTGGTTGAGGGTGGCTGCAAATCGGTATGGCTCGTCTGCACGCTCACATCGATTTCTTTGAGAGCATCTGAAAAAGACGAGATGGAGTCAGAGAAAGACTTTACTGATGGTTCGACGCTACCGCTGATCACAGCATAGGGGACACAATAAATTAAACATGCTGACTTCAAAATGGGGAAAAAACACCAATGAGACATATTAAAAGTGTAAAGTAAATGGAAGGCATGATTACAAAAAGACTTCGACACAGAGATGAATCCGATGAATGGAGCAGTAAAACCTTCACACAGCAGTTGGGGAAATAGAAGACAAATTGTCACAAATTAAAATTCCACTCTAAAACAGAAGAGATCTGTAGAAAATACAATGATTAAATGAGGAAAAACACAAAGAGCAAACATTGTTTAGGAGTTATTGCAGCTGGAATAGAAATAAATATGCAGCAGCATTGCTTTAGGGGGGAAATAACGCTGTCAGTGTCTCCTCAACATGATGTTGATAACACACTTGTGACAGGAATGATTACCCATGTTTTGATGCCACACTTTACAAGACAGACGATGAACAATTATTATTGATAGAAGTGCTTATCATACACCATTTCATCACTCACTGCTGCTTCAGGACATCTGGTTTGGTCACTAATAGCATTTTAAATGAGTTGCTTAAGGCTTATTTGTTCACATTTACTTGTTTTGTGTTGTCTAATAGAAACACCAATTTGTTTACTTTGTCTGCATCGAGGTGAAACTACTCCAGAGACTGGCTATACCATTGTCACACCTTTTTTCTAACTTGTTCAGCAAAACAGATGGTGTGTTGTAATATAATTTGAAACCCATTTGCGGTGTTGTTGCATTGGTTAAAAACAAAGCCTACAAAACAGCTCATTATTACAAATATATGTATTCAGTGAGTCTCCTACCATCAATAGCAAGTGGCATCTGGGATGGGTGGCTTTAAAAGTTTTATGAACTGAGTGTGGCCTCCAGAAAGCTTTGCATTCCCTGTAAACTGCAGAAACAAGAGGTGGCGCAGCAGTCAAACCACTTCTACCAAGAGGTAATTTAATAAATCACTCCAACAAACTAAAAATCCACAGTACAAATCACTACACACCCATATTATATTCCTCAATCATGTAACCAGTGCAAATTACAAGGTGCTTACTAATAAGAGATCTTAATGGTTAGACAGTGCATGAAGTACCCTACGACATCGCCACATCCCTCATTAAAACTATGCCGCCTCCTACTTCTTATTAAAACTATGTGACTATGTGTTCCCTCCACCCCCGCAACACCAAAGGTTTGCTATCCTCATGTAACCCAGCGGTGTTGGTGTCTGGCTGACTGGTCACAGCAGCTCTAATTGGACTCTGACGGGTCGGCCTCTGTCCGTGGTGCTGATGTGCTCAGCCTATTCTCCCCTGGCTGTTCCCTGTGCATGTGTGTGTGTGTGTGTGTGTGTGTGTGTGTGTGTGTGTGTGTGTGTGTGCGTGCGTGCGTGCGTGTGTGTGTGTGCTCGCTCACGCCGGTATCATGCTTCTTAACCACATACTCTCACATACACTCACTCTGAGCTACATCTTCATCCACAGCCTCTCTGTGTGTAATTATGTTGTCAGAAGTTCAAGCCATATCCGGCAGACTCACATGAACACACACACACACACACACACACACACACACACACACACACACACACACACACACACACACACACACACACACACACACACACACACACACACACACACACACACACACACACACACACACACACACACACACACACACACACACACACACACACACACACACACACACACACACACACACACAGAGTACTCCCTGGGGATTTAAGAGAGCAGGAAAGTGTAGAATTAGTGTAGTAGTGTGAATCTCCCACTGGGAAAGGGAGTGGGGTGGCACTGTAGCAGGAATTCTTGTTCAAAATTATTACCTGGGCATTTTTTTTCCTGCAATCTAATTGTGACAATTTTTAATTCTCTTACCTCTTCATTTCACACATTTGACTCCCTCGCAGTCACATGTCCTCTCTCTCCTCTATCTCTCCATTCTCTCTGTCTGACTGTTTTGTCTCACTCCTTCACAAGTTGAAATTAGTACACCTTCCTTAGGTGAGGTGTTACTCACAGTCTGCCTATTTTGCGCTTCTTTTCAATTCACAATGGCAGCAGAAAATGATACTTAATATGCTTTCAGGTGTGGGTTCTGCCACAATGTTTTATGCATGTCTCTGAGCTGGCTACAAATGCAAAAAAAAATAAAAAAATCTCTGGGCAGTCATTACCTGACAAAAAGCTCTGCATTGATTTTTGTCAGTGTGATTTAAAAATAAAAAAATTATTTTGGTGGCGTGAGGTAAGACGAGAGAGCGGGTGAGGCGGTGACGGGGGGAAAGGCGCGCAGAATGGCTGCTGTTGCCATGGTTTCGGGAGATGGCTATTATCTCTGTGTAGTTAGAAGCTGACCCCTTGGCTCTCTCATTAGCTGAAGTGCATGCCACCGAGTGTGGACTACAATCCTGCTTTCCTCATATTCCCCCTCCTGACCTGCTTCAGAGTAAGACCCCCTTATCCTCCAGTCTGGCCCTGGCCTGCCACTCAGTAGCTCTGTTCCATTTCCTATCACTCAATCCCAAACATATGTGCATCCAATAACTCCATGTGGGCACAAGCAGATGGTACAAATACATGTGGTTCTTTCAATACATGTACACCAATGACCCATAACATTAAGACAAGTGGCGTGAAACACTGATTATCTCTTTTTATGACGGCCTGGATTAGAAAGGTGGATTGTTTCCAGGTTTAGAGTTTGTATTTTCTTCCTGACTTTGGGTTTTTCTCCAGGAGTTCCGGTGAATAGTGATCAGTATATATAAAAAGTCGTCTAGGAAAGGTAAAATGGTAAATCAGTGACACAGTGAAGAGTGATCAGGGCTCATTGATTCACATGTACAGTGAGGACTAGCCCACATTGTCATAACCAACAGATGAGCTAATGTAACTGTAAACTGCGACCAACAAAAGGAACATGCACATCAGAACTGGGACACAGCAAAAGCCAAGAAGGAGGCCCGGTCTCCTGAATCATGTTTTCTATTATACGTGAAAAGCTGGTTGCATGTGCATTGCTTAACTTGTGAAGACATTCATGCACAATCATCGAAAATAAATTGTCCTCCAAGCACCATGTTCTTGCTGTGTACAAAAAGCCAAGTGTGCGTTGTTTTACCGAAATATGAAGAATTTCAGTGTTGATCTGACTTTTATGAGAATGTTTTATTGCTGTTTTATTGAATCTCTCTTGACATTTTTCCTTTGTTTGTTTGTACGTTTGTCTCCCAATTTAAAACAAAATTAGATTGAACAGTGTGGTTAAAATTGTGTTGCAAAAGAGCACAAAATACTCTAAACAATCTGACTGAACCTTCCAGGAGCAGAAACCTGAAAAGGGCTCAACTAATCTTGGCCCCCTTGGTTTTAATTTTAACGTGTTACCGTCAGGTCATCGGTTCAGTTAATTTTTGTGTAGATCCAACAGGCATAAGGAGTCTTTTGACCCCACTGCCATTGTTCTGCATAATACCTGTACTTATAGTTTGCTATATCTATATATCGAAATGGTAATCTTTCATTGATTATCCATAGGGATAATAATGTATTAAATGCCTCAATTGGTCAGCAAAGTTTTGGGGCAAAAAGGGGATTTTTGCCATTTTAGTCAGTTGATCACAATGTTATGGCTAATTCAATAACAACATCCCCCGTCAAAGCAAGAGACAGCTGATCTGGATGTCATACGATGGTTCTCCAAGCCCTGTCCATGGTGCTGAAGCTTGCACTACCCCTTCCCTGCATCTACAAGTCAACGGCAAATATGACGGCAACCGTGAGTGCCTGTCTCATTTAATGCAGCCAAGTAAGGTGAGCTGCAAAAACAAACACAAGGAAGAAAAAAAAAAAAGTAGAGCACAGTGTTTGCTGCTGTGTCACTTTGTGTGGGCTGCAGTGTTAAGGCTGGAGCTCCAAAGTGCAAGTGAAGGCAAGACACAGTGTATGGAATCTGAGTCAGTGAGCCATATCTAATACACAGTTTCATTTCAAGTGCTGTGTGTCTGCACTCGGTACAGAGAGGAAGGGTGATGCAGCAGAGACCAGACTTTGGTGTCCATTCCACTGATACACCTAGACAGGAAATTACACCGTCACCTCTTCTCCACCAAGCTTTGATTGACACACAGACATATGAGAACACACACCTTTTCACACAGGCACAGAAAACACAGACACTGGTGAGGGACGGTGGTCATACACAGTTAGTGTGTATACTCAAGCTTTTCTGACACTTTCATATGGGCAAAACAAACAGCTCATCTTTTCACACATTTATACACACCTTTACAGACACACATGGATGTGCTGGACTTCACAGCAGAGCAAATAAAAAAAAAGCATGTGGGGAGAAAAATTTTGGTTTCTTCTAGCCCTCCTCCTCTTCCCTCATGACATCTGAAGACTTCAGTGAAAGTGTGAAAGTCTGATGATTGCAGCTCTTGCTATGAGCACCGTGTTTAAAAACAGGAGGAGAGAACAGAGGGGGAGCCATTTTAAAATCACCTTCTTTCCCTCCCAAGAGCCACACCACAAAACGCCACACAGGGAGGAAAATAGGAGCATGACAGAGATGCTTTGGTGGCCGGGAAGGGGAAGCTGGTAGGGGGCGCACAGTGGGAAGAGGCAGAGAATGTACTGAGATGAAGAACTAGATGTATATTCAATATTTGATGGGCTTAACAAAGCTTTACTAGTTTTAAGTGGTAGGCCATTATGTTGGAAAATCAGTGGCGTGATTTGATTTGGTTGAATGGATCTCTGGTCCGGGGACAATACCTTTCTTCAGAAACACATGTTAATGTAAACATGTACGTATGAAGGCTGACTGCACTGGGACTCGGGCTCCCCAACATGGAAAGTGGAATTATTAGCTGAGCAGTGATGTGCAGAGCCGTGCTGTGCAAGGCTGCGTACACACATGCAGCCATACACCCACACCGACACACGCCTCCCTCTTTCAGTGTCATCATTCAAAGATTGATGTGCAGCATTTCCCTTTTCTTCCACTGCATCCCTCACAAGTGAGAATATCGATTTAAATTCAGACCACAAGAAGAACACGAAGAAATAAGAAAGGGGTAAACAAGAAAAAAAAACTCAGTCACTCTGGCCTTTGACTGACATGTGAGGCTGCTGTTTGAAGTTCATGTCAAGGGGTCAAACAAACCAACACAGTTCACATAAAATCTCTTGTGTTGCCTCATAATTTTACAGGAGGACAGCGCCCACAGGACACACAACGCTGCAAGTCACAAGAAGAAAGGCAAACAGTCTCGGGGTCAAATATGTGCTGTATGCAAATGCAGTATGTTGGTGGTAGTTTGAAGCAAAAGAGTGGAGAGGAAGAAATGATTCACTAAGAGACCGCTTCTCAGTGCTCTGCAATAGCTGTACTTGTGTGGGCTGAGCACAGAGAGGAAGAAAAAAAAAAAAGAGGAAAGAGGAGCGATGGATGCATCTCAAAATTATTAGGATCATTAACTGTGTTATATGTTGGCTGACTGCGCCTACTGCACATACAAGCGCAGTATTTCAGCATGCAGCTAACCTGTGTTATGCTAATGTACTAATCTATGGAAATATTGATAGAGCCGAATGTTTGAGATCAATATCTCATTAGGTGCAATTGGGAAGATGGATACAGTGTCTATCGGGCTGCTCACTGATGCCGTGGTTGATGAGTTGGCCATTAGATGCATAGTTCGACATTCACAATGGACTGAAGCAGACGTTCTCACTGCTAGGCTAATCGTTGCTGCCACTGGTAAAGAGGAGGTTTTATGGCCGTCGTTTGACATTATTAGAAACACAGAGGCTGGTATATAAACACAACCTGGAGTAACAAGTTGTAGTTATAAAAAGCAACTTTTACGGCAATACTTTAATGTCTGATAAATATGTCAATATATTTAACACACACAGTCTCAAGAGATGCTTCAGACAGACTCAACATGACTAAAAAGACAACCTCGTAAAAGAAGGTGTGCTGTAAAATATTTAAACTTCAATTATAGCGGAGAACTTTGTAGCACTGATTTGTTGGGCCGAACTTGTACCAATTGTTCTGCAGTGTAGGTTGTTCTCAAAAAAGATCTGAGCAGTTATATCACATGCACTCTGACAACACAACACAGCACTATATAACAGTGAAGTTGTCGTGTGTTATTCTGCTCAGAGCAGCCCTCAAATGCTGATTCACTTTCTGCCGGGTGCTACTACACAAATAGCCCAGAGCTGTCGTCCTCAGTTTAAAGGAGTGCTGCTTGCAACACACACAGATCAGTGTTTCCGCTGCACAATTTACATAACAATATACAATTACTGTTCATGACATCATTTAAACTATAATAAATCTGGACTTTCTATTCTGGCTGACCTTGGGAATGGAGTCAGACTTGGTACTAATCCTGACAAATCTTAACAAAACCACTCGTCCTCTCCTGGAATGTGGGCGTGAGTTGAGAGGATGGAAAGAGCACAGACCGATGTGGGACATTCTGAGATGCAAAAGCCTCTTCGAGGCACGATTATAGAGCTAATCTAACAGCAACGGGATGCAGACCAAGGGAGTGAGAAAGGGGGAGAGAAAAGGGAAGGCATCACCATAACTGTGTTTTTGGATGGTGGTCAGACGAAGGCTGAACTAACCATTCACAGGACTGCGAGTGAAGAGCGCTCGAGATGATGAGCTCCCTTTGAGCTGCAATCAAAATGCTGCTCGGTTTTGTGGGCCGATGAGTGCGCATCATCAAACACTCTCTCCCTCCCTCATTCTTTCTCCTCATTCTTATCCTCTCCTTTTCCCCTCTTTCAGCCTTCATGCATTCACTGGATGCCTAACAGCTGCTAGTAATTAAAGGACTTTAGAGGCTCACGCCACCCTGAATCAGAGGGAGAAGAAAGAAAATGGAATGACAAGGAAGACAGCCACGCCACTCCTGGTCAGCTCCATGCCTCAATCCCCCTATGCGACAATCTCTCCTCATCATCATTGCAAACTAAACTAATGCCCTTCCATGTTCCTAATTAGCCACCTTACAGTGCTGCACTTCAATGAGCATACAAGCACAAACATAAAGAAAAGAGCAGGGGGATACAGTGTTTGGAGGAGGAGGAAAAAAAAAAAGGATGGATATAGTGGATGGCAGCTGCAGAAGGAAGGAGGAGGGTGATCAAAGCGAGGGGTGTTTATGTGTGGCAAGCCAACCATCTCTGGAGTGTGAAGAAGAGCTGATTCCAGAGGGGAGAGATCCTAAATGGGAGGCAGCGCAATAGTGAGCCACGCTGAACTGCGAGGAGATGAGATGAATGGCATAGTTTAGACCGTAGCTTAGCTGTAAGGGGAGTGAGGGGAGGTGCAAACATGGGAAAGGAGGGGGGGGGGTAATTTTATAATATCAACAATGGCTTAGGGATGGAGGATTGCAGAAATGGAGGGAATAGGGAGCTGAAAGAAGAGGTAGTGATCGCAGCTGCGGATGATGGTCGCGACTGGCGGGAAATGTGATTTTGGGTGGGTCTTCACCAGAAGGGTGCAGCTGCTAATCTCCAGCGGGATTTGACAGAAGATAGATGCTCTCTTCTGTTTCAGGCTGTCATACATTAATGTAGCCTTTATGCTTCCTAAACCAATGTCAAAAAACCTATTCAGGTTAACACGTCGCCTAATTCTAATGGAAACATTAGTGAGACCATGTCATTGTTAATGGTTAAATAAAATTCTGAACATTCAGTTAATAGGCATCCATCTAATCTTCAGGAATGAATTCAACTCGACAAAAAATCTCCATTCGATGTGGCAGCATGACATTATGAGTGCTTCACCTTTATTAGAAGTACAGATAGAGTTGAACCTCTGACAAGCGGACCAGGTAAGAGCGACACCCTGTACTGGGTGGACACGTCACTGTGCACGGACACATATTTAACTGGACAACCTGCCTGACATGGACAACGGGACTGGTTTTCCTGACAAATTTCAAGCTGGGTGACACTGAAACGGCCAAAATACTTGGGCTGGACCCGACTATTATTATATTCAGACGTTGTGGTGGTGTCAGGACATTAGTTTTGAGATCTGAATAATCGCTGCTTCCCCGCAACACAATGCTGCGCTGTGAAGCTCCTCTCTGTCAGCCCTTCCATGCTTTCCGCATTGCGTGTCCGCAGACCGTGTGCGGTTGCTACACGATTGCATCCATCCTACACTCTGGGTTCACTTCCATGCGCGTTCCATAACGATCCCGAAAATATCTCCACTTCTGCTGCCCGGCGTTCTCCACCTTTCCTAAAGTAGTTTACGTTTCACTTCAGGAGTTCTGAGGCGTCCGGCTCTTTATTTGCTTTTAAATTGGTATTGTTCAGGCGTGGAGACAGAGGATCTGCTCACACTAGCACCCAGTAGGCTCGGTCGGCGCACACAGGTTGCGCGGTCACAATATTTCGTCGACCGCAGAAGGTCGGAGCGGACCGTAGCGCACAGGCGGATGACGACTTTGACACTATGCGTACACTGTGCACATGAAAGTTTCACAGAGAACATAACGCCCATGGGCCAAAACCGACCCGTAAAAAGCTCTAATCTGGTCCCAAAAACCCACCAAGCAAGGTGCTTATATAGGATTTAAACAACTTTTTTGGACATTTCATTGTATTATGCACCAGAATGCTCCATTAAAATTGACTTTATGTTGAGATTGTAATCATTTTCAGTACCAACGGTTTGATCTTGCAAAAATATAGACAATTTCATTACATACACTGTGACCACAACAAAGAAAAAATTTCAAGTGTAAATTTAAAGGTTATTATAGCAATATTTTACCAGTTTGGTCCACTCAAGATGAAACTGGACCATATGTGGTCCCTGAAGTAAATTACCATAACATATTTGGTCTTTGGTTTGCTCAATATCAATTGGTCCTACAATTTGTCCTGGTGACCCTCAAAAGAGAGGACACCTGTCTTCAGTGTACACTTGCCCTTGGATTTTAGGGCGTCACTACATCAGAGGTTTTACTGTACTTCGTTACTCTACTTAAGTAGAACCATTTCTAGAAATCTGTACACGAGCTTACACATTTCTGGTAACATGTTACGTTTAATCACATACATCAATACCTCCTCCTTCTTACGTTGTATTGTTCAAACTGGCCCTTTTTTTTACGTTGTTGTTTTAATCCATTAGGATGATTCCGAGTTACAGTGAAGGGATCAAAGCAGCTGTCTATAACAATTAGCCATACTGCATCTTTAACAGGTGGCGCATGTAAGAGTGAATGCCAAAACTTCCCACTTCTACTCCAAGAATAAAGGTTTTTAAAGGATTTGATAGTTTCTTCTATATTTCTTTATGCAGTTAAGGATAGCATAGACTGACAAACACATACAGTCACCTTCACACTCATGGGCAATTTAGACTCAATTAACCTCCCAGGTGTGTTTTTGGGAAACTGAAATCAGCACTGGAGCACAAAGAAAATGCACTAACTCCGGGATTCAAACCCAAGACCTCCTCACTATGACGTGGACGTGCTGCTCACTATATCACCCTGGCCCCTGGGTTATCACCAGTTTTTTTCTATTGGGAAAATGATTTAGTTTCTCAATAAAATCTTTGATAAAAGTTGAAGTGCAATCTGCAACATTTCTATTAAGTTGTTATTAACCTCCATGTAAATAAAGAGAAGAAAGAAATATTAGGTGTATCCATACTGACAAAGTATTAAAATCAGTGGTTAAAGTTTCCTAAAACACCATTCAATATGTAGTTGGAAGTAAAAAAAAAAAAAGAAGTTATTACTTTTGTAGTTGGGTAACTTTTTCTTTGAAGTAAAGAAGTTGAATCAGTACTTTTACTTTTACTAAACTCTTTATCTCCAGAAGTTTGTGCACTTCTACCAAAGTAAAGAATGTGAGTACTTGTGTGAATTTTGACTAACAGTGAAATATCAGACAATAGTATGTCATATATACAAAGTATACTTCTTGCTGGGTTTCTTACATGTTGTTCTTTTCAATATCCCAACTAATGTTATAGCAGCCTGGTGTTTTTCTGCACACCTGAATGAACGGACATCAAAATAGATACTTGAGCAGTCCTAGTAATGCCAGTGCTTAGATTTGTGGGTGGAACAATATGGAGGGTGGCACAATATGGAGGCCCGCAAGAGCTGCAACGAGACGAGAAAGCAACTATTCTTCCAGTAACTTTTTTTCCTCTCTGCTGTGACTCAGCCGGAGCTGACAGGGGTCCTGCCACACTCATTGCAGGGTCAGAGCAGAGAAAGGGGGATTAGGATCAGAGACAGGTGGCACAAGGGTTCGAAACGTAGAGAGAGCAGATGGCTGATCATACGTAAATCAGGGTGCTGACCTTTTCTTCCCATTGTACAGTACAGGAGTCCACGCAAGTGTTTGCACATGTACACAAAAATCGACGCCACGTGCAGTCACACATGCAGCACTCACACACCAAAACAGCTGTTTCCTTGTCACGGCTGCTTTTACCATCACAGCTCCAAAAGCCAACTACCTTTTAGCATCAACACCTCCTTTTTGCTGTGGATTCACATTCCTTCCAGCCTGAATTACGCCGTTCCTTACCACACCTACACAAAAGCATATGATTAACAGCCAAACACGGACGCTTATGTTGTGGTAAATGATCCCTGTGTGAAGGCATGTGGACTGCAGAAAATACAGAGCTCTAGATGGCCCCTCCCGTTCCTATGCAAGCACATGCTGAATTACCTTGTCGCTAGGCAATTATTTGTCCTGTCCCAGCTTTGGAGTGATGTAAATTACTTTAAGTGCACTTTGCCTGGGCTGCCATCACGATAATGATGATTGCAGCACTGCTTTGACACACACAAATATTCAGCTATACCTTTAGAGAGAGGGTCTGCATTTAGGAGGGGCTGTAAGTAGAGAATTGAAGACACAGCAACTAAGAAAAGCTCAGACTGATGACAGAACGTGTGTACTTAAGAAACAAAGAGGGAGACAGAGCAAACTGTGTTTCAGCGTTTTTAGGGTAGTTGTGTATTCATCGTCTGTCTCAAGTATACTCTCTCCAACAATTCATGTAAATACAGTCTTGTCAGCTCCACTCAGATGAATATTAACGAGAATGACTTCCAGCCAATCTATGATATTCTTTTTCCCCCCACCTGTGTCTTTTTTTCCTCTCTTCTGCCTTACTTTCTTGAGGCAGTTGCTGTAGTAACCATTCACCTCCAGCAGGTGTCACTCATGGCTTCTATGCTCAGCGTTAGGGGGAGAGGTAAATATCCCCAGAGTTCAGCTACATGAGATGTTGATAAGATCTCTCAACATTAAACAGGGACACAAAACTCAGCATATCACCACGACAGGCAGGAAAAAGATCTTATTTGACTCAGCTATGCAGTAGCTGCACTAATTTCAAAACATACAGTACAACATGTCAGCTTATTGAGTGAAATGAAGGCACATGGAAAGACGTCAAAAAAAAAAAAAAGTGCGTGTAAACAGACTATAAACCAATGGAATAGATTGAGGGGATACTCACATATTATGCAGAACACACCAGCCACAGTGTGGGTCGCCCGAGCTCAGACACTCTCCACAGGTCCCGTACTGCTCACATGACTCAATGGGAACTTGGGTGACCTGTAAGCACATTAATAGGTTCTTTGTCACAAAACAGCCTGAAGTCACATGATGAACAAGCAAGACACATGCATTCAATTTGGGAGCTCATTGATAAATCGTTTACTGAAGAAATAAAATCAGGAAAAAAAGAAGAAAGAAGAAAATCAGTTCAACTAATCATTGGAATTTAACATTTTAAAATGTTTTATAGCTTGAACATAAAAGGTGAGCTCCATACTATTTAGTTGTGACAGAAGGTCCTCATTTTATATGAATAATGCTCAAAACACCCAATACTAAAACACACAGCATCCCTGCACATATACAGATGTATTAAGGAACCAACAAAACATCAGCGTTGAATGTGAAATAAATAAGTGGTTGGCAGTGAGCCTTTTTTGAGGTTTTGAGGCATTTTGTTGGAAAACGAATTATCCTTAAATTCCCTTAATCTGCAAAGTCTCTTCCTTCATCTGTTGTATAGTTTGCAATGTGTGGCATAAAGTGACAGCATGCTACAGACCAACATGTCACAAGCAGGTTAATCATTTGCTTCTTGTTGTTATTGTGTTGTAAACCTAGCTGAACGTCTCTTGTTTAATCTGATGAGTAACAATCAATCATATATATTTTTACATGATAGATTTAGCAAATGCTATTATTCAAAGGTTTAACTTGATACCATACGTATATATAAGATACATATACATATACACATACATATACATATACATATATAAGAATTAATGTTGAATATAAAGAAGAAAAAAAAACCTGTCATTAGTTTTTGTTACCCTGCTGTGCAAAATGATTTTCTCTTTGGGTGAACTTGTCCTCTTTTCTTGAAGGCTAATGTGTGAGATGTCAACTGCACAGGCAACTGTTGCCTTTATTGTAAGCTGGAAAAAAAAAAAAAAAAAAAAAAGCAGCTGTGACCAGCTTGAGTCAGTTGGCTGGAGAAAGCTGTTCCCCTGCCATCAATGGGCTATTGTCCATTACACCAGGACATCTGTCCGCCTAGGTAGAGGCTGTACAAACACACCTACACATGGAGGAGTCGTGACAAGCGCTCATCCCAGAGATTGTTCGACTTCATTGCAAGAAAGTGGTATGTGTCAAGAGAGTGTGTTGGCCCCAAGTTTATGAAAAAAAAAGTATTAAAGAAGAAGTATACAGAAAAAAAGAAGCAAAGGGGAATAGTATGTAATGAATTCTGAGAATGAAAAGCTATTATTTCTGTTGCACTACAAGTTGCTTCACATACAAGAATCAACGGAGGAAGTAAAGTTGCTGACAGTGTCAACAAAAATAAGCCCAAAGCAAACAATGCAATCTTACCCAGAGTATACTCAACTACAATGAGCCATTGGAATGATCATCATTTTAAAAAAGAGTAAACATCCTTGTTCTTGTTGAATGGGACTGTTGTACCAATATAGATGCACAGTTTGAGAAAATACACACTCTATATTTGCTGAACACACAAACTTCAAACACCCATTGCAGCAACAAGCACTGAGAATGTGAGTCAGTAGTTGTGAGAGCCACAGGCTGCGTGCATTTTCAGCTGCATCCCTCGGTCAGTTTGTTTACATGTATGGGTGTTTGTGAGAATCTCGCACTGTTTTTGTCAGTCTTATCTGAGCAGAAAGTGCTCTCTCACATGGGCCTCGGACTGTTTGTTCAGCACAGCGATATGTAGCTCTGGAGGTCTGTGTGTAGGTGTGTTTGTCTTTAAGTGTCCCAGTGGGACCGTCCTACTCACACCTGCATCTTACCGTGTCAGCAGGAGTAAATGTACACACATACACACTGACACAGACAAGCAGCACAAACACTGCTGCTGCACATTCGATGGAGAGAAGCATAAAAAAAGGGGGGGGGGACAGGGCTGTACAAGTGAATATTAGACATTAATTTTCACTTCTGCTTGTCTTTCAATTTTCTGGCAAGTGCCTTGTTGGATAATGACAGCCGACTCTGACAGTGTGTGCCCTGTTCAGCTCCAAACCTCAGGCTGAGATCAATGCCTAATAAGTGCTCCTCTGTCAAATGTGTGGGAGTGAATGAAGACTGAGAATAACACCTTTAAAGTGTTTTTCTGACCCTGTGCATGTCGCCCACAATTGGGTGATATTAATTGCTGTTAGCACCACAGGCTGGAATTAACTGGAACAAAAGAAGAAAAAAAAAATTAAAAATCAACAACTTGGTGTCCATCAATGGCTTCTATTAAATTGCATTTAAAGAAGTGGTGCATCAGGTTAAATGTGGACCTCGAGTGTGGGGGGGACCCAGGTTCAAATCCCAGTTGTAGCAGGAAGGGCACCCAGTATAAAAACTAACCAAGTCTGCAGGGCAACTTAAAATGACTTGCTGTGTCGACCCCTTGTGAAAAAGGGAAGTCAAATAGATGCCTAATGGATGAAATTAAAAAGAAAAAAAAACAGCTGGCACAACAGTATATCTGAATTGCAGTTCAAGTCCACAAACCTGTCAGCTGCAGCCGAAACCCGGAGCTACATGTGTTCCACTCTGTGTGTTTCATCTTTGTTTTGTCTCTATTCCTCAAAAGCTCAATAACCATCCACCTGTCTGCCTGGTCCTAAACCCTGCGGCAACAAAGAGGCAGGCCCTGAGGACAAAGAAAGCCATTGACATGGTGGGAAGTTGACAGTCTGTGTGGCAGTTCCACCATGAACAACCCTGTTAGATTAACCCCCTGTCATCTCAACAAACTCTATTTGTGTGTGCATCATTCCTAGCTTTAGGACAAACAGGTGGCATGCTGTAATGAGCTGCAGACGGGGTCACATCAGCAGCAGAGGCTGCAACTGATGACAAACAAGCCCACCAGGAATGAGACTTGGCTCTGGAAACAGCGACTCAGGCAGTGTGTGTGTTTGTCAGAGCTTCTGGATCACTCTTAGCCCAAGAAATCCTTCAGTTCCTTCTCAAAATTTGTGCGAGGCTGCTGAAACTCTATAGTCTTACTTTACTAGAGGTCGAGAACCATGAAAGGGTTATGTTTGTGGAGACAGCTGTCAATGGGGGAAAGTATGGGGGAAGTGAGCTAAGGGTCTCCCTCATGGAGCAGTTTCTAAGGACAGAGAGAGAGAGAGAGCACCGTCAGCTGATACAGTGCAGACTGAGACACAAAACGGTACAGGGGGTTTTATGGGGGGGGGGTGACAAAGGGAGCACAGTGGAAAAAGACAACAAAAAAGGTGAGCTCAAAGAGGGCCTGCAAAAGAGAGGGAGTGTGTTTATGTGTGCTGTATATAGCATGTGCCCATGTGTTTGTAACTGTATTGATGTTTAGATCAGCATGGGCCAGTAGTGGAGGTGAGGGGGCCGGGGTGAGGGAGATTAGTGGGGGATCACAGCAGCTGTTGCCCAGCACACGCTACAGTCACTCAACACAGCAGGGCTGCACAATGAAGCCCCTTCTCCCACTGTGCGTATGGACTTGTGTGTGTGTGTTTGCATGCACACATACCCAGCACCATAACGGATGTGCAGCTTGTTGTTCCTGTGTTTTCAAGGAAGACAAAGAAAGCCTGCATGTGATCCGATGTTGCTTCCAACTTTCCCTGTTTACTGGGTACGCACACGCACACACACACACACACACACACACACACACACACACACACACACACACACACACACACACACACACACACACACACACACACACACACACACACACACACACACACACACACACACACACACACACACACACACACACACACACACACACAGCTGACCTGAGGTAGGCCGAGTGCAGCCAGTAGGAAGCACTGTGTTCTTCTTAAATTAATGCTAATGAAATTCCAGCTCAAAATGACCTTAGCAGGGGGTTATTCAACCAGAGAGGCTACAGTAGAGTCGCATACTGGAGCAACCTGGGTGACTGACTGACAGCCGAGGGTTAAAACAGCTTCCTCTCTTTCAAAGTGTCTTGCTGAATAGGCGCCGGCTTTCATTATTATTGCTAAGGCAGGGCTAGTCTTTTTTTTAACTGAAATAAATAGCTCGGGCTTTGGTCAGCAGTATTGATGGCCAGTTTTAGAATATCAATGGAAACTTTTCTGCAAAAAAAACTAAAGAAAATTGCCAACCAAAACCATTAAATCACAAAATATTCTTTCTTCACTAAAGTTGCATAAATAACTATTTTATCTTCAGCCTGGCTCTTTTATTGTCAGCTTTGGCCACCAACAATGTACCCTTCTATTGGGAAGCACCATAAATAACAAACTCAGCGTTGCCTGATCTGAGGAGTTGTCAAAATTAAAATTCCACATGTGAAAGAAAACCCTTCTAATGCACTTTCTCAATGTTAAAGCAGCCATGGGAACAGCCCTTTGCTTTTATTATGAAGGCTCCTGATTTTGCAGGTTAGTAAGTTAGTGTGTTACTGTGATGTTTGAGAAAATCTGAGAATGTCGAGAGGGTCTGCAGCTTTTTCTTGAGACGAGGCTCCGGAGAAACAGATTTGGGAGCCAATGAATGGATGGCTGTTTGGAAATCCTTGCTGGAAATGACGCTGTCTTTTGTGAATTCAAATGAAGACCGGCAGATAGAAATCCCACTGCACATATTTTGATCTGTTGTTCCTGACCACCTGTAACCCTCCACGCCTTTTTTTTGTTTTGCAAAAGGAAGCCAAGAGAGAATACAGGCATTTGGCTGGGCACCCAAGAGAGACTGACAATGTATGTGCATTAGAGAGCAGCAGGAACACTTTCATCTGTTCCAATGTCTCGATGGCTGAGAATGAATGGTGGCTCCATTTCAGCTCCCCTGCCCTGCTGCCCTGAGACCCAACTATGCTCACTGCACCTCTGTGATGGATGGGACACAGGGGCCGAGTTGGAAGAGAAGACGGAGAAGAAAGACTGGAGGGAAAAAAAAAAACCCTGGATAAAGCAGGACAGAATGGAGTGGAAACGGCCCATTGCCCTGTGTTCAGGTGGGACGCGGTCTCTGTGTTGCTAGATGTGCCTCAACAGGCTAAAAGAAAGCGAAAGCAACAAACAGATAGAGTGAGTAAAAATCCTACCATCACCAATAATAAAAAAGGAAGCTATTTTGCAAGCTGTTGCCAAGGCAACAGCCTTAGCTCTGACCTCAGGAACACCCCCACATCCACCAGTCCTCCCAACCACCGAAACCTTGAGCAGCGCACGGTAAACAGCTGGCACCTCTGGGACTTCCTGCCACCTACACCTCCATTTAAACATGTACAGCCACACACACGCACGCACACACACATACACACACTGGCGGCTCTCTGACACCCTTTCCATTTTTAATGAGAGTTAGCCAGGCTACCACGTCACTGGAATGAGGCACATCGATCATGAACACAATACCCATTCCAGCAGAGAGAAAGGCAGAACGCATGAGAGCGGGGGGGGGCATCTGGGCCTGTGTGTGTATATGTGTGAGCAGGCCCTAATGACAAAGGCACAAAGCAGAGCAAATACTTGCTGCTGACTGAATGAAAACCAATGAAATCTACAGGCCGCCGAGTCTTTTACTCCCACAGTGACCATGCAGCCAGTGTTTCTCGCGTTCAGGCAACCTACACGAGGACGTCTGAGCCTCTTTTCCCTGACAGGCCACCCTTTAATCGGCTCTGGTAATCCTACTGTGGCTCCTCCTTAGGACAGCAGCTACATCTCCCCTGTGTCTTTCTCACTCTCTCCTCCTCCACATCCTCCTGATACATTTTGCCTCAACTCACTAAAAAAAAAAAAAAAAAAAAAAAAAAAAAAAAAAAAACGTCCACTGTACTCTGTAAGACCCAAACAAATCCGCTCTGTAGTCTCATGCCAGCTCTATCTCCTCCAGCTTGTTGACATCCACCCACAAAGAATGACATTCTCACAGAGAACAGAAATGCAAAAAAGGCTCAACTCCGCATGTAAAGCATTATCTTCCTCACTCATTTTGTTGCTTGACAAGAGTTTCTCAGATTGAGAATGAAGATAAATTACTTTTTTAGGTGTTTTCGCAGTCTGAGACCAAGGTCAGTCACCAGTTCAACCCAATCATCAATATCCATCCCAAGCCTGGCTGGCCCTGAGAATAGAGGTGAGGGGTTCTGTTGAAGTGTTGTGGCTAGTACAAGGATAATCAGGCCTCAAGACTCACACCAATTACACTCAGCTTGATTAAGGACAGAACAGGGTCATGCTCGTGGTTGTTGGGGTGTGCGGGCACTGATCCCTTGGAGTCCTTGCGTTGAATGTGCAAAGATACCACAACAGCTGGAAGCTTTGATGAGGGCTTAAAATCCACATGCCAAGTGGAAATGTGTTAAGTAATTACTTACAGAAACATGTGCACATAATGGCAGCATATAAAAATCCTCCTCATCATCTACATAAAAAAGATAAAAAATACAACCTTCTTCCCCTGGAGACATGCAGTTTGCTATCTGCTGCCCTGTTCCGCGCTGAAAGAAACTGCTTGTTTTTCTTGTTGTTCTTGTTCCAGATGTCAGAGGGCTTCTTGACAAGTCATTCGAGGGAAACACATTTTGTGCAGGAATACAGAATATTGATTTTTCTTTTTTCCTTCTGTATACCATTTATTTAAAAAGTGTCTACTGCACTAATGCAGGATAGGTTCTGGACACATGGAAGTGAAGAGGATTCGATAGAAGATGTAGAACCACTGCGTATTCATGTTTTTTTCTGAAGGTCAGCCTCTTTAATACAGGGTGGTTTTCCGAATAACTGATTTTAAAGCAGAGGAAATATCAGAGTGGTTATTATTCATTGATTTTAACAGGCTAAACACAAGAAAGAAATGGGTGATGCATTGTGAAATAATACAGCTTTCCTCATCCTCATCTCCCATTCTCCAAAAAGATTAGGTGTGAAATTGGAAGCTTTTAACCTTTATTGTCAAAGTTAAGTTTCTTAGAGCATCTATTTCCTTGTTTTTTCCTGTTCAGTCGCACACTCAAAGACAAGACACACGCATGCATGCACACACTTTACCGGATTTGGCTTGAGCTTCTGAATTTGGGTCAATTGAAAACATTGAGACACTGTAACGCTACAAGACCGGGCTTAAAGTCAGAATGAAAGGGAAGAGGAAACAGCGAAGAGCCAGTCAGAAAAATGCATAGCAATGCAAACAGAACAACAAAGACACCCACACTAACACACTGTGAATCGATACGAGGCACAGATGGATATCATGACAAGACTGTGTTATTTTTTCCCCCTTCAAATCCTCATATCAATCGAGCAAACCAACACTCCCACCCCCATCCAATATGAAAGCCCCCCCCCAATATTCCCACAGCTGTAGACAGGCCCCGTCCCTGGCAGCTCATCAGCAGTAACAGACTGGTAGGAGACAAACTGCCAGGCAGAAAGAAAAAAAAAAGGAGGTGAGGAATAGGTCAAGCGTGTGCCTTTTGACCGCAGTTTGAACCCTGAAGCCGGGTGACCATTCAGTGTTAACAGCCACCCAAGAACAATAATAAAACAGTTAAAGAGGGAATAATGCAGTTCAGTAATTTTCTTCTTAACCTTCTACTGTGGATAGACTGTTGCGGTGGAACACATGCAATAAAAACTGTGGTATCTTCTCGTGGTCTGAGGTTTCTAGGAGTGCCTTGCATAGTAGAGTAAAAAAAAAAACAATGAATGGAAGTTACGGAATAACACAACATTAATTGAGGAATGAGCATTTTTTTCCAATTTTATTTTACTTAGGTATAATTCACACTATATGTTGTACCTTTAAAATCAGAAGATTCTGATGAATATGCCCAGACTTTATTGGTGACAGTAGGTGGTGTCCACCAGCATTTGGCTTCATTGTGACGCTTTGGAAGCATCCAATCTTTTATCTGGATTTTGTGGCCTATGTGTTATCATATTCAATATCATTCTTACTCCGTATCGACATTCATTTACAAGACAGATTTCTATAGTTTCATTTTAATATAATTTATAGTTTGTCTGAGAAATCTGCCTTAAATATAAAGTTTAAATCCAGGAAAATTGCATCACAAGTCTAATAATGACAATGCGATCAAGTAACCTTTTAATTGCATACTCCTTCTAACTATGAACAACACTTGTGATAAAAACATGTCTAAATGTTGTTGTATGTTCCTAATGTTTGACCACAAAAAGTGGTAAAATGTCATTTGGCACATTACATAATAATTTTGGACACTACATATATATTACATATTGTCATTATCTCTAACAAATATCTACTAGGACATACATATTATAGATTAATGTAAATGTTTTAACAGTTATTGTAGAGTCCATAGTTGCTAAACATTAATTAACTTTGAGAAAACCATACTTATGGAAAAAAAATCTATCTATCTATCTATCTATCTATCTATCTATCTATCTATCTATCTATCTATCTATCTATCTATCTATCTATCTATCTATCTATCTATCTATCTATCTATCTATCTATCTATCTATCTATCTATCTATCTATCTATCTATCTATCTATCTATCTATCTATCCATCCATCCATCCATCCATCCATCCATCCATCCATCCATCCATCCATCCATCCATCCATCCATATATATATGTGTGTGTGTGTGTGTAGAGAGAGAGAGAGAGAGAGAGAGAGAGAGAGAGAGAGAGAGAGAGAGAGAGAGAGAGAGAGAGAGAGAGAGAGAGAGAGAGAGAGAGAGAGAGAGAGAGAGAGAGAGAGAGAGAGAGAGAGAGAGAGAGAGAGAGAGAGAGAGAGAGAGAGAGAGAGAGAGAGAGAGAGAGAGAGAGAGAGAGAGAGAGAGAGAGAGAGAGAGAGAGAGAGAGAGAGAGAATTTCTTTCCTGAGTGTTCGGTTAGTAATAGTTAGCTGTGATCGGGCTGAAACAGTGCCGACGATGGATGGATGGATAACTTGACGGATCTCTAAAATCAGGTCTCTCAGTTCTGTGTCGTCGCCATTTTCGCATATCTACATTCGCCTCAAATTACACGCAGACTGTACATTTGTAGAAATTATTTTGGGAATATTTGCATTCAACAGCATCCTTCACAGACAGGCAGGCAGTAGGAATAAGGAAGGTGGAGGAGGTAGTGGACAAGAGTGTTTTCTGATCTGTTGGTGTGTGTTAGTGAGAGTAGCTGTTTTTTTAGGCATTATAGACTAAAAGACAAGTGGGAGGAGTCAGAGGAGCCTGTGAGGCAGTGATGGGAGTGTGAGTGTAGAAATAATGGAGCAAAGGAATCGACCAGTGAGGAGGATGAAAAATCCAACCAGTCAATACAGCTGGGAGTGTATCAATTATGTATGGCTTCACTCCTCTTTTTGGGTGAGGAGAAGGGAATAGGTTAGTGTGTGTTTTGGCTGTATTGTTTTTTTATTTCCCCCCAACATTGTAGTCCTTTGTGGCAACACTTTAAAAAGGCCAAAAGCACTGTTCAATTTCTTACATCAAAAATATTGTTCATACAAAACAAACACATCGTGAGGCATCTGTTTTTCAACATCTTCTCACTGCTTTTTTTTTCTTGTTTTTCCAATTTGCAGAATAGAATTACACTCTGTGAAAAGTCACACCAAAGATGTTAATGTCACAGAAAGATTACTAATGACGACAATATCTCGATTAATTTACTGCTTGACTTAACACCTTCACTTTGAATCATGATACCTCCGTAGCTTTTACCCTCCTCCAGTTACCATGTACCCCTTCAGGGATAAGGATATTAAGATGATATGATCTGAAAGTTCCTGACTCTTTTCCCCACATTCTCCTGCCTTTCCTCCCCACTAATCTCCACATCTCTACTCAGAGTCTTTCCCACCTCCTGAACTCTCTCCTTCGTGCTCTGGTGTGCGCTCCCAGTCGAGGTGGCCTCTTTGCTCAGTAATTCAGTCAGGAGGCTAAAAGGAGGAAATTACATCCATGCTGCCTGACCACTTTGAACTCTCAGCCTCCCCCCCCTTCTGCCACGCTTGCTCACTGGCAACTGGTTTAAAGGCCTGCGCTGACATTTAAGAGACGGAAACAAGGAACTGTGAAAGTGCCCAAGAGTGTTTGCGAATGCGTGAGTGTGTGCACTCATGCAAAGTGACCCACTGACACACCATAGTGACACATCACTACACCTAAATTAGATCTAACCTTAATTTACTAACTTGACTCATTTGGACAGTAACATTAAAACTGAATTCCTTTGGCTCTTTGCATGCATGTGCATCAGAAGGACAACAGAAAGCTCAAAAAGTAATTGACACAAACCAAAAGCAGGAGGATTCTCCAACAATTAAGTAACATCTCTGCGGGTAAAAGCAGTGATATAAAGAGGCACAGCCTCTCAGATGTAAAAATGAGCAAAGGTTCACCTGCAAACTGCATGTTAAATTATGAAGCCATTTCAGGAAACTGACCTCAACATTAAATAGGGAGTGCTTTCATGATCCCACTATCTACTGTAGATATTAATATCTAAATATTTAGAGAATCAGTAATATTTCTAATTCACAAGGGACAAGGCCAGAGATCAAAGTTGGATTTTCAAGATCTTCAGTATCAGGCAGCACAACATTTAGAAACAAGCATAATTCTAACAGTGGTAAACATGGCCTTGTTCCAACTCTTTTGGAGCTGCGATCAAATTCCAATTGTGCTAATGTCTTCCACAAAATGGTAAAATGTCATATTTAGAATTAAATGTGGGTTTATGAGCGTTGCGAATCATTCTACTCTGTTAATTTGTATTCAATGAAATATTCAAACTTTAAGCAATTGAATCGTGAGAATTAAAGACTTTGTTAGTCAAATGTCTACTTCTCTGCCATTAAGCCTACATTTCTTTGCAAATATTGTTCATAGTACAGCATGTCTGTGAAAGCGAACCTCTTCAGCTGGTAATGTAATATAAAATGAAAAGTGTATTTGAGAATTACAGCAATCATAGCATATAGGTCGTGGAAAAAAAGTCAAATGTGCTCAAGCTGCAGTTGGAGAAAATGTATATAATTTACCTTTACTTTCTCTTTGTCTTATACATATTTTGTCTCTTTGTTTATGGAGTATTGTTCATATCTCATTATAATGTGCATTTATTTCATTTCCTTTTTGCCTACATTCAACCCATCATTTTTTTTCTTTTTGCCCATCAATCTCCTTGTTTTAACCTATTTTTACCCCACCTGTCTGGACTGCTTGCATATGTGACATTGTTCCTGTTTGTCACTTCCCTGCAACTCTTTGTCTTCCCATCCATCTCAGACCTGCCTGTCTTAAGTCCAACTTGTCTGAGTGGCTCTCAGTGGGATCCCAGACTGTCAATGCAGCCAGTAATGAGGTGTATGCTTCAGTCAGCATGTGAGGAGTTAATAAGGAAGCAGCAGAGGCCATCACACATCAACAGGCATGTGTGTGTGTGTGTGTGTGTGTGTGTGTGTGTGTGTGTGTGTGTGTGTGTGTGTGTGTGTGTGTGTGTGTGTGTGTGTGTGTGTGTGTGTGTGTGTGTGTGTGTGTGTGTGTGTGTGTGTGTGTGTGGAGGGGAGGGTGTGAGGACTGGGGAGCCTCCCTGGCACACTTACAGCTGTCTGTCGACCAATGGGGGTATTGATTTGGAGGAAAGAGGCAGACAGAAATGAATTCTGATCCACAGAGGGACTCCACAGCACATGTCTGAGTGTGTTAGACTTTTTTTCTTTTTTTTTGTGTGAGTCTGTTTATGTGTCTGTGCATGTGAGTAACACCACGCATGTGTACACGGGTGTGAGCATGTTTGTTCTCTTTGTTTCAGTCTCTCGCCAAGTGTACATGATATACATACAAATGAAGGGTTTGGTTACACCCCACTGCTCTCAGGGCTGTTGCTGGAGCATAAGTGTGAGCATGTGTGGATGTGTGTTTTTTGCCTTGATGAATGTTAGTCTGAGAAGACTGAGGAAGAGAGACAGATAACTAGGCCCAGGTGGCACGGGACACGTTATCCAGACCTATGTTTATGTGTGTGAGCGTGCATGCATCTGGTTATATGTAATAGGCATGTTTGCAATAATGCATACATGCATAACTTTGCTGTGAATGTTTGTGGCACCACACACAGACTCACACTACTCAGCTGGACATCGGTTAATGAGTCTGCAGTCCTACGCAGACAGGAAAAATCTCTGCAGGTCGTATAAAAGAGACTCTGACTGAATGCAGTTTTTCCATATATAAAATATAGAAACAATGATGACAAAGGTAAACCCTTTTTACAGTTTTGAAAAAATTAATACATGTGTCTATTAAGAAACTGTGTGGGGTAAGAGGGAGAAAGAATACAGTAAGTGATCTTCACTGGTGGTGTCTAAAAGTGGCTGAGTGTCTTTGTTTGGCAGAAGAGGGAAAAATCAACATAATGAGCCAAACTGCCTTTGTGTCTCACTCTCTCTGTTTCTTTTCTCCCTCCACCCTCTGTCTCTTTCTCTCTGTCATCCAAAGATTCTAAGACAGCTGCTTCTGTGAAGCCAAATTAACTGCTCCCCGCAGTTGCTTTTGGAAAGTGTCAAATAAATAATGCCTCTGAGGTATATAGTGTTTTTTGGTCACGTACAGTATATAACGTGAAACCCCTCTGAATGCCGCCTTGATTTAAAGTGTAGATAAGAATATTTGTCCACCACCAATGTTTGTCGTTCAGGTTTTTTTCCCTTCCCAAATCGACTACAGCCCCCATCCGTCACTCCGTGGCCCCTATCTGTTACCGCCATGTGATCCTTCTGGCTCTAAATATCCGATTTACAAGTCAGGGAGAAGGGTAATATTTCAACAGGCTGTCAGCAAACTCACTGTTTAAATCACTGGTCTTATCTTGCTGGTGCTCTTTCTAATATTTTTCCTCAAATATTGCATTAGAGATATGTTATCCATCCCTGCACATTCATCTTCCTGCCCTAGCTCTGTGTGTGTGTGTGTGTGTGTGTGTGTGTGTGTGTGTGTGTGTGTGTGTGTGTGTGTGTGTGTGTGTGTGTGTGTGTGTGTGTGTGTGTGTGTGTGTGTGTGAGTGTGTGTGTGAGTGTGTGTGTGTGTGTGCGTGTGTGTGTGTGTGTGTGTGTGTGTGTGTGTGTGTCTGTGTGTGTGTGTGTGTGTGTGTGTGAGTGTGTGTGTGAGCAAACACAGATGAATGTTTTTCTAAAAGAATGTATGTCTGTAGCGCTCTTATACATCTCATGACATCCATGGCAGCATGTCTATAATTTTTTTCATGTATAATATACTTAAGTGAACGTTATTGTTCACTCATAGACTTTGATTCAAAAAAAATGCTACATCCATTTGTGCATTCAAGCACACTCATGTTTGTCAGTAACAAATAAACACACACAAACACAGATGTAGAACCACACTTAGAGACACTGTACAATACTTCATCCATCACCAGGGCTCCGGCTGACAGTTGTGTCAAAGTGAGCCGCAGGGGATGGGAGCATGGTATTGTGGGATTGAGTCCTCCCATCGGACGCTGTTCTGACAGGAGAGAAGAAAAGGAAAGAGGAGAAGAGAGAGGGGGGTGTGGAAGTTGGGGAAATTGGGGAGAGTGTTGCACAACCCCAGAAAATAGAGAGAACAGAGGAAGAAAGGGTTGAGCTGCCATGGTAGCCCATCAAAACCAGAAGCTCTCCTGCTGTTGCTTGTTTACTAAGACTGTCCTTGTGAAGGGCAGACAAAGAGCATATTGCAGCCCAGGCAGCATGACCACATCACACGGTAAAGTAAAACACACATAGACACATACAAACATAGAAAGGACCTCCTGAGTTTCTGTTAACCTGCTGCAACTGAACCTCGGCCCCCAGTTAAAAGGCATATGGCTCCAAACTGCACTCAGTGACCCTTGTATGTAACATGTATGTGCATTTCCAAGTTCAATCATTCATTTAGCAAGGTGCTCATAATGTCCTTCTACAATCCTGCTCTAATAGTAACGATTTAAAAAAAAAGATACAGCAGACATAGGCAACCGGTGGCAGCAGGGCAACATGAGGCCATTGTCTCTTTTGTTTGTAGCCCGTGAGCCAATTTTCCAAAATCAATATTTTAATGGTCTTTCATGTGACAATAGAAGGAGTGTCCACCTATCCATCCATTTTCTATACGGCTTTATCTATGGGTTACAGGGTGCTGGAGTCCATCCCAGCTGACTATGAGTACACAATGGGCAGTTTACCCGACCATCACAGAGAAAGAGAGAGTGACAACCAAACATCCACACCACAACTACACTACGTACTAACCACAACATCATTGATGGGTGGGTGAGTAGGGGGTTTGGAACTTAATATCACCGGTAAATATGCTATAAAGGGTCTTCTAATAAATGTATTTTAAGGTTACAATTTGTCCCTCTGAGAGTGAAGATGCTATTTGTTTTATACTTGCCCCACCTGTTTCCGACAGCATCAGCCCAGAAGCTCTAAACAAACGCCTTTAATGTGGTGCAAGGGATTGAGCCATTGCTATCTCGTCATCTGTGGGCTCAGCTTCAAAACCATCCACACACTTTACTCTGTGATTGCAGCCCCATTTCAGCATTAAGAAAGGAAGGCGGGTATCAGATGCAAAGACAGGCATCGAGAGCGAGAATTGGAGACACGGCCTCCTCCAATTATAGACCAAAGATTGCCACTACATTCGCTTTACTCTTTGCCCGACTCCTGACAAACCCTGTCGTGATTCCTTCAACGGGCACTCCTGTTTCTCCCTGACACTCTCTAGGCTCTAATTAAGCTTGTAAATAATTATTGCAATTAAAGCCTACAATTAGGGGGACTGAAGCACTGCCATTAGTCTCACAATAAATGTCATGAGCATTCTGCATAGGCACTGGGTGGAAACAGACAAATGCTGTGCCATTATAGAGGCAGACAGACAGTGAGAGTAAAAGAGACAGAATAAAGGGTGGGGTAGGGGGTAAAGGAGTGGGTGGGTGTATGGGGGGGTTGTATGAAGGCAGTTGACATACTCACAGCTCTTAATTATAGTGCTGATTATTCTGGCAGGACGGCTCCTGGACTGTTCCTTTGGCTCACATTCACAAAGTGACAAAGTGTGCACACTCATAAGCTCACACATGTACATGTGAAAACACCTGCAGTGTATACATTGATAAAAATATGTTGGGGTTTTTTCTGAGTCCAGTGAAGAATTATGGAGTAGAAGGTAAAAGCTTAAAATGAAGCTTAATCAGAATGAGATAATGAGGGGCTTCAATCAAGTTCAAGGATAAGTTGGCTTCTGAACGTGCTTTCGGTTATGATTATCTCCCTCAACTTTGGCCACATTCATTCAGTGTTTACCTGTGAAGATCTATATTAAGTTGTACTCAAATATTCTCTAATGACTTCACACCAGACTGAAGGTGTGGATTTTACGTGGGGAGGTTTTCTGAGTAAAGAGGTACAATTGCGAGAGTAACAGTCAGCTGGCTGATGGGAAATTCTGCAAGACTGTAGGCAGATAGAGCCAGAGGTGTCAGAGTCTCTGAGGATCAGGTATCCTTATTATCTCGTATTATGTCAGCGGGCTAGGGAAAGATGCCTGCAGAGGAGTTGGGGTGTGAGACAGCACTGAGGTTTCAACTGGTATTCAGGGTTGTGCATGCCTACAAGATCATAAAGCGAAACAAAAACCTGCCATAAAGTGTCTATATGAGGAGTGAATTCATTCATCTGGGGGCCATTTCACCTGGGGCAAAGGTCAAACTGCTCTGTGCGTGCTTAATGACAATTGCATTGAGTGCTCACGTAATCTTAGGGCCTGGTGGCTGAATTCAACGTGCACACTGAGCTACTTTGTATTGACCTCCGTTAGGATGACAGAAGCGAGGGTAAGAGAGGGGGAATGGATGGATGGGCAAATGGGAGGTAAAAGGGGGTTCAGGCTGGGACATTGGTGTGCACGGGATTCTATTAATTAACAGCTTGATAGGGGTTGACAGGACGTGTGCTGCTATCAAATAATGAGGTTAGGATTGGCCAATCGTTCCGGGGCACAAAACCCGATTAACACTAATCCTGGCTTAAGTCAATTAACAATGCCTGCGCAGGGACTCATGCAAATTAGGTGCCTTTGTTAGGTGGGCGAACGCAGAGGGGGCAAAACAGAGCTTGACATTCAGACATGTAAAACACAGCTAGAGGATGCGTAACGGTCAGTGAAATGGCTGACGAGCAGTGGTCAAGCAGATGGATGACATAAAGTCAAGATTCAATGAGACAGTCCCACTTACTGACCTCTTGAGTGACCTCTTGAGTTTAATGAAGAGATTCACTGATCCCTTGAACTGCTCATGACCCCTAACCCCACAAAGCTGAACAGCACACACACATATAGAAAAAAGTGAACATGCATTCAACCAAAACACACACAGAGCACATGTGTCAATGGTCATGCATTTAAACTATGTAATGACCCTGAATCAGACAGAAATGGGGCAAATGTGAGGTTCATGAATTCTAACACATCGCAGTTCAAACCACCAAACTTGTCATTCAACAACAATATCATACGATACAAGATCACTGGAGAAGAAAATAAATAAGCAGTCATCAAAAGGTGAGGTCACTGTGGTGGGACGAGAGGCTTGAGACAGAAGAAGCATGCAAAGAAGTCAAAACTAAAATTAATTCACTGGTTTTAGAATTTTGTAAACAGCGTACTGGTTGAAAAGGGGACAATTTCAGACATCTTGATAAACGTCTAATTTTCATTTTAGGAATTGGCATGAATTGAAGGATTAAAAGAGAAAGTCAACCCTAACTTGAGAATTACGAAAATAAAAAACAGACATTGGATCCCAATAATATGAATATACTAAACTTCAGCTGAAATAAGTAGTCGTGGAAAAATCTGCTCAATGTACACGAAGAGAGACAAAAACAAAAGCACCAACATAAACAAGGCTGAGGATTAAGTGAGCTTGACAAGTAGGACAGGGTTGAAAGTAGTTTCTTCAGAATGAAAAGCTAAATGGCATCATCAATAACATTGGATGTGTGTATTGACAGGCGAATTTATCCTCATTTGTTCAAGTGTCAATATCAAGTGAAGCTGTCAGAGGAGTGGCGGAGACTCTAGGCCTGATGTTCTGAGATGCAACTGTTGGTCCCTCTCCCGACTGCACCTGGGTAACAACGCGGCCACGCAATTGATTTGCTGGCCCCTCGTCCCTACAGCTGCCACACTGACCCTGCTGCTGCACTTAAATCCTAGATAAAACATGACCGCCAATCTATCAAGGCCAGACGCTGCTGCCTTGAGTGATGTTCGTCTGTTGTTGAGGTTCGCGGTAACGCAGACAGACGCTAGTAAGCTGCGACCACAATTTCCCTCTCATGATCAGCCCCATGAGGTTGGAATCACATGCAGATGTGTGGTCCATATGTTGGCACACAGGATCATGGCTTTGTCGTGCATGACGGAAATCATGTATTCAGGTCACTTCTCCTGTATAAACAGTGTGGTAGACTTTATAGTTGCCAGGCATATATGGCACCTCAGGTTTTTTCCAGCTGTACTACATAAAACAAACCTCATTTGACCTCAGTGGGAGATCGACGGTACAATGCAACATTTTAAAAGAACAGTCATGCATTTTAAAACCCAGCCGTGGATGCAACTGAAGAATCAGGGAACATTCAGGAATTTATGATAGAAAGACGGTCTGAAACCCTTTGGGATGCAGAAAAGCATTTCACACTCTGAGGTAGCAAAAGAGAATATTCAACTTTTTGCTTTTTGAACCTCTGTAGACTTTAAAAAAGAAAGAAAAAAAGAAAGGGACTTCAGTGAGACTGAAATGACTGAGGGACATTTTAGAGTTGCTAACTGAATTCCGCACATTGCACTGATCACTGCGCTTTGTGAAAGCCATCTTTTGATTATTCTCTGCGCTGTGCTTTGTGGAGTGCTAGTCAAGTTATTGGGACTCTTTGTGTGTGTGTGTGTGTGTGTGTGTGTGTGTGTGTGTGTGTGTGTGTGTGTGTGTGTGTGTGTGTGTGTGTGTGTGTGTGTGTGTGTGTGTGTGTGTGCGTGTGTGTCACTGATAGGCATATTGGTTATTGGTGAGAAAGGCACTGATAAGGGTCAATGGTCAAACCCAAGGTTCACTTTCTGGCAGCTGTGATCTAACCACACTGCCCCAGGGGCCGGCACGAGGTCAAGGGACGACAAAGCGACACTTGTTGTGGTGGTTGCCAGAAAACCCTCGGTTACTGAGTCCTGACAGCCAACTAATAAACAGTGGGAGGGATAATCTGAAAAAAGCAGACATGAAGTGCTAATCTTTTGACCCTGTCTCTTTTGAGCTGAAAATGTAAATTTCCCACCACATTACTGTATCAGTCTGTTCAACTCTGAAATAAATATTTGAAATAAAGCAGATGCAGATATCCAGAGGACGATTCAGGGTGTTTTTTAAAACCAGCATTTATCGTTTTTATGCTCACTTTGCAGTATCCAATTTTTTTCTGGAGATTAAAGGAAACAATGCTGCTTTTAAGAAGAATTATTAACTTTACATTTGTGTTCTTACAAAGCCAAACACGGAAACTTGAAAACAAAAAAGGCTTTTCAGCCACACTGAAAGTAACTTTCATTAAACATGAACAAGTGGCAATAAAAGCTGGCTGTGAGCCGTCACATGTTCAAAGCACATGAATGTATAAAACCAGTGTGGCATACACAGCAAAGCCCTTCATAATAATGAGCCAGTAGCATGTCAGCTAATCTCATCATGGCCAAGGTGTAAATGAATCCTATTTCCTCCTGTCTAGATAACCACTGAACCCATTTCCTCCAAATTTAACCCCACTAGCCAGACAAAGGTTCAGGGGGATGAGGGCAGGGAGGAAAGATCTGGGGGAGGAGAGTGAAGGTGCTCAGACGGAGAACAAGTTGAGGGGAATTCTCACACCAAAATGGTTTTGGGAAAAGAAAAAAAAAAGAAAAGAAAAGAGAATTCATGCATGGATTTCAAATTTCACAGCTGAGCACCTGGAAGAAATTGCAAAGGCCGAAAAAAAAAAAAAAAAGCTCTTCTTTTCTTTTTGATAATCTGTGAGCTGTAATGTTGCTGTTCCATACATGATCCCAGCTCAGGGAGGAAGGATGACATACAAAGGTCGGAGCTGAGGTGGTTTAATGTTCGCTAAAGAGCCAGGGGTGTACTGGAGAGTGACAGTAGCACATGGCTGAATGCCTCTATAGGGGGAGGGCTGTGTGTCTGTCCATGAAAGACGAGTCTGTTTTACGAGACGGCTCAGTGTCCCTCAGACGGTCATGCGAGCAGAAATTTCAGTTATCCTTATAAAGAGCTGGCAATTAGAGAGTCACTATTTCACTGGGAGAGCTGCAGTCTGTTAAGGTCTATTATGTACTGTTGTGGACCTCAGCCATAAAGCACTGCAAAAACCATTGAGCTCTTTTACAAAGTCAACACCTGCCTCTTTTCTTGGAGTTTAATTACGACGCAATAAAACATAACCACTTTTATTTTGGTGTGGGAGGACTTTGTGATAATTATTTCTTTCATTGAGGCGTTTTCGAAAACCTTTTCAGGCAGAACTGAGACCACGCCACAGGTATTGCTTTCAGATGTTAAATCTTAATTGTTCCCTATGAATAAAACATTATAACCCGGTCTCTCTGTGTTCTGGCCGCTGACCAAAGCAGCTGAAATAATGCAGTCACTGACTCTCAACTGTGTGTGATGAGTGTTCGTCTTGTTGCTGAGAGCCAACGGCCATAACAGCACAAAGCACCACAAAGGAAATGAAAGCGTTTCACACACGTTGATAATCTAGGCCCCATAAGACCCCATTTGATACTGGAGTAGCTGTTGTCATTTATCCCAACATGCTGCATTGTGTTGATAAGGAAGCAACAAAAAGATGGAGAGCTGCTTTGGGTATTATCCAGGCCACAGTGACAGGAGGGCCGACAGTGTCTCTACATTCACCCGAAGCCCCAGTAAAACACAAACACATGAGCGCTGACCTGATCACTGTATTTCTACAGTAAGCAAAAAAAACAAACAAACAAAAAAAACAGGTAAGAGGTATTTGTCTTTTCAAGCATACCCACATTGATAAAAAAAAAAAAAAAAAAAACATGGACAGGAGAAGAAAAAAAGGAAGGAGGAGAAGGAAGGGTGAGAAATGACTGAGAAAAGAGAGTGACAAGGGATGAGCCTTGGCCAAAAACCTAATGCAGATGCAGTGCAGTGAATTTGCATGAGCTGGCAAAAGCAGCGGTGGATTAGCTCTGCTCCAGCTGCCATTCATACACGAATAGTCTTTCTACCTGTTTGATTGGAGCATCTGTTGGAAATGTTATGGCATACGAGTATTACTGTAAGCACAGGCAGGATCTCTGAGTGCACGCATAGTATAACTTACAGATAAAATATAAATCCCCTTGTGCTTTACCATGAGAAATCTGCTGATATTGAGTAAATCATACTCATTTATCGGTCTGCTTTTAATCCAGGTTAGGGTCACAGGAAGCTGGAGCTGACTCCAAGTGACAATGGGCGAACAGCAAGGTGCATGCTGGACAGGTTGCCAGACAATCACTGGGCACACAGAGCGGTACAATCACACACATTCACACGGGCAATTTGGAGCCACCAATTAACCTGACATAGATGTTTTTGGACTGTGACAGAATTGCCATGCATGCGCAGGGTAAACGTGTCATGCTAATCACTACGGCATTATGAGGCTGTGTAATTCATTACCATGTATCCTGTTTTTTCAAAATGGAAGGCAATGTTGCAATACCAGAAAAAAAAAAAAAAAAAAAGGTTCGACAAAAGGAACCTGGAGTTAAGAAATGAAGTCTTACAGCTTTGTAATTTGCACTGTCAATCCCGGCTTTATGCCAAGTACCTCGGCTCAGACGACTAATTCACTGTTGGGCTTTCTATGTGGAGTTTGCATGCTCTGCCTGGAAACAGCTCAACTCACTTTATGACTCTGGTTTATTGGTTGTTCGTGTTAAGATCGCTCTCTGAAAGCTGTGAGGGAGTCATGAAGTCTTTTGGAGAATTTATACAAGCCTGTCGTCATGGCAACACTGGCTTGACAAGTTGATCTTAAGTTTTTTTTTTTTTTAATATTTCCTCAATATCTCTCTGAACCCTTCATGGTTAAGACTGCTTTTGTTTACTTGAAAGTAACCTTCAATCCTCTTCATGTTTTTCTCGAGCTGAGACCTTTTGCTGAGCAGCGTTAAAAAAAAGTGGTTTCTTTACCAAAACGGAGTAATATTCATAATATTTTAGACTTGAATGATAATTTATTAGTGATTCCAGAGGCTGTACTGGTAAACCTGGTTGTTTCTTTTGCTAAGCTTCCTTTATTGTTATTAGATAACTATAGTTTTACCAAAAACAAGTTGTCTTATATTGCTTTTCTCCCCTATACACCAAACTTCTTCATAAACAAGGTATTAAAGAAGCAGTATTGCTACTTTGGGCAACAATGTAAAAATTCTACTGCATCTGAAACACTATTCAATGCAGTTCGGTGTTCAAGGAGTATAAGACATTTTTTAGAGGGCATTTCATCTGACGCAAAAATAAGGAAAAGATAGCAAAAGAGGAGAGAGAAAAAGTTGAGGATGTGTCTCAAAGGCAGCTCAGCTGAATCTCCCCAAACAGCTCTGACCTTTTTCTCTTCATCACTGTTTGCCAGTGGCAGTGCTACTCAGCCAAGTACCAAAATCACTGGATTATCGGTCTAAATATAGAAGCAGTCACACAGATTCTCACGCAACATGACTCATACATGTGATGTGGTGGAAATCCACACAATGGATCAGCACAATGACAGAAAGCAAAAGGACAAGGAGGAAGGAACAAAACAGAAATGATGCAACCGGCAAGTTGAGTTTTTTTTTTTCCCAACAGAAGGCACCATATTAGTTATACACAGATTCCTAAAGATAAATCACCAGTTGAAATCCTGCTGTTGTGAATTTCGGGGCTGTCAGTAATGATACAGCACCCTACAGGAGGGCAGGCGCATGCACGCAGACCCACACACACACAGCTCACTGAGAGCAGGAAGTCATTGAGCCAGGACTTTTCATCAGTTCCACTGCGCTGGCTCACATTGGGCCAATCTCAACACATCATTAATATGGTGAATGCTATTGTCATTACAATATAAAAAAACAAAAGCACAGTTAAAGATGGCAGTACCATGGATCAAATATGAAACAGGGAGCTAATAAATACGCTTTCAAGTGAGTGAACGATGAAGTCCTGAGGGGAGTGCGAGAAAGAAGAAATAAGAGCACCAGAAAACAGAAAGTGCACTGAATTGTAACGTGGGGAAGATTTTGTACGTGTAAGTCAGACTGAAGAAATTCTCGAAATTCTATACATATGGAGACGGTACATACACACACGTGTGTGTGTGTGTGTGTGTGTGTGTGTGTGTGTGTGTGTGTGTGTGTGTGTGTGTGTGTGTGTGTGTGTGTGTGTGTGTGTGTGTGTGAGAGAAGGAGAAAAAGGGACATGGAAAGCCTCCAAAAGGTATATAGAAACTCTATTAGAATACTGAATGTAACACTGGTATTTGCATGTGCCTGTAATTTGTTTTGGTGAGCGTGCACATGTGAGTGCTGGTGCTTTATGTTCGGTGCCTATGCAAAGCAAGCATGTGCTTTGTGTGCATGCGTGCGTGTCCCTGTGGGTGCCTGTCTGCATGTTTGTGTTTACAAAGGCCTTGCACATCCCACGATTCACAGCCACAACACACACAGACAGGTGTGAGGACAGGAGAGAACGAGAGCCCAGATTCTGGAGCACGGCCTCGCTGTGCAAATATTACTCTCTCACTCTCCCGTCTGTCTCCCCAACTCATTCAGTGTCTGTCTCTCTCTCGTGCTCTCTCTCTTTCCCACTGTGCCAAACACAGAGGACTTCTTTGTTATTCAGAGTAGGAAATACAACTGGAGCCAAATCTGCCTTGGTGTCTGTTTGATATCATCCCTCCTTTGTTCTCGCAGTCTCCCATCACCATGTGCTTGGCCTCAGACGGCATCAGTCACACATGGGAACAAGCGGAGCTTGCACAAGATGTATCTCATGATGTCCTGGATGTGTGACTTCAAGTGTAGCTAGTGGCAAAATTAAAGCTCATTTAAAGGTCAAATCGAGGTTTTTCACTGAAAAGATAAAGAGCAGGTTTGAAGATGTTTGTATAGATTCCTTAACTCATGTCGTGATCCCTGATATGCATTGAATTAAAAAAATTACATTTGACATCATCAGTGTCACTATATGTCGAAAGTATATATCAGCAGAAGGTAGATCGGTTCACACTGTTGCTTCTGGCAGACGGGGATTCTCTCTGTGATGGACCAACGATCTGTACAGGACCTTCTCTGCTTTTTGACCCATGCTAGTTGGGTTAGAAAAGACTCCAGCCCTCCACCACCAACATCTGAATAAAATGGGTGAAGAACATGATGAATGGATATTTCAACAGGACACGCTTAGATCTGATTGCAGATTCAGAAGCCTGCTTTCATTGCAAACAACTGAATATTTCCTCTCCACTAACCAGAATCACATATCAAACTAGAATTACTGTCACATGCTCGCATGCCTCCGCCAAACCACCAATTGGCAGACACACTGTCCAGACGCATAATTGTATAAAGCCAACTCTGTTTAGGAATATAATGAAAGGTGTTGGTGTGTGTTTCCTCAGGGGTTGTTTTCGCAAAAAAAAATTAGACATGTCTGAAGTCTGAAACACTAACTTCTATCTGTTAAAATCATAATTCAGGTGTGCATTGATGTCTCTCTGTGTTAGCCCTGTGATGGACTGGTGATCTGTACAGAATAAACCTTGCCATTGTTGACTCAGTGGTCAAGTGGGGACCATTAAAGTGGAGATTCAAGCCCCTGTTGTGGTCAAGAGATTCACTAGATTAGTCTCTTTTCTGCACTTAATCTTTCACTTGGAATGAAAGAGTCCGCCAAAGAATGCTGTGAAAACTTGAAACGGGAAGTGCACATGTGTACTACATTTGGAAAAAAAGAAAATCCCCAAGATTCCACAGTTATTTCCATCACAATAAAATAATTCAGGTCATAATGACCACAGCGAATAAATCTAATCAGTGAATCAGATTAGTGAGCGTGGATATCGGTGCCAAAACTGTGAAATATTTCTGAGGCATTTTGTAAAAACCTAATTATTGAGCATGGGACAGATAAACAGTAATAGACCAGCAACAAAGTCTTTCAGCCTGTTTTGGCTGTGTTCGGCTTCAGCCCGCCACAACCCCCGATAGTAATAAAACTGTTGTAGGAGATGGAACGACAGACATACAGACCGACAGATGGAAGGACAGATGAACAACCTAAAAAAACACTCTCTATTGAATCGGACAAAATTATAATTAAAAGGCTGACTGAGTATCTGGCCACACTGAATCCCAATTCAGTTACTCTTGTCAGATGTGACTACTGAGTGGTATCCTTGAACATGCAGGGCAACATCTCCAAAGCAGCTGAACACGTTTCAATGTGTGTGTGTGTGTGAGCATCTGTCTGCTTCAAACCTTCCTAACCCCTGGAGAGAAAGACAGAAGAGTCTACATGCTGAATACTAATAACATTCACCGACAAGTTCTCATTCAGATGTCGAGCAGTTATGCGCTCAACATCAAAAGCTTGTTTCATCTGCGGAATAAGTGGGAATAAAGGATTTAGTAAATATGGAGAAGAGACTTTAGATTCGGTTCAAACTCTCCTTCACTTGTGGAATTAGTGTCACGCAAGAGTCGCCAGTTCAGCGTCAGAAACGTGTACGCACATTGTGTTTGTGCATGAGATTTACATAATTCCTTTTTTTTTTTTTTAACTGGAGTGATTTAAAAAAAAAAAAGAAAGAAAAAAGAGTAATCAAACAGTATTTGCACAATAAAACATTTTGTTGCGTGTTTGGATTACAAACAGCCTGACTGAGAAACTGTTGAGGTGATCTATCATTGTTTCAACTTGGTTCCACAGCAAGTGTCTGACTAAAACTGAGCAACTTCTTAGCCTATTTTTGCAATAAAAGAACATCTCAGACTCAGCGTGAGGATGTGTTACTCATGTGCTGCGGGAAAAGAGGAGTAACTGCTGAAAATCAGTTTGCTCTACTTTTCCCGTCCCTCCGCAGTGGACGCTTTTGTCTAAATAACTCCTTCACACCACATCCGCCCACCGTGGTTCCTAACCCATGAGCTAGCCGGTTGTTGAGTGTGTTAAAAGGAGAGATAAGGGGAGAGGATGGCAATCTATCACCTCGCACTGACAGCCTCGCACGTTGTCTGTCTCGAGGGCTGCTGCGCTGCCACGCTCCCCTGCAGCTGCTCCTCTTCTCCTGTCACTTCTTTTCCTCGTGTCATCTCTTTTTCCATCTGACCATGTTTTCGGCCCTCGTTTTTTCCCTCATTTCCTCACCTCTATACTGTCCTTGTGTCCCCCTCCACCCATGTCAGCCCTCACCTCCTCTACCTATCTAGAGCGTCAGCTGCATTGATGGCCGTCAGCTGCTTCCCACCCACCGGCTTGGTAATGCTGTGTCACTTCATTAGGAGTGTGAAAGGATGACCTTGCAATCTGTTTCTCTTTCTCTATGTGCTTCTTTTTGCACTCCCTTTTCCCGTCATCACTCTCCCGCTCCAGCCAGCGAGTGCCCTTCATGTCTTTCTCTCGGCTTCTCTCATTCTACCTAATCCTTTTCTTGTCTCTTTATTTTTTCTCTCTATCTCTGCCCTCATTGTTCCCCTTCATTATCAAACACTGTCACACAGGCTCCTGCTGTGCCACGCAGGTTATTTATAGTTAACAGTAGGTGGTGGATTTGGTGGTGGTGAGAGGTGGGCCATTACGGGCTCGGCTGGAGCACACACATTTACACACGTTTCCTGACATTTAAACATATTCACACACACACACACACACACACACACACACACACACACACACACACACACACACACACACACACACACACACACACACACACACACACACACACACACACACACACACACACACACACACACACACACACACACACGCTTGCAGCACTGTCTTTGTGGGGCCTTCCTATTGAGGTTATGCATTGTCTTGCCACTTACACTTACTTGAACCATCACAAACTAAACCCTAATTGTAACCCTCACCCTAAACTATATGTCAATTCTTAAATTTATGTAAAGTGAAAATGTCCATTTTTCCCACACACACACACACACACACACACACACACACACACACACTGGCTTGGTCCCCACAGGTATAGCATAATAAGTGGACCCAAAAGAGAAAGAAATACAAGATTAAAAACCAACAAAGAGACTGGGGCTGTTAAAAGTGTGATAATGTATTTCCAGCCCCTTATGTTCACACCAACACTTGTATGTAACCCAAAACCTGACCATAACCCTAACATTAGTCTTATTGTAACCTCAGTATTAAAACCACGTCTTAGAACTCAAAAACATGTGGGGTCCTTGAGTTTTGGTCCCAACATGGGAGGCTGGAGCCCACAAATGTAGTGTTCTCCTCGTTTTTCCCACAAGGTGAGACATACAGGACCACACACACACACACACACACACACACACACACACACACACACACACACACACACACACACACACACACACACACACACACACACACACACACACACACACACACACACACACACACACACACACACACACACACACACACACACACAAACACACACACGGGAAATTGCACTCCATGGTGCAAGCTCACACAGCACAGTGCCAACACCACAAATGGAGGCCATGACTAAAACTTTAGCAATTTGCAGACCAGTCTTTTTTTTTTCCAAGAAAATTGCAAAACACATATAGGACGAGTGGTTTCAGGCCCTCTGGCCCCGAGGGTCCCAGGATTTAGTTGCCATATGGCGAGTCTCAGGATGTTCAGCATAACAAATGTGCAAAAACAAGTGCAACTGTTTACTGCACATACAAAGAAATACCAACACAAGGATAGGAATTAAAGGTTTGCAAACATCTTGCATCTTTCCCACACTTGCCTGTCTTTCGGACATGACGTAGAGGTAGTTGCGGTCCAGCGAGAAAGCCATGTCTCTCAGGATCGGGCTGCCGTCCTTGACAACAGATATTGTTTCATACTGGACACCACCGTGAGGAGGACCGTCAACACGAATCTGAAAAATAGAAGGAAACAGAAGGCTGACAGGGTGAGGAGTTGCTATTTATATCAGTTTGAATGCAGAAATGAGAAAACAAATGATTGACAGGATAGACAGTCATAGGTCATATAATGGTGAAAAAAACACATCTTATTTAGCTACTTGAAGATTCTCCGCGAAGCCTCTCTGATAAGAGAAAGATTGAAAACCTAACCGTGACAAATAGCAATTGATTGAGTTTTGTAACAAACTTTTTACAAGAAACATGTGACAAATGGAACTGTTTCATGACATGACGGAAATCGGTTGTTCCAGTTTTTATTGTGGGATGAGGTTACACAAACTGTGAGAAATTATTTGCTGGTGTTATTAGACCTTTGAAACCTAAGCTCTGTTTTTCTTTCTTCTTTCTCCTGATGAATGATGCATTTCCTCAGTAAAGCTTTGAACTTGAGGCCAAGAGCGCCTCCGAACAAAAACAGTGAAGAAGTATTCTAATGACTTATAGAAGCTACGAATCTCTCCATGACCTAAATGTGCCATTGCCAGCCCAGTTTCCTTTTTATCTGTCCAATTTCCTTGGCCAAACATATGAGCGGCACATCAAAATCAGAAAGTGAGGGAGGGCATGGGCCTTCTTTTGCTGATGCGTCTGTGATGCTCCATGCCACTAGGCCCTCCTCCAGCCATGAAAGCTGATGGCTCTATCATCTGTCCATTTCTGCCTGCCTGCCTCCACCCAAACATCCATCTATCCATTCGGAGAGTGACAGCAACAAAGAGCAACCAGCCTTTCACTAAGCATCACAGAGGGGAAAGTCAAGGTCGTATGTCTGTCAAAAGAAGATCTACTGGGATGGGGGGTGGTGGTGGTGATGAAGTGGTGGGGGCTATGTGAGCAACAGTATGCACACACACACAGTGCTGTGTATGTATGTGCAAATACCAAGCGAGTGTCAAACTGCAAGATGGTCAAGAAAAAGAAATATGATACACGTTCAGAGAAAGCCCCCCGAGCTTTGCCTTCAAAGCTCGGGGGTTAGTTGGTACACGACAGCAGGCACCACAGTTAAGGAGCAGAGCTCAGAGTGGTTGAGTTTTCCACGGCTGACCTACACCTGACCTTGGCTGGCTAATCCAAACACTGAAAACAGGACATATGTGAAAACCATATGTAGGAGGAACAAGGCAGGATGTGGGGGCCGTGCCAGTCTTCATCTGGTTACTGACACTGCAGTGTGGAAGGAGACCTCCGCAAATACGCTCATCCATAAAGCATGTCGGCGCATGGCCAGACCAGCACTGTTCTGTTCACTACTGTGTCAGTGTGGGTCCTGTGTGTGTTGGAGGACCGTCTTTATGTGCGTGTGCACCCACAGGAGCAGTCTGTCATGCCGTGATCTGTGTCCTAGCAGGCTGCCACGAGGGATCACAAGATAACCCGACCTTCCCATCGCGCGCCTGCAGTTCATCTGAATGAGATTGCTATCACACAGTCTCTCACCACTGTCCAGGGGCCTCTAAACTCACATTTGGCCTGTAACACACTCTCACTCACAGCTGTCTCTTAGTGTGTCAGGAACAAAAAAAACCTAGTCTCCAGGCATGGGTATAACATTTTGTGAAAACAAGCGCTAACATACCAGGCATAGCAATTACTAAACAGTCATCTGTCCTTTTAAGTAAACACTTTTAATCAGGAGTGCAGGGATGTGCACAATAATGAAGGCTTGTTTTCCCAGTCACTGATACTGTCTCTGTTTCTCAGCCATGTGTCCATACTTTATTTTTCTCAGCAGATTAGGCTTATGGCTCATACAAAGAAAAGAGATTCAACATTACTGACACTCAAACCCTCTTTCCCACTGTGCACACACAAACGCGCACGTAGATTTGACACATTATCGAGCTTTTTTATTTCCTCTAATAGTGGCTGCTAATCTTGCAAAGCGTGCTACATTCACACATATGTACATGCAAACACACACCCGCAGCATTGTGGGAGAGGGAAAATGCGTGCGTTTGTGTGAAGTGGATTAGCTACATGTGAAGCACACTGCAGGGTTATAGGCTCACCCAGGGGTGGGCAATTGAGACAAAAAAAAAAAAAAAAGGAGGGGGGGGGGGGGGGGGGGGCAAAAAAAGCCATGGGCAAGTAAATGGAGGAAGCAGGGCTTAGTGGAGCAAAAATAAATCTGTCTAAAACGGCCTCTCTTTATCACACTCCCACGCTTCTTTCCTACCGGTCTGCAGTATCTAGCACCTGAGTAAGTGACTGTCAGACCCAAAGCATCCATTTCTTCAGCGTCGCTTTACTTCAACATTTAGCTTGCTCTCTGAAGTACTTAAACCCATCCCATGTTTGCCCCATTTGACCCTGCATTATTTATCAGTCTGGATGAGAAGGCTGCAAACAGGTTGAATTCACACCCTTAAGCCCCGTCTGACAATAATACTGCCTCTCTATTTTGGGAGAACCTATCCACTGAAACAACCTCTGGTGCCCTGGAGAGGTGTCCTTTGGTGTGACCTGGACTAACACGGTCCCCGATTTCAGCACCACAGCCATTAGATATCCTCTCTCCATCACCAGTGTCGGAGGGCTGCAACTAAGTAAAGCGATGAAGAGGAAAAAAGGTGAAGATGGATGGGAGTGTTGAAAAACAGTCTACATGGACTCCAGGGACACCAGGGGCGGTAGTGCTTTCCAAAAAAATAAAAAAATCTACGCTAGCTTGAATAACAGATAAATCATGATCAGTGAATGGTGTTTAGACTCACATTTTTATTCACATGAAATATGTTCAGGGAGGCATTTTTTTTTATTGTGTTCTCAATTATTGAGAATAAAGACGCTGATTCAATTAATTATATATACTTCTATACTTCTTTACATACAGGTTGCCAGTCTATTAAAATGCAAACACATATAAAGAGAAACTTTTCTGCATTTACTTGCTTGTATGTTCAATTCAGAATACGGAATGAGCAAATATGTCTGTATTGTAGCAGAAATTACTTCACGCAATACAATCAAACAGTCTGTGTTGTGTCGACAAACAGGCTCAAACCCTGCATATTTTTGTTGTGAAGGAACAGCAATAACCACCATTAAACCATGTCACCTCAATTTTATTAGAAATTCTAGTGCAAATAAAGGGCTGAAGTGAATCCACACCACTTATCTTCATGCACACATCGGGTGGCTTTGGCTCAGTTCATATAGTGGATTGTAGATTGTCTTTCAATCTAAGGGTTGGCAGTTCAATCCCCTGTCTCATCTTGTCCATTGTCAAAAAAGACAGAAAAGTTTCGCCCAGTAATGTGTGTGAGCACCTTGCATGCCTGATTGTGATCAAATGTAAAACTGGTTTAGAATTGCTTGAACACAAACATGCACAAAGTAAAGTCAAATAAAGTAAAGTCCATTTGCCATCTATATACAGTTACCATGTGGCATTATAAATTTTGCACATCTCACTGTCCTGTCCTGGACGAATACATCATACCTCCCTGATATGTAAACTGATCAAGGAAATTTGATGTCCATGGAATAAGTTCTTGGTCAGTTTAGATACAAGGATATCTAAGAATGCACCTTTTTTTTTTTTTTACCAATATGTTCTTGCTTCAGCCGGCCTGTAGGATTACAGCAAAACAACTGAGGCAATTTTTATGAAACTGAGTGCAGCGTGAGCCAAGTCGAGAACCCATTAAAGTGTGGAATGGATCTGACTCATAGGGGTGGAGCCACAAATTATATCTCACTGTCATTAAAGTTGCAAGATAGAGCATTGGGCCTAGTAATTGCCATACATCTTACAATTCAGCAGGTGATCATAAAATAAATGGGTCACAGTAAAATTACATAGGCGACTCCAAATGACAGAATCTTGACATCATGATCAATATTTGGATAAGGTACCAACAGCTTTCAGCTACACAATCACATGTGCTATTGCAGTCTTGGAACTTAAATGATATATTAGTTATGGTTATGTAATAAGTTATGCTTCAGGATGGCATCCCCAGTCTCCAAAATACATGTTTCACTGTGGACTATAACATGTAAAATGACACTGAATACAATGACTTAGTAATACAGACAACTATCACTTTGTTGTAACCAAAAAGTATTGTGTTTTGTGCTTGTATTATGAGGTTTATAAAAATGTTATATATAAACACATAAACAAAAAGGATTTAATTTAGAATTTTAATGAGAGTAAGACGTTTTCACGCTGACAAACCCTGGAAAAAAAAAAAGTGATTTAGGAAGGAGTTACAGTTTTAATGTGCTTCGTGTTGCAGCACCCAGTCAGGTTTCAGTGAATGAGAGGTTGGGGGTGGTAGACTGGACTAGCGGGGAAACCATGGCAAAGGCATCAGAGGCCTCCCCTTGTGGCTACAAGGACCTGTGCCAGTGGGATGCTTTTGATCAGACTATGTAAGCGCCCTGGAAAAACGTTTGAAGATTGACCAAACTCCAATTCAAATTGCCCTTCTCCTGTCTCTCTCTTACTCGCTCTCCCTCTCTCTTTCCCTCTCCCTTGGTCTGACTGGTTTTGAACACCGTGCCAGACACTGGATCCCCAACTGTGTGAGTCTGTGTGAAGCAATTTTCCTGAGTGAAAAATGCTGAATAAATCCAAGGTAAAAGAGCATCAAAAGTGTGTTTTCAGCACATTGCGCATGCTGCCGCTCAAAGACAACAGCATAAAGCAAAAGCCAAAACCACACTTACCTCTACAGACAGTGTTATGTAACATGCAAAATGCCAAAGCGGTGGTTTGCATTTGGTTATTTGAATTGCATAATCCCCCACTGTAAAAATCTGACTACATTTAGCTCTGAAACACATACAAAACTAAAACACGATGATCCTGATTTGGTCTCTGTTATGCAGCATTTCTCCAAGAGTTTGTTCAACATTAGATGCCAAATTGTTCAAGAATGTCTGTCCTCTAATGGTCCAGCTGCTAACTATTACCTGAGCACTGGGTTGTTGTTTTTTCTCCAGATTTATTTCAAATCCTATTTTCAAACCTCAGCCTTGAAGGAGGTTAGTGTTCTGAAACAGGACACGCATGTTTACAGGTGGCTGCCAAGACCAATACAGATCCATGTGAGGGTGTACATTATTTCGCCACAACATTTCAGCTTGCAGAGCACTGTGTAACCCACGCACGGGAGCCTTTACCAAACCCCCGTGTACAGCACACTCTATTCTAACACCTTGTATTGGGATGGGATTAAGTCAAATTGAAGGCCCTCCACCTACATGATGTACTAGAATAGTATAATAAGAGTGGATTTCAGGGAGACTATGCTCCCATGGCTAAACCTCAGCTGTGCCCCAACAGAGACAGAGAAATGAGAGTGAAAGTTGAACTCCCAAAGTAACCTATTTGGCAGCAATCTTCTGCATCTACACTAATCCAGTTCAGCAGTCTGGAGTGTTGAAGTGAAAGCATTGCCTTTATCTGGATGATCCCACGCAGTGGATTAGATTCTGCAAAACTACACCACTGTTGCACATTTCTGCGCTCTGTCTCTGTGCTTTGACCCTTCTCAACAGAGTCGCCACAGAGAAGGCTCTGCATGGGAAAGGGGAGCTTTGTAGTCAAGTGGGGTGATACCACCTGAAAAAGACACAGATCAGTGAAATCTGACAATGACCATGATAAAAACTGATACAATCAAATCTAATCCATCTGATGGAACCAATCTTAGCTTCAGTAAATGGCCTTGAATTTGATGTTGAGATTGCTTGGTACCCCAGACAACAAGGCAGGTGACAGATTGCTGACAGCATTTTTAAAGCCAGTGATGCTTGTCCAAAGCCATTCACAATTTGAAAGGCTTTTGTGATAGCAAGGTGCTCTCCCCAGCTCAAGTTTTGCAATGTAAGCGTAACTTTGAGGAGGAAAAAGTGCATTTTTCACAAAGCAGTCATTTGTCTCTTGTTATTCTCAAATGTGAACATTTGCCAGGTTTGAAGGACAAAGACAGTACGATGGCCAATCCAGGTCTTCCTTTTGGGTGTAATCCTGTGGAACTCAGGAGACATGCAAAATCCATACACAAGTGTATTTCCATAAGCGCTTCTCTTTGTTAGTCCATGCACATGTGTGTGTCCGTGTAGTTAAAAGCCTTTGTCTTCATGTAGGAGTTTTAGGTCATTCTACATGGAGGAGTGAAGGAAGGGTAGTGTTGGAGTGTGAGGTGTGCAGACAGACCAACTGTCCAACACCCTGGATATGGACACGTACTAGATGGAGTCAGACCCTTTCAGGCATGAGATGAATCAGTGTGTGGACTGGTCTGGTGAGTCACACTGAAGAAAAACTCACCACCAGTCAGGAGATAAAGGGGCCTTGATTTCTTTAACAAGAAAACAGAAGCACTTGTAGATGACTGCATATCTACATTCCATGTACTGTATTTAGGTACAGCACCTAAATGAATATGAATGAGAACTTTCACATGCATACACACATCAACACAGATACAAATAAAATGGTTGTGTTCTAAAGCACAGAGAGCATAGCTCAGGATATCCACTTGTTTGTCTGTCCTGGAAACCTGGCTTGAAATCTAGCAGACTGCTATTGTATTTCTTTAGTTCAGGTGAAATGGGTGCAGGCTATTCAGCTGCCAGACACGAGTGTGTGTGTGTGTGTGTGTGTGTGTGTGTGTGTGTGTGTGTGTGTGTGTGTGTGTGTGTGTGTGTGTGTGTGTGTGTGTGTGTGTGTGTGTGTGTGTGTGTGTGTGTGTGTGTCTCTACCTCTTTCTCTCACTTTCTTTCTCCACGCAGTAGGAGAAAACATGGAGCCTCTCTCCGCCTCGATAACACATCTAATCCATCACCAGTGTCAGGCTGAAGAATTCTAGTGTCAGTGGCAAGCGGCAAGTAGAAATGTGCTGTGTGTATGTGTGCGAGATGGCTCACACCAGCCCAGCATGCCATCTCTTTTGTTCCCGCTCCTGTTGTACATTATAAGCCTCCATAAGGCTTATGCTAGCCCACTTGCCTATATGCACTGTGTCACTTCCCATTGGACAGACAGGCTGGAGACCAGGCCACGCTGTGAGAGGACAGGGCACAGGAAGTCAGTAAATCGAGGCTAGAGAAGGGATATGAGGGGGGAAAAAAAAGAAAATAAATCTTTGTGTGAGTGTAATCCCATCACAATCATGTTCCTATGGCGGCACTATATCTGCTATAATGACCTGAGTCCTTACTAAAAACATGAGACAATTACTTTATAGTTTTTGCGTGGCACCATAAAATGTATTGATTTGCTTCTCTGCTTCATGAATACTGCAGTTAATCCTCTACTCTGCAACTTTTTTCCCATGTGTTTGAAAAAAAAAAAAAACAACTGTGAGAGAAAACACACAAATCATCCACGATAACTATTGAGGAGGTCCGATTCTTTCCTATCATTGACTGTCAGTGAGTATCGAAAGCAAGCAGTCCTGGCAATTGATTTCGATATATAGTCTGAACAGCCAATCTTGCAAAAGCCGTCTCTGTAATAGCAATATGCAACACTCATTCAATCCCATTTTAGCTCTGTATTATAGCCATCTTTCTCGGTCACATAACTCACAACCCTAAACATGATTATATCAGCACTTTCCTCTGTTTGCCCCCGAATCCAAATAGAAACGAGAGACCGCGGCATGCATTAGGGGTCTGTGGCAGGATGAGATCAAGCCTCAAGTCTAATCAGCCCAAACACTCATATTAAGCACAGCAGCACAATGTGAAGCCTATATTTAGCTCCGCATTAAAACACTGAACAGAGACCGGCATGGTGCTGGTGGAGGCAGGCCAAGGGGGCTCAGAAGGAGCAAAAACAGAGGGGATGTGGTGGGAGGGATTTTCTACCGAGCCCTTAAAAATGGTGGCGGAAACACTAAAACACTGTAAGAAAAATGGGCCCCACACCTAAAAGAAAAAGCTGACAGTGCAATAAATTTACTTTTACTAGCTGACGCGACTGAACACAAGGGGGGCTAAATAAAAGTAAGATAGAAAAGAAAGATGTTTCAATGAGTAAAAAGAGAGAGTATAAAAGAGGAGCTGCATTCACACTTAAGTCCGATGACGAACGCAACTTACTGTATTCCCACAGTTGGGGTTAAACACAAAGACAGTATCTTGAAAATAGTGTCTGTTCACCTATATTCTATAACTCTTTATTCAACCCCTCTATGCTGAGCCTAGGACCTTTTTCACTATGAGACAAAGGTGCTAACCACCGCGTAGCTGCTCTCACAGTTATATTTACCAAATGCATCTTTAAAGAACAAAATAGCAAAAGCCTGACTTGTAATAAGGAAACTTGCTCTCCAGGGAAGATTATGTTTCAAAGGTGCAACTCTGACGGCTGTGATGTACACGCTCAAGGAAGAAAGAAACACTATACTTACTTTATGTGTGTAAATAAGCAAGAGACAAAACAATCAAACAAACCATTACATCTATTGATGGTTAGGAAAGAAGTTATTACATAATGTCAAAACAGCCTTAACTCAAAGAAGAAGAAAAAAAATCACACATTCTCATTTCTCCCCGAGTATACTTCAAAGTAAATCACAAAGATGTGTGAATCAAAAAGTAGCAGGAAAAAGGTTCAGTTGCAGGGCAAATTATGTGAAATTGTTTCAATTACTCCCAATGGATATGTAAGATTTAAATGTGGTACAAGATTGGCAGGTAGAAGTGAGATACAGGGAAATTATAGCCAGCAGGATCTGCACAAGCAAATGAGAATATAAAAGCACTTCAATCAAGCCCACCTTTTACATCCGTAATGTGTGTGAGCTTGAATAATCTCTCTATATGTTTCAGGCAGTGGTTGATCGCACTGAGCTGTCTCTGCCAGTGAGCATGCTTCTGATGAATGCATTATATCGCTGTGAGGCCTTGATACCCAATGAAGTCTTCATCAAGGTCACATTAAGTCTGGTCCTCTGTAACATATGCTTGGCATATTATGGGTGGATGCAGCATGTCATGATAGACAAGCAGGAAGGAGGCCCAGGTGGAAGTGAAGAACATGAAAAGGAAGAGATATGGCGAGTAAGACAGAGATATGAGCATAAGTCAAACAGATACAGGCAGACTGTAGACTATTCTGTGCCAAGTACCAGGATTATGTAGTGATCTGCAAGATCCATAGTTTTGTTTATTTTTGGACTCATCCTAAATAAATGGGGTATTTTTGAACTTTGCTTGTGCGCAGTTACTTTTCTGACTATAGGAGCTTCTCTCTTTGCGTAAGTTGCTGATTCCCTATATTTTTTTTTCCCACATGATTTTCCTCCAAAATTGATAGACTCTATTGACTGAATGCAATTGAATTCACATGACTGCAGAACAACACAGAAACACACACAGGCATGTTCCTCTCAACACTTTCACTCCTTTCGGCATGCGCAGTGCTCACAAACAAAAAATTCCAGACTGCTTCTGATGTCAAGAAACTTCCAAAACTACCACAGAGCAGACGGATAAAGATTTGTGCCCCTAAACTGACAACAGTCACTCTCAGGAACTCTGTGGTAGAAATGTCCAACCACAGATGAGATTCAGCAGGGTGTCACACATGCGCTTCTCAGTTCGATCGAAGAGCTGTCAGATATCGAAAGATGTAATGAATCTTGAAGAAAGTATCAGGAAGACTCAATCATTGCACATTTTTTGACAGTTTGAAAGCCATAAAACCAAAATAAAGGGAAGGCATCCCTATCAAAAAGGAGGCAACAACATTCTGACATTCTGGCAACCTCAAATCAAGCCATACCACATACACCTCCATAGAGACGGCACCCTAACCTTTGACCTGTCCTCTTCCACACTCCTGTAGCAGCTTCTCAAGGTGGGAAGTGAGGGGACAGGAGTAAGATGGACATCACACTGTGGACCTTTAACCTTTGTTGTCCGACAGAAACAAAGTGAGCGAGGGGGAGGGAGAAGAACGTGGGATGAACTATGAGGGGGCAAGGGTTAACCAATCAGTCCTTGGGAGGGACTCTGCGATGCCACTGATGAGTTAAGGAGGAGTGTGGGGGGGGGGGGGGGGGGGGGGGGGCTTTCCCTGACCCCATTCAAACTACTCCCAAGAAAAGCAGGCCAACACCCCGGTCCTGGACAAGGGTTACCATGGCAACCCCTCTCCCCTTGGGCACAGGATCAGCGGGGAAGCAACTGAACTGTGTGTGTGTGTGTGTGTGTGTGTGTGTGTGTGTGTGTGTGTGTGTGTGTGTGTGTGTGTGTGTGTGTGTGTGCGTGTGTGTGTGTGTGTGTGTGTGTGTGTGTGTGTGTGTGTGACATGTGAAAAACTGTTATGTCATTACTATTGTTTAGCCCAGTGTTCTGCAATTTTATGACCGCCGGAGCCGTTCTCGCCCCCCCTCCTGCCAGATTAAGTTTGTCTGAAGCCACAAAAGTTTTATACTTTAAAACTGCTAATAAGATGTTTTTACAAAGTTTTATTTAATAATACAAAACTGTGGTTCATGTGGCATTCATCACTCAATCACTCATATTTCCTTATTCTTTTTAGATGTTTAAGCTTTCCAGTCTAATTTTGTTTTCACATTTCAAACAAATGTCTTTATCACCGGAGGCTGCAGGGATTAACGACCTTCTGAATCATACCTGATCAGGTTGAGGTGTTTTTTTGTATGAATGCTCACATCAGAGATGAGGGACAGCCGAAGGTTGCCGGCTCCTGGTTTGGGCAAACTAAAGTCAGAGTCATGCCGTCAGGTTTAGAGAAAGGTATTTCACTCAGGGAATAAAGCAACAGCAGCCTGTCGGGAAACCACAGCATTCCAAAACAAACACCCTGAAAACAGGATATGTCAGGTCGCGACTCCAGTAAAATCTGATTTATATCTTGAGGTTAACTGTTTATTGGAGATGTTTCTGACTTCTGTTTTGTGACTTTTGAGTCAGTTCACACACTAAAACCTATGTTCTAATATACTGCACTATAATTGGATTTTAAAATCGAGCTTTGCTTTTGCTGGATGAAAGGTTTGTTTATTTTTGTTGTATTATTTTGGTTTTTCTTCAATATCTTTATTTTATTTAATATTTCTGTCTTGATTTCAGATTCATCTGGTTTTAATATTGGTTGGATATTTACTTTATCACTATATTACTTTATTCTCATATTTTCAGTGCTTTGATATTGTTTCATCTGGTTTTCCTCATCAGTTTTGTTTTTCGTCACCTCATTTTTGTCGTTTCAAAGTTGAACTGGTTCAGCTGTCGTCTTAAAGGTAAGTCAGTTTTATATTTTTTGGTTTTCTTGTCCTTCATTGTTTTGACTTCTTATCACTCCATTCCTGTGAAGAGCTTTGAATTGCACCAACCTGCAGTAAAAGTGCTATATCAAAAAGATCTGATTCATTGATTCACAAAATGAAATATCTTCTCAAATCTTCCTGATCAATGAAAAGACTGACTTTGTTGGATCACTCTGAAATAGTAAAGTGTTATGAAGCAACACTACTGCGTTCACTGATTACATTTATGGAATTTATAATAATGCATTTACAGTGATGCAGAGCTGCAGTCTCTCTCTGCCCTGCTGAATGTGTCACTGAAGCCATTGTCTAAGTGATTACTACTACACGAAACTCCTGTTTACTAGAAGGGGAGCGTCTCATTTACCATAAATTCATACATATTAGTATACATTCATATAACCTACCTGCTGCTGGTTGCATGTTGGTAGTGTATCAGATTTTTTGTTGCTGCCTTATCCTCATAATTATTAGTTCAACTTTACACGAACCTGAGTCAATCAGTCATTAGACTGATCCAGCACAGCTAATGTGTTGCAATACATCAATACATCTATGTGGTATGAGGACAAGCATTGTTAGGATAAGACTAATTCATTTAAGGTAACAAATTAGTTATAACGCAACTTGTGACAAATTAAAGATTCTTTTCTATGAAAACTATCTTACTTTTATTGCTTTTAAATATATTCCAGAAACACTGATAGTCTGTGTCTATTTCAAGCCGTGTTTTTATGTGGTAATATCATCTAAACAATGTGATCAATGTACTTAATATTAAATGTTATAAAGGCTATGCAACACTACTTGAATTAAAAAAAATGTCTTTGCTGTAAATGAATAATACAACTGAGCCTGGAGTATAGACGGCATTTATATATTCACTGTGTAAACTATGTTTAAGCAAGCATGTGTAATGCTGTCCACACATAAAACAGGCTAATGACTTTCAGGCATATTTACTCTGTGTTAGAGCAGCAAACAAGCCCTTGATTCATTAGTCTGTTAATTAGAGAGCATCGTGAGGAACGACTTATGTTATCAGCATTTCTATGCACATTCAAGACATTTGCAAGACAAACACATGATCAAACTGCATTGGACAGACTCCAAAACACCTGTGTGTCTCTATTTGCAAATTTCCATGCAAAACAGCAACAGCGTCAGAGTTTTTCCTGCAGACCGGGGGTTCAGAGAGACCCATCAGCAAAGACATGTGCCGGTGACAGAGTATCGTCCTTTATCCCTCAACCACTCAGACACAAACACACACGCGCACTCCCCCATCCTCCTTTATCCCCTCATAACTCATACACACATGCTCAGAAGAGGCAGGAGAGGGAAAATGCTGTGTATGCAGAATAGAAAAGCAGCGTACACTGAGGTCAGAGTAAGTTGGGGGGGAAAAAAAGAAGGCAGTGAAGAAGTGTGCGTTTCTCTGTGTGTGTGTGAAATATTTTGTAGTCTATGAATCTTCACTAAAGCTCTTTTAAACATGCTCACCAATCTTGCGGCGGGATTTAATGCCTGCATCTCTCCAGACGGAACGGAACAGCCAGTTAAAGTATGCTAATTCACTGGCACTAAATACACCGCTTTAAATGTCAACCCTCCATTGTTATACACACTCTGTCTGTCTTAAAACCACCACAGAATCATAAACACACACGCACGCATGCACGCACACATGCACGCATGCACACACACACACACACGCGCAAAATGACCAAAAACACACACATTCACACAAAAGAAAAATCAAGACATGCAAAAACACAAAGGGTATAAAGACCTATAGATCAAAAGCTGCATTATATAATCAACAACTAAACGTGACAGTGTCCTCGTGATGTTGTAGTGGTTCACACTCTCACCTCACAGCAGTAATATTCCCAGTTTGAGTCTTGGCAGAGTTTGCATGTTCTCCCTGGGATTTGGTTGAAAAAAACTATATAGAAGATGCATGTTTGTGAGAAAGTAGATTGTTATTAACCCCTCATTTCTAAAGTGACTCAATTTGGTAATTATGTGTTTTTATTGTTTGTTTTTTCTTTACAAAACCAAACCAGTGAATAGATCATATCTAGAAAATCATCCAGTAGATGATGTAAATCCGAAAACATATGTTATTTTTGTCGGAGTTGTAGAGTGAGTGAAAATCATGACAATTCTAGTTTACGATTCTCATTAAGAGTCAAACAGCTGTTTTGCCACTGTGCCTTTGCATGAGCACCTGAGGTTGAAATGTACTATTCTCAAGTATTTCACAGAGTTCCCTCGGAAGGGTTACAGAAGGTTTAATCCATTTGAGGAGAGAATGAATGGGGAGCAGAAAAATTCTGTGTATGTAGTGAAAGGCCGAGAGAAAATAAGAGTACAGCGAGAGTAAAAAAACAAAAACAAAATCCCATCCAGTAAAGCTACAGCAAACAGAGAGTAATCAGCTTGCAAACAACCAGCTAGAAGCCCGACATCCCTCCACAGCCAAGGGTGACAGCATCATTAATTCTATTAACCTTATTAGTATTCCATCGTCATCGCTCCACTGGGTCAATACACACCTCCATCACACTGCAAAGCTCCTGCTTTTCGTCCATATGCAAAGGGAGAAGGATAATGGAGGGTTTGGGGATGGATGGATAAATAGGAGTTCTGACAATGGCACTTCCCCCTTCCTGGGGTGATGAAGAGTCAATCCTGTCGGACCATCGCTCTGTATGGGCGTTCAGTGGCTACGGCGCGAGCTGGCAACAAGTCACATTTGGGAAAGCTTTGCTATTTAAGGTGAAAAGCTTTTGTTTTCAACAGACCCACATGTCCAAGCATCACTTATTCAGATACAATGTGGTGGAGTTGCTCTACACTCTGAAGTACAGTGAGCCAACATCTACACAGATGAGGATATTACAACAACTTATACCAGTTCTATTGTATGTGCCAGTTTAATAAATCCAAAGATATCATTTAAAGCGACAGACTGGTGACAATCTCAGGAGATAGAGACAAGAAAAGGTTACTGTAGACGTATCAGGTAATTACTGAAACACTGTCTTTGGCGAGTCAAGGACATTTTGATGGATGGCTAAATCAACCAAATAAAAAGAACAACAGGCCATTGAAGGAGGTGTGATTGTAGTTGATGATTTCATTTTTTAACAGTAAGCATGCACAGCAACAAAAGGTGCCATCATTTCAAGTGTTGGTTTCAACAGCATTTAGATTCTTTCTCATTCACTAACAGTTCAAATAGGTATATGTAAGAGTCGCTGGTGCCTGCAAAATGAATCTGAATTTGGAGGAAACATAAAGAAAATGCAATATGGTCAAAATTTGACAAACAACATATAAAATATCTTGATAAAAAAGTTTGAAAACTAAATTTTGTGGAAATGTCCCTCATTACAATACATAGCTGAGCTGAAGGCTCAGCTTTACAAAACCTTTTCCAATGTGGTAAAAACAGATGCAACAATAAACAAGACAAAGGTTTTGAGTGGTAGGAAATAAATTACTTATAACACTCCCAGTGTTTTTGCACAATATGCCATATGAATGTTAAATTAAACAGTCGAAATAGTTTGTCTTATGTTGCACGTCTGTCAGAGGCAATCCTCAGTGCGTCCCTTTAGTAGATCGTCTTCCACACGTTCATGCGTGTTTTGCGCCAGTTTCTATATGCACAAAGCTTTTGTAAACCAGGCCCATGGTTGTCTCGCTTTTCTAGCTGGTTTATGCAGGAGCAAAGCATTGGAGATGAACTGAGTTGAAGATGACAGCCTAAAGACAGCCCTCTCCTCCCATCTTGTTCCCCTCTCCTCCCCATCCGCCTCCAGCTCGGGGTTGGTGAGCGAAGTTGCCAACAGACACGAGCGTACCAAGTATGTAGGACAGCGCCATTAGGGCATTAGTGCCGGTCAGCAGCCAGCCAGTTTATGTGTGAGCGGGGAAGAAATTGGGGATGTGCAAAAACACCCTAGGGGAGGAGACACAATCTGATGCTGGGTTTGATTGGTGCATATTCTAAGGATCTCCAAATTAGACAGCAAGGCACGAGGCTCCTCCACCTTATCAGCCGCCGTACCTCAGGATGTGTGAGCATGTATCTGTCAAAAGCTTGAATGTGGGGATGAGTTTGTCTGCACATTTATACAATCATGTATGCATTAATGATCTTTTTTTTTTTTTTTTTTTAATCTTGAAGGAAATGTAACTGAGAGGAATTAGACCAACAACCCCCACACCCCATATTCGTTTCTGCACAGATAGCACTGCTACTCCACTCACATGCATGCGCCACTCTATCTTATAGCCTTGAGCGAGAGCGAGAGTGAAAGTATAAAGGGTTGTGACAGCTCTCCCTCTCCCTCTCTCCCGCAGACTGTATACAGTACATCTATGAGGGCTATCTCCACTATGTCTGGAGCTGAGCGAGGGAGCGAGCATGATCTTTCCCGCTGTCTGGCCTGACTGATTCATGCCCATATTACCTGAGGGATTAGCTATTTCCTCTGTATAAATCCACTTTTGTGAGGTAATGTCTAGCATTAGCAGCGGGGGCCGTAGAGGGTTTTTGTTACACTAAAAATCTTCTGCCAAAAAGCATGCAAGACTAGCGTGAAATCCAAAAAGGAGGCATGCAGCAGTATACTGTCATTTTCTTTTATTCTTGCTCTATCAAGACTCAGCCAGATTGAGGATGAGATCATTTTCAGAGAGAGGGTTTATCTACTTTCATGCATTTACGGTTTCAAATTGGAATTTCAAAGCAGAATGTAATTGATACCTTGATTTAAATTTGCCATTGAAGTGTGGGCTAAACTGGCACATCAGGTACACTGTCCTTTTTTGTCTTTTCTACACCAGAGAAACTAAGCTGAAAGACCCACATCAAACAATATCCTTTTTCCTTTTTTCTTTTTTTTTCTTTTCTGTTTTTCATGAGTTGACCACAGACTCCGGCCAGACGGCTCCATGTTTGGCTACCTCGGTGCAGATCCCCCTATAACTCTCTGGCTTCCTGTTATCCCACAACTGGACTTTCTGTCTCTCTGGAAAAATACTACTTTTCTTCTCCCCTTTTCTCGCCAAGTCTTTCCTTCCTTGTTCTTTACTGTAAAAACCACATAAATGTTTGGGTCAACACTAACGCAGTGACTTGTTTTTCCAGGGTGGTGGGGGTGGAGCGGAGGTCTTGTGGGAAAGATTCATAGCACAATGATATAATGCGTCTACATTTCTCCCCCCCTCTGACCGCTGCTTACTCCTTCTTTGTTCCTCTAAAACAAGAGGCTAAATAACTGTGTCCATATGTGGGAAGTAAGAGAAACAACAGGAGGAGGGAGGAGGGGGAGGAGAAGAAGGAGGAGGACGGGGTTGGGGTGTTTGGCTGGTTAACGGTTTTTGGCTCACCAAGGGAGGTATTTTCTGTGTCTTGGAGAGTACAGACGAACAGACAGTGGATTCCCCCTGGAGACAGAGACAGTGACGTCCACCTCATCATAATAATTGTTTGAAAGTAAAGCTCAGAGTGCATTAAGATAGGAGCCACAAGGAAAACTCTTAATTTACTGCCCCTCCACTAGTGGATCATAAGAGACTTGTCACACTGTTGAGGTACAACAGACCGGCTAAAATAAACTCTGTGTAGATCTGCTTTAACTACATTTCCATCTGTACCTGATGAAGTAAGAAAAACAATCCAGGTTCTGTTTCCCACAGCTGAAACGTTTCCACAATGTCTGTGAACTTTCTGAAGGTTTCAGATTTGACGACATAAACAGTAAAGAGATGGTAACCGTCATTATTTTACACAACAAAAGGATAAAGCTCTGTTAATAAGATTTATTAGATTGCATGATGCCCCGAGAGGATCATTTGTATGTATGGAAAGTGCTGGGTGTTAATGCAGAGCCGCAGATGTCATATGTTCTTCTATGCAGGTGTAAATCCACCAGTGACGGGGGAGTTACTTGAGATCAAAGGTCACTAAATCCTTTTATAAGCTATCTCATGTGAAAAGGGAGTGGGGTATGTGGGTGGGGAGGGTCAAGAGAAAACATAAATGGGGCAGCTGAGGTATCATGAACTATTTGCTGGTGGATATAAAGTTAATCCGTCAGATTTAGCCAACAGTGTGTCTTTAACCAGATTACCTCACAATAATCGGCTGAACATCACAGCAAAGAATTCAATGTGGTGTCTAGCCATAATAGTTTCATGACATTTACCAATCCTAAGATTCCATATAAATTACAGTGTCTAATCTAGTATATGTACATAAGTCCCAGACATCAGCAAAGCCAGGATCACCTACTGTAATCCTCTGGGTGCAGCACAATAGGCAATCATAATCTCAATTCCTTACAAAGGCATGGAGCTGGTTCAGGGCAGATGACACGTATGTGTGTGTGCTTGTGTGTGCATCCAAGTGCGCGTGTGCGCTAACGTTCATACATGCATAAATGGTTTTGAGTCTCTTGGGTGTCTCCTGGTCTGTGCCCCTCCACTGAACACATGTGAGGGCTGAGGCTGGGGGGGTGTTGAGGCCAGACGACAGTAGGGGGGAGTTCAGGGATGGGTGTGAGGAATGCAAAGTCCTGGGGGCAATGACAGGGAAGGACTGGGGTGAACAGACAGGCAGTGATATGGAAAGACAGGAACCCACCCCCCCGCACACACACTCACGCACCCTGAGCCATATGACCCCCCTCATACACCTCATCCTTCTGCCTCACACTTTCCATTTATTTATTCTTCCTTCCTCTTGATGCTTAGGTAATGCCAGCCACAAGGCAAATGACTATAAATGGTGCATTCCTTTGCCATCTGAGTGTGTGTGTGTTTGACTGTGTGTACCTGAATATGTCTGTTCTTTCTGTGTGTGTGAGTGTAAGGGATCCAAAGTTTGTGTATACAAACTGTAGTCGGCAGAAGCTCCAAGGCTGAAGCACAACTGGAGGAGCAGGGAACACAGCTTGAGGAGGGTGGGAAAAACGGTCACACATCAGTGGCTGCATGAAGGCCCGCCGTACGTACTTCCTGTGAGGGATTGCTCTGAAGAGAGGCCCTCCATAATTCAATAACAATAATCCCCAATGAAGGCCCAATAAAATAAGCTGCTGTGGGGCGGAACTAACTGCCACACACCTCCTCCTTCTCCAAACCTCAAAAACCATCCGTCCATCACTGATTGAGTGGAGAGACCAGGATGGTAAAAGGGGATAGCGTGGTGGGGGTCTTCTGGGGAACGAGCCCAGCTGACGTGCTGCCTGCAGCCAGACAGACAGAGATCTGGTCTACCCCTCCCTCCCCTCTAACATAAAACTATCCTCCCCTGTGTCGATCTCACCCAGCTCACCTCAACACCCCCCACACGAAGTAGGAGACAGCAGAGAAGTGCAGCTGCCTCTGATAGTTCCCTGGATGAGTGAGTGGCCATGACCACTGGCTTGCCCTGTAACCCCCCCCCCCCCCCCCCCCCCCCACCACCACCACCACCACCACACACACACACACACACACACACACACACACACACACACATACAGACAACTGACACCTGAACAGACTGCAGATGAATAAGTGTGTCTCAGTAGGGGGTCAACTATCGATCATACCCTGGTCAAATCAATCACGTGCCTTTTAATGAGGCGAGACGGCTGATTGACCTCTGGAATCCATAACATTAGTATTTATGACATCCATTTTCCAAACATCCACAACCCTTCTCCTTAGAGACAAATATATTGGTGAGAGGAAAGAATACATTTAAACTGTACTTTGCATTATTATAAGGTCACAAAATGCATTTGCATGGTTAAACGCTGGCATGCAGCAGTGCGTACGCACACAGTGTGTGTTCTTGTATGAACCCTGTCTGTGTCTGTGAATGTTGATGACTTCATCCAGAGCTGATTGTGGTTTACACTTGCCTTAAGATAATTGGAGCTGCTTTGCTGTGTGATGCACTGTATTGTTTGGTTATCCATTTGGTTGCTCAGTCAACCAGTGTCTAGGCAAGCCCTGCAGAGTTACTCGACTATCACGACACAAACAATACAGTTGTCGGCTTTGATGGGACCAAATTGTTTCTAATGCCTAATGAGGCCCAGAGATGTAATAGAGTGGAGTACAAACAGAAACTAAGGTGAAAGAATGTACTAATTATAGTTAATTAAAGCATTGGACTCCTACGTTTGTGTTTTCTGTTTGATCTTATAAAGAAAACTAATTTGTTGCTTCATGCACAGTGTGTGTGGAACAACAAGTCACCGAGAATCAAAATATAAGAGAAAGAAGGGGATTTAAACACAACTCTGATAGCCACTATGGGATTTATTTCGTATTTGTAATTTGTAAAAAAAAAAAAAAAAAAAGTTTAAAACAGAGGAAAACAATATTGTGTAATATGAAACTTTCTCACAAGCATTTAGCTATAACCAGTCAGGAACAGCTGTCTTTAATAAAATAAGAAGAACCTTGGTATTTTCTTCTGACAGGCTGTGGTTGACTCTCGGTCGGTCATCAGAGGAAATGGAAAAAGTCATGTGATGAATCGAAAACTATAGATACAGTCCCTACGGGCACATTTACTGCTATGCTATACACTATATGTATCCAAACTGTATATTCTTACTATATAAGGGTGCATGTGTGTTTGCACTATGTCGATATACATCTGCATGTATATAGTGTGTGTGTGTGTGTGTGTGTGTGTGTGTGTGTGTGTGTGTGTGTGTGTGTGTGTGTGTGTGTGTGTGTGTGTGTGTGTGTGTGTGTGTGTGTGTGTGTGTGTGTGTGTGTGTGTGTGTGTGTGTACATGCAGTGCAAGCCTTTGTTAACGTGTGTGTCAGTGGAGTAGTGCCTGCTGACAGATGAGAGCCATGCTGAGGGAGGTCTCCGAAAGGCCTGACAGATCTGTGACAGAGTGTGCCTGAGGAGCGAGGCCTCCATGTTAATCCACTCTCATACATGTTAACTACACTTGGATAGTCCCATGCTGAGCTGCTATAAAACAGCCTGGTACGGTTCGACACGGGCCCCCAAACATTCGAGAGAGCCCAAAAACAAGTCTGCTTGGAGCCAAAACAGACGTCTATATCACATAAGGCCACAAAAATTTCCAAACACAGACAAGCTTAAAATCCAGCAAAACACTTCGGCCCACAGTCACTTCTGACACAGTGTGGAAGTCAACGCAAAGGCTGTCATTAAGCAAGCAAACTGGACATGCAGGGAGGTACAGGGCTAACAAAGCATTTGAGGAAAAGGAAGAGAGCTGTCTGTGTTTTTGTAATGGAGAGACCACAAGTTAACGCTATGTGGAAAAATAATGAAGTCACTTTATTTTTGTTTGGACTTGAGAGATTGTAACAAAGAAGTCTATAATTTTGGCCGGCGTTAATCCAAAGATTCGGACCAGTTAAAGCAGAATAGAGTTGCTTTGAGCAAAGAGAGCAATGGGGGATCTCTGTGATTGGCCACAGCTGGCATTTTTGCTTGCTGAGGACACTTCCTCTCATGTGGGTTTTAGCAGAGAATGGAGTAGAGTTTTAGGCACTGGCAAAACGGACACCTCATTCGGTCCTAAATGCGACTTTGTTTAAACACAGCCCTGTGCCAGAAGTTAAAGAGAAGCCAAAATATCTTCATTGAACTGGTCGCTCAGAAGGGATTTAGTGTGCTTCATTACTCCAGTGTTGCTTCATGAGTATTGACTACAGGCGAGTCAATGTGAGTATTAAACAAGACTTCCAGTACATGAGATTTTAAAGCAGTGTGGTTGATGTTTTCAGCGATTCTCGAGTCTGAACGAGAGCACACTGGACTGCTGATGGCATGGAAAGAAAAGGAAGGTGTGTTTACTTTGAGGAGCCGGGTATGTGCTGTCTAATCCACTTCTTGTGGGAACCTGTAATGCTGTCTGATACCTGTTAAGAGCACAGACACACAGAAGCCTCTGCGCTTGGCCCGAGGTCATTCCTCCAAATGGCTCTTGCAGAAACACTACAATAACTCATTATGAGTCACAGGCAGTCTAACGCCGAACCCACTACATTATCGCTGAAAACACAGGATATGGTTGCCGTGGATAAGTAACCCCAGCACACAAGCACGCGTGTACACACTGTCAATTAATGAAAGGAAGAGAAGGCAAATTCAGATGGTAGGAAGAACACGCCTGGGGCTGTTTGTTTTCAAACAGGGAACGCTGACCAACTCTACAGCCACTAGATAATGACTGAACACAACAGACGCAATACCATGAACTAGAGGGCATAGCACAGAAGCCTGTGCAATGAAAGACTTTTCTGTAAGCTTTCAGAGTGGTTTGGAAACGTACTCTTGTGTGCTGCATTTTAACTCAATCTCATCTTACAGTAGCTTTTGGCTTCAAGTCCCTGCAGACCTTATCATTAAGAAAACACCAGCAGAACAAAAGCCTTGGGATGTGTCTCTGCTTGGGGCATTCCAACAGCATGGCTAAAAAAGAAACTACACGTTGGTCTCTGTGCCGGTTGTTTTTTTTTAAGCATGTGTGTCTGTGAAGCCACTGTATGAGCAAACCTACAAAACAAACTCATCATAAAGAGCTGGTGCTCATGTCAGTCATCAGGAGGACGGGCTGAGTGCAGCACGGAAAGTAAAGAGGGTCTGGTTTGCAGGTTGAATGTTTATGTTTTAATTACATCTTTGCTATTTGCATATCATTTCACTCCCATTACTTCTGAGTCTTTCTGCGTCAATCCCACGATCCCTAATGAAGAGCATGAAATGTCAGGCAGCTAGAGAGGAGAGCAAGGATTATATTGAGCCTATCCCGCATCAACATCACACAACAACCCTCCAATCAAGCAAAGAAGTGGCATAATGAAGACAAGAGTTTGTGTTACAGTGTGCGCAGGGGTGTGCGTGTGCGTGTGTGTGTGTGTGTGTGTGTGTGTGTGTGTGTGTGTGTGTGTGTGTGTGTGTGTGTGTGAATGCAAATTCGTGTTTATCTATTTAGAAGAAATGAAAGGCAGATTTCAGTAGCCTGCACACCGAACAATAGGGCCAATCAGTCTGCTGGATCGGGCGAGATTAAAAGATGAGCTCACGGTAGGTGAGTGCGTCGCAGCGATATTCACTAAGAGTACAATGAGATGCAATCATATAAAGATTTGACACTATCATCCGTTGTCTTCTTCAGAGACAGACTGAGTGAACCCCTCGTGCTAAAACGGCAAAAAGACCGAGGGAACAAGGAGCCATTTTCCAAAACAATCCGAGTGCTCAATTTTGATAGCCTTCAAAAGCATGAGCAGAATAACAACTGGCAGTGTAAAACAGTGCTATTCTCATTACCCTCTGTGGAGTGAATAGAGAGAAAGACTGTGAAGCAGGCTAATGAGCTAGTTAAGGTGGCAGTAAATGTCATCCCTCCTCTGGCAAGCCGCAGGCTGCAGTACTGCTACAGGCCATTACCTGGACAGGGACGCTTAAAGCTTGCATCAGCATTCACTGCACTGCTGAGAATTCACACGTATGCACATACAGGTGGAGAGGGAGAGAGCAGAAAGAAGGGAGGAGGGACACAACAGTGTACATACACTCACGCCACTTCCCTGCTATATGACGTGTAACATTAAAAGCTTGGGATCATGTTGAGGGAAAACTACATGAGATGAGGCGACACGGTCTGTAGTCATTTTTAATCTTCTTTCCATTGACAGGAACTGTAATGAGTAAAGAGCTTTTCTGGCTGCTTTCCACTCAGGTGTTGACTGTGGTCTGCTGGTTTGTTAACTGCATGGCCAGTTGGCTTGACCTTTAGTAATTTATTCTCAAACCCATCTCGAAGGATTGGAATTCCAAATTGGATCACTCTGGGTTTACTGTGGAGTGAACAAGGACAAAGCCTGAAGGTGTTCCAAGTTTTAACGTGACTACAGAGTGGACATCGGAGCAAGTCCCGCAATAATGAATGAATAAAGTTTTGAAAGTATGTCAACAATATACAGGTTCATAGAACTTGTATGGGAAATTTGAATTTAAAGGCACTCTTCCAGAAAAGTCTACACATTATACTCCCAAAGGTATCTATTGGTAAATTTAGGACAGACAATATACTGTTACATCACTGCCTAATACAGTATATGTATATGCTTCAATTTCCAACACCACATTCACTAGTGTCATGCAAAGTAGTATTTGGGTATGAGCCTTGAAGGGTTAATGTGTAGAAGAATAATTCTATAAATCATACCATTTCAATAAAAATGAACTTTATTGATATAGTACTACTTAATAGCAAAGTTACAAACTGCCTTCCAGGACAAAAACATTAATGTTAAAAATAAAATAAAATTGAAGAAAGGACTAAAGATCATTACAGTAAATTAAAACATATTTCATAGTACAACTGAAATGTAAGATTTGCTCTCACATCACAGACAGTGTGAAGTAATCTGTAACAGCTAATATTTGTATTCTAAATACCTTGAAAAAAAACTCTAACCTGTCCTCACCCAAAACGACCCACCCGTTAGCTTACAACATTCCCTTTCTTTATTTTGAGAGTTTGTCAACTGCCATCGGTGCTTCGAAAGAAGCAATACTGCTGTTGGTAAAATCTGATACTCAACATTTAATCCCAGCCTGCTCAGTTTCAGGGATTTGACCTTACAACCTAGATTTCAGGTGTGAACAGAACGCTTGACAAATGTCGTCTGGTTCTGTGATGGTGTGGGAGTCATAAAAAGGCTAAGAATGGAGTGGCGTTTCAAAAAGTCGCTGATTCACCTCCTGTAAACACACACGTACCTCCTAAGATAAGTAAACAAATTTCATCCACTTATAAAATAATTTGAGGCACATTTGACCAAACAGATAGCAGCTCCTACAACAATACCAGCGCTTTCCTTTTTGGGGTAAGATGAGTGCCTGGATATAAATGCAAGCTGTAAAAATAAATCCTTGTGGGTTTAAATGTGCCAACACTGTCAGTGTGTCAAGTGTCATATTTATTTTACCGTGCTGATGTTTCAGATCAAGCTCACACCTCACAAGGATGAGACGGAGAGCTGCACTGGTGGTCTCTTGAACATGTTATAAAAGGAAAATGGATGCTGGTTCTCTCCTCACCTTCCCTGGAACATTGGCTTGCAGAAAGGTTCTCGTTTGAACAAAGATGTTGGAAAGCTCTGCACTAAAAGCATGAATACACACTCTCACTAGCACAATTTGCATACTTGTGACACCTTGAACCCAAATGGACGATAAATCCGGCTCTTATAAAAGAAAAGAGAGCCCTCTTGCACTCTCTCCCATCTCTGAGGTCCTCAAACAAATAAATAATCTTTGGTTTTATATAAAGCCCTGAGCTGCTTGGGATTTAAATACACTCTGCTTCCCCACTGCTTTCAATTCACCTCTGGATCCAGTGTATGAAGTCGAGCTGCTACCCATATGGTTCCCACTGGATTAGCCTAAGAAGCCTGGCTTCACAATAGTGAGGCCCGAGGAACCATTAAAAACCTATTAATTGTGAAGTCTGAAGCTCCTTATGGCAATGATATGCAAATATTTCTTAGTACTGGAGACAGACTGAAGAATAAGAGTCATTCAGATGCAATAGAAGATAAAGACAGAGTAAAGAGGAGGGGACAGACAACAGTAAAATGTGAAATTGGTGGAAAGAGACTCGGCACACTGTTGCGGGTTGCCGGAGCCCGCTAACATCCGTCACATACACACAAATGCACAGAAACACTGGATGAGCGGGAGTAGGGGAGAATAAAGAGCAGAGGACGGAGGAACAGGAGGCAGCAGAAGACAAAGAGGTCAGTGTTGTGGAAAACATGGAGTCTGACATTAAGGTGATGCAGTTCAACTTGCAGGCTGTAGTGCAAGAAATGCGAGGTTGCGATATCCACATGCACATAGAGAAGGCTATTTTACAAACACACAGGATAGGACAGATGGGTAGAGAAAAAAGTAGTCATAAAAAGATAGGAAATCCTAAAAATTAAACAAAGATAGTATCAAAATCTACCATCTGCATGTGGTTTTATCTTCCATAATAATGAAAATAATTGATAGCTTTTTTTTTTCTTTTTTTTTTTCGGTGGCCAGGTGGCATTATGTGGAGGAATTCTGCTTATCTCTGCAATATCCCACAATTTTGCAGAGGGAGTGGATGAGTGGAATATTAGAAAGGCTAAGTCTCCACCAAGCAGATTAGCAAGAGCCAGCCATGGGACCCAAACACAGATTTAGGATGCATTGCCCAAACAAGATTGAGGCTTTCCACTGGCAATTACTTGCAGTGTACATTTCAATGCAAACCCATAATGCGACTGATGCTGCTCTGGCTCTGAAAAGAACTTGAGTTAATCTGAGAATTGCCACTGTACCAGTAACGTCTCGCTCCAGCTGAACGGAGCTGCTGTGTGTAGCGGCTGGAGCTGCTCCTCTTTGTTGTTTACATTCTCTGATTTCCTCTAAAGAGAGAAGCGAGCCGCACTACTTGTTACTCACTTGTTGAAAAGCCACTCGTATATAATGCGGATGTCATTATTTCAATGTGCAGCGTCACATTACAGCGCCGCTCACGTGAAAGAAAAATCAACACATCAGCATTGCCAACGGATGCTGTCGCAAACAGAGTGGCACAAGTGTCCTAAGGCCATGTATAGTTCTTCTACGGCTTCCCAATGCCTGCTTAGGATGCTGATGAAGGGAAATCAGACTGGACTTGTCATTCCCTTGGTGGGCCTTTGGGAGCCAGGTGTCTCTCTTTAATGGAGGCATGTGGAGACTAACGTAGGTTAATGAGCTACACAGGCCCCAGAGGAGATGAGCATTATAGGCTATATGAGATCCTCTCTCATCCCTACATCCCTCCATTTGTGTCAGACCCTGAGAGAGAGAGAGAGAGAGAGAGAGAGAGAGAGAGAGAGAGAGAGAGAGAGGGACAAGGAACAAAGAGAAACTGTGGTGGACTGGAAGTGGAGATGCAAGTGAGACTGAGAGGGAACAGAGACAGCGAGGGATCGGAGGACTTGTGCCAGAGACTGAGCCAGGTCTGCCAGCCTTTTAAAACAATTAAGGGCTGGATGAGATTCACTCTAAAGGTTCCTCTGCCAAGCGAGGCCCAAATGTGGCAGTAAAGGGAAGGCTTAGTGAGAGCCGGCCTAATCAGAAACAGACTCTCTACGACAACAAACCAAACCACACACACACACACACACACACACACACAGGAAAGTCGACACTTTACATATTAAAGCTCGGCAGGGAAGGAAAAAAGCCTGTGGTAACATCAAATTGTAATAAGGAACAGGCTCAGAGAGTGCATAAGGCATAGAAAGGAAGGGCCGGAAAGACAGAAAGTTGTAATGATGACAAAGGAGGGAGAGCTTTTAAATAATAAGTGACGGGTAAGCCCAAGCCACAAATGTCCTATGAGTTGGTTGTAAGACTGTGCGTTATGGAGTTGTATTGTATGGCTTCACTGCATTTCTCTTTTTTTGTCGTGCCTTCAGATGTGGCTTACTTTCTTGTTTAGCAGTCTGTGGCTGCATTGTCATATAAGCTCTGAACTTAGAGCAAGAAATCGTTTTAGCATGTTGTTTCTTTGTCCCTAAATATCTCCTCCGCTCCAACGCTGCCAAGAGACACGAGAAGTGCGAGTGTATTTATGCATATTTGGTGGGAAAGCAGTTGAAAATAGAGGAAACTAACAGATGGGAGGAATGGAAAAACTACAAATACAAAGAGAGATGAGTTGCGGAGAAGTGTCAGGGAAATATAGGCGACAGGATATGAAACTACAAGAGTGAAAAGAGGGTGAGAGAAAGGTTTGACCAGGTTTGTGTTCAGGAGCAGAGAGCATAGCAGTCTAGGAAGCTTGGGCAATGGTGAGGCAGCCTCACATTCCAGGCTTGATCCTTTAAAAACCCTGTCTGTTACTGCAAGATCTGATATGGAAATAAGAGGCCAGATGGGGGCTTCCATTGGGCCTTATAAGGGATTGCGGCTTGGCCTGGATGGATCATGGGTGAAAAGCCATGGAGAATGAAAACGTACCAAAAAGCGAAGAGCGGAAACAGTAAAGGGAGAAGACAGGCAAACAGAGATAAAGATGCTGAAAGTGCAAAAAGCGAGAAAAGGTGGAGAAATCATTATGCATAGCAGCAACGCAGGAGACCGAATCAAGAATAAGGGCACTCGAGTTAGGATATAGCCTTTTCTTGTGATATTCTCAGTATGTGCCTCATCTGATATTGTTTCAAAGACTTCTGGTTTGAAAGGGGGATTCATCATTGCCCAAAAACAGAAACAATTTCCTCCTTGTCACTGTAAACTTAACAATAGAGCATAGCTAACACGATTGGTACAATTTATCCTGCTACCACTGTTTCACACCGACTCCCATAGGTCCGTTCCATTGTAGGATTTTTCTCTGCTGTAGAGAAAGAGAAGCTTTGTCCTTGAGAAAGTCTGCAGCGGAAGTAAAGAAAAGCCAAGCGAACAAATGGAATAAATGTTTACCATGTCAGCAGCCTCAGCTCTACAGATCATACATGTTTTTCCAACGGAAGCTTAACAACAACTGTTGGTCTATCCTCCTCATCCAAGTCCCTTTGTTCTTGGGGTGTTTAGCACTAACAGCATGTCTTAGTCAAGATGTTCAGACAGCGGGAGCCAACAACCTGCTGAGAAACCTGATCAGCCACGCTAATCTGATCAGCTGCACTTTGTTCAAGTGTGTCTTATTTAAAGAGAACAGCACTCTCTGCATGGCGTAACCCAAACACCGTGCTATCCTCTTTCAAACAAGGATCCCGAGGAGCCAACACAGTCATCTGACCTAACACACCTTCCAATCCAACCAACCCCCGCCTCCCGAACCGCCATGGCCCCCAATCCAGCTCACAGCTTAAACACCACATACCTGCACCCAAATGCTCAACCAGCCACAACAATCTGGGCTTATTAGGATGAAAACTCATGACACAAGTGGTTCTCGTTTCCTAATCAGTTAGGAGGCATAAGACCCGCCCCCCCCCCGGTGTGTGTATGTGCACGCATTTGTGTGTGATGAAACACTCTTGAAATAGAGTGAAATACGAAGTGTCTTTTGAATGTATGATCAAGGGAGTTTTCGCACACCTCCCACATACAAATAAGCGCGTAAAATTTCTATGTGCACTCCACTAAGAAATGTTCGTCCCATTTGTAGACGCAATAAAGCCCACAGCACACAAACCTGGAGCCTCACACCGGGTACAAGTTTCTTAAAAACTTTGGCACGATCCATTAAAAACACCAATTTCATTTGCAATATGCAAATGCTGTAGATGACATGTTTGCGCTCCACTCTCCGATAAATACAAAACCAGTAAGTGGTTTGTCTTGTTTTCCCACCGATTCATTATTGAAGTCATCTGCTATGGACAAAACACATGCACACAGGCCCAAGCCACACCTCCTCTTATTTATGCACCCCACTGAGTAAACAGCTGCTTCTGGCAGCACCAAACTGTGGCTGCCAAATACACCAAAACACTTAACTGTGACTGACAGTAGCATGCTATTCCCTGCAGAAATAGCTGTTAACTGCACTTTAAAATGGAATAAAAATGAAGATTATTTGTTTTAGCACTGTGATCCGTTCAGATTTTAATGCCCGTGCATTAACTCATGATCCCTTATGACACAGTGGACTCATGTCATGAAGCGTGGGGATGTCTCACCCTTGGCTCCGGCCCTGACCCTTACCTTTAGTCAAGTTACCAGGGGCCCAGATAATGTTTTCCCAACAGCTAACCATTAGAGTTTAATGAATAACAGCAGTGGCTGTGCTGACCTGTGACTGGCAGCGGCCTCTGGCTTTCACTCTGTTCTTTGATACCATGACCTTGCTCATGCTCGCTCATCGGCCTGGCATGAATTTTTCTGATGATGCAGGTGCTTTTGAAAATTGCACAGATGCCCCTGCTAATTTATCCAGACCTCAGTTCTTCATATGCAACCCTCCACTAAATTATTCTAGTCCCACTGAATCTGTCTACGACATCTATATACATACCCACACCACCAAAGCACTTTTTATTTTCTTTTTTATTATGGCATCTAATTTATTTTCATTCTATATCTCAAACACTTTGGACGTGAAATACTGAGATCTCACATATCATACACTAAATTGCCTACTGATGCAAACCGATTGAGCTTTCTTTTTTGCATTTGTGTTTTGTAAGTGTAAGTGAAGAACTAACAATACCAGAGTAAGTAACAGGACTATATAAGTGATGGTTTTGCATGTGGTATTGCTTGCTTCCAGAATGAAAAGGTCGAACACAGAGCTGAGTGTCTGCGTGCCAAAAATGAAACTTAATGATGTGGAGTTGAAAGTGTTGGTCGGGCAGGTTGTCAGATATATAAGACCATCACAGTCATACAAATCTGACTATGAAACAAAATGGAAAAAAAAGGAAATACAATGTGGGAGATGTTCTGTCACAAAGTCAATGTTGTGGTAAAACAAAAACTACCTACCTAATACATTTAAAAATAGACAATCTAAGAAAAGGTGCTGAATGTCAGTGCATCTATCTATCCATCTTCTATCCTGCTTTATCCAAATCAGGTTAGTAAAGTGCTGGAACCAATCCCAGCAGACTAAGGACAAAGGCAGGGTACAGATCTCATAATAAAACTTAAGGAACTAAAACTGGTGGAGGCCAACTGAGGCAATGCCTATAAGGACATCTACAGCAACCATGACTGCATTTCCATGAAAGAAAACGCACAAAAAGAATAAGGCATGCTATTTTTTGCTATTGTCAAATTAAATCTGCAGAGCACCATGTTAACATAACATGCATTTGAGACTGTTTCCACATGTGCAAATTTTCAATAATTCGAGCACTATACTGTATAATTGGAGTACGCAACCCTCTAGTTCTATATATAATTCCACTACCTGTCACTACTTCAGTAAAGTCAGCATGTTGTGTGTAATGGCGCTGCGTGGGCCTGACATTGTGCTTTCTCTCAGAGAATGAGGATTGACTGTTTGGCCTGCCACCTGGTAGGAACATGTTAAATTGAGAAACAAATTATACTTAACCACAGCAAGAGAATATAAAATAAATGTTGCATTAACCTAAACACAACAGTTATTCCTTTTTGAAAAAACATGAATGGAGTGATAGAATAAAACAGATCTTTAACCCTTTGAATGCCACTTGTATAAATACGTGGGAATTCGATCTGTTAAAACGGTCCCATCATAAATGAAAGTGAACGCAGGACACTGTACTCTGTGGTACAAGCTATGCAGGAAAAGCTGCCGAGTCTCATTAACACTGAAGCCATCTCTGCTGGACAGCTGGACTATTAAGAGAGAGTCCAGGCTGACGGCTCAGTTTTGTGACAGCACAAGGCCGGGACCTTATATACAGTTGTGTGTGTGGGTGTGTGTGTGTGTGTGTGTGTGTGTGTGTGTGTGTGTGTGTGTGTGTGTGTGTGTGTGTGTGTGTGTGTGTGTGTGTGTGTGTGTGTGTGTGTGTGTGTGCATTAAAGGGGTAGAAGTGACGAGCAGGTAAAAGCTCAGAGAGCGGAGATTACAAATGGCTTGAAATATTATCACGTGCTATTCGCACTGTATCACTGTTCATTAGTCTGATGGCGAGCCGGAGTGACTTGACAGCCACTGTCAAGTCAGCCGGTAAGGCGGCTAGATAAAGACAGAAAACAGAGAGGCGTGACGTCAGGAAATGGGGGCAAAAAGGAAAATCTGTGAAAATGATAAAGGCCTGTTTTTCCCCCATTCGTCACTGCCCGAGATTCTACTCTATAGGTTTCAGAGTTAAGTTATAAATGTTCAAAAGAAACAAGCAGTTCAATTTCTAATTCTCCTTGTTGTTCTAACAGCCATTGTTAAAGATAACCAGATGAGTGTGCAATGACAATAAGCATACATCAAAGTAATAATTTGATTAAAGCTCATAAAAGCTTCCTGTAAACACTGTGATCAGGGGGGAATGCATTAAACGACGGTGTCACCAAGACAGGCTTAACACTAAGGGAGCTGATATCTTGCTGTCTTGTGTGAAGTAGGAGACAGAAGAGCAGTAAAGCTCTCTCACTATCAGACAGCAACATTAGTTTCTGTCACACTCAGTTTGCCTTGGCATAGACAACAGTTTAGTATATCATCAAAGCCCAAACAATTCTCATTTCTGAGATCTATTGGTGCTGCACAACTTGAAAAGACACTTGAAATGGAAGCACACATTTGCAAAGTAGTTGAGAGAAAGGCTGTTTCGGTTGGTTGAGTAATCTAGAATCATTATGCATCCTATCAAACATATAAACAATGAATGTTTTCCCCTTTTTTCATTTTGTTTCTGCTTCTAATGAGGGTGATCATTACCATGCATATGAAATCTGGAAAATTCATCAAAAACTTCAAAAAGACCCTCTCTATTGTGGGCCACTGACAGTTTCTGTGCTAGTTTACAAAGTAATAGTTCACTCACACACCCCCTCTGCCCTTCCTATCCCCCCCCTTTTTATCTAATTTTGGACCACTCTGAGAGCCAGCAGTAATGAATTGGCTAATCACAGTGATCTGGCCCATTCAAGTGCTTTGTAAGGCAAATCAATACAGCCTGGCACAGCTCCAGCCATCCACTTTGACAGATGTTGCTTGCTAATCTATTTTTCTTTTTTTTTTTCTTATTCTGTCCTATAGATGTTTACTCTTTCTCCGTCTGTCCTTTGTCTTTGTGTGTATTTCAGCAAGGTCAACGAAGAAACTGAGGAAGACAAAACTCAGATTGCGTGCCAGGTGGCAAATCAGAGGACAAAAGTCAAGCACGGAGTAGTAAAAGTTCATTTGACAGAGAAAGCTCTTAGATTCATACCGAAGGCAATAAAGAAATAATAAGTCTGACACCCAGTGCTGTACTGCTACCACAGTATCCGATCAATAACAACGTAACAACTGATAAGAATTTCTATGAATTTCACATGTTCTCCCTGTGGTGTCTACGTTGGCTTCAGACTAAACTGGAATATTGATAGGCTGTGAGGCCCACTCTCAAAAAACAGCCACCCCCCCCCGCGTAAAGTTTTGGACCTGCAGTTTTTTTGTTGCACATAAAAAAAACATTCAATTGACATAATGCGTGGGCTAGAATCACTGTAGTCATAGAAATGGAAAAACCACATTTTACTGAGAGAAACATTTGGCAATGTTCAAGATTTTTCTTCATTTTTTTTCTTTTTTTTTTTCAGTCTGTTCTGTGGGAAGACATGGATCCGGGAAGCAGTGTAGTTGGACAATCCAGTCCTGCAGAAACAGCACAACTGCTGGATGCCTGCGCCTGCAAGGTGTGGAAGCAGATGCATGTTTCCTAAAAAAGGCCAACTAGGTGGTAACAAGAGAAAATGTTCAAGGTGAGCGATAATAACACCGACATCAAAATTAATTTGTAACCAAATCAACAAGAAAATATGCTGAGGAAACTAGATGACAGCAAGACTCTCTCTACCGGTCCCTTCTGGAGAAAAGAGGCTCTAATCAACAACGGGTTAATTAATCTCACTCCTGAAGTTAAGTCCAATTATGGAATGCACTCAGCAGGATAATTTTTTTTTCCTCCAAAAAAATAAAAGGCATTGCCAATAATCAATCTAATAAATAGAATTAAGTGGTCGGCTCAAAAAAACAAAAAACAAACGGATTTTCTGAGATAAATTAATGGACATACGCGATTCAACCTTGTCTTTTGGGATTTGGCAACAGTGCTGCATATCTTGAGGTTAAATTAAGCCTACATGTATAAAATCCATCTGTAATAAAAATGAATGCGCTGTACGAATATTTGTCTCTTGTTAGATAATGAAAATGCCTCATACGAGACACTAGCAGAGAAAAGAGCAGGCAATTAGAGAAAGTGAAGGGAGTGAGAGACACAAGGAAGCGGAGAAAGCAACAGAGAGCTGTTTGAATGTGATTAATGAGATCACTGCAGGGTAGGCTGTGTCATTGTAATAGTCTGAGCTGGAAAGAGAAGGTAAAATAGACTGGGGAAAAGAGTGGGTGACTAAGGTGTAGAAAGGCGTCGTGAGAAAGAGAGAAATGTGAGAATGGAAGAAAAAGGAGACAAAAAAATGGGAGAGAACACCTGGCTGACTGACCGGGGTACATTTAACTCTCTGCTATATAAAGAAAAGGGGAATGAGAGGGACCGATGGACAGAAAGTGAGTGAATCAGGGAGACTTAGAAGAAAAAAAAGGCATATATACAGCTGGGATGAATGGAACGGCGGGGGCGCTCAGTCTTCCGCTGGCCTTTTAACAGTGAAGTGCTTAGAGAAGCTGGGACCAGGTCTGGCAGATAGAGAGGCTTGTGCTCTAAAGACAGCCATGAAAGGCACAGCCTGCTCCTGATGCCCAGAGCTGCCACTGGCCACCTCTTTATCTGGCTCAGGGTTAAGAACCGAGCAGGAGGAGGTCAAGTGGAGGCCAGGTTCAGAAGGGGTCACGCAGATATGGTCCGAGACCACAACTCCGTAAACAAGCGGGTCATTAGCAAGAGAGATTGTTGTGCTAATTAAACATTTTCTGCACATAGAGATCCACAGCGTATGCCAAAGGTGGGCCACGGTCCTGTGTATTTTCTCCCTGTTCCAACGAACCTGAATCTTCTGAACATGTCATTGTGATGCTCTGCAGAACCCCTGATAATGAACCTCTCATTACAAACAGGCCTGCTAAAGCAGGAACACATCAAAAACATGCAGGAATGTCCACTTCTTGTCCCAATACACCCAGTAAAGGACACAAATATAGTCATTTTTCAGTTTAAAAGTGGCTTCGAGGTGCAAATTGTATTTGTCTCACACCACAACCCTTTATCTCCAATACCCACTTTAACCAAGTCAGCATCATTAGAACGAGAGCCGAAATCTCAGCTCATGATAGGCATACGGTATAGGGGACACACTGGACATACAACGTTAAATCTAAAGGCATTTAGGGTCGCCAGATAACCATACTAGAAGAAGTAGATCATGCAAACTCCAAGCAGAAATGGCCTAGAATCATAAGTCCTCTTGCCTTGATGCAAAACTGCTCACCACTACACCACTGTGCCATGAACAGCTGCAATATGCCTGAGTAAAATCTGCAAAATCCACTTCTGCAGACCCAAAATGAAGCTTTTTACACGTAAAGCAGAGCCAACCACTGTCTTCTCGTTGTGAGGAGAGAGTGCTCACCACTACACCAGCCTGTGGTCCTCTAACATCAGCAGAAACAACATCGTATATATACTTTCCACGGATATGACAGCATTTGAACCATCAGTCTCAACCAGAGCTCATGAACAATGCTCAGATAAACCTGTTGAGCAGAGGGCATTCCCCACAAAGCAGAGTCGTGCAGAGCTTTTGTAGATTATTTACTAGTCGTCTTAGTTTTCAAAAGAGGTTGGAGAATAAAAAATAAAAAAAACTTTACAGTCTCCATGTGAGCCACTCTCCACACATGCCTCAGGTCCAGACAAAATAACATTTACCTCTATTTGCAGTTTTCCAACTAGCGCTTGTATAACCGTGGCTCTCTGTGGGATGTGCTGAAAGATGTGTTGAGAGGGAAAATGGTCTTTTTACTTGCAAAAGCAGCTCCTGCAGGCAATGCGGGGCTCCCAGCTGTTGCCAGTGGGCAAACAGAGGCAGAGTTGCTAGTTTAACATGATTAAAAAAAAATTGCCAGCAATCAAGGAAGGACAGTCCTGAACACGACTGTACAGACAGCAGCTACTCTTCTACACGCCACAAAGTCAAGGATGCTGCTTGTCTGTTTCACAAACAGGTGTGCTGAGAATGTGTTTTCATTTGAGACGACACAGTTGAAACAAAGACAATGGTTTAACAGTGGAATGCAATTATTTGGTCTGTGTGGGATTAATTAGAGCACATCATTCAATCTGAAACAAAGTAATGAAATGGTTATTAGGGGAGGCATTCGGTGGGAAATAACACTTTGTCTGTCACTATGATGATTGGAAGCAAATTTCACCTGCTGTAAATCGAGACAATTTGCCCCAATTGTAATTGTGTTTCTTTTTATGTCACCTCAAGGTTAATACTAGTCATTCAGTGACAATGAAGATGCTTATTAAAGTCATTAAAATGATTAATATGTTGTGCTTTTGAGTTGTTTATTCCAATCCTGGGGGAAAGTCCTAATGGCAAAATACAAAAACAACTTCTTTTTCTTTTTTTTTTTTTTTATAAAAAGTGGATGAGGTTCAGATTAATTATATTTTTTCATTCATCAAGGTTTGAGGGCAACAAGGTTTATATGGATGCCCATTTGCAAGGGGAGTCTTACCTATTCCTGGAATCCGCAACCAACACCTCTACATATTCTTTATTGCACATGAGCGACACAGTAGTGAAGTGATTAGCACTCCTGCCTCACAATGAGGATATCCCAGGTTTGATTTTTGGGGGCCCTGTGAGGAGTTTGCATGTTGATCCATGTATGTGTTTTCCTCATCCAGTTTGTTCTAACTGTCCAAAGACATGAGTTTGTGGTGAACGCTTGTCTCCCCTTTAAAGAATTTCCCCCAGGGATTAATAAAATGATCTGATTCGGATTTCTAATTGCCTGTAGGTGTGGATGTGAGTGTAAAAAGGAGTTTGACTCTTTGTGTTCGCCCTGTGAGGGACGACCAATGTGACCACTGTGTATCCTGAACAGTCAGCTGGGAATTACTCCAGCCCTTCATAGAAATAAGTTGGATAAATGTGGTACATAAGATGGGTGGATGCAATACAAATTGTGTTGGTGGAGGTTTAAGTGGATGCAGGTGACAGGACGCCTCCGTTTTGTCCTCATAATAGTTTCTACCCCCGGGGGGGGAAAGGCATGGTCTTCCATTCAACGATTGCCATGTGCCTCAGTTGTTGCTACAGTCGTCATCTTCAATGCTCGTGCCTCTCCTCAGGCTCGGTCTCCACTTGTCCAAAAGTAGGTCTGTCTTTTGTTTGGTCTCATGCTCGCTGAACCTTTTTCTTCTGTTCACATGGCCTCATTCAATTTGACTTTGATATGCTCCATTACCAGGTGGAACCCTGGCTGAGTTCGAGTGAATGCGAAATTCAGTATTTTGAGAACAAAGTCACGATAAATCTGTTCAGCTGATCCCATGATTCCACACAGAAATCCAGGCCGCACCAAAGCAGGTGAGCCGCCAGTGGACTGGCAGGCTGAGGCTCTCAGATCACTTTCCCAGTGAGGGCGATGAATCTAAGGGCTAATTCTCCGAGGCTCATTGCGTGGTGAACGGACCATGGAGGAGTGAGAGTGGGCTTGAAGGGGAGGGGGGGGGTTGGCCACTTGTCCACCAGGGCCCTGCTGTAGCAGCTGCCTACATTTACAAGCCTTTCAAATCCACAATACCTTGTGTCCTATGATCAGCTGCTGCCCTGGATGACACTTCAGCACAGCCTGCACAACACTGCTGTTATTCAGGCCAGAGTACAAGCCGTGTGAGCTGGCCGTGCACTCTCTGCTACGTTAACCACTTCCACTGGACATATGTCATGTTAACCACCTGATTCACTCTTTTAAGTTGTTCCCCTATTTGTTAAAAGGCAGATCATTCAAACCAATTCCCAATTACTCATTCATGCATAAGCAGTACCATATGTGATGAAACGACTTACTTTCTCAATTGATACATAAAATGTCAATACAACCCAAAGCTAATAGAAGTATTCATCGATGTGTTAGCAAATTGGATAGAACTGATGTGTTTATAGAAATAATCTACTTTCATGTCAATCCTTTAATCCCTTAACTATACATTATAAAATTAAATAAATAAAGTCATATTGACCATAGTTGCTTTTACTGAAGATTGCTGTAGAAAATGTCAACTGGGAATCTTTCCCTTTGGTCCTAGCTTCATCCCGTCTTCAGCCCCCTGCTGCTCTTGTGGGAGAACGAGGATGAGGGATGGTTATTCTCACTGTCGGTGAATTGACTCTGATTAATGGGAAAATCGTAAACGTGCCTCTGCTGAGCTTGCTTTAACCTCCCCGTTCATCTATCGCTGTGATGTCTTTCAACTTCCAGTTTTACATGAGCAGTGGTGCTCTCCATCTCCATCGATATCAAAGGGAATGCTCCCCACAGCTTCTCTCCGCCTTAACGCCATCACTGATTCCCACCAAGCCCCGTCCACATACGGGATATGTCTATGCTTGAGCACAAAGTCAACCACACACAGGCAATTCTTATGATGCAATTCTTGGGTAGTGTGTGTCCAGAAAGAACTGCATAACTGATTGCCCATCTGAATAATTTGCCCCACAAAGCTCTGTAACAGTCTTTTGCTGTCTGGTTCCATGATTACAATAATGCAAATGATAGCGAGCAATGACTAAAAGTCTTAATATTGTTGTTGTTGTTGTTGTAAAAACTTCATAAAGGCATGTAATATTGACTGTCCCCAGCAGCTTTTTCCTGAGGTGAACATCTCCTCCCCTACACCATCAATCACTGCCTTCAAAAGTGCCACCCAGAAGTCTACAACACATTTCTGAAAACCTCATTGTTTTCAAAAAATCACATTTACCACAAGTGCAGTGTGGTAGTATGTGAACTAACTTTATTTTACAGCTGAGAACAGTCCCTGTTTGAAAAAAAAATAGAGATTTGTGACTTATATCCAACATCACGCAATAAAAAAATAATCACTGCCTACCCTGTATACATCATCATAGAGTGTAAGAGCTCTTGCAGAGTGCGTGTGCATGTGTGTGTGTGTGTGTGTGTGTGTGTGTGTGTGCCTCACAAAATTCAATGTTATTGTTTCCTGCACTCTACCACAATATATATACATCCTCCTCACCTTAGTGTCTGCTTACTCCCCCATCCTCTTAACCCCTCTTCCTCAATCAATCCCCTACAAAAGCCTGCCACAGGCAGCGATATCCGCCAACACCATCCCTCATGCTTTGCCATGCTCCAGCAAAGCCCAGGAAACAGCAGCATATACAGGAGCTGGTCTGTAGGGAAAGTGGGGAGGGGGGTGAAGGGAGGGAAGGAGGAGTGGGATTGAATGGGGAAGCGGTAAATGGAGGGACGGGGTGGGGGGGGGGGGGGGGGGGGGGGGGGGGTTGTTCTTTGGGAAGGGAGCCAATCCAATTACAAGCAGCGGTGCAGTCCTGGTTTCTTTGGCGGCGCTAAATTCACATTTCAACGGTCTCTTCCTCCCTCCCCCAATACCTTCTCCCGTCTTCTATCGCTGCCTGTTCCTGCTGCTCTGTTTCCGTATTTTATTCTCATCAGGGCTGACATCCCCCCCCCCCTATCCATACAGCCCTGCACACCTCACCCCCTCCCCAAATCCCCATCTGTCTGTCTGTCTCTCCAGGTTGCATGAAAGCAGTGAAGGTATAGAACTTTATCACCAGCAAAGCGTCAAATCTTGTCACCCGAGCTGTGTCATGCTCAGATCTGCAGGAAGCCTGCAGCGTCCTACTCCATCTACGTGTCTCACACAGCTCTGCAGGAGCTTATCATGCCTCTGCAGAGGAGCTGCAGCCAAGGCTCATCAGGTCACCCCATCCCTCCACCCACCCTCTGACACCTGAGGGAGTGAAAGAGTCTTGGTGCAAACAACAAATATTTCAAATATACAGCAAAACAAGCATACAACTTGATGACACAATGCCAGCTGGCAAGGCAGTCTTCTTCCAAACTGTTATGCAGCTTTACTGATTATTCCTCAACGATTAAAAAAGTAATACTTTAGTATTATTTTTTCACGCAGTTACAGTGTGCAGGCCAATTGTGGTCATTCTCTCTTTCATGCACATGAGCTTAACAGTGTTGAATCATGTGCTTCCATGCAAATTATGGCCTCTCCTTGTCCAACAACGTACCTGCATGCAAATCTTTGCACAGTATCAGCAGTGCCTTTGTCTACTCATGTGATCTCAAACAAATTGGGTTCAAAGAAAGTCCAGGAAACTTTTGCTTCAGCAGCAAGGATATACTAAAATATTCACATGAAAACTTCAATCTACAGGCTGAGTGCAGAAATAATCAGTACTTTATTATGCCTTATAATGATAATCAAACCTTTATGACCCCTACTGCTGACTACTGCCTACTGTTATCTTCACGAGCTAGAACGGCACCGCTTAGTGAGCAAGTGTCTGAGCAGCACAGTGCAATGAATAACATTTTTATTCACCTCTCCAATGTTATACAGTATTTTCATTGTTTGTTTTTTTTGCAGCTATCTTTTCATCCATCCAATAGTCACACACTCAGGTTGACCCCTATGGCCACCAAAATCCACCAAAAGGCTCCCAAGCTGAGAATATCATGACTATGAGGCATTACGACAAAGCAGCCATTATTGGATTTTGTCATATCAATATCGATATTTCTCCTGGAGCTTTTCCTTTTTTTTTTTTTTAAATAAATTACAGAAATGTTAAATATTTTTACAAATTATTTATCTTAGGATACTAAAAGTATGACACATTATAAATGGAATGACACTCATCACAAAGAAATCAACTAAGGTATCCTGGCTATCAATTACAATTTCATTCACTAATGTAATCACTGGGTGTGTAAGTGCTCTACTGGGGTTTTCCTGCTCTGGCTGCTATGCTGTGATACCTTTTCTGTAGGTGCTATTTCTATACAGTGGTTAATCCCCCCCCTTTCCCCTTCCCCCCATGTTACTTTGGTTACATTCATTTCCCTTTGAGGAGCGAGTCTAAGTACCCAGCAGCAGGCAGGGCTATTTTGCATGAATTTTCAAACAGGGGGCATGAGACGGGAAAAAAGGAGGAATGGGGGAAGGCCAGTGGGAGCTACAGACAGGACTGTAAAAGGAAAACAGAGAGATAAAAACAATACACAACAGCAGCACAGTGGGGAAAACACTCTCTCCTGTCTCATCTAATTCAACCAAGTAAGAAAAAGTCCCTAAATTATTAAAAAGCTCAAACAGGAGATTATATCAAATAAATATATCTCCACCACTTCCTCATCTGCGAATTGATTAAATAATGAATAGGTGACGACCAAAATAACTTAGGCCAAAACCGCTTGTTGTGCATTGCCAGACTGAGAGAGAGATATTGAAATGCTTTTAGCAACTCTGCTTCATTTTCAATCTCCTTCTTTGCTTTGTGCAGCTGGAGGAGGGCACCGTGTGAGCCAATTATGGCCCTGCGACACACTCTTGCTGTCACTCAAAGAGTCGGCTCCATGGGACAGGGAACCAGGTGAATACTGACGACCCAATATCCGTTGTCTAAAAGCCAGACAAACCAATACAATCACTTTTTTTCTCCACCCAAGCGTCCACTTACCTCTATACCATATATAGTTTCAAAACCAGCTGTATTCGGTGATGTCAGAGTCAAAACAGTGCAACAGCTGTTGTTACAATTAATCACAAAAACACAGACGCTTATGATTGACAAGCGGACTCCTCATCCCTGCTCTCCAGGGCACCGCACACACTTTTTTCACTTTCCAATCTGTCAGTCAGCAATCTCATCTAATACCTTGTTTCCTGTGGCTGGGGTGTGAAATCTATCATTATTAACTGGCCAGGAGCCCTTAACCCTCTGTGGTGTCCGTATTCTCTCGCCAAGCCTCGGAGGTTTAGCGCAGGAGCCCGCTCCGTCTTTCTCGCTCTCAGTGGGCCTCGGGCAGAAAGGTGCCTATTAAAATTAATGGGTCAGTGCAGGTTATTCAACGCTGCAACACTGGAGCTCACTTAACAAGAAACTGGTAATGACCACTACAGTAAGGTGGCCACTGCCATTACCCCTCCCAGACACTTTGACAGCAGACATTAAATATTAAGGAGTTAAGTTTTCCCCAGACCATGATCCATCTGTGAAGAAATGGGACCACTTCACAGTGTCTCTACCCCATAGGCCACTGGACAGTCGAAGTTCAACAGCATTAAAGAACTGAAGTGAACACGAAGCTCCTGCTAGAAGAGGCCATTCATTGACTGCTGGGTGAGAAGAGAGTCGGTACTCACCTTCTTTAAGCGTCCACTCTTGGTGCCCACAAAAGCTACACAGTAGCCGTTGTAGACATACGACGTCACAGAAGTCATGCGGTCTCGGGTCTCAGTGTAGAGAGTGTGGCCAGTCACCAGTTGAGAGCCTCCGAGCGGCTGGTTGATGTCCAGACCACAGAAAGAGTCGTCTATGGGCACCGGCTACACACAGAGCAAAACAAGGATTAGAGAATAAGGATTTCCCAAAAGGATAAAGATAGAAGGAAACAAGAAAAATGAACAAAAGATGATCATGACTCGGAGGCAAATGTGTCACTTAAAAGCAGAAAACCTTGGCACGGTACATAGGGTGGAAATAGGGGCGACACAAATATGTCAAAGAGAAATAGAATTAGAGACATTAATGAAGAGCAGGAGCTGACATACAGAATATCATTAAAGAACAACTCGGTAAAAAGTGAAGATGAAGGTGACCGAGTGAGACATGATGAGGGAGCGATGGCCACAGTTATGGAAATAGCAGCAGTGTCAAAGAACGTCTGAGATGGAAATGAGGAGGTGAGAAAGGTGAGACTGATGAGGAGAGGAAGGTCGGAGCGCAGTGCAGGAGCTAAAATGAGTCTCCCCGCCAGACAAACGTTTGTCTTTCAGTTACGCTTGACAGATAAGTATCAGCTCCACCTGACTGAACTCCACCTTGCTCTCATTGTGGCTCATTACCCTGGCCTATCATCACACCCAACCAAGAGGACACACGCTGCATGATAACTATGAGCAATGCAACACATAACCTCTCATAAGCAAGCACAGTGAAATATACACATATCAGACACAATATTATGAGTATTGTTGTATATATCCCCTTTTTGCTGCCTTTCCATAACACCATTTGATATCATGTTTTTGAAGTTTAACTTCTTGCAGGATTTTTAGCTGCAGAGACTGTTGGACTGGACCACACAGCCAAGCCTTCACTATTTATGTGCATCAGTGAGACTTTGTCACCCATGACCCTATCACAAGCTCGCCTCCTTCACTTCCTTGGATAACGTTTGATAGATACTGACCACTGCAGACTTTGAAATACCCCACAAGAGGTACATACAGCTTTAAAGACACTCTAGCAGAATTTTTTTTCAGCTTTTCACACATCATCTATGAGGGGAAAAAAATGCTAATTTATTTTCTACTCACCTCACCTGTCTGAGGTCATAATGTCATGGCTAACATTTGGAGAGTTGCCTCCTCTTGTGATTGAACTCAGAAAGCAGAATGTTAGCAGGAGCGAGCCATAACTGTCACATTGATGGTCACTATTATGATAAACTCCTGTTTGTGTGACAAGACGCTCCTAATTAATCCGACATGAAATATGTAACACCAGCTATAACTTCTGTTGCTGCTGTCTGCATGGCCATAGTTCATATCATTGCCGATTCTATACAGTGTCATTAGTTTATCAATCCAGGGGATGAGCTTGACTACTTTTTTCAAGAATACGAGTAACTGTAATAAATGAGTAATATTCAGTAACTTGGACAACAGCGGAAATGCGGGTTTGACTTTGTGTCGTAGAAACAACCTCAAGTAAGATGTTACTACATCATGTAGTCTCTTTCAAGATTAGAGAATGAAAGAGAGGAAAGAGGAGGAGACGGGAGAGAAGTAAGACAGGGATCTTTCTGGTGTAGAATCAGGTCAGCTGATACTTTCTGAGTGGCAGTGGCCTCAATGTGCCATGTTGAGAGAAATGAGATGGCCAGGCAGGATTCCCATGTATACACCACCATAGTTCCTTAGCTAAGTGACTCCGCCTTTTTTCACCCCCCCATGAATATACATCCCCTTTCTATAACCCCGACTCATTAGTTCTCTTTTTGTCTCTGTATCTGTCTCTCATCTGTCTCCTCTCTGTCTCCATCTTTGTCCCTGTCAGAGTGTGCAGCAGACTGAGTGACACTTCCCACTCAAGGGGGCAGCTCAGCCTCTCACTACCAGCCAGGGCAGTAAAACCTTTTTCTACACAGATTTTTGAGAACGGTGTGAAAGGCAATAATGCTGACGGGGAATAATCGCCTCCACTCATATGGTCACGCCCCTCACTTTATGCCATTTCCTTTTATTTCCTTTGCCCAAAATAGCACCGACTGCCACAGGGTACTCTACTGCAGTATGTACGTACATCTAAAAAAGAAAAGGAGGATTCTGGTGAGCTCTCATTATTATTTTTGCCTATGGTAATAAAATCAAAAGTGCTTTATGTAACTGTTAAGTGCTTGTTTTAAGTGTATGCTGATCAGACACGGACACACGGAATAAATCAGATGGGAATGCTATCAGCTATCTCTGGGAACAGCCGCGAGACCCAGACTTTGGATTATCAATAGCTACTCCCTCAAAATCGTGCAGCTATTTCACATATGGTCTATTGGGCTCCAGACCATTTGGTTGTGATTATATCTAGATTGTTCAGATGATGTATGCTTAGCAGATTTGGCAGACAACTCCAATCCCACTGGACTCCGTGTGGTTGAGTTTTTTCGTTCACCTTCCTGCAGGCGTTTTGGTTTTCCTTTGTTTGTTTCTCTGCTTTATTATACAAGTAGCAACAAAATGTACAGTTTCCTTGTGTTAGACTGTTTGTGACACTCAATAAATGTGTTACTTCTAGCAGAGCCAACATTACAGACTGAAAGACAATATTGAATCTGTTTTGCGGAAATTGTTGAAGGCCTCGTCTGTTTCAGCTTCACAGTATCAAGACTTCTCCACGTGATGGGGAATTTGAACAAAGGATAAACTAGCTGTGACAGTATATCTGCACTCAGAGGCGCTCTCCCAGGGCATGTTATCAATACTAACTCCCCTTTGCTCTGACGAGTGTTTAATTAGTCAGTAGGGCATGAGCAAAAAGTAAGACGAGAAGATTGTGTCAGTCAGAAAAGAGACAGGCTGATACAGAAAGAATCCCATTATGGCTCTACTCCATGGGATTGACTACAGAGATGGTGTGACTCTCCAGATGGCAGAGGCTGGACGGCTGGGTGATAAATCTTTGATTGGCTGCTGTGTCTGAATCCCCCTGGCTCAGCGTCAGCTCCATCCCGACTCTCAGCCTTGGCCTGCTTGTAAGCCTAGACACAGTAAAATGTCTTCGAGAGCAAGAGCTGGGAGTGTAATTAAGGTCCTCTGCTGTTAGCTCGCCGGTTGCTTGCTGTTAGCAACAAACCTGAGGAATGACACTGCGACTGTGTGAGATTTACTCAGAAAACAGGCAATGTGAAGTTAAAAACATGTCTCTAGGGTAGGTCTAACCTTGAATCACCTCATAATTTTATGGATCTAAGACACGCACTCTCTAAAAATACCACACACACAGAGGCACATATTTATTTAAGAAAGACGAGATGTAAAAGCAATACTTGAAAGCAGCCGCATAGTTTGAGATGAGGATTTAACATCAAGGAGACAATTTCAGCATGGGTGAGATAACTGCGTGCTAAATGTAATTTGTATAGGTTTTAAGAGTCCTCTTATCCATTGACATCTATCTCCATAATCCATATTATACTATGGATTTATTGGCTGCTCATGGAGAGCAAGGACACGTTCTTAAAAGACTGTATTTTACATCTCCTTATCTCTTCAGCTAAATACACAAAGCGTGTGTATCCTTGGGGTGATGTGAAAGAAGAGCAAAGCATTATTGGCAGAGCACGTTTATAGAATGAAGTGGGAGGTGCGACTTTGCAGGTAACAGCTGGCAACCTCCAACACTCACCTACTTGATTAGAGATTCTTCTGGGAAAAGGAAAAAAAAACAAAAAACTCTAATTTGAGCTCACACAGTGAAAAAAGACTTCCAACCTCAGCATTGCCACCACCATTTCTCCTTCTTCCACCCACTCTGCCTCTATCAGCATCCCGCCTTCTGAGTGGACCTAATAAAATGTAGCAGCCAGTCCCGGATAGTGTCTCCCTCCTCCTGACAATCACCTCTGACATTGTGCTAATGGGGAATTTACTGATTTTAATAAGAGTGGTCAATTGAAATGCCTGGAGGGATTAGCAACAAAAGACGATCAGTGGTTCGCAGCACAGCGAGGGATTGGGATGTCATTAACCCCTACTCTATACATGTACACTGTATGTCCAGTAACTTTATCTACATGCAGACATACAGCACACATGCACATAAGCATTAGATCATAGCATTCTCATATTCAAATGGCAAATTACATATATAAAGCAAAGAGGGCCCTGGTCTCATGAGGATGAGGAAAAATTAAGAGACTTAATTCTACTTCACAATATGTAAGAGATACAGGGCCTTGCATTACGGGATAATTGGTGTTTTCAGAGGCAACAGACTGTTGTATGATATATGCCAACATCAGAAGCAGACTACATTGTGCAACTTCCCCAAAGCATTTTTTTTTTTTTTACTCATGAAGGGAAGAGTATTTTGTTTGTATTCTGCTCAGTTAAATGCTATCACTTTGAGTGGTTCCAAGAATACTAAATCCTCAATAATGTAATTTTTAATTGAAATATACATGAAAATGTATTACAATTCAGCCTGAGTAATTTCATTACAGACAGTAAGCTATGCTACACAGTCCGAAGCATGTTCGGATGATAACTGTGTTTATATCAATTGCTGCAGAAGGCTTTAAAACGGTCATGCCATTACTGTCTATTATCACACTGAGGGGTGGACAAGTATTAGTAGTGCTGTTTCTATGAGGCACAACTGCTAACCACTACACCACCAGCAACCATCTCTGAGTCTTGTTTAACTGAACTCAAAGACTTTTTCTAATTTCCCAACAAAGACCTCATTGTCATCACACAGAAAAGTGAGTTTTAAAGCATGTATGCATGGAATAGAGATCATGAAAGTAACTCACCGCTTTGGTGCACTGCACATCTTTCCCAAGGAGCCAGTTGAGTTCCAGGTTTCCTTCTCCCTGGTAGCAGGATTGCAGGCGCTCTTTAATGCGTGCATTAATGTCTCGGATGGTGAAAATGCACAGCGCTGAGTCATCTGGCGGGCGGTGGAACTGCTTTTGGCCCTTAGAGAAGATGGTGAACAGCACGTCATCTTGGGCACTGATGTTAAGTGAGGCAGCGAGAACGCGGCCTGGCTTGCCGAGGTAGGCGGCCTGCAGCAACCGGTACTCGATGCCGTTCTTCACACAGCCAATGGGCAGAGAGACATAGGAGTGAAACTTGCGGTCATCTTTGCAGAGGCGGACGATGCGAGAAGTGTAGAAGAGATCGCTGCTAGATCCACTGGATGACATGCTGTTCTCTGGTGTCTCAGGCTGAACAGTCAGGAAGTAAACAAAGCTGCCACTCGCAAAGCCATAAACATAATAGATGTCAAAGTGGGAGACAAGTGCCAGCGTGTCTGATGGTATCTTGATAAGTGAAGACACAAAGTCAGTGTGCAGTTCGTAGTCAAGCATTGCAGATGATTCTGGGTCACGGGGCAACTTTCGACTGGAAATGGTTGGGAAGTAGTCCTGCTTGCCGTCCACTGCTGTGCCAATAAACAGTGTGCCATCCTGGCCCTGTGAAGGCACAATAACACCATACATGGTTCCAGTCTGGTTTACACTAGAGAGGTAGTGCTCTTTCTTGTGGGAAGGCTCTACTAAGATGAAGAGGTCATCCAGCCGGAGGAGCTTACAGACACCCTGGTAGAGGCTCCCACAGGCCAGCAACCGGTTTTGGGAATAATCAATAAGGAGAAGCTTGTTAACGTTGTTGGTCGAAACAAGGGGCTCGGAACATGGTTGAACAATCAAAGGGGGGTAGCAGGCCTTATTGTCATCCTCTGGGCCGGTGTCATGGGACACAAGGAGGGTCAGGTTGCCTGATAGTTTGTACACACGGTTGACTGCTCCAATATACAATGCCCCTGTGGTTTGGTGAACTGTCAGGTGGTTGAACATCCAGTCCCGACGTTCAGGGTGGAAACTAGTGAAAGTCTCTCCATTGCTCAAGGCAGGGAATGCTAGGAGCCAGAAGCCTAGCAGAGCCACCATTGCTCCTGATTTAGGGTTGGATGATAAAGTTCTGCGTCTGGTTTGCCAGCCCTCCATGTTCAACGGGCCTGCAATAAAACTGCAGCAGGAGCAGATAGGCTCAACAGGAGGACGAGAGAAGGAGACCTTCGCCTTTTTGCTGAGGAAGGCTAACTTGCGGGTCGAAGCTCCCAAGGCTGTTCACATGTTTCTATAAAAAAAAAGAGAGAGATAAAAGATCTTAGTTTTCACAGCGTGCACCATGTATCACTCAAAGGAAACACATATTAGTAAAAGGAAAGGCCGGTTGCTAGGTGAAAACATATAAAAGGTTCAACTTCAGAGAAGCGATGAGCTGTGGAGAGAAGGAACAGAGATCTGAAAAGACAATGGACGGAAACCATTGTGCTGCACATTCCAAAGGAGTTGCTGGACAGGGCGAGACAATGCAGGAAAGAGAGGCAGGTTGCAGCAGCGGAAATTAGCCTGACCTGACTCATACTACTAACGCTACCGCAGTCACACTCTGAGCCAGAGGTTTCCAAGAACAGAACAGTCAACTGCCATTGCTCTAAGGAAGACACATGAGTCATTGGATTTTATTGCAAGTATAAAAGGCGAACCAACTATTCATGTTTTATCCTGTTTCACACGATTTAGAATTGCAGAAGGCTCAAGCTCATCCCAGCTGATTGTGAGCAAAGACATGGTCACTAGTCACCCACAAATACAAAAATAAATAAATAAATAAAGCACTCATGCACATCGAGACCAAGCCAACTACTTATTGAGAAGCCCCTAAATCTGGACTATTGTTCCTCTCCAAAAAATCGAAACAGAATATCCTAAAGTCTTTTAATGTGAAACAGTGTCTGTTGATTTAGATGAAAGTCAAACATTATCTCCTAGAAACCACCATCAGAGACCTTGTCATTTCTTTTTTAAAATCCATAATATTCCCAGCCTTCTAATTTATGTCATACAACTACACACTGACCAAGCCCCAATCAGCTGACAACCTCATCCAGTGGTCTCTATCAGTAAAAATACACATCACGCAAAGTCTGCAATTCATGCAACCATGTTCACAATGTGTGGTACAGAAGCGTCTACATGTGCTATAAACCATCGATGGAGCTGTACGCTGTCTGTCCCCAGGAGTTAATTATCTCATCCACTAGAGAAGAAGGCCTGGATCTTATTACTGGAGCAAACTGAGAACAAATTGGAAGCCACTTCCACGCTCTCCTCTCCCTCCCTTCCACCCTCCCTCCCTCCCGCCCCCTGCTCTTTAAGGGGCCCGTTTTATAGCATCGGTATCTATTCATTAATTTTTTTCCCTAAACATTGCTGTTCTTTATGTTCGCTTTTTGTTCTATTCATCTTGAGGTGGCATGATCAGATCGTAAAAGGATTAATCACGAGCGGCACAACAATCATCTTTACGTGGATCAGCTACCGTATTAGATATGCACACAACTCCCTCATAAAAACATGAGAAACAAAAATATACCGTGTGTGTGTGTGTGTGTATGATTGCCTCAGTGTTATCAGTCTACTCTATCAGAACGGAACAGTATGAGAAGCTAACAAACGCAGAGAATGGTAGTGCATCCCAAAATCAAGCATGATTAGGCGTAGCGATCCAACAAGGGTAATTACTGTGGAGCTGGAGGAGGTAAGCTGGGGAGCGACACGGGGACGCCGGGGGCTTGAACATGTCAGAAACGGCCCTACATCGTTTGTCACGCTCCAGATTTGCATTTCCAGCAGCGAGGGCACGGGGAATCAAGGGTGAAAGATGTGGCTGGAATAATCAGCGACTATGCCTTGAATTAACAAGCACTTGCAACTGAAGACAGAGAAGGAGTGTTACATGGCGAGACGCTGAACATCCACACTACTGCAGGGACTTTGTCCGAGACAGGTTTGATTTGCTGCCACTGATTTGGGATTCCCTCTGAACTGTGTCAGGACTTTCACTGACCCCCTTCCAATTTTTAGTAATGGCCATCTTGGGGGTGCCTCTCTCCCCCCCTGTGATCAATGAGTGCTCGGCACAGCTCAGTCTTAAACATAGACCCTTAGGAAGTGTATTGATCCATGTGTCCATAAACACAGGTCCTAAGGCCCAGTCAAGCTGTTCTTGGCGTGTGTATAGGCGGAGGTGTGGGAGGTGCTCTCTCCCAGAAGCACTTTATTAGCATGGTCATAAAAGTGCCATTGCCACTAAAAAAAGCAGTGAGGCCCAGACCCCCACCCTCACTTTCAGCTGCCTTCATGCTGCCATACTCCTTTGTTTGAGTTTGTACATGCTAGATGTGCAAAGTGGATCCCTTTGGAGGTATAATCAGCCTCCTGCTGAGGTAGCTTTCTCCTCAAGCCCCACAGCCTTTTGGCCTTTATAGCTTTTCATCCACCACCACCACCACCACCACCCCCACCACCCCCCAATCGTAAATGTGCACACAGCATTGACTTCCATCCATCTTTTCCTGTCTTTTTTTTATCCCTCTCCTTTTTTCCCCAGTCATTGCAAGAAATATATGCATCACTCCCCCCCATGTTGTAGCAACAGCTGCAAAAGCAGAAAAAGAGAATCTGGCTCAATAAAAGGCTATCTATCCATTCCTATTGCGTTTGGTAACACTTGCAATAAAGTCTTTGTTTAGTCTGATTGCATGACCACCTCTTTGTTGCACTTGACACAGACTTCTTCCCACTATGCGGCTGAGGATTTGACTTGTAAAGAATATGAACAACACCGTGTCAACCCTCATGCTCTTGAGTTCAAAGCCGTCTCTCTTTTTTTGTTTACGAGTCAGAATTACAGAAAGGGAAATTAGCATATGAATGTAACCAGTAGTAAATTATACTTGAAAATATTTACCTACTGAGCTGGAAAAAGAAGAAAGCATGACTGTGTTAGAAGGTAATATAATTATGGGAAAGGTAGAAAATTGAAGTTTACTGCTAATTGCAAGAATATGTCAGAAACTTTGAAAAGTATTGTATTTGCGAAATGTGAACAACATGCTTGAAATTAAAGACTCAACAAAACTGTGATTTCTGTGTAGTCACTTATTTCTGTTAAAAATGCTCTGAAGTCAAAGAAAAAAATATTCTTGTTTGATTGATATTTTCAGTAGTGAACCCCAATGCATTTTGATTGAATGCAGAATTAGTAAAAAAAAATTTTTTAATTAGGAGCAACACAAATAACATATTACTGTAACGCTAGCCGTTTCAGCACTAATGTCCTAGTTACTGATTACTATTTTGAAAGTAAAAATGCAGTTCCAATGACATAAAGGTCTGTGAGCGTGTTGCCTTTGACTTTAGGAGATCAGTGGGGTCCAAAATAAAAAAGAAATTAATAAAATATAAAAAAATGTGGAGCATCCAGAAAACCAGATAAACAAAAGGGCCACGCTGTGTAGGTAAATTATGGTAAATTGTTCTCACTCACTTGCAATCCTGCATTGATTTAGTTCTGTCATTTGTTCTTTGATCAGCCATGTTTTGTAGAGAAGCCAACTGAGCGCTTGATGGTTAAAGTATCAGTAAAGCAAGTCTTATTTTCAAAAGGTGGATGACCCCCTGAGCTAGTTTGTTCCACATATTGTTAAAACTCAGAAGTACAACACTGTCAAGTTGCATGCATGAAACATATTGATATTGTCAGAACTTGCTGCGGGCTATTTTAAAATGAACCACTGGTCACAGTTGGCCCGTAGTTTGGAAATCTCTGACTTTGAGAAAAACTGTTGGATTGCTTCTTTTTGTCTTTCTCAGCCCTGCTCCCTGAGGCAGCTGCTTCTATCGTGCCGTGTCTACCGCTGACCCCGTGATAGTGGTTTATTTGTTTCCTGTTGTCATTGATATTTGTTTGTTAATCTGTTTCTTTGGGAAACAGGTGCCCAGTTCAGCATGATTGCTGAACCTTGCAAGGAGAGCCGTGAAGCTGAATATATCAGCCTTTAGCAATGTCTAAATAATACAAAACGCCAAAATAATGTATCTGTATGATCATTTAACTGCTGAAAAATGAAGGTTATGTCAGTTTGATAAAATAATTGGCAAAATTCTTTTGAAGCGGTAACTATTAACTGTATTCAAGTAATACTTTTTAGTCATTTGACTATCACTGGTAACCCAACATTTGGTACCTTGGTTACACAACATACGGGTGGTAGTTTGATGTGAAACAACTTCAGAATTTATTGACAATTACTTGCCAAAAATCAAAAGATCCATCAAGAAAAAGCCCACATAAACAAGTGGGAAATTTTCTATGGGTTCTTTGATGCTGTATTGAACGAATCTCTTTACAACATCGGCAGTATTTTAAGACACGATGAACAGTTGTCAGTCGGTCTTTGACAACAGCGAATACAAGTCCCAACTACAAGTTCAGTGCATTGACGCATCACAGCAGTGGCCATAGCAGCAAGTCAGACAGATGGATTGGCATGATGACAAACTGTCAGCTGCCTCTGTGTATAACATCTTATAAAACTATAAAATGCCAAATAAAACTACCCCCCAAAAAAACCTCAGTATATCTCGGTCATAGTCAGTACACTTTCATCGTAAGACGCATCTGACAATCTCTTTGGCAGACACAGAAGGCAAAGAAAGAAGAGCATCAAGTCAAGAGAGACAAAGGAGAACTCGTCGCATTCCAGCACACACGCAAGCTGTGATCATGGCTGGGAGAAAAGACCGTTTTTTGCAGAACTTCCTATTCATAATGAATAGTCAGGCACACAAAACACTGTGTTGGCACACTCAGCCAGGCTGCTTCCGAGTGCTTGTTAAACAAACTGGTCCCACTGGCTGCCGGTGCTCTGTCACTGTGTCTGCTCGTGGGTCCCTCACTGCAACACTGGTGATTTCCCCAGCCACTGGGCATGATGCAGTGACTATGCCAAGTGTGGTCAAAGAAGCCACATTGTGGTGAATTGAAAAGATGCGGCAGAAAGAGGTAGATGTGAAATGAAGAACTGAGACAATGAGATATAAGAAGCTTTGCAAATCATCATTGAGGCTTGTGGACACAACAGCTCGAGGTCAGTCCATCAGCCTGCACACTGACTCTGGAGAGAAGGAGCATTAGAAAATGCCCTGTAGTGCAACCACAGCTCTAAACCTCTATCACCCCAGAAAAGGCAGCAGGTCTTCTGCTTTTTGTTTTCTTTATTGTTTATTTCTCTTTCTGTCCCCACATGCTAAGCTTCTTAACAATGCAGCCAAATTTGCTTGATCTCCTAAATTCATATTTACTGCAATTGTGTTCCAGAAGATCAAGAACATACACCAAATCCATTTATGGTGCTAAATCCATTGTAGTTGGATAAAAAAAAAAAAAAAAAAAAAAGGAAATGGGAGATTACAATTTCATGCCATGGATTAATGCGTTATTCACCGGATGATTAATGTAAAGTGTGAAATCTAAATACTTAAGTAAAAGTGATATGCTGCAAATCAAAGAGACCACTTGAACAGAAATCAACAAACTCAGTGACGAAGTGTAAAAGGTTTGGAAATTGTTTAACATTGTGCTCATTGAGTGGTACGCTTTCTATTTCACGTGGCCATTTTCAAAGTAAAAATAGAACGCTTAATCTTCCCTAAAGGGAGATCTTGCAGTATAGGAGCGTATAAAAACATTAGAGAAGGAGGTTAGTCCATTAGTCTTTTCTTTTTGCTCCTATCAAGAGCAGAGATGAGATGACACGCTGTCATTTTTATTCTGAGATGGAGTTTTTATCTATCCATCCATCCATCTATCCATCTATCCATCTATCTATCTAGATGAGTGTTTTCTGCGCCAGCACCAGTATTAATTGTCATACTAAAACATAGCTGTAAAACATATTATTGTGTATCAAATCATCTGTTCTTGGCTTTCCTAGGGGTCGAAGGATAACACCCTAAAAAACCACAAGCCCTTCAGTAACTGTTATTATTTCACTCTGTTTTCCTGTGCTGGTGTGTTGGAGGTGGCTGATTATGTTGTTTTCCTCTGTAGCAATTCAAAATTCCCTCATACTAATGAACCACAATAACCAAGGAGAGAAAAAACTGCTGTGTATTCCCTTCCCAACCGCTCAGAATATCAAAACAGCTCAAAAAAGAACGTTGACCATCCATCGCTGTGCAATTTTTTTGAAACCTGACCTTTTTATAAACTGGCTTGTTTTGTTTATCTTTTGATATGTGTCAGGCTGGGAGCAATGGCTTAAAGAGCTGTAATTCAGGAGCACATTGTAAATTAATGCACATTTGCCCACAATTAAGCATGTGCTCCAAGGGCACTCTAGCAGAGCACTTTGTATTCAGTGTTTAATGGCACTATCTTTGTTAGTGACCCATATCAGTGCTCTTGCTCATGACTATCTGAGTTTAGAAGCCTGCAGCGAGGCCTTCAATTGCCTTTCACTGAATTGCACCCATTGAAAGCAGTCACAGCATTTCATTCTGCTTCAGCCTAGTGGAGATATTACGCAGATGAAAGCGTATAAAAGATTATTAAAACATCCCGCCACGTTCCGAGACGCTGCACAAAGAAGCATGTCATCATGACGCAGGAGCAATTGAGTCCCAGCATAGCGCCTTATCCCCGAATACAAACAAGGCGCACGTGTAGCTAATCTTTTCCTTTTAACCCCGCCTCTCATGAGCCCCCACTGCCACTTCACGCACTCCAAAATCTGTTTGAGAAAACACATGCTAGTATTACGCTTAAAACCTATGACACCCTCTGAGGGAGCTTACAGTGTCATTGTTATTTTAATGATTTTTGTTTTCCCCTCCCACAGCTGCCACCTCCTCCAAGCGTGCAGGCACATTCACAAACTCAGACATGCATGTATGCACACCCACAATCAAAGGCACAAACACATGATATATATATAGAGAGAGAGAGAGAGAGAGAGAGAGAGAGAGAGAGAGAGAGAGAGACAGAGACAGAGACAGAGACAGGAGCACAGAGACATTCAGAGTCAGAGACGTATATAAATTATCCATCTTTTTTCCTGAAGCCGGCTTGTGCTGACAGAGCTAAGAGTCTTTATGTATTTTTCCTATTAAATTGGAGGTTGAATCTTAAAGCGTGATATTCTCAGGCAGTCCCGCCACCAACAACTTAGTAGAGTACACGCTATCATCGCTGTCTGTCATTCTGTGAAAGCAGATGTCTATTAGGAGGCATTTCCATAAATCTAAATTGTAAAGGGCCTCACCGAGAGAAGAGGGAATCCTCGGCGGGCAAAGAAAACAAACAGAGTGGCATGCCAGCAGAGCACACAGGATCAGATATCTCACCTCGGCTCTATATACACACTGGAACAGAATCAGGCTCCTTGATTGACGCCATACACATTTATTCGAATAGCAGGGGATCAGCCATTCTATAAGCATGCCGTGTAAGCCTCACTACGCTGTCACTTTGAAAGTCAATGAAGTAGCATAATGAAAGCTGTTATGTGGAGGCATTCAGTTACACAACATGAAACGTAAAGCAGCTGTGGTGTGTTACAGTGCTGAATATGAACCGTGTCCGAATCAATTATTAAAGACAAGAAGTATACAGACACTAACATCCAATCATGTACATGCGGATCATTGAGTAGTGAATGCAACGTGTGAAGAAATTTGACCCGACTGATCTCCTTACTAAAATGACAGTCAATTCAGTGATGATACCCTGGTTAACTGTGAGCGAAACCGTCAGCATCACACCTGCACATCTGAGGCGCCTTCTTTCTGGACACGCGTTATGGCAAACTTACGAGTCGCTGAAGCAGAAAAATGGACTTGGCAAAATGAAATACTTGGCTGGTGCACCAGGTAGCAGGTGTAAAGGACAGCCAGAGGGGCAATGGTGTGAATGAGCAGGCAATTGTGCATGCCTGTGTGAAGTAGACTAGAATGAGTTGAATGAATGGCTCAGTTCGTCTGGCTTTTCTAAAATCAGATTATGTAAACTCAAAGTCATTAACATGCTGTAACACTGAACGTAGTAAGGGGAGGGTGGACTCCAGTGAGGGCAGCCAGGCCAAGAGAAGTCATATGACATTAACCCACACAAGGTCAGACCACAGCATGACCTGTGCATGCAGACCCATGTGTGTGCACATGCAAGCACAGGCATCACTGTAGCATGTTTGTCTGCACACTGCTTCGGGTTGATGTATTTGCTTTGTTTATCAACAGACTTTCCCTGTCGAGGTGTTATCTGCCTATCGCCACAGTCTGCTAAACAAAGCTGGTCTCTGACCTTTGGTGTTCAGCTGTCCAATCAGGAAGAGGCTCCAAAGGACCCAACCTTCTGTCAAATAATCATACTAAATCTGCAGTTAAGCACCACCAAACTGCTATGCGAGTGAGCTGAAATGTGTGAGCTTAATTGCTTGTTCCATGGCGTGTGTGTGAAACGTTGCATGCAGACGGATGAAGATCACATTAAAAAAAAATCTAAAATAAGTAAGGCTTCTATTTGAGGAGCACCATTAAAAGTACCTGCTCAATATTGTGATGGTTTGTTATATTCAGCCAAAACAGATTTGATCCATTGATGGAAGAGTTCCTCGGGACCTGTGAAGGTGTCTTCAGCACTGTTATTGAAAAGTGATCCTTCTTATATTTGGGGTATGAAAAGATTTTTAAGCGAGGATAGTTTGCACCTCAAACATAAATCATCCTTAGACCAAGTCTGACTATTTGACTAACCCACAGTTTTCAATCAAATCATGATACATTCAATACAACTGCTTTGCATTTAACTTGATTGTAGCTGATTAATTTTTCCACTGGACATTATTCATGTTTGTGAGCATACCTTTACTCATCTTTGCTGTGTTGAACGATAAGCATTTGAACCAGCATCATCAAAACACAAAGGAATACAAGACATTGACTAAGCAGCAACAGTCGAGCTTATCAAAACCATATAACTTTGATTCTTAAGTAAACATACAATTACATTATGCAGAAATGAGTAAAACCAAGGGCTGGGCTCTCGATGGTCATCGGTTTTTCTCCTTCAGGGGAAATCAATTTCCCACTTTTACCTTGGACAAAGAAATCTGACTGATCTTTTAGGAGTTCATCAAGTGATCTAACTAGAGAAAAAAACTAATTACACTGATGCATAAAAGCAGATTAGATTCTGATTGCTTGGCTTTAATATGTGACAGTCATCCAATGCAAGTGAACTGGTGAAAGAAGATCTCCTATGTGACTCACTGACAAAATGACGGATTTTCTTGGTAAGCCGGGTTACACAGCTGTGATTGAGCTCAGCAGGTCTGGGTGGTACTCCTGCTCCAATTCAAAAAGGCTCGTCTGCGGAACAGCTGAAGCTGTAAGTGGAAATTGGAGCTGGATATTGAACTCTTGCATCTCACAGTAAAAAAATGTGTAAAAAGGACGCCACAGTCACCCGCCACCAGGCCGCAAGATGACTTTGATGTGAGTAAGCAGCTTCCACTTATTTCACCTTTCAAGGAATCCGAGGTCCCAAGTTAATGTATTTGAATGTACCTGCAGCTACAAAACTCTGCTCAATACATAAATGATTTCTCCCCCTTCAAGTGTTCACTATTAATAGAGGATAGTCCAAATAAAGACATCGTAATGACCAATCCCAGGGTGACATACGTTGAAGTTTTAGTTTTACTGCTGATCAATGAACATCCCTGTGTATTCACTGGCTCACAGCCCTCCTGCTTCCTCATGTGTCTCATTGAGATCATAGTGCACAGGCACGGCTCAGTGGTCAAAGCAGCTATTGCTGAAAGGATTTAAGGAAGTGGGGAAGTATTGGGAGGGATGAGGAAAAGGGTAAGAGCAGTAAAATACAGCAAGACAGGAACCAGATAAGGCAAAAGAAACTGTGAAGGACTGCCTGCGAAAATGAGCGACAATGACGGAAAACAGCCGCAAGTTTAAGAGCGTTAGATAGATTAGATGAAGAAAGATTAGGAGAACAAGGCGTACAATGGAGGAGAAAAAAAGCAAGAATGACAGAAAAAAAGAATAAGAAGCCATGCAGTCATTATTTCAGCCCGAGTAACAAGCCATCACAGCCACAGCAGCAGCCACAGCTTATGTGGAGCAAATTTGCTGAGCCCGGCTGGCACACTCAAGTAAGGGTCAGTCAAGGAATGAAAAGGATAAGGAGAGCAGAGACATGCTGAGAAAAAGGAGGTGGGCACAAATTCAAACCAGGACTATTCTGTTGGCCTAAGTGTATACTATATGTACTCATTACACAATGAGAGACATGTTATTTAACTCAGCAGACGCCAGCCAAAAATCCAAAATGGTTATATAAGAGTTTCTGAGGGGAGGAAAAAATGATGGGAATCCTGTCAATCAAAGTAATCCCTTCAATTTTTCTTTCCTGCTACTGTTTCATCTAAGGACAGTACAATATAGCCTGCAGTTCTATAATCACACACTGACTGAAAGGATGAGGCTACGCTGGCTTGGCTAACAACCCGGCACTGGAAACTCAGCAGGAAACTCTTCTTCTGAACACTTCCATCAAAAACATGGTAAAAGACGTAAGAGCTCACTATGAAGAGCTTAGAAAGGATAGTCTACAGCGGTAAGATACTGTATTCAGTCATTTCTGAGTGCGGGGACATACATTCTCCACAGGCTGATATCTAACTCTGAACAGTGCAAACAGGGCAAGTGATGTAATAGAAACATGCGGCTGTGGACACTTGCCCGGGCAGCTGCAGCTCTATCCATGCTAAAATCAATTATCTGTCAATGCCATTAACATGACAGTAGAGCATGTATAACCTCCATTGGCCTCCGTCATCTGAAACCTCCAACAGCTATCTGGCAGCATGCATGACCCCGGAGTGCAAAGGGAAAACTCTCCAAGAGTGAGAAGAACACAAAACGTATCATCACTTTTCTTCACGTAAATAGCAAGAGTAAGTCAGTGATTCATCTCAGCTGTCAGTCGACTGATGATGTGTACCACTGCCAATGATGTCCTCATGTTTACCGTTTCCCTTTGTCCTTCCTGCAATGCTGTGCGCCACAAGGCTAATTTAATTCATTGTCCTTATCCAAGGAAGAGGAAAGTTTTCTGTTGGGCTCACTGCACAAGGTTAATAATGTTTACAGCTACTGTATGCACGGGTCTTCGTGGTGATTTCAACAAACACAGCAGGACTATATAAATAAATACGTCTCCCTTGCAGATGTGAAAAGGTTCCCGCTGTTGCAACGGAACCATAAAGATGGAGCCATCAACAGGCATACAATATTACCCTCCACGCATGCTTCACTGCATGTTGTAGTCCTCTTATAAACCCAGTCTGTTCAGGGTCAGCAGTAGCTCCTTACACACATACACACAATGTCACCTTATCTCACACTCATGGCTTTGATTTACAGCATAGGAAGCACATGTATGGAGTTAGACCGCCCAACCCCAATGACCCCCTTTTCTTCTCTTCAAAGTGTGCCCAAAGTATAAACATCACAGCTTGTCCGCCCACCGTCTGGTCTCCTATCTTCTCACCAAACTTGATTAGGGGACAGAGAAAGCTAAACATTCGAATTTGACCAAAAGCCAGACAGCCTACGTGATCTCCCAGCTGCAGATAAGGCTCCGTGTGAAGAATAGGGGAGAAAATGAACCATTTATGATGGCTGTTTGTTCACAAAGATAACAACCCTTCGGAAACTTTTGTCATCAAAATGTTGCAAAACCATAAAAGCATTTCACTCAGCATTTTATGATTGTTATATTTTGCACACTTAAATAAAGGAATCAAATAAAATTTGTGTGGTGGTTGTATCGTTATGTAAACTGCAGGAGGAAGGAAACCTTTACTTATTGTGTTCAGGACCTCCTGTAATCACAGGTCTAATGTTGTCTGCCTCTCAAACACACAGTACCGTCTGAGGACCATTAAAGTCTATTTTCAGGACCTCTCTGCTGAGGCATATATAACAGATGCACTATCACACTTTCGCAAAGCGTTCAGTCTCTCTCCTGTTCGCGCCGTCTGTTCCACTCTCTACCTCAGCCTGGTAGAGGCGCGCTCTAATTTCATCAGAGGTGATAAAGCACCACAAAATCAAGTCTGCGGCTAGTTACTTAGCCCAATCTCCCCTTGGATGAGAGGCAATACCAGCATGTGGTGAGGAAATTGGGTGCTTACCCACACAGTGAGGATACAGGCCTTGCAAGCAGAGTGCAGTAGTTTCTGCGGCGACTTGGAGAACAAACCACAAAACAAAACAAGGACTCTCATCTTTATGTGTGTGTGCACATCCAACAGTTTCGGTGTGGCAACAGGCTGGCTGGGGACAAGTGGGACCTACTGTATATACTGTATGCAAAGAAGGCAGTAACATACAGTATATTCAACCAGGGAATATTGACTTTCACCTCACTGAATAAATTTGCAAGAAACATACTAGAAACATACACACTGTTCATCTCTTCATTCATTTTCTATACTGCTTTATCTATCTTAGTCGGCTGAGATCGGCTGCAGCTCCCTGTGACCCTGTGTGCCAAAGCATTGTTAACCATGGACAGACCACCACTCCATCACGGTTCAAACATGAAGAGAAAGCCACAAAATCATTTTGACACCAATTTTATTTTAATTGCATGTCTTTGTGGGAGGGATTTAGAGTACACAGAGAGAGTGTATGCGTGCACAGGGAGAACATGCAAACTGCAAAGAAAAGCCTTCAAATCTGAAAGATTGTCTCACCATGAGTGGAAACCGCTAAACAGCGATAAGGCAAGACAAAATGAAATTCTCTGACAGTATTTTCAAAAGCTTCTTCACAAAACTTCAGAGGCCAAAGTTAGAAAACTGTTGCCACAGACCGCAGCGCAGAGAAAAAGCTTACAATACATTTGTATGCAAGTTCAGCAAGGACTTGCAATAAATATGAATAATAAAACAGCAGCAAGCACTGCAGTGAGCATTAACTCGGTCTAGCGCATGCCGGGTGTATAAAAATCCACCTGATCACCCTCTGGAGAGTGGCAGCTTCTGCCAGGCCACTCCAGGACAGGACGGGATCGGATGGGACAGAGCTCAGAGAGCGAGCTGGCTGGCTGGCTGGCTGGCTCACGGAGTGACTTGCTGGATCAGTGCTGGATCAGTGCTGAAGCGCGCATGCATGCCTTCCGGCCTGTTCCGTGTGAACCCCCGTACAGGATGCAGCGCTGGCTGAGATACGGTGGAAAATCAGCACTGGCTGGCTTCCTGTGAGTCGAGCAGGCATATCACCACAGCAAGCACTTTTGTTAAATACCCAGAAGATTTCAGGACTGTTGTGAAAGTTTGCTCAACATATCCGATGATTTTATTTTTATTTTTTTAAGGAAACAGCTGTACTGCACGACTGGATTGAACAAGACAAGCATCTTTGTTTAATTTGTTTGTACTTATGTGGGTTTCAGTTGAAACATACTGTAAAATTGTAACGGTGTAGACACATTGTGTGCCCGGGAAACATGCATCCACCCATGTTTCTGTCCCTCCATCCATCTTCTGATCTAGCTGTGTGTTTTATGCCGTCACCATTTTACAAACAAAAAGTCATATCATAAATATACAAATAAAAATGTATCTTCTTCCTTACGTATCAGGGGCAATACAGAATTGTGTAAATAATCCATAAGTCCATCCTTAACAGTGTTTTAAGCAAATTCAGGATTTGGTGAAGAGCTGGCAGATGCCAGCTGACTATGAATGAAATACAGAATGAGACAAACACACTTACTGAGACAATACGTAATCGACAACTAGTCAAACTAGCATGTCTTTGGGTGGGGTGAGGAAGCTGCAGAGCCATGCGTGAATGCAAAGAACATGAAAGCTCTGAAGAGAAATGTCTACCGAGGGAGTACAGAATCAAACGTGGGTCTTTTGGCAGTGAACTGACATTGCTAACCACTACACAATCACCCAGCCAACATGAATCCCATGTGTTTATTGCACACGTGGCAGACTTGTTCCCTGCCTGAGTTGTAGTAAGGGAGGAGGTAAAAGGGACAAGCATCACAGTGATGTAGGTCTGCAGTGAAAATACAGAATAACAGTTCAAGGAGTTATTCACTATTGTTGTGAAGTCTAATCATTGTGTATTGTTTTACTTAGAACAGAAGGGACGGTGCATCTTTTGTATGCCTGCGATCATCAACCACTTTGAGAGAAAATTGCAAAAGATCAAAAGGGGAAGAGATCCAATACTCATTATGTTCAAAGTCAGGGGAGGCAGGATGGAGAAGAGAAATAGTCCAATGGATCTAAACATAAAGGCTATTACTTGTCTAGCATACGCTCCCACCTTCACCCTCCATCCTTCCTTTCCTTCTGTCATTGCACCTGCAGTAACCCTGGGGTGGGTATCTGCCCTTTTTTGGTGAACCAAGGAGAGCCAAGCAGCTTGAAATGAGGTAGAGGTGACTGAGGCAATTGTGGCAAATGGACACATCTGAGATGCACATACTGTACAAGGCTCCTGACTGTCAGAGCTATATGAAAAGCTACTACAGCCAGTCCACTACATCAGTGAACCTGGGAGTAAGTGCTTCACACTCATTTTCACAGGCCAGAGATTCCTGAGTCTGTCACCGCCACCCTGTAGATATAACATGGAGACAGCTGAGCCATCCATATTCTCCAGGCAGCCACTGGAGAGCATCTTTTATATGTGGCTGCGGAGCTTCATACCGCTGTCTGTCAGTATTTTTCTTGTCCTACATCTTGATCGAGTCACCCAGAGATAAGGCGTGGGTCTCTGGAGAGAACGTCATTGGCGTAATCACACATACTTGCATGTGCATGAGCAGTATTGTGCATGTTACTAAAAATTTGAACTTGGTTACAGTTATTAGTTATGCCATTAAGAATGGGAGGGATTTCAGATGTCTTAATATTGAGTGATTTGTTGTATTATAGCAGTGCCACTATGGCAGATCAGCTGAGCAGTCAACACTCTGTGGGTCACTTTAATTAGAGATTGACTCATTCAGTTCAGCTGAAAGAAAGCGCTCTATAATCTCAACGTTAAACAAAATTACCACAGGAAGCAAAAAAAAAAAAAAAACTACAAACATGGAGGCAGCAGGCAGCATCGTATTTACTGATTATTTAAGGATGCTGATGCATCACATCACAGAGCTTTCATCTTGCTGTCCATGAACATGGGTTATGTCTGTATTGATGATGAGCCCCTCCAGTAAACAGTTAAGTGAAACAGTTAAGAGGACAGCTTCTGCTAAAGTAACAGTCGGTGGATGAGCAGGAATTTGAGATAAATATCAGTGACTAACAAGCTTACAGAAACTCTAGTCACTGTAACTTGTGTTGCTATTTAATAGAAGTAACCAATAAGCAAACATGCAATACGTGATAATGTGATATTAATGGGAATATAATTCATTGCACCTTTCTGTCATGTATAAAAGTCTGTCATTGTGAATTTGTAGGGCATAAATACACAGCTCATCTCAAGTTAAGTCAGAATTTTGCAATATGAATGTTGCAAAAGTTGAAATCGCATTTGCAGGTAGTTACAAGGTGTGTTACTGCCAAAAGTGGTAATGCCCCAATAAATGTGCTTTACAACACCTTATTCCTCACCCTACACAGGGTCTTGAAAATAATGCTGACAGTCAGAACAGGACTTACTCCAATGCAGCTTTGGTATGAAGTAATTCTTACAACGCTTTGATTGCATGTGAAAATGTTGGACAAAAGAAATACTTGCACAAAGAGCTTAAGTGTAACAGTTCTCTGGTGGAGTATCCTTCGTTTCCTTAGTCGCCAAATTACATTTACAAGCACAATCTCTCTCTATGTCTCTCTCTCCGTCACAAGCTGATTGCAGCGTTTTGCTTTCTGAGCGTTAAGTTTGATCAAAGTCTAATCTTTGCTTGTAAGATGATTAAAATTAGCATCTGTTTCATTGTTAGAAGAGCGAGGCGGCCTGGGACCAGATCCCACAGTGCAAGACGGAAAGGAAAAAAAAAATGTAAAGACCGATAGGCGAAAAGAAAATGATGAGAAGAAGAGCAATAAAAAGAGAGAAAAAGCAATATTAAAAAAAAAAAAAAACATATGAGGAGGTGAAGAGTATTACCAGTAAGAGCAATAACAAATTCAAGAGGAGCATTCCCATGCTTGGTCAGTATGGCTACTGCCAGACCCGGGCAGTCCGAATTCCTCTGTGGCAGCTTCTACCTCATAGTAACTTTTTCCTTAGACCACACACACAGATGACGAAGCAGGGAGAGGGATGCTGTGGTTTGATTTCTTTAAAAGCGATCATGATGGTCCGAAGGTTTAGTGAAGCAGTAAAATGAGGTTTCCACAAGCAAGCCAAGGTCTCTTCACTGAAATCTTTCATTAATTAGTATGCTATGGAAGAAGACATGAAGGAAATGATACCCACGTTCAGACTTAGCATAAATGCACCCGTGGGTAGCCTGGTAATTTCTGTCTGTGACCAGTTTTTTCAGATGGGGGAGGAAAAGAAGGTAAACTGTGGGGTAGAGGGCTTGGCAGTCACCCCGTTAGCCAAACAAAAGACCCCTACCGCTTATAGTGGGGAAAACATATAATCATACTCCAGCAAAAAACTGCAATAACAGGAAAGTGAAAAACGATAAAAATCGACTGTTTGCTACCCTCGAGAAAATGTAACCAAGGGGAAAAAAAGGCCCATTCAGCATTTCATCAGTAACACAAATAGGAGCAGCTGGGGCAGACTAACATGCTGAAGTGGGCTAATTAGGACACTTGGTGGTTGGTTCGCTGCTGTTTCAGTCTGGGTAGGAGCGACTTGGAGTGAACGAGAGCGTTTTCCCATTAGTCTGGAGTAATGCGCTTCCACTCACACCCACGGTATCTGAAGGCCTATACTCTGGATTGTGAGACTGCTGAAGCAGCGCGGGGTACTCAGGTATTCCCAAACCGTCTGTTCCCTTTAACTACCCCGGTGCAAATGGTAGTTATATACCTCTGTCTGGCACGCAGCGGCCTTGAGTTCTGTGAAAACAGATTTGGCTTCCTGTTCCGTCCCTCCCTTACAGTTTCCTCTGCTCTTCCTGTCTGACTCAGTATCACAAGTACAAATCCCAGACCTCCTTGTTTCTTCCTTTGTTTTGCAACAGAGGCTGGGAATGCTGTGTTAACTACAGAGGCACTGTGACCCCTCGGAGCACTAAAACTGACCCCTGATCCTGGTATTTGCTGCACTGAATCGATAGGTTAAGGCGGTTTATTGGAGGTTTCATCACAACAACAAATGGCTCCTGGTTTATCCCTTTCCAAAATCAACATGATGCAGGCTGTCTGCGGCTCTATATTTAAAAGTGTGGCCATCCCAATTATGGGATTATGAAAATTCAGTCCGTTATCGACATATTTCCAATGAGGATTTCTTGTGTGAGAGCTTGTGAAAGACATCTATTGCTCTGTGTTTCAATTCAATTAAGTCATACATCCAAACCACGAATGCATGTTAGATAGCGTAGTAATTCTGCAACTAATTCAGCTCCATTCCTTTTTTTTCATTTAAAGACTTTCCTTGTAAACAACCTTTATTGCCAAATGTTACAAGCAGCTCTGATATCAAATTATCTTAGACACAGTTTTCCGTCGTAGCGGCAGCCCATTTTAAGAGAATTGCAGTAAAATAACATGGAGACGACTGCTGCAGTTAAATCAATCTGGAAATCCTTCTGTCTGCAATTTTGCTCTATTTTCCTCGGCTCCTCTTTCTGTGATCGGTTGCATCAAGTAGCGCACAAAGACAGGTGGGGTTGTTTACCTTGACACAAAGCTACTGTACATGTTCAACGCCTCGGGGATCCAGACGAGCAGACACACAGCCGTGCAGCTTTTCAGACCTTAAGCCATTGAAGCTACTAATGCTTTGTACAACACAACCCACAAACAGCGTAGCCTTGGTAAAGTAAACAAAGGCAAGGTGTCCTTTATCAGGCTTGTCAATGTCTGCAAGATGACTCTCTCCATGTGTGTGTGCGTGTGTGTGTAGTCAAATGATTGAGTACATGCTTATGTATACAGTACTTTGGATGGTTTCAACTGTGACATGTTGCCCAGCAGCCCCTCCCTGCTTTAAAGCCAAAGCCGTCTCCTAAATTGTCTTTTTGTTTGAGAGAGCAAGGCAGCATGCAGGCCTTGGTTTTAAAAATGAGAAAGAATACAGGCGAAAGAAAAAATGTGCCGACTTCACCCATCACGTAAGCCACACGCCAGTCTCCTCAGGCATGACTTCTCTCCCCCACACATATATATTTATATATATATATATATATAATGAGAGCAGAAATAAGAAATGGGCGATGCAGAGGAGATGACACTGAATAGTGTTAATCACTGGCTTCAGAAAAACAAAAAGGCAAGTGTTTGTTGACGCCCTGCGAAACACTAACTCCATCAGTGCTTAATTGTGTTGTTCAAACCTTCCCTCTTCAGTGATCTGCAAAGATTTTGAATAAAAGCAATCATTAGGGATCTGGAAACCATGCAAAAACAAATTGTTTACTTTTCACACACTGTTCCCCCAAAAAATAACGCTGGAAACATTGCACATGTTTTGTATTAAAATGCTAATTCACCTCACCTATTCACCCCTGTCAGGTTGAACATGTTTTCGGAGAAATGTGGGGGAGGGTTCACACCAGCGAGAGGCAACCAGGCTCATGTAAAGTACTTAACTGTAAACATTGTGCTTACAAGCTCGGAGGAGGATATACTTAATATTCCTACATTTATTCGCCTGTGAGATGAATGAATAAATAAAAAGGTGATTCTAGTGACGCCATAGTGGCGGTGGTAACATGCCAAACATCCACTCAATGTGCCTTCCTGTGGATAATAGCTAACAGCATTAGCTCTCATAGTGTAAATCCCTAACTGTTGCAGATTAAGACAAGAAAGGATGCTCTTTCATTGCTTTCAAGTACAAACCTGCCCGGTCCCTTGCTTTTCTCACTCTCTCCCTGCTTACTCGCCTCCCTCCTTCTACCCCTGGCTCCCATAGGCAGGCAAATGTTTCAGAGCAGTCATATTTAATCAACATCTTCACGGACAACACAGGGAATTCAAGTCCTCCGCCGCTAAAGGCTTGGCTGTCACACTCCGAATAATTGTCTTAGATACCCCTGATTCATTCTCCTTTAACACTACAGAAAAAGACAATGCTTCTTGACTTCCTCGGCGGCTGACGTGTGAAAACGGAGTGGATCTTGATTATGTGTTTTGCATTGTGTGATATCACGTCATGTCATTTGCTCCACACTAATAATTTTCTTTGTAGGTTACATGAAGACGCTGCTGTCGGGCTTCACATTTCATTGGTTATGACAGAAGAAGAATAATGTGTCTGTCTGGACGAGCTCCCGCTGTTCCACTCAGTGCATGCAGTGCTTTCCTTTGATAGCAAAGGGCACTCGGAAGTAAAAGTGGGCAAACAAGAACACCCAACTTCCTCTATTTCATCTTGATGATATAAATACTGCGCAATGTGATTCACAATGGAGATGGTGTTGATTCCATTTGATAAGACAAGAATAGCACTGAGGAGAGAGCTGGGTTTTGGTCTTGTTTAGTACCCTGCACATTTTACAAATTGCTATGCTGATGGTGCGCAAAGCCATAATCCTCAAAGGTCGAGTGAGGTCAAAATCAACAACAAAAGCAATTACATCCACAAAGTGTTATCAACAGTTTTGCCCCAAGCTAGTCAAAAGAGTGACTAGGTATGTTGTGCAGGCTTTGTGAAAAGCTGCCTCCTTTTTTCAAGTATCTTTCATCCCCTTTCTCCTGCTGGCTTCAGCGTGTGGATCAGAGTCATGTATTCATGCATAAACATGGATGTTATCCCAGAGGAGAATTAATTTCCTCCAGCTTGGACACGTATAAATCACCTTGGGCCAAAGCAAAGAGTCTGGTTTTGCCAGACTGGTGGCAGAAGTCTAAAGAAGTAATTCAACTGTATGTTGAAATACTTCTTCACAATGCATTGGGGATCAAACATCCCAGTTAAACACATACAGATCCTTCATGTTTCTGAAGTTGCATGTGCAGTTTTGTAAGTTGAGGCGAACTCACCGTGCTTATTTGATTTTTTTGACAGTTTCCAAGTAAAATTGCCAACAGTGACTTTTCTCATATGTTTTAGTTTGTTGGTTCTACTGTCAAATGAAGATTTTATCTAACGTTTAACATATATAGTGCATTTTCCCACATGCTTTATATTATCAGTCACATTCACCTATTCGCTCACACACTAATAGTGATGGCTGCCATGCAAGGTGTTCACATACCACTAAGAGGATGTTGGGGTTCAGTGTCTTGCTCAAGGACACTTCAACACATAGGGAGATATGGGGGATCGACTGACAACTGAGCTTTAACTGCCACAATTATTGTTTTTATTGCTTCTTTCAGCATCTTTTCAGTTTTTGTTTTTATTGTTACGTATTTGTGACCGTTTCATTTAATTTCTATCACAGCAGCATGAAATTTGACATTGATACATTTTACCTTTAAAGTTCAAAACAATGTCGGTTGAATTGGCAGAAAATGGCAAATCTTGTAGCCAGAAACCGTATTAGTCTCAAAATGATCTTGGTAACAGGAGTGCTGCTGATATCGTGCGCGCGCGTGTGTGTGTGTGTGTGTGTGTGTGTGTGTGTGTGTGTGTGTGTGTGTGTGTGTGTGTGTGTGTGTGTGTGTGTGTGTGTGTGTGTGTGTGTGTGTGTTTCACTCAACAAATGGTAGAATGCGACTGATCATGTGAAGCACATTGAAACATCTCAAGCAAAAAAGAAGTTCACATTTTTTTTTCCCTTCAGCATATGACATATGACTGTCCTCTTGATATAAAGCCGCCAATTGAACTCTTAGCATGAATAGCATAATCCATTACTAGTTTCCTTGCCAAAGTTTCCTCCAGTTATCAGCTGCACTATTTGTCTTGATGCTTCTCTCAACACTGCTAGGAAATAGGATGCCACACAGGCCCCACATCATGTGTTCTGGAGTTTCAAGGTCTTTCATCATCAATTTAACACAATTTACTTTGGTCGACAACTGTGGAAAAAGTTAATCAAGAGGATGTGTGTGTACGTGCATGTGAGGAACAAGATACCAGAGTTGGGGGGGGGGGGGGGGCATTGCTTTTCCAGACAGAGTTTTCTGTTTGCCATCGAACGCGGGAATGAATTTGGAAAGCTTCCTTTCCCATTTTCTTTTCTCCTCCTCTCTGCTGAGGGCTGGCGGTGAGTTCAGGCTCAAGCTTCACAATGTCAGAAGCTATTCACCAAGATAAGGCCACGGCTGACTGGAAAATAGTAACAATGAAGAGCGCACAAGAGTGCAGGTATCTACATGTCACTGAGCCCGAGAGTGCTGTGAGAGAAACTGTGTCTGGATTTCTAAAGGTGTAGGAGGATAAGCCCTCCATATAGAGAGGTCACACACTAGTCTAATTTCAATTAGATCGCCAACATAAAGTTTACCTGCATTGGCAAAGCCCGCGTGATATTCTGACCTTAGCAATTTTATCACAAATCTCTAAATTAGTTTTTCTGCGACTGCAGTTTATTCCGTTTTGGGAACATAGTCAGCAACTTTGAGTGTTTTGTCATAACATGACTCCAAAATTCACATGGTCTCATACTGTAATTAGCAAGCACACCTTCACAAATACAACACTGTGCAAGCATAACATCACCAGAACCATGAAAATCCAGACTTTAAGTATTAGTTATAATACTTTCTTTGTTTTCAGTTCAGTTCGAAAACCATGAATTCTGCCCCCACACGTAACTGAACTGGGCTTATCTTTGGTGCCCCATGCATCAGCCTGAAGAACTCTGGCACTCCCCATTTTGCAAACCACAGTTTCTTCTGCAAATCCATTCTAACAACACTCAAAAAAATTAAGCTGTGTGGCCAAAAAATAAATAAATATGTGAACACAACAACCTGTTGGATTTTACAATTCCCAAGAAAGCACTGGCATTAGGCAATCTTGGGGGAAAAAAACTAAACAATTATGCATTACTTTAAAATAACTGAGCGAGGTAACAGTCATAAAAGGCCAGTTTGAGTTGAAAACAGCTTTAGTTGTAATTGGCCTGCAGTTTATCTAGTAGAGGGACAAAGCTGCTGTTGGCCGGGCTACCCTATGGCACATGAACAGACTAGACAAGCAAAGTCTGCACCCCTTCTCTGCAGTAACCATGGCGACGGTGGCAGTCAGGGGCATCCTCATCACCAGGGGGCAGTGTGGGCACCATTACATGGCGCTGCCCTCACATGCCTACTCTGGTGCTTCGTCTTCCACACAAATAACGCATGTGCCACACGGCCAAACAAAAATAAATCATAATGGACACAAACACACTCTGTTGAGCAAAAATGACTTACACACACACACACACACACACACACACACACACACACACACACACACACACACACACGCACACACACACACGCACACACACAGTCATCTGTTCCTGACAGCTGCCCCTTGGCGTCTAACACAGGCCCCCTCCCACTCTGCCTCTCTCTCCCGCTCCCTTTTGTTGCTCACTTATTGTTGAGTCTCCACCAAACAAAAACGCACATCCTCCCATGACACCAGCTAATTGATTATTGATGGTGCCAGGCTAAACTGACTTATATTCAAATGAAAGTGAAAAGAGGAAAAATGGTGGAGGCGATACTTTCAAACGCCTTTCATGACAATGAAGTTAAGTCAGGGTATTTGTATGTAAAGCTCCAGTTTTCTCTTGTCTCTCTCTTGGCGGCTCTTTGATCTAGCTGCACTGGGCAACATTAGAGGCAGATTTGGATGATAGAGGCTACCCAGGGTGAGGGACACAGGTAGTTTTGTGCAAATTAACCATAGTTAGAGAATACAACTCGCAGTAACCCTGATGACTTGCTGGGGTGACAGTCTGATTTCCAGGAGGCTTGAAGATCAGTGACAAACAAACAGCCAGGCTTGTTATTGTAAGTCCCCGTGCCAGGATTTTCTGCCCTTATCACGAGCATCGCATAATTTTGTTACACGTGGTGACTACGGGATGGCTTGTGACAGCAGAGATCAGATAAAGAGTAAGAGTGCCCGGGCAGGGGGAGAACGTGGAGATGGGGCTGAATGCCGAAACAGGCTGTTGTGTGAAGGAGAGAGACCGATGATTGTGGCGGGCAGATTGAGGCACTGCAGAAAGGCAGGGGCGAGGGATCCTGTCCCATGAAAATGTGTCATGAAGGCAGTTCTATTAACATCTTAATAAAGGCTTCCCAGGCCCTGGAGAGCCCTCGTGAGCAGACTGCCTTCTCCACTCACACAGGGGCCCAAAGCCGCTCTTGCAGCGTGTCAACAAGAGAACATTTAAGTTCTGCCAGTGCTGCATTGTGAGGGTGTTAGACTTCCCAAAGGAGTAGCCTAAATGCCTACCAACAAACATGCTCCACTAAATTCCTTTATTCCCCTTTCGCTCTACTTTCATTTACTGTCCATTTCTCCATCTGTTGGATATAGTGGCCCTACAAAAGGCTTTGTCTCAGCAAGCTGGCAAGCGTCTGGGACAGCAGAGTGCACACAGGGGTCCATTGCTAACTTGCTGCCATCAATGGAGAGAGCAGGATCTGGACTGGCCGCGGCTGCAGCAGGCAGAGGGACGACTGTTAACGCTCCCTGTTGGTCCTCTGATGCGAGGGCCTGTCTGGGAGCTGCGGACACACACACACACACACACACACACACACACACACACACACACACACACACACACGTCTTCTTACACAAAACAGTCAGCAGCCTGACGGGGATGGGGAACCAAAGTCTCTCAACAGGCCGATCAGAGAAGAAAGATCCCAGCGCCGTAGCCACTACCGCAGGAAAGATGTTGTTTTCCCTCCTTTCAAGTCGTCGCAGCATTAAAAAACTACAGTCTGACAGTGTACCATGGAAAATGAAATGCAGAGTGGCATTGATTTTTGCACTCTGTGCTATGTGTTGCTCATACTGGGCAAGCTGCTACTTAACAATGTAGTGGCCTGTAGTCATCAATTTAAAATGGTTTCAACGATTCAATACTTCACTGAAGGCTACACGCACAACTACTCAAGATGATGAAAGCGGCTACAGCAGCATGACCAGACCATTAAATGTAGCCCTCTGGTGTTTTTTAACATCTGCCATTGCGTGCGGATTATCAAAGTGTGTTGCTGCATCTCAGATCTATGATATCTATAGGATTAGAAACAAATAAACGTATCTTTACAAGAGGATATGCAACATTGGAGTCTTTTCACAGGCATAAAGACGGATGACAGATGGGAGTATTGAGTGATAAATCAAGGCAGCACATGTACCACATGTATCGGAGGCTGATTTGATCCACAGTAACAAAACGAATCTTCACAGAAATATAAATTAATAGTCTGAAAATCATTTTGACTTTCAAAATGACCGCCCATTGTTGTATACCTCATATACATAGCCTGATACCTGCCCAATAACAATACATCAGTGCCACTGATGCTCTGAAATGTACTGTCATCTTTAAACCGCATGCGGAGCGCGAGAGTTTTCAGTTTCCACACTTCTGAATCAACATGCACATAAACAAATGTTTGCTGGGATAATCATTGCCTGGAGAAAGCACCGCTGCTGCGAAAACTTGCGCTGCCTTGAAGCATCAGAGACAGGTAGCAAAATCATGTTGTTTACAATTATTATCCAAAGAAGAGACAGCGCGCACAGGAGATGTAAACGCCACAACCTGCCGAGTGGATGAAGAGAAACAGGCGGTTGTGATCTTCTGCTTTTCACCGAAGCCAAACCTCTTCTCAGACTAAATGTTCTCCCTGGCTGCACTCCACTTGATCACTGTCACCGCAGATCCAGATCTCTGTTATGTCAATTCTTATATGTACACTCACACACACACACACACACACACACACACACACACACACACACACACACACACACACACACACACACACACACACACACACACACACACACACACACACACACACACACACACACACACACACACACACACACACACACACACACACACACACACACACACTCGCCATAAATACGGATCCCAGACACAAACATGTGCATAACAAGGCAGAGTGAGTGGAGCGTGTGTGGGTCAAGGAGATTGAGATCTCTGTTGTGACAGCTGGACAGTTGAGAGGTTCAGATAAACAGCCCACAGAGGGAGAAGACAGGGGGCCAATTGCATTAAAACAAACACTCACTATTTGTACACTCCTGCAGATAGGAAAAGGAAGAGCTATATCTCAAGGAGTATGAGTAAGTAAACTCACAAAAACCACCATAATCTGCATGTGTCCACTCGTTTGCCTGGAAGCAAAAGACAGTTTGGATGGTGGGGGTGGCTGTGGTAGTGATAGCGGTGGTAGTGGTGGTGGTGGTGGTGGTGGGGTTGGGAGGTTTAGAATACACAGCCGCTGAGCACATTTGCAGTATTCACTCATTAAGAAATAGGTCAAGGATTCTGCCTGCATGCGTAGCGACTTGTCAAAATCTCTCAAGCTAAACTGTGGCGAGTCCGGCTGCCTTAAGGGGGGAATCCAGAGAGGGGAAGGCAGCGTGCTGTGCGAATGCTGGTTGTGACGCAGCACACAGAGGGGGAAAAAATTAAAGCAGAAGCAACTCATTTGTAAGGAAAACCAGGCAGTTAAATAAAACCGTGAGTAGCGTCATCATAATTGCTGCACAGTCTCAGTGAGAGGCCCTGAGTGGTGTGACGGATTGACGCCTGATAATTAACTCGGCTTTCTGTTTAGGCTTCACGATCGTTCTCAACAGAGGACGCTCTTGAGCCAGAGTTTGTCGCACTTACTGATAGACGCTGATGGTGGCAGTGGCGACAGGCAGTCTCGTACGCAACGCCGATCACCCTACACACTTTTCAAACAGTCTACAGGGAATTCCAAAGGATTATTATCTCAACAGAACGTGAGAAAGGTCACTTATTTAGACGCCACTGAAAGTCAGGCTAAAATATTTATTGTGAAGATAAAATCCTCTCACTGCATGAAAAAATATCTTCTGAGTCTAAGTAAAAACTGCGGTTGATCTGGACGTCCTGAACAGACTTATGCAAATCATGCCGGCAATAAAGACACAAAGCACACAATACGTCTCTGATCGCATAGTGCCACTGTCCATCCAATCAAAATCCTCCAGTCCCCTGCGGAGTGGTGAGGCAGTGAGGCAGTGAGGCAGCAACGTCAACAAAGCTCAATCTAAGTTTGTCCGTTGGAAGCAATTTCACTCAAGTTCGGTGAGGTTAACCTTATTGATCGGATGAATGTGTGATGTGTTGGTTTTCGAACGTCTTTCTTGGAAGGCATGCCTTCAAAGGCATCAAAGCGATTCATTGAGCAGAATCCTTCACGTCTCTGCTTATTTCCTTTCAGACTGAATCGAGATGATCCACAGCAGCTGAGCCACTCTTGAACTGCAATTTTATGATATGAAGTAGATTATGGAATGCTTTTGAATAACCAGAAACTATAAATAAATACATTTCAGATAAAGTTCAAAAACAGTAGTAAAGCCAAGCTTTATAACCGCTGCTAAAGAGCAGACTGGTCAGAAGGACAGCGGCAGCACTATCGGACACCGTTTCTTTTTTTCTTCATTAGATTGGAGTTAATTAGGTGAATATAATCAGCATGTGATAATCAAACCAGTGTGGAGTGCTGGTTTGTTCTTCTAAAGGCAGCAATTTCCACCCTGGTGGTAGCTTTGGGGTCAAACCGCTGTTTCACTTTGAGATGGATATTAAAATAATAACGTGAGAGGGTCACGCTTTAGATGCATGCACACACACACACAAAAAAAGTGATTTCACCCAGAAGAAACGGGGTTTGATTGCAAGGGCAGAGGGATTAATATGCTACCCATCAGCCGTGGCAGATGTAAGTTATTTTCATGCAAATGTAAGGCAATTTTCTCCTTAAGACAACATTTATTTTCTTTAGAGTCATTGTCATGGGTGCTTGCCGGTTTGCTGACGGGTCTGACAGAGAATGAAGATTTGTAGGTGCATCTTCTGAATTGGACAGATTAGGTCTGCAGTCAGTGTGGAATCATAAAGTCACCCCAGTGACTGCAGCGCATCCGGCTGCTTTAAATGTGTTTCATATTGCTATTTTTCACCACTTGAGAAGACAAAATGGGCATGCAAATATGCAGGGTTTAGACACTTCAAGTCGCATATGTGACCGTTTGAGTGCTTCAGTTAACACTAAGTGAGACATTTCATTGTTTGACAATTATTGTATCTACAGGCTCATGGTTCACTTGTTGCAGGGGGAGAGGGGTCCAGATCTTTAGTCCTTTACCAGTCAGCATGAAACATCTAAAATTGATTTATGTGTAGTAATTTGTTACAGATTTAACGGAATATAAATCATTCATGCAAAAGTGCACGCATGTGCAACTTTGCTCACAATAAAGGCAAATTAAAACCATAAAACAATCCAGCCGTGTGGTGATTGCAAAATGATATAAAGAATATTAACCAAAGAAGTAACTTCATTAAGTACCATACAGCAATATCCCATTTACACGAACCAGAAAAAGCCAATGAGCAAGAATGATGCTCAGCTTAAGCGTGGTCTCAAAGGAACAGGTTGTAACTCAATTATTCAAGTGTATTCGTAGGATATATTCTAATGAATGAGGGGAAAAAAGGAGCATAACATACAGTAATAAAACCTGCTGCACAGGTAAAAACACCCCCAATGCTTTGCTTGTACAATGCACAAACAGTGCATTATATTTATGATCACACCTCATCATTTATTTAGGCGTCAAAGTGTGAGTCGAGGCAGAGATACAATGTACAGGCGGCTGGCTACCTTTTTACCACAGCCTGCAGCCAAAATTGAATAATGTCTGGAGCCTTTTTATTCAGCAGACAGGCTGATTTTGGGTATTTTTCTTCTGTTTGACAGTCTGATATATAAATATTCGCGCCTCGTACATCAGATTTTTAACAAATGAGATGCTGATGATGCTCATCACTCACCTCTTCATTTAACTGGATGTGCCGGTTCTCCTGTTTCCTCCAGCTCGGCTGCTTGTCTGATCAGGGTTTTTTTTCTTTCTTTCTTTCTTTCTTTTTTTAAGTGATGCGCAACACTCACATCCACAGATTAATGAACGTCTCCAGAAGAAGAAAAAATTGAAAATGCTGCGCCAAGACAAAGTCTCCGTTTAAGGTGTAATTTACATTCAGTCCTCCTTCCTCCAGGTCCTTGCGTAAAAGCTTGTGCGCGGAACCGGTGAAGCGGCGTCATTCATTCACGTAGAAACCATCGTTACGGGGAGTGATCGAGAATTCAGCGCGTAAACTTCGCGGCAGCGGCTCCACCATCGGACCTGACCTCCTCCGCCTCCTCCCTCCCTCCTCCTTCTCTTCCTCCTCCTTCTCCCCCTCCTGATGTCACTTCACTGGACCGCGTCAGGGAAACGGCGCATTCCTTCAGTTTTGGGGATCTCGGCGTCCTCCCGGGGCTGACGAAGGGGAGAAGTGCGCGCCGCGGCCGGGCTTGTCATCCTCATCCGCCGGGTGCAGATTACGCAGCGTCGGTCCAGACCCGCAGCGTGGCTCTCTCTCTCGCTCTCTCTCTCGCTCGCTCCTCACAGGGACTCCGTCGGACTCACGGAGACTGGCGGCTCCATCAGTGTTACAGTAGTATGTGTGTGTATGTGGTGTGTACGAGTGTGTGCTGCCAGTGGCACACTGCGCGTTTAAACCCAGCCCCCTCACACTCCGGCTCATTACAGTGTTAACTGTTTCCGCCCAGAGAAAAAAAAAACATTAATAATGAATAATAATAAATAACACACGCGCGCACACATTCGCACACAACTCGAAATATTCCCCATTTTTAGCAAAAATTATGACTCTAGTAAGAAAAAACATTTTTTGAAATATATTCCGAAATGTGCACACCTCTAACATGCATCTCCTTCAACCACCTGCTAACTTACCATTGAAATACATTATGATCCACACTTTTGCCACATTACTCACAATTTACAATTTGCCCCGTCACTTAATCAATTCAAATGACTTACAATTCTATTTATAAACTGTTGTAACTGTGCTGATAAAATATTGAAGCGCAGTGATAGTAAATCACATTTATGAGAAGATCATTTTCTTATCCATCACAGGATTTTGTGATCGCAGCTCCACACTACAATTTCATATGGGTCTGTTTCTGTAAGAACACTGCCATCTATAGGCCAAACTGTGAACCTACCTCAACTCAGGTACATGTACACCAGGGGAGTCACGTCGGAGCAGAGGGGTCACGTGCAGCAAAATATACCTGGTAGGCCGAACAAGTGAATTTAGAGCATGGACATCTTTAGATAACGAAAGATTCACAGTTTATCTTTGTTGCAGTGCAAAGAAGTTTAAGTTTTATCCAACTCCAGGCCGCAGGAGGCTGGAGCTGAATGCATGGGCAGAGCAAACACACACACACACACACACACACACACACACACACACACACACACACACACACACACACACACACACACACACACACACACACACACACACACACACACACACACACACACACACACACACACACACACACACACACACACACACTTTATATCACGATTCAGTTTGACTGACTGAGTGCAGGTGTTTGGGTAGTTTTTACTGAGAGAAACCACACAGGCACAGAGAGAGAACATTCCAATTCTTCTGAGAAAAGTCCCCAAAACCCAGTCTCCCAGGGTGTAATTCCACTTTAAAGCTAAAGTGCTGATCTTTGCCCCCACCCCCCAACCGATATTCTGAAAATCTTATCAAAAGCCGTATCTTTTTTATGATCCCGCCATAATCCAGTGAAACATATTCCATTTGAAACCTGTATTTTCTCGTTGAATTTGTATGCAACCGAAAATGTAACAAATTTGCCTTTTAGTTGACTTTCCAAATCTGCAAAAAAATGTCTGAAATCCAGTTCATCCGCAGTGTTTCTGTAGGGACACCATTCCTGCAGTGTCAAAGAGATACCTCATGGTGTGCTAAAGCTTCTTGGTGCAGCTGCATCGCTGACCTCTCACCCACAAGCATGGCAACCATTCTCTGTTAAGGCGCGTTGTATCAACTGCTCTTGCACACCAGATTCAGTGGACAAATCTGGACACCGTTCACTGTTTTAGGAACTTTTAATTACTATCTTTATTTTGTAATTTTCCCCTCTTTATATGGAAGGTCATCCCTCCGGCCGCATAGGGACTGTAGCGGGCTAATGTTTGACAACCCTGATCTACATTCATCGTCCTCTTTGTTCCTTCATCGTTTGTTTCCTGAGGGCAGAAATCCGAAGTGAATATTAGGAGAGACTCAACAGGAAAAAAAAATCTGAAGAGCAGTTTTGAAGCGTCACTAAATGACATATCGGGGGAACAGTTACCTGTTCTCCAAGAAAAGGAGACCCCTGACTTCCACCTTTGTTCATTTCTTCTTCTTTCATTTAGTTTTTTGTTGCCCCTTCCTTCATCTCCGCCTTTATTACATCACTCAAATGCAGAGTCGAGCAGCTCAGGAATGTTTTAGCTTCGGAGATGATCTTCACAGTAAAACAAAGCGTTTTCAGATCCTTAAAGCGCTTCCTAAAACGCATCGTGGCATTAGTGACAAAGTGCCGTACAGCTGGAGGCACAACTTCTGTGAGGGAGCAAATGTATTTTAGGAAATTGCACATGTGAGGATTTTTTTGGTGGGAGAAAGTATAAAATAGAACACAAGTTTCCAACCATGCTTTGTTTTTTGTTAGTTTTGTCAGTTTTCCACTACGACGGCTGTATCTGTCTTGACGTCTGTCACTTTCAAATTGATAAAAACGTGATGTTACTATTTTTCCGGGTTCTTAGCACAAGCCATATTTGTACTACTGAATCTGAATATGTGTTGATATTCAAGTAATTTCTTTTTTTTTTTTTTTAAGAGTGTTTTGTGAGTTTTTAACTTGCATTTTCAGTTCCCGTGTACAATGACAAAAAACACACAATTTTCTCTTCCATTTGACCATCGACTCACTTAGATACTCAAGACGTACTTGTCTGTCACTGCTGTCACTTTGAGTCATAAATGATACATTCTGGTTGCTTGGCAGTCAAGTTTTCTTTGCAATTTATTTTCTGAAACAACTTCTTTACTCTACTTGAGATCTGAAAATAACATAATAACATTGAAATGTTCCCAGCTGCACTGCCATGCTTAGCACTTTCACATTTTACAGAGAATATGCTGGTTTCATTCCAGGCTTGGGAGTCTTTCTGTGGTGGAGTTCGAAACTATTAAAACACACAAATACTTTAAACACACTTCAGTTTCCTTCAACAATCCAAATAAATGTAGATCGCATTAAGATGATTGGTGATTCTGAATTCCCTGTGTGTGTGATTGTCACTCCACGTTCGTCCTGTGATGGGCTGTGATGGGCTGCCGACTTTTCTATGCTTTACCAGAGCCGCTTCAACTAACCCCCCCCCCCCCCCCCAATGGAATCCTAACCTGGTTGAAGTATCTAAAGAAGATTGATGGATGGATGGATGGATGGATGGTCACTGAACATAAAACCTCTCGCATTGTTGCATTCATGCCCATAGTGGGCTATGACAAAATGTAGGCTATCCACATTCTATGAAGCATTAATAATGCAGAGTGGGAGAAAGGGAGCCACTGTCTGCCATCAAAAGTATTGCAAAACTGCCAGAAGGAGGAAGCTGTGGAACAACCAGTGTAAGTACACTAAAAGCACAGCGCCCACTTAAAGACAGGGTCAATAGCTGGAGGGTGTCCATATTGGAATTCCAGCACACTCCCTCTCAAATGGATCTTACTCAACCCTGGGCGGCAGAGGTAATCAAATACAGACCTTTTCAATCCATTACTCATGGTCCTGTTTGGAACAAGCTGTGATTTGTTTGATTGGAACATAACTTGATTCATATTGAAAGAACACATTGAACGGAACAGTCTGAAAGAGGTTTTCCCTGTTTTGCGCTGATAAAAATGATAGATTAACTCGTTTTGTGAGGAGAAGCTTGGTTATTACATACAGGACAAATCTTTCTGTGATGTTTCACTTTAGGATGCTTATCGACTGACTGAGGCGAGCTGCACGCTGTCGAAGAGTGGAAGAAAATAAAGTGAAAATTCCCACCTACCAGAGAGAACCGTTTGTATTTTTCTCAAGTTTTTCATACTACAACTTAGATTAAACAGGCGATTTGGAAATTGCCCATCGGTGCACTTTTTAATGAAGATTTGACCTACGTGTCATGCGTAACTTTGAACCCCTAAGCACCTTAATTCAATGCAAAGACACGCCAAAGGCTCGTAGCTCAGATGCTCTTGTCACAGACTTGAGTCAAATCCCAGGGTGTACTCCACAGCGCGAGGTTGTGGCAAGTTTATCCAGCTTCTCAGCAGTATCAGATACTCCCAGTCCTGGCACTGTTTCACCCCGGTTCTAAAATCAAAGCACACATCATTGGTGATTAGGGGTTTAGCAGAATATGCAAACCACTGGTCACTTTATATTTCTGTTTACATCCTGAATCTGGCTCATTGGGCTGAAGTGAATGGCGAAGCCCTGCGGATTCAAAGCCCTGGCTGGTTGCAGAGGTTAATTGCCGAATTATGACTGTGTGATATGCAGAATATCTGCTGTTTATCTCTGGACGTTCCAGACGGCTGGATGCATGTTAAAAGAGGGAGTGATGCTGCAAGGCATATGTAATGGGAGATGCAAAGGGGGTAATTTGCGGGAATACCCCACGTTTAAGTGTGGAGAGATCAGTTCAGTGAGCAAATCAAATAGTGGTCAGGTGTAAGGGAAGTGTGCATGGTTGGAAATGAGGCGCCCAGTGGTTATGTGGCGAGATGGCAGACTGGCGGGCTGCCGCTTGACCGTTTGTTGATCAAAGTGCTCACACGTAGTGATTTCATACTAAGTTGGAAGGTTTCAAAGGGGCCCCTTGTGATGCCTTTAATGCCTTCTCCCTCCAGCCATATTTGAAGATATCACGAGGGAACGTGGCAACCTGTCAGCTTCACTGAATCTCTATTCCCTTTCTTCTTCCACCCGAGTAAGCAATCAGCCCGACTGGAGATAAAAACAAATACCAGGAAACAATTAGGTGAAAAACTAGACTGTCAATCTTTTGCGTATGACGCCAATTAATTGCAATCCAAGGTTAAATGTCAGATATGAAATTTTAACCAAGCAATATCAGTCTATATCTTAGGATGACAATAAAAGGAAAGATTTTAAATAAAATCTTAATAAAGCAGAGGTACTAGTCATTGGTCTTCAGTTTTCAATCACAGAGAAAGTCGTCTGAAATTATATTTAAAAAAAAAACCTGGCTGTTATCTTCAACAATCTCTGAATACGCATCTCAAGAAAGTCAGATATATCCAACTTTTTTACAAAGCGGCAGACTTTCCAACAATTCCAATGTCAACCCAAGCAATTTTCTTTGTCCTTGTCATCTGGTTAAAACCAGAGTCAGACTCAAAACCTGGAAACAAAACATATAACTCATATATCATGACTCCTGTTAGTGGTTAGGCTCTCTCAGGGAAAAAAGAAAACACTCTGCCCTAAGTGTTGAAGTGAAACAGAATAAATGGGTAAGCATGATTTGATCAAGCGTCAAATTGTGACGGTTTGACGATTCTGTGAGAGCGTCTCTAAAACTGCAGCACTTGTGGGGTATTTCCAGTCTGCAGTGTTCTGTAATTATCAAAAGTTATCCAAGGAAAGAAAAGCTGTGAACTTACACCATGGGTCTAAATGATACCCAAAATACCAAGAGATATGTAGCACATTACTCCTCTATAGGCCTCCAGTACCCTCATTATATCATGCTAGGAAATATATACAGAATACAATAAAGAAATAATGTATTACACGATTCAATAATGTTGTTCAGCCAATAAAACATGAAATAATGATAATAAGAAGGAAAATGACATTTATATCGATAACATCTCACATTGTTCCTGTAAAACAATAGATCAAATCAATTCATATACATCCAGAAATATGAAAAGTAAAAACATGAATACATTTGATGTGTTAATGCAGATGATAAATGCTTAATAAAGTGTGGGAGCTCCAGTAACGCCAATTGTAAACGAAACAGTACCCAAAGCGCCTTACATTTCACCTTCACCTGTTCACACACACACGCACGCACACCAATGGAAGTGGCTGCCACTGAAGGTGTTCAGTCTATTCACGGGGAGCGGTTTGTGGTTCGGTGTCTTGCTCAAGGATGCCTCGACATACGGATAAATGGGGGTTCAAACTTGCAACCACTGAAAGACAACCTGCTATACCAACGGGTCCATAGCTGCCCAACTATCCCTGCAATGTCACACGAACAATGGACACTCCTCATTTGTTTATTATTGTTCTATTTTATTTTATTTTTTTTAATTGTGACTGTTCTCTGTCACAGTTTGTTCATAACTTACAATCTAACTACTTGTGTTGTAACACTACACATGTGTGAGCAGGCTCTGTGACTTTCTTTTAGCATGTAAAGTACGTTGGCACTCTGGACAGTTAAAAGACATGCCTGGGTCTCGTGGGATACTCAGCATTGAAATTATTCCATGAATCAAACCCCGATAAGAAACTGGTGCTAAGCAGTGGTAATGTGTTTTGTGTTTGAAGAATAAAATGGTAACTTACAAAACCCCATGCACCCACAGGCATCATCTTTGCCGGCAACACCAGTCAGCGTGGATAGTGCGCCTTGCATGGCAGCCATTGGTTTAAAAAGAAATAAAGAATTCCCCTCTTCTATTCTACTTTATTCGATTGTAAACCATCACAATTTTGACCCACTTTAAACTTTCCAATCCATACACGGCACAATTTCCCAAGCTTCCCCTACTTATGTAGAAAAGTATTATTTCTATCTTGGATCCATAGATAGAGTCCATTGTTTGCAAAGGACCCGGAGCAGGCTCACGTGTGGGGTTCTCTGATTATTTGTGGGTGATTTGTGATGCCAAATACCAATATGGACAGAGAGCAAAGTAAAGTTAATCCAATGAAAAAGATGAGAGCACATGAGAGAGAATGTAATAGATTTTTATTACTAATACATATGCTTAATCTCCAAAGATTAAGATTCTTAATTGATTGCTATAATGTATTTCTTTTGTTTCATTGTAAACCCTGAATTTAATTATTTGTAAAGCACAGTGAATTGTCTTGCATCCGAATGGTGCTCAATAAATACATTTCCCTTGCCTTCAACCACGTCAACTTTGTGAATAAAAAAAAACAAAAAAAAAACTCACTTGCTATATAATATCTTATTCACTTATTCTCCACTTCCCTTGTCAGTGGTCAGAACATTATGGCTGATCAGTGCATATCGACTCACATCCTTTACATGTGGAGACATTTATTCCATTTTATTCTGCAGGTGAAGACCGGAGAAGACGTCGTTTCAGTCCTCCCAGCAGCGCTTACAGTAGGAATGTGTGGCACCTCTCTTAGGACTCGGACTTGTGTAGCAATTGAACTGGGCCCATTATGGAAGTCCACCCCCGCTGCGCACCTCCCACCATTCACCTGTTAGTGGATTCAGATACATACTCAAGAGGACTGCAATGCAAATCAGTAAAACCAGCCTCTTCCACAGAGAGTCCGTATTCATACAGGATGTACAATTATATGAATAAATGGCCCACTGATGGAGTCTCAGCTACTGTGTGAAGATTGGGGGCTTGATATTTCTAGTCACTGCTCAGGAAAACTAACCACACACGATATTCCTGCAAATGGGGAAAGAAAAATAAAAATAAAATATGGTTCAAGATTTAGAGTCAACAAATTGCTGCTATTTTGAGGCCACGAGAGCGATGCACTTTAGTGACTGTTTCTAAGAGGTTTTATAGCTGTAATCATGTATTCTGTCCCCAATTCAGGGAAAGAAAAACACTCCCCTAAAAAACGGAGTTCAATTGATGATAATGTGGCTGATCTGTGGCTCAGACATATGTCTTTCAGAGGAGGATTTTATTAAGCTTGTCAGGATTTGTCAAAGGGAAAAACAAAATTAAAACAGCAATTAATTTCCACAGAGATGCAATCACAGGAGACGTGGTAATTGCAAGCTGCTCCCGATGTGTTCACTGAGTGAAGCATTGTATGAAAATGTTGTTTTATTATTATTATTTTGTCCTTGCTTGGAGGCATCGCATGAGCTACAGCCCTTGCGGTGTAATCTCACACATCAGACTTCAACAAATCATAGACTGAGATGCCATCAGTGTGGAAACAGGGCTCTTCCAAAATAGCAGCGGAGCAAATGAGTGAGTGGGGGAAAAAAAAGAAAACTACAGATGGTCCACCCTTCAACACATCAATGCCACAATTGAGCTGTCAAAGATGAATAATGATAATATAAAGAACATTTATGTACTTTGTGCCCTCAGCAAGGAGTAGTTTACATTGTTATTTAAATGCAAAATGAGCAAAATCCCAAAACATCTCGCAGAATGCGCGCGAGTCCAAACAGCTGGACGTACAGCCATATCGGCATGCACATGTATGCTCGTCACCACACTGCATGCACACACTGGATAAATAAGTAGAAAAAGATGAGAGGGAATGCAGAAGAGGGAGATAATTGGTAAAATTCCTCTCAGAGTAAAGACATTTCCATTACATAGTGGTGTGTTTTAATAGGATGCTTATCAGAATTTGAATCTCAGGAAATTGCTGGCATTTAAAAAAATAATAATTTTAAATTTGATTTTATTTTACTGGCTATGCTCATTCCTCCTCCAACCTTGATAAAGCATTTTTGTTTTAATTAGACACATTTCCACACTCCACCAGGGATGACCTCTTATTATTGTGAAGTGGGCCTGCTTAGCAGAGCAAGCAGTCAGGAACAAGCTCCTTCGCGCATCTCAATCATTTCTCATCCACGCTCATCTCAAGGGCCGGGGACCGAATCAAAGGAGTCACTATTAAGCAGAACCAAATTGTTTAACGCAGTAATCTCCCGCATATTTTCCCATTTGCAATTGGAAATGAGACGCAGTGAAAAATATGATGCATTGTTTTGCATACTAACAGGGGACCTTGGATATCCTTATCCTTCACGGTTATGGGGGATAGGATCTGTTCTGCAACGACGAGAAACACATTTTCTGACTCATGAGTGTGAGACGATCACTTTATCCAGAGTATCTCTAAAGGAGAGGAGGAAAATCCTTGCGAGTGGCCGCATCGGGTGGGATTACGGCTTCACCTCAGCTCGCTGTTTGATATTGCTTCATACTTCAGCCTTTGAGGAGGAAGTCTGCAGACATTAGACTTGATTTCAGAGTTAACTGTGGAAAAAAGACCAACATTTCCAGTCGGCATGCAGCAGCAGATTGAATAACTTACACAAAGCTCCCAAATATAAAGTACTTTCACATATATTGCACACAATATTGTTAGATTACAGGCCATCTGACATTTGCTTCTGAACTCAAAGACAGATATTATCGGGTTTTTGGAGAGAAACAGCTCTCCTCGGGTGGCACCTAATTTCATTTGGTAACTTCAAACTACAAGACGAATAGAGGGGAGACGCTCGATAGAGGACAAAGCAATTATATCCACCAGTACATGCCATCCCTGCTTGATCTCCGAGGTATGAGAAGGGAGAGAAATGTGAGGCAGAGGATGAGACTGATGGGAGCTTACCAGCAGCTCGAGACCTGCTCTGCTCCAGACAGGGATTTAAGTCGGCCTGTCTGTCCATGAGGTATCATACAATCACAAAGACACCTTAATCCAACCTGGCCTTTCAGATGGGACCCCAACCAGTGGCTCATCCAGATATAAAATGTAAATGGGGGATTTGAGATGTCAACAGGGAAATGCCAGCATCACAAGCTAACAGACTTATTAACTCCTTAATTTATGTTCTCAGGGCACAAAGCAGAAAAAAACCCAGGAACCCAATGAACATGTGTCACAGCCGTGAAGCACGTGGAGCGGCTCAGTGGGTTGGTGGTTTGCACTCTTGCCTCACAGTAGGAACAACTCTGGTTCAGGTCTGGGCCACATTAGGGTTTTGGAGTTTAAAGGTTGACCTAATACCAAGGAGAGCCTTAACTAGTCTTCACTTGGAGATGTGTTGTTATTGCACATAATTGCTGCACGGTTTTGAAATGTTCAGCACATCCGTCTCACCACAAGAAAAGACCAGGTTCAACACACACAGAAGAAAACAAATTACATCTGCCAAAGAGCTGCTGCATTCCAAGAGGCGACTGTAATTTACCCAGTGTGAACATGTGATTGTCTCTCAGTGTTTTCCCTGTGATGGACTCGGCTGCTGCTCGGCTCGAGCGACATGCTTATATTCTGCGGTTGGCGAGTCTCCCATGAGGGGCAAGAGAGTGCTTCAAGAGGGTGTCAGGAACAGGGAAACAACAAAGAAAGAAAACAGTTTTTCACAATTATCATCAGTTATCTAACTTTGGATGGGGGGGGGGGGGGGGGGGGGGGGGGGGTAAGTGTAAGAATAAGATAAAAGAGTCTACATCGGAAAAAACTCTGATTTAAAAGTGTGTTTGAGTGATCCAGCTTTCAACGTGTCATAAATGTACTTTTTGTGTATTTGATTAATAAATCCCATTTGGCTTTTCATGCGTTATATATTTTTATGTACTTGTAATTTTCATACAGTTGTAATTTTAGTCATGTTTTAATTCTATTTTCTTTGGATGCTCCATTTTTTTGTGTGTTTTTATGGACGTGAAGCACTTTGGGATGCTACGGAAAATTGTAAAGTTGTTTAAAATTGCAAACTGTTTCACTCTAGAATTTTGTGCGGTCGTCAAAATCATCATCAAACATGAAACAGAGAAATGGAGGTAAATCCTGCAGCGACAGAGCAGACAAAAGCCATTTGTGGCATGAGAGCAAGTCTAGAGTCAAATGTGTGAAAGTTGGTAGCTGCATTAGTATTTCAAGTGTTCATGGATAAAGAAGCCATCAGTAAAGAAAAGAGGAAGTATAATCTGCCAAATTTTGGTTTTCATGAACTCGGACTAATGCTCCATTGCACTAGAAGTATGGTTAATGGAAAAAAAATGCTTAATATAAGTTTTTTGCATCAAATGGTAAATTATTTTTAAGCAACATACAATGTATTGTGATGAAGGGAGAGAGATAGAGAGAGAGAGAGAGAGAGAGAGAGAGAGAGAGAGAGAGAGAGAGAGAGAGGGAGAGAGGGAGAGAGAGAGAGATGTTTTGCCTTCCTGATGCTAAAGATCAGTGTTTGTTAATATTGTGAATTCCAAACTAACTCGGATCCCCTGACATGATATCCGAGTATTGAAGTGTTTCATGTTGTTAGAGGAGGGGTTGAAAAGGTTCGCCTACACTTCCAAAACGCCTGATACAGTCAGATATAAATGCATGAACAACCCAAATCTGCATGGCTGTGGTATTTAATTATTTATTTTCAGAAGGTCCACATGGTGCGTATTCATCATCGGCAATTAGATGAGATATCTGCATGTTTATCTTTTCACAGCTGGACCTTTTCAGTAATGCGTAATGCATCTTTGAGGTAGTGAGTGGGGCTTTTTGGAGCTTCAGCTTCCTGGAGGCGGAGTGGAAATATTGCAACTGAATGCTTACACCAGCTCCTTCAGTCATTCTTTTGCTTTCCCTACAATTCAAATTAGACTAATTCAAAGTTTCATTTCTTGATCATAAATTATTCACCACTGAAATAACTCCAAAGCACGACCAAAATCTAGCCAGCAGGAGTTGTGGACTATCATTATCCATCGAAATTGGATTAAAAATGTACATCTTGCCCGAGGACTGCCTTTAAAATCTTCTGTTCACCCGGACGCTTTCCTGAAACCCATCGCACAAGCAACTGCTTTCATCGAACGCATGCAAAACAGATGGAACTGGAACTGGAAATGCAAAGAAGGTGTTACTGTAACTGAAAATGTGCAAGAATTCATACGTGGAAGAAAACTTGCTAATAAACTACAATGAATGAAGTCTGTGAGAGCAGAGGAAATATAATGGTTATTCGAAACCCTTCGAAGACACACTGAAAAACAATGACAGTTAATTTTCTGTGCTGTAAAAAGTCTATGAGCCTGATTTAATTAAGGATTACTTAAGCTTCTGCATAAAGCTAAATTGCACGCTCACACAAATAGACTGCATGTTTAACTTTGGGTGTGTTTTACGGGCGATTTAGTAAGAACAATGAGTGAAATCACTAGCGATCAGGTGTAATCAAATTAGGTTTTTGCTGCTCTACAGGAACAATCTGCTGGAGGTACCGCTTTCGTATTCGTATGCTTGCATTCAACATGGAGTGAATGAATGGAGAGACAGATTGACGTGGAGATGAGTTGATAGAGAAAGTTACTGAATATCTCTGAGCATTATAGTAAATAAATCTGAATTTGGCAAAACAAAAATTGTATATATAATGATCAGTCACCAAATCCAAATTTGGGTTACAATAGCCTACAGACAATATTATATTGTAAAGCGTGCACCCGCTTTTCGAATGTCGTAAAATAGACAGAATCAAAACTTTTGAGATGTGCTAAATCTCAATAATCAATTACTATAGATTCCCAATATTCCACAATCATGAAGGCCCTGGACAGTGGATGTTAATTTGCATGCCGTCAGTGCGTCCCATTAGTAGATTAGCTTCCAGACGTGTGCTCGCAATATGACGTTTGCGTCCATTCTACACGCCAACGCGGAGGAAGATCAGGTCCCTACTTAGATTATGGGCTCTTGTTATTTCAATTCAGTCAGACTAGTGACGGATGTTCTCAATCAAAGGGCCTTCTCCTCAATTCAGTCCACACGCATTTCTTTTGATACAATTTGAGCTTGACTGCAGAAACATAGATTGGCTAAGGACACTGCGATAAAGTCTGACCTCAACTATTTCTGGGGAGATAACAACAAGATGACAACATAAATATTGGAAACGGTGCAGTGTGAACCTTCAACTGAACTTGGCTCCTCGCTTCTTTCTTAGCCTCTCCTTTCTTGCCGTCCATTCAAGGCTCCAGAGCAAATGACGGCAAACCCCAAATATTTCATAGTCCTGTTTCTCTTTCCTTTTCCATGTCATACCCTCTGGTTTTATTTTTCTGTGCGTATATGTGCATGCAGGTCTTTGGGAGACAGCAAGTGAGTGCATCAGGATTTCCTCCGCGGGGAGCCGTGACCAGCCAAACCCCTAAGATCCTTAGTAATGCTCCCATTTTTGTGCAGCCCGCCAGAGCATGTGCCTCGTGTTGCAGACCCGAGCAATGCTGGTGGCAGGGAGTCTCCAGAATGATTCCCACAGACGACTCTGGGAGCACAGATCTTCACTTGTTCTTAGGCTTTTCTGTGCTTTGGTGTGGAGCGGGCAAACATGCTGTAGCAAGATTTTTTGTGGTCACAGAAGATGTCAGACAGATAAAAATATTGTATTTTTAGCCGTTGCAGCCCTTCCTCCAGAAAGCAGGAGAACTGTAATAAAAAAAAAATAAAAATAAATAAATAAATCTTTGTTCTGGGGGCTATGACTAAAAAAGAAAGCGGTTATTATTGCCGTTAAATCTAAATGAGAAAGCAGATGTGTCTAAATTTGCAAGTCAGTGGCCGTGTTTCATTCTAGCTTCCTTGATTTTCCATTCCGTTTGTCACCATTTCAGGCATTTTCATTTTTGACCGCAAGATAAAGAATAGTATATATATAAATATGAATGCAAAGTTAGAACTTTACTATGTCAGTAATTGGGTGGATGGATGGATGGAAAGGCAGATAAAATACATCCTAACATCTTAGACACAATCTATAAATACAGGTCACTTGGTTCACAGAGAAGCTATTTTCATGAAAACAATAACATAAAACACACTCCAAGATTTCAAAACAGAAAAGCAACAGTTATCAAGAGAAATGGAAATATACAAACATGGTTAACACAAAGATAAATAATAATTAAAAAAAAAAAGTATAAACATTTAGAGTGACATTAAACAAATCTTGGGGCCAAACGGCAGTGTGGTGGTTAGCAGTGTCCTGGTTTGATTCTGAGCTCAAGGACTGATTGTCTTGGTATACTGGTACCTAAAGGTACATATGGCTACGTGGAATGGTATAAACGTCCTGTATGTTTAAGTGTGATAGTGTGTGTTGTGTTGTCCAATGCACAAAAAGGAATCCTGCCTTTTGCACATTGTTAACTCAGGTTAGCTCAAACTTCTAACTTGGATCAAGCATATATAGAAGACGGATCACAAAGCCAGTTCAAACGTCACTCAGAGCATTGCCCCATATGGCAACTGATGCAAGGATGATGACAACAGTGTCTCCAGTCTGTGCACTGACTTCCTGCGTTGGTATGAGATGCTTTTATGCATCTCGGCTGTGATGATAAATAGCCCACATTTAGGGACCATGAGGCTTGTGCGCCATCGCTCGTCAGCCTCTCTCTTCCCGCTATTTGTCCATGTGAATGATGGCTGAACCCGGCTATGTTAAATCACAATTGGATTCCACTGCTGCCATCATACACCTCCGAGCCCGGAAGGTGAATGAATTAGACGCGTGGCAGACGAATGAACTATAATTCTTATTCGCGTTAATGATGCATGTATCATTCGGGACAGTTTGCATTAAGGTCTTCAACATGCCGGTCAAAATGACAAACATATCCTTGTGTCTAAATGTTTAAGCAAAAGCTAGTCCCCAGCTGCATTAGTAAATTTTAATGCCAGTATCCCTTGTTAGATATACGTCGTGTCCCTCTGTGACTTGTTATTGCTCTCTGAAATGGCAGTTCAATGTTCATGAGGCATGTAGCAGATGAGGCAATAGCCAAGTTCAGCTGGATGGAAACACACGCACCAAAATCCCGTATTATTTAGCACATTTACCAGGAAACAAAGAGAATGAGCTTTTAATTGGCCTTTTAATTGCAGCATATATCCGAAGAGTGAATCTGATCATCAAAGCCTGATTTTCCCTGAACTGTGGTTCATCTGAGGCACCACTTAATTCAAAGGCCTCTCCCCATGGAGCAGATGGGGAGACAACCTGGGAAAGATTCTGTTGAGTTTATTCTCCCTTTTACCAAGGAACTTACAACATTGGGATCAATTTTTAAATAATGGGATGAATCAGTAAAAAAACAAAGTGACACATGACAGTGACACTTATCCCTCCACAATGTCATACTCCCACGCAAAACAGTGATCATATGTTTCATCTGCTTTACAAAGTGCTGAAGACAAACATTTAGTGCGTTTGTATTTCAGTATATTTCCATATTCCCTGTAACAATGAATTGGATGGAGCGCCTTGCATGGCAGCCGTCACCATTGTTGTGTGAGGATGTGCGTGAATAAGATTGTAAGGCGCTTTGGGGACTGCTGAAACAGTGGACAAACAGCCATATACATGAAATCAATTTTCTATACAGAAATTCCTTATTAGAGGGGCCGCGTTCCAAAGCTTGATTGACATTTTCAGTGTGTAATCATGTTGTATGTGCATTACACATTCCCACCAATCCGAGCCGATATTTCAAGCAGAAGCAGATGAGTTGGCTACAACTGTGTCTGCATTTCTAATGGATGTAGAGTTGGTAAGAAAAACATCCTCAAATGCAAAATGACCTTGTTTCTCACTGATCAAAAGCTCACTGAACAACACAAATGAGCAAAAGTGGGAAAATGACATGTTTGTTGAATGAGGACTTATTGGCGTTTGAGAATAAATATAGTATTGTTTGGTACAACCAATGAGAACAAATGATGGCACCCTCTATGTCTTTTCAACCATCAAGGAAATTGATGACTTTCCATCCATTAATCTCTCACACTACTTCAAGCGGCCTGGAGCCAAACCCAGACTAAAGCAGGATTCAACCTGGAAGAGATCACCAATTCAAAGTAAACAGAGAGGCAGACAGTCACACATCTGGTGCATGTAAGAAATGTGTCTAAACTGATCCAGAGGGTGGTGTGCAAATGCACATGTCTTAAAGCATTTATAAAATCAAGAGTAAACAAGACAAGCATTAATCTACAAGTTATTGTTGTCGATATTTACCAATAGCAGAGTGCACATGAGGAGTTCTCTGTATTTCAGAAAAGGTGTGTTTTCCCTGTTGACACAGCAATGGAGATTGGTGCGTTTCGTAAAAATTGCAGTCTGGAAGCCGCTGCACAGGAAGAACATGCAAACATCCCCGTGAAGCCCATTCATGGGGTTTCCAATATACTAAAATACACAAGATCAGTCTGCAGGAAGTTTTCATGGTCTACCTGAGCAAATGTTGGTTTTCTCTGGGTACTTTCCCCAAACACACACCTGCTAGGCTAAATGTTCATCGAAATTCCTCATAAAGCTACAGTATATGTGTGATTGTCTGTACCATTCATCCATAACCAGCTATAAACGGCACCAGGATCAAACGACAATAAGTTGTACAGGGCAAGTATAAAAGATGGATGCTTGTATTTTTTTAAGCGGGCAAGCTATTCAGAGAAAGTCATACAATCTCCCTTTGGACAGCATTTGAGCAGGACAGTGTTCGATTCCTCCGAAAATTCCTTGTTGACAGACAGAATAAGCTGCCAGTCAGCCAGTCCATCCCGTCCATCTGCAGTGTTGATTTGCCTGTAAGCTGCCCAGGGCTGATAGATTCCTGAGTGAAGGCTTCAGGCACATGATTGACACCACATGATTACTGTTCACACATGACCGATTTTTTGCCACACTGCAGGCCTCATCATGTTATGGCTACAGATAGGGAAACAGCATACATTAGGACACTCCCGTGCGACAAAACTGAATTTGCTCAAGACTATTCACATGCATTTTTAAACGTGGTTGTGTGGTTTGTTAACCTTCAAAATGTAATAACTTTGGAGTTGACTAAAAAATAAAAGAAAATAGTCTAGGGGAAATCCATAAGACTATACTGCTAATGTAGCATGAAGCTGGCCTCCCTCTGAGAGTTATAGAGTTAATGGTGCTGCAAGCCAATGTAACATCACAGAAAGAAAAAAAAATAAATAAGGGCGAAGTCGAAAATGGGAAATGGACTTTCATTGCAGCTAGAAACTAGAAGTGGCATGTATTGCGTTCTGGAATGTACACGCCAACATGTGTGTCTTGTCAGATAAAAGACACGAAACTGTACATCTCTTGACAGTGAAGTAAATTATCCATTCCTAATGCCCCAGTGCACCTCCTGCCCCCTGCAGAGTAGATAGAATTGGATAATAATTGAATCACTTGAAGCAATTATGATGGCGTGCCCTTGGCTATACAGCAGGACACTGTCATGATGACACACACACTTTCACAAAAGTGCACTCAACAAGCAGCACATACAAACTCTCCAAGAAAAAAAAAAAAGTAACGGTGCCAGCACCTCTGAGGCTTGACTCCGACACACAAGGACACTCTTCACTTTCCAGTTCTAACATTTAAACCACCATCAGTCTGATTTAAAGATGAATACTCTGTGCAGGAGCTTTGAATTCTAAAAGAATTCTGAATTCTTTAAAGGTAAATGGCTTATATTTCTTACATTTGGTCAGCTTCTACTCAATTCTGAGAGAAAAAAAAAACCTTTGCCTGCCTAACAGGTACCTTGAGTAACTTATATTATCACAGGTATAGGCCGAATGTATTTAGGAGGTTTCTCTGCTTAATGGCCCCTGAGGGTGCAACCTTGAAGTCACTCTGTAAGAACAATGCTTTGAGTTCCTGTTGCTCTATCCCTCCCCCTCGATGTTTGGGGTACCATTGAGTTGCACAGTGCGCCTTGGTTTATATCAGCTCGGTAGCATGGACATGATTTAGCCAATTACAGCACGGTTACAATAGTGAAGTGAATGAAATCAATGTATATATAAGTGGACAGTCATCTTACCTCATTAATCACATGTTTTTTGCAATATACTAATCCTGATAAATGCAAAGTTTGTAATATGGGATTGGTAGAGTGGTTTGTCTTCCAATGCAATCAATGGCTGAATCCCCCAATCCGAGGTTGAGCACATTAGATGGTAGTCGTCACGATTGGTCGAATATGACTACGAGTGTTGAGTCCTGTGAGATCACAGAAACGGTAAAGGAGTGCCAAATAATCAAAGTATAATGCTGTGCGTACCTGCAGTGTTTTCTTTCTGCGATTTCTCCCAATAACTCTTAAACACACAGTTATATACCGCTGTGAGTGCCTCACATGTCCAAACAACAGATGATGCTGTACCCACTCCGACATTAGGTAGATGAAAGCAGGAGCATGATAAGGGAAAGCCGGCTCCTCCTGTGTGAATGCAGCCATTTCCACTCGCCACCTCTTCATTTAACCCGACCCATCAGCCAGGCATTCGCAGACATCCCCAATCACCCGGAGTTTTAAGGTTGCCAAGCAACAACCGCTCATGAGTGCTGTACACAGGCTGAACGGCTGTGTCTGTTCTGCTTGTTCACACAGATGTGACCAGCTGGGAAGAGCAGAGGCCAGAGGCAAATACATTTCTAAGAGAAGGGAGAGACAGTGTGTGGCCTTGCTATGCTCCAAAGAGATCCAAAGATCCAAAGAGAAGGGAAAACACATGACATCTGCACTTCTAGTCATTTACGCTCGTGGAAATGTTATATATATATATATATATATATATATATATATATATAAAAATAATGGCACAGTGGAGGAAAATCTGCTCCTGTTTTTAGTGGAAACCTTACCAAGATATTTTCAGCAGACAAATACTTGCAGGCAATTGTAAATAAATAAAAAAAAAAGAAGGAAAGAAAAAAAAAGAAAAAGGTAAAGGCATGCAATTTATCTGATGCTTTTATCTTTAATGAATGAACCTTTCTCTTCAAATTAGCATTGGGATTCTTAGTTAAGAACAAACACATTGCATTAGGCACAGAACCTCTAAATTAACATAATTGTTTGGGCAATTACACTAAAAGTGTAGAGTGAGTCTTTTTCAAAGTACACATGATCTGGTTTTAGAAGATTGAATTTTCTAATTCATTTATGGCCCACTATCTTCAGCTGTGACAGTGACCCCCACTGCAAGGGGGGGAAAGAATAGAGGGTAGGACGGTGTGTCATGAACAGTAAACCATTAAATGGCACAGTTGCTGATATTCAGGGCCCATTAGACCCCGACAGAACAGCAGAGGCATGAATTTAAAAACGTAACTCTTTTGTTTGAACACCTAATCCTCAAGTGACATTTCATGAATGTTATATTTCTTTGCACTGTAATTGGAATTGCAATTGGAATTGCACATTATATTTTATTTTATTGTACTAAAGTGCTTTGGGTTGCACTTTCTGTGAGAAGTGGGTTAAATCAATACGGATTATTAATACAATTATTGCCATTTTTGTCATTGTTGCACTACCTTCTCGATGCGCCTTTCATTTGCTTACTTGGAACAAATTCAGTTCTTTGAAGCTATATACCAGATTTGTAATTTAGTAACTACTTAACATATTACAGTGATAGTAGTACATATGGGTGAATATACCTTTAAGAGTGTAATCTTACTCATATTTAAATACAATTAACACTATTGTGCCACTCCACTTAAAAAAAAAAAGACAAATAGCCAATAAGCTGATTCTTTTGAACATCAGATTATTTTGCCAGGTATAGTCCACACAATATGAGGAATTTGTTTTGATGAGATTGGTGCAACATAGTAAAACAGTAAGCTAAATCAAAATGTAAGTAAATTGTACTATTTTAGATGACTTTCTGAACAAGAAATGTTTGTGCATATTGTATTTCTCGCTTGTTATGCCATATATGACATATTGTGTTGAGGTTTGGAGTACATATAGAACACATATAGATTCTGTCATTAAAATCCAGAAAATAATTATTCGAATAATAAATAAAGCTTCCTATCGAGAAAACAGTAATAAACTATTCATAGACTCGTGTACCTTAAAATTCATATATTGTAAACTTATTATTTCGAGTGAAAAATAAAAGTCTTCCCACAGGTGTTTAATTTTTTTTTTTAAATAAGAGAAAACAATTAGAATTTAAGAGGGTTGTGCGGATTTGAAAGAGGTAGTGCGAGAACCAATATTAAATATAGATGTGTTTCCTTTCTGGGAGTCATTTTAAGGAATGAGTTAGTGACGACTTAAAATCCTGTAAATCTTTGTTGTACTTCAAATAAACATTAAAAGGTAAAATAATTAATGGTCACAATGAAAAATTATTTCTGTTCATTTTGTTTTGTTTTTCTCTTGTATTACTCTTGTTATATTCTATATGTATGTATTTTTTTTCTCTCTCTTCCGTATTACTATTACTATTATATCTGTGTATCATGCATGCAGAAGTAGCAAAAGTACTCAAATGTTTACTCAAGTAAAATACAGATACTTGAAAATACTGATTCAACTTTTTCACTTGAGTAAATGTAAAAATGAAAGATTGTGGTAAAAAAAACTAAAAAGTAGCAATTCAGTTCTTTAACTTTGTTGGTTTGTGAGACCTTGTTTTAAGGAATTTTGAACCTTTTTTTGGTGAAACAAATCATCATATATGCACATGCAAGTTATTTTCATTTAACTATTTATTTGTTTTTAACAAAAGCCGTATAGACCACAAACAAATAGGAGCATTCATAAGTAGTGGAACACTTGGATAATGTGTCTTGTGTCTTACAGGAAGCATTAAAAGGGAAACAAAAACAACTAAATGAATGAATATGATTGTATTTTTATAAGGAATCACAGAGAAATGAATGTGTTGAATGTGTTGCTATGTAGTCCCAGCCCTGTGGGAGTGTTGTTGTTTTATTTTTTCCTTAAACACCATACAGTCTGGAAGGACTTTTGTTTTCTTATAATGTAAAATGTTCACGAGTCTGCGCCTGAGAGAGCGAGCTATTTGTTTGCCTCGGCCCCTGGCTGTGACCTTGGCTTGCTCTTTGGGTTCGTTCAGCATGAATCCAAATCCCTTTAATCAATCCTTTAAACTGCCCCTCACTTTTTCCACCATTAAGGCAATTAAGCTTTAGTGGCCCACAGGTTTTTAAACCTAATGGAACCAGTGTGTATGCTGCACCCCAACGCTGTTGTTTCAGGGACCGTGGAACCAATAATGGAGGATTTGCAGAGGAGATCGTTGTCTCCTTCAACCCGAATTGTTTTTAGTGAAGTGAGCCACACACAATAATATTCAATCCTTTATCAGGCAAGTAAACTAATGACAATCCTTGAACACGGGTAAATAGTTTGTGTTTTACACTGAGATAGGGGGTTTTGGTAAGCTTTGAGGACCTAATGAAAATTATGACAGCCTATGGCACAAATTTCCTATAATCACAGGAAAACTGTTGTTGCTTTGACATGCAATCTCTTACTTGCTTTAAAATATGGAAACATGTTTGATCATATGTGTGATACAAAAGAGAAATACATATGCCTAGAAACTTATTATAAAAACTATATTTATTTTATTGGGACATATCCCATTAACATACACACTCCCAAAGTATTGCACAATATTTCATATTTTAGCTATAAATTCTGAAATAAGTGTGATTTTGGGCAACTTCACACAATAAACGTGTGGTAAAATGGGTTCCTCACACTCACAAATCCATTCTACCGGATCAACAAAAAAAAAAAAGATTAGAAAATCAGCAGAAATCAAATACTTCACAATCAAGTGGTTACAAGTGAGAGCTGTAACATACAGTAACGATTTGTGAAGTCTGAAATGAGACAAAAAGAAAAGAAAAACAAGCTGAGAGCTGCAATAAAAGTGGCTTGTTAAAATCCAGCCAAGCTCTTTTGTACAAATACATACCCATCCCTTCCCATTTAGATATATATTTCTGTATTTCTTCCTCCATAATTATAGTTATTGTTGGAACTATTATCACCAGCACGAGGGCTTATGTCCATCTATCTTTTGAGCCCATAACACTTTTAAACCCTTAACCCCTTTTATCATAATTGTCCCTCTAAGTTAAAAAGAAATAATCATGATTGAAAATGTCATCCTCCTGACCTCCAGATTTCATTCTTATATACACTGTAAAATTGCATCTGTAACAATTATGTGTAAAATATCAATTATGAATCTATATAATGTTGCTGCATTTCTAAAAGATAAAATCTTGATATTTTCCTGCTCACAATGACAAATATCCCATTTAACACAGACTAAAGGAGCTTTCTTGTCTTACTTGTAGAATTTTTGTGGTGTGTTTTCTTTTGGGATCAAATATGTCAGAGTCGACATAAATAAATCTGGAATAATATTAATGAAATAAAAATACGGATAATGAAAATGAGCCTGTTAAAAAAACACCATTGCCTATTCCCTTCTCACAACATCTCAAATAATAAACCTGCCAATAATTAGCTTCTCTGCTGTCAATAATTATCCTATCTGTATGAACCAAAAAAAAAACATTACACAAAATAATATTATAGCATAAAAAAACTGTGCGAAAACTGTGAGAATTACCAAACTTCCTTAATCCCAGCAGGAAGTGAAGTTTATGCCTGCATACCTTGTTTGAATTGATTCATGTTTGCGTAGGGCTTTATACATTTCTAATTATTTACGTGATTGGAAACTGCCCACTGCTTTTCTATGTATGTGAGTCAGTTTGTTCTCCACCAGGGGAGAGGGAGTGGCAGAGATTCAATCTGCCATTATGTGTTCAACTACCTTTTCTTTTTCCCCTGCAGAAAGACTCCACCACAGACATTACTATTAGTCACAACTCAGACTGGTGCTGAAAAGGAAGGCTGCTGGCACACTTGTGGAAGCCCCCCAGGGCGGCAACAAAATGCATCACAAACTCAATGGGAAATGACGGAGTGATACTGTGTATTGAGCTTTAGAAAGACAGTGATTTGAATACAAGCAAATAAATCTAAATTGGAAAAAAGAAAACCAAATACGATGGAAAATTGCACCTTTGCTTGGGTGTTGTAATTCAATTCTAAATCATATTAAATATGAAAACAACAGAATGATTATGCTGCAAATAATAATCTAAACTTAAGAAAATATATTATAAAAACATTAATCAAGAAAAATAAGTACTAAACCAACATTAAGGCACAATAAATTGAATAAATACATGTACATGTCAATAAATGTGTTTGTTACTCCTTTAAAAAAAGAGCTTAATGTGATTTATTTTCATACGTCTGCAGACAATTGTTCCCATTCAGCATGTTGCAATCTTTTTTTTTTCTATAGAGCCGACGTGCGAGGAAGTGACCAACCTCTGCTGACCTCTGCTCTTCACGGTTCATGAGACAATATATCAACTCCGAGGATGAGTGCCCCCGCTAACTGCGCATCAGTGTTTCTGCTCACACAAAGGCCGGCTCGCCTGTTATCAAAAGTCAGATCTGGCTTCAACTACAATCCATTTCAATCCTCAGCCCACGTCTCCTTTGCAACCTCATGACAGCAGCTTTTCCAGCTCATTTCACCTGAGATAGTCACGTCACGCCGAAGATGGGGGACATCTCCGCAGTGGCTTTATTTGATTGAGTTTTGTAGCACCGCAAACAAGAGGAAAGAGGAGATGACATGATGTATCCTTGCAAACAGAGGCAGAGAAAGAACTATCGGAGGCACTGAGGTCTTAAGGGCACGCCAAGGATAAGTGTTTTGCTTGATGAGCTTCTAAAAGTCAGTCTGGGTCCAAATCTCTTGAAAGGCTCATTTAACCCTGGTCCTCCTCCTAAAATGGCAATTTGATTTGTCCGATGGTTAATGTACTAGAGCACCCTTAATGTCATTTGAAGGCAGGTGGGGGGGGGGGGGGTGTCGGTGGGCAACAGGGGCAGAAATTATTTTAAGTAGAACTTCACAGAAGCCTGAAAGACTTGAGTTCTTTGTTGTTCATTCCCAGCAGGCTGGAGGACTACTAAGGCCATCAGGGACTGATCAGTGCAGGCTCCAATGCGAACAACAAAGGACAGCAGCCTTTTGCCTCATTTGGTGAAGCAGGAGGACGTTAGTCGCACAATAACCAACTGAAAGGAAACAAGAGCTGGGCTTTAATTGAATTTCTAAGCTTGGTAACTAAGCTAGTCCCCTACTATTTCACCATTGTTACTAAGGCGGGGGCACCTTCACTGGCCTGCGACGTTGTTACCATCAAGATTTATCATAAAAACCGACCAAAATCCAAGCAAGAGTGGGCAATGGCACACTTAGTAAAGTGAGAAAGGCAAATTCAGATCTGTGTATGAAATACCACTGTGAATTATCACAACTCATTTCAAATTTGTAAAATCTATTGGCTTTTGTTGTTGTCATGAACTTACTATGAAGGGTAATGTTACCAGCTTGCAGATCAGCACCTGTTTACAACTCACATCAACACTGACCGACACACAGCGGCTCACAGTTGAATAAACCTCTCTGGAGTCGTTTCATCAAGTTTGGTTGCTGCAACTGAGCGAACCCATGTAAGTTTGAGTCCACGCTCTGTTCAACATGTTCACAATGTTGTTAAATATGTAGGTGGCTGGCAGTTTCTTTGTATATTGGAAGCGCACTCATCCATGAAGAGCCTGGCTGCGCCTGCATTTACAGTCGGAGTAAAGAAGCGCCATAAACGGTGTGAAAGAGGCCAGAACAGTGGTCAGTGTGGCGGTAAAAGTGGCCTTCACTGACTCATTGTAGTCTACTCATGATTTACGTTTGATGAACACTAAAATGTAAAACAACTGCTTGGTGCATCAGGTTTTGATTTGCATTTGTGGTGTCTTTCAGTGGGACTACTGTAATCACACTTTATCTGGTTTAGATAGCACATTTGAAGCATGAAATGTAGCTCAAAGTGCTTCACGGTTTAAACAGGAGGGAAAAATACTCAACAAAGTAATAACATTAGGACAATACTGAAAAAAGAAGGTATAAAACTAGACAAAAACAAATGAGATCAGTAAACAGACAAGAATAATATGCAGAGGAAAAACAATCACCATTACGGATCACTATATAATTAAAGAAAAGGAATATATGAAATTCAAGAAAACTGTTTAAGAGAAGGCTTGTTCAAAATAACTAGGTTTTAAGCTGCTTTTTTAAAACCGGTGCCTCGTGAAACATGGTCCGTAATATACATTAATATAATGTGTGAGGCAGAGTCTGCAAACTGTGAGAACTTGAATTCTGTAGCCAAGAGGAAGCATATACAATGAGTGTTGTAATGGGCCCAATATGGAGCCCTGAGGAACACCGTACAGTATATTCATACACTGCAACAACATTCAGCTAAACTGACAATCTGCTAACTATCTTTAAAATAAAAAAAATATAGAAAAGCAGACCAATTTTCTTAAGGTGATCTAAAATGATATTCAGAAATAGTTTTTTGTCTTCCTAGTGTCTAAATATCTCAAAATTCTGTACATACCTGTCTCCAGTGTGATTCACTCAAATGACTGCTTTACTTATTAGCTTCAGCTCATCAGTTGTTTGGAAGAAATCGGTATATATTTCACAAAATGTATGAAATAGAAAGAAACAGCAAGAAAACAACTATGAACATGGGAGCAGCGATTAGATCCACTGAAGATAAATTAATGTTTATTTATGAATTTGTGAATGCAACATAGATGTCAATGTTAATGCTAGTAAGAGTTGATGAGAGACTTATTCCATGTCTCTGTCAGGAGACTGATATAGTTCAGGATTATTAAAGCTCTCATTCAGCACTAAAGAGTTTAGAGAAATAGCATTGGTTATAAGAGCAGCTTTGGTCACTGCTAAACTTCCAGTTGGCTGAGGACAGAAAGACAACAGCTCTGCAACTTTTTTTTTTTTTTTTTCAACCAACAAAGTTTAAGAAGCTTGCAGAAACTTAAATATTGTTTTCGTAAGTGGTGGTGTTACAGTGATGTATTATTTTACTACACATTATCCACTGCTCGTTTGCGTTGAGTCACTTACATTCTGATTATTGAATTTGGTCCATCAGTAGCAAATTAAAAATATCTACATTTTCGAGTATCACAAATTCCCCCTGTACTTTATATCATTAGCCAATGATGGCGGTGCTGAATTGTAAACCTGCACAGCCACTGTCCTGGAGGTTTTAAGGGTTTTCCTGCCACGACACGCCTGACTCCAATGAGTGAGTCGTCACTGAGCTCTCCGGGAAATCATCCATGCCAAACGATCAGGTGTGTTTTAGCAACAAGATGTTGAAAACGTTCAAGGCTGCAGCCCTCTGGGACCAAGATCCAACACTCGCCCCCCGGGCTTCTACATCGTGGATGTTTTGTTCAATATAATTGCCGCCGTTTAATTGTTGTGTTGACAGAGACGCAGAGAGATGAGCGGAAGCATCTGTTTGGAAGAGCCCCTCCTCAGAGAAAAGTAAAAACTCTTGCGATGAACACTTGACCTTCAAGGAACCAAGGGTGCAATCCCGAGCACAGCTGGTGAGAGAGGCTGACGGTTTACTCGCTGAATTAATGATACAAGTCAAGGTCAAATGCTAACTCATTATGCACCCCGTATGCAGCCAGGGGAAAAATATGCTGCAAATTTCTTTACACCTGGAGATGCGATTATGCACCGATTCTGAAGTCACATTTCGTTTCCTCTCCCATCCACACCGCAATGAAGAACCACAGACATTTTTTCAGGCACGTACGCTTTCATCGCATGCCTGTGCAACCTTTGCTTTCTGTTGGCAGTTTGGAAGCCAGCAGAGTGTGAGGAGATTGGTCACAGAGGCAGAGCAACATCCTGAAAACATGTAATCAGTATGTGGCTCCTGTTAATTGAAGATGTTAGTGCAGTGGAGTGGGAAATGACACAGGAACCTTCTTGTTCTGTCACAGATGGACTCCAGGCCGGCACACACCACTACACCGCTGCCATTTCCCATCATCCCTTTTCCCCTGTTTGCACCAAAAGATAACATTATGAGGGAAGATGCACTGACACCCTCATTCTGAAAATACCAGTCAGGCGGTGTCACAGGGAAAGAAATCGCCACATAAAGTTTAAAATGTGCATTTTTTTTACTTTACTTTCAATTCATCAAAAATAGATATTTGAGACCTAACACTGATCTTTGTTTCCTTAAACTTAAGGTGGCTACTGGCACAAAATTACTCCTGTTGTTTGTCTTTCTGAAGGATCAGACTCCCACACTGCCCCCTAGGGGTCAGTACAAATATTAAGCGCAAGAAGAAGGAAGGCTGAATGAAATGAAAGTACTGAAACTGTCCTGGTGCTTTTTGAAAATGCTTATAAATATATTATTTAAAAAAAAAAAAAAAAGTCTCATTGGTGTGAATCTGTGAATGTCAACTGACACCTTTCCCACTTCAAATCATTTCCTTGAAACGCATCCGTCCTTTTCAGGGGGAAAAAAAATCTGTGCGCATTCATACTGAGAGTGCAAATCTCCATCACTGATATGTCAGAGTAAAATTTTCCTCCACAGTGCCTCAGTAGCCTTCACTCAGACCCAATGGCTTGTCATGGACCCTTCTGAGCTGACTGCACAGTTCATCCTGATTATGAAAGCTTTCCAAAAGCAGCACAAGTTTGAAGCTACTCTGACTCACACAGCACCTCAAAAGAAAATTGCTTGATGAAAGCCGTAATTCAATCAGCAGCTTTGCTTCATGTCTGTCACTACTAGCAGCAGCAACAGCCTCCCACCAGGCGTGGCGTGTGTGGTGTTTTAAATGGCAGTGATAGGGTGCTACAGATTCCAGCAAACAAATCTGCCTGATCCTCATCTGAATAGAGCCTGATTATCTCCACATGCAGACCCAGCACGTCGCCAATACACGGCCAGTAGACATCTACCAGAGCCCTCAGGCTCTGCAGCAAAACAAAGAGTCATCGCCACCGCCATCCCATCATTACCACCAAATTCACCATGAGCTTTAATTAGAAACAAGCCTCACTTTCTCTCCTCTTCCCTCAAACACTCTCTTGCCTGATTTGCTTGGATCTCTTACAGGCAGGTGATTTTTGTTTCCGCTGATAACAGCTCTGGGGGGGGGGGGGGGTCATGTGAGAGTACTGAAATAGTGCCATTTACAAAATAAGACACACGAAAACATGCGCATGCCACATGACACCACGGCGTCTGCTCTGCTACACCGGGTGACTTGTCACCGTGGTAAGAAAGGGGGTAGAGAGAGGAAACACTAATGCACAGCCGTCAGTAGTGATGACAGCCCATCTTTAGGCTGTAATGAAGCGAGGAAGAGAGTAATGAACTCTGCACACGGGCCAAATGCACGGCAGAAGCAGAACACGATGCACAGACACACACACAGGCACTGAAATGGAGCTAGAAAGAGGGGGGTGGTGGTAGATAACAAGGCTGAGGTGCAACAAAAAGAGTGTGTTAACCACGAGGCTGACGGCAGAGACCTTATCCAAGGAGTGACAGAGGAACACACCCCCTGTTAATGCTCTCTCAACAATAGCCTCCTCTCCATTTCTGGACATTTTGTCGCCTCTCCTCCGCCACACGGATTCGTATTGTCTGTGTGCAAACCTAAATGAAGCTGACGGAAGCAAGCGCTAATAGGAGTGTTCGAGGGATAAATAGCTGCCACCATCATTTTGAATAACAATGCTCACAGATGCATGAACGTCACGCAAAAGTGTTTGTTTTTTGGCGTCCTGGCTGGACAGACTGAGCTGGGGGAGGATGGGGGGGGGGGGGGGGGGGTATTGGGCCACAGCAGCTGGTAAACGCTCTGTGTACTCAGGCAGGCGTAGCGATGTGGCGCGAGAAGAAATTGCTCTATCACAAGACTTTTTTTTTTTTTTCTCCTTCCCTCCAGCGGATTTCCATTCTTAATCAAAAAGCTCATTACAGCACACACAGGTTGATTTGTCCTTTATATCCTGCAGAAATGTGATATGACCAACCCTGATGCACTTATTGACAAGCAGGACAGAAAAAAAGAAAATAAGTAGAGTGGTAACACATTTCCATCAGTTGTGCAACCTTAAAACATTTACTCAAGTTTCTTTCCCATTCGTTGCCAAAGGGTACAGACACAGTAATGAAGCCTTTTTGTTCTTCCCGGCAGCTGTAATGGCCATTTTCTGCACTTCCTGAAAAAAGAGTCATCGCATTCAAGGTTCCATTGAGCAAAATGGCCCATCACGACGATGTAATGTATAACCCTTGCCCCATATTTCCAGTTCAGCCTCCTAAAAACCTAGATGCTATGCTTTGTGATCAAAAGCCCCCCTGGAGGCAGTGATAATGTTCCTAATGTGTGGCCGTGCTGCAACTCCACCTAAAAAATAAAAAGAGGACAGAAAGCTGAACAACGATGTTTGTAGAAATGTACTTTCTAATTGGGGCATGTGCCAGGGACGTGACAGATAAATTAGCCATTGTCAAGGCATTCAGCTCTGGTCCGTCACTTACGGCTCGTGTGTTAGAACGTCAGAACGTTCCAGCTGAATGTTTTTTGTTTGTTGTTGCAGTGTCTGTCTTCATGCTGATGTTTATCCTGCACTCATTCCAAGCTCAGAAACTATGACTAATACTCACCACAGTTCTCTCTTTTTTTTTTTTTTTTTTTTTTCACCAGAACTAATCGCACTTTTAACACGAAACGGAAACTTGCCCCACAGATTGATTTCACGCCCAGATTGCAACCAAACCCCATGAACGTCGCGGTAAGTCGACCAAAATCTGCCGACGTTGTCATGTGTCACTGTCGTGCAACGAGGCATACACAGAAAATAAACTAGAAAACTAAACCGAAGAATGTAGTGCTGACCAGAGTATTGGGTGTGGGGCAGGCATCCCCTGGGAGGGCAATAGATAGCTGCAGTATGGATAAAACAGGGGGTATATGGGGTGAAGGGGGTCATAAGTTTATGTTCTTCTTTTATCTGCTCAATAAAAAAACATCACATATTTCAAAGCAGAGAGCGCCTAAATCACAGGCGACTGTCCCTGCTCTACATCTGACAATATGCATTTATCTCTTTTTAAGTGATTAAAATGTAAAAAATTCAAATGTTCTAACACTGTGAATATGGCCTCAAGCATGAACTACGTACGTAATGAACGGAGGCTGTCACTTTCAAAATGAAAACAAAGCAGATGTGTGGATCATGTACACTCATTTTAAAAGACACCACATGGCAACAAGTCTGTACAATGCCCACGTCTGCACGAGAGGCTAAAAAAGCAGATCCCAACCAACACCTGAAGCAGAAAAGACAAAGGAAAATGCCAATGTTCTGCTTTTCTTTTTTTCCCCCCATTTTTCTAAAGACTCCAACATTGATGCAGAATAACACAGAAATGTAGGGGTTTGAACACAGTTCAATTATCATCAATATGTGATTTCTTTCTAGCTTTGTGTGTCTGTTGAAAACACTCTGATGTCTTTAGAATAGATAGACATATTCAGTAGACAGTTGCGCCCAGTGTGCGTTAAAGACCCCCACTAATGAAACCCTACACCATCCGTCCACTTCAATCACAATGGTGAAGGAGGATCAATGGTTTAAACTGAATTTACTACATTGTTTTATTGCATTGGGAGTTAAGAAATGCCCCTAAACTCAAGATTTAACACAACATATTACAAAAAAAGAAGGGATTTCCTGAACCACAAAAATAAATCAGATGAAGTGGATGGTTTTAAAAATGATCATATCAAGACTCCAAACAAACAGATGAGAAATGTTAGAATAATTATGCATAATAGTCTCAATACAAGAGGTAACATATTTTATAAAACAGGGGAAAAAAACCAACAACAAAGAAATCATCATGCAGAAGAAAAGCTGAAGAAATGTAACACTCTATAAACCATCTGCAGTCCCAAAACAACCGCAATACAAGAAAACGTGTGCTAATATGTTGATGTGTACTGTTTTTGTTCCACTCATTAAGCAGAAAGACAACAAACTCGCTTCATGTTTCAATGTCTAAACAGATGGCGACACAGCTTACTGTGCCACCAGTCTACCCAAACTCACTTCTGAACAACTGGGCTGGGTTTACACAAGTTCAGACTGCTTCGGTGTAACTTCCAGAAGAAACAAAACAGTGAACAAAAGCTTTATGAAAGTGAGCCAAACTTCTGAGGGGAAGCAGCTGTTATGGATGGACTTCCCGAAGTCTCTGATGGCTTTGCTTGGGAGGGGTGAGCTCCATCACACGTGCCAGAGATGATCCAACCGGATGCTTGCCTGACTTTTGTGCAGCAATCACAAACAAAAGCGTTACTCCAGCTACTATTTTAACAAAAATTAAATCAGTGTTAAATGAATACCCACTTGAAGCAAATATTACACAAAAGAATGAGAGAAAAAAAACACATATACTGTATATAACCCAACCAAAGTCTCCACTTTCAAAACTGAATTCTTCTCAATTCTTGAGTCATGCTTTTGTTCAATCCCTCCCAGGTCCATATTCATGTATGCAAAATGATAACTCTGACAATTCATCTGGATAATACAATAGAGTACGGGTGCTTTTTAGGCCAGGAACCACATACAACCCCATTAGAACACCAGTAGGTTGTTTTTTTTAACAAATTTTCTTAGCGCAAACAAGTCAATCAATTCATCCATTACTCCATCTTTTATATCACTTTATCCAACTCGAGGTCATGGTGTGCTGAAGCTGATCCCAGCTGCCTATAGGCGAAGGCGGGGTGAAGTCTGAGCAGGTCACAAGTCCATTGTGTGGTAAAGACAGACTCACATTCACACTGGCAATTTAGAATCTGCAATAGACGTCAAACGCATGTCTTTGGACTGTAGTAAACAGCACTCATACACAGAAAGAAAGAACATGCAAACTACCGACTCAACGACTCAAACTCACAACTTTTCACTCTGAGATAAAAGTTCCAGCCACCACACCACTCTGCAGTCTATACATCTAACGCCAGTGTCAAGCACATAAATTCATGGGCCACTCACGCAGCCTAATTTCACGATGAGTGGGCCAGACCAGCAAATGACCTTTAAAGTAATATCAAAAAGTAGTTTTTCTTTTGTTGTGGAGCAAAAAAAAGCAAATGAGGATTATAGGTTACAATTAGTTACCTTAAACCTACGAGCTGACTGGTAAGTCAAATTATTTTCAGTGATGTTCATTAAAACAACATTTTATAAATTTCACATTATATATTTAGTAATTCTAGTTAACAAATTTCACTGATTAAAACAAAATTAGTTTATTTTTGGAAATGATCGCTTGGAATGCAAAGGGCGGAGGGACACTTTGCCCAAAACAAAAGCTTCTATTTGTTTGTTTAAACTGCCCCCCCCCTCCCTTTTTTTGTTTCCATTCCATACCCTCCTCTTTGTGATAAAAGGAGGACAGGACTTGTAAATGCATTCATCAAAGTGAACAAACAAAGAAACTGTACCTTTTTCTAAATAAAAGTGTATTTTTGGCTGCTCCCTGTTTACAGTGGGTGGACGACTTCATTTTATGTTTTATTTCATCCTTAACATCATTGTTTTTAACACCATTGCAACCTGGATTCAACCCAGGTCCTCCAAACTCAGGACTTAGACCAACGTGTAATTAACAACAATGAAAATATAGCCAGTTGTTCGGTGTTAACGGTGGAGAAACACAATACCTGTCGCCACTAGCCGAGCCCTGGTTGGTACTCTGCCTATGTTCCCTCAGTGGGGGCTGTCATGTTGCCGTCAGAGCTGCGAGGCATGTGTCTCTAAATGGAAGTAAGTGTAATTACAGGATGACGAAGGCAGGTAGCAGGCAGCCAGGCAATCATTTTCTCTGATTGAGACAGAAAGTTAAGGTCTGAAAGGCCATCGGAGTGTGTGAGCCCACGGCAGGTGCAATCTGACGCCTCAATAAACCAGCCTGAAATTAGAAACTTCTCATTCTGTTCACCGTGGCCCCTTGGACGTGGGAGTGACGCTTTCATTGATGGGTCGAGTCTGAGCTGGTATGATGATATCTTCTTTAATGTCAATAAGTCTCTCCCCGTGTTCCTGTTCTCTCCCAGCTCCCCACTGCAACATTAATCACTTTGAAATAGCCGTTTCCGAGCCAAGTTATTCAATGCAAGGAACGTAATTGAATTTATTTATTTATCCGAAGCAATAACGGGATGTATTTCCCAGGTGAGATGTGAGGATTGCATTTCACTGAACAGAACCGCAGATTTACCGTGCATGAGCACAATTACAGGCCGAGCACCAAAATTCATACATCAGCGTGAGCACATATTCAAGATTCTTTTCTTTTTTATTCCTCTGCATTATCAGAGTGACTGCAATAACACAATGTTTTGTAACTAATTAATCATGACTTGTCTTTGTCTCCGAAGAATAAGTCCACCTAAGGCAATATAAATCATTTCTGCTGGAGATTGACACTGATCGTACTAATCCCTTTATACGTTCCACAGCTAATCCAAAGCGCTTGCAATAGCATATTACACAGACATGGTGCAGTACATTAATGCTCAAATAACAAAAAAAAAAAAAAAGAAAAAAACATTATAAGGCTCACAAAGGGGGTTAAATGTGATGTTATACCCTGTAGGACGAATGCATTAGACTGGTGAAACCATGGCAGAGAGAGGAGAGATAATGCTGGAGGCCATCCGGTCAGTCCTGGTAGGAAACTGCAACAAACATTTTCTAAGACACGGAGCAACTGTGCAGACATGTTTCATGTGTTCATGTACTATAGGACACATTAAAGTGTCTCCTGATCTACGGAAACCACTTTTCTTATTTAATATCGAATGAAACCGACTTACATTGTGACCTAAAAGCAGAAGTAGCACAGTACAGATACTTGAGTTAAAAATGATCGTGATAAGTGTAGACATGTCAAGTCAAGACCTTCATTCAAGTAAAAAGAAGGAAGTGTCTGTTCTAAAATGTAATACCCACACACACACACACACACACACACACACACACACACACACACACACACACAATGTAACCATTGTTCGTTAACTCCGTGTCACAATGAATTGAACAGCCTAATCATTAGCAATGACGCAGGTCATGATTTAAGTTATATTAATAAGGCAGCAATTAAAATACCTGACGCAGCAGTACGAACCACAAACCCACTGTACATCCTGTCTCTGGGTGTAGGCGTCCTACATTTGGCTAGTGTTTTGACAAAATGATACTTTCTGGACTTTGGTGTTTAGTTGGTGTTGGATTAGAGTTTGGAGCTTGTAAAAAAATACATTCCTGTAGTTGGCGTTCTCCGGTTTGATTTGATAATCAACATAACTACATTTTGACATGAATAGTGCCTTGTTTTGTGCTGTGTGTGGCAGAGCCTTTCATCTGCTCCCCAATTGGGGACCCTCATTTTTAAAAGGTTTTAAACAAACAGGTCGCATGTTGCTACCACTCTCAATAGTATAATCCTTTTGAACAAACATGAAACATAAAAGCTCCACATACTTTTGGGCATTAGGTTGTCCAAATGCAACAACAACAAAACAAAGCTTTATTTCTGTCGCGAAGAATCAAAGAATGAAATCAGAGGCCTGCTTCTCATGTTAATTATTAATTTTGATGGAAATATGCCCAGCGTTTAGTAAAGTTCTGTAAGCAGATTAGGAGACACACTTAGCCGCACATGGGTAGCAAGCGTGAGCGTGGGTGACACAGTGGGATGCGAGGGGTGTGGAGAGCTCACTGGCATTAGGCAACAGCCTCCCCAGGCAACATATCCTCTTCTACATTAACCCCGTGCTGTGAGACACACTGTTGATGCTGAGCTTATAATTAATGGAGAGCAAGAAAGAAAGGAGACACGGAGAGGCACAGGACAGACAATATGAAAGCTATGTGGCAAAGAAAAAGAGTTAGGGGTGAGTCAGGAGACTGGAAATGGTGACGTATTTTTTTCTCAACAGAGTGTGTAACCTCATACTTAAGTTCATTCGGTATTTTCAATATAAAAAGGCTTTCTATATTATTTCAAATGCAGTTTTCAGATTATGTTGACAACAGCAAATAATATATTCTAGATGAACGATTTAGAATGACAGTCTTGTTTCTTGACAAATTTGCAATGTATTTTATTTTGTGAAAACAATATTGTCTCAGTTGTACGCTACAAAATAGACAGTGTGTGCGTGCGTGCGTGCGTGCGTGCGTGCGTGCGTGCGTGCGTGCGTGCGTGCGTGCCTGGCTCATTTATTGGATTTGGGTTGTTGTTTTTTTCCTCAACAAATAGTTGGTAATTCTTGTTGCTTCTTCAGGAAATGTCACGTTTTGCCTCAAAATCATGTTAACCTATTCCAATAATACCTTCAACGTTAGAGTCATCACATGTGAAATAATCAATTTAATGATCGTAAAGTATGACTTGCTCCATAAGTGTCTATGAACTGGATTTATGACAGCTCGTGAATTGTACAATGATCCGTCAAGTTTCAGTAATGACTTAAGAATCACGATTACAATCAACTTAATAACCAGATATACTCAGAAGCCTCTGAAATCACCATTTGTTGTTTTCACTGATGTGGCACAATTGTTTCTGTTGTTTTCCAATTGATGGCAAGAATATTACCTATTTTTTGCACACCTCACAGAATCATTTACAAATCCAATTTGGTTTCACCGGGTGGTGATGTTGTAATCTCAACGTTCAACAACAAACTTTAACCTTTGCATACCTTTTCTATTTTTTAATGAACCAAAGTAGACTAAAAGTGAGATTTGTGGGAAACAAACATTTCCATTTTTTGTTGGGATATATACATAAAGCTGCTCATCATTTTGATCGGTGCAGCAATGACAAGGACATTCAGTATTTTATTTGGAAGTTATCAAATAACAGACACAAAAACTTTAGTGTATTTAGTGTTTGGGTAAGAAGCAACAGTTTGAAAACATGGTGTAGTGTTGTGATGTTTGTACAGACTGTTGGACTGACTGATGGAAGGAATGACAAATAGTCACGCTGTTAAGTGTTGGACAAATTGTTGCTTGGTCGTCCCGACCAAATATGTGATGAATTGACTGTGGCACAGGCCTACTGATTATTTGATGGATGGTCGGAAGAACAGACTACTGGACAGATGGATGGACTATTGGATGAATAGATGAAAGGATGAACATTTGGACAGATGGATGGAGTTTGGAATGAATAGATGAATGGAAGGACGATTAGATGGATGGATGGATGGATGGATGGATGGATGGATGGATGGATGGATGGATGGTTGGATAGATGGACATATGTACTGTTGGACAGACTTTGGAATGAATAGATGGATGAAGGGACCTTTGGACAGATGGAGGGACTCTTGAATGAATGCAAGGATAATTAGAGAGACTAATAAACAAGTCAGACATATTTAACAGTCAAAGACTCGCAATACAGTAAGGACAGCGCCAACATTGCTTATTATAACAAGTTGACCTTTCAACTTTGATCCTATCCATAATCTAGAGTGCTCGGTTGTCATGTAATAGCACTATTCTTTCAATAATTATTTAAGGAAAGGTTATACATTTTTGCAAATATGCCAAAAATCAAACACCATTAACATCCATAGTAAAGGATGTCTTACAGGTGCAGAAGCAACAGAGTTTTTTAATGGAGACATAAAAAAGCATTGAGGCAAATGCTGGGGTTGTCTGAAATAGCTGTCACTCCCAAGGGCAAGGCCTTACGAGCTCCCATAATAATGGGCTATGGAGGACGATGAAGTTTTAAAGTAGCGACTAGGTTTAGAAGAGCCCTGCTTTCATAAAATCAATGTGGCCTGAGGATAAGAGAGGAAATGGCTGCCAAGCACAGGAATGTCTTGATTGCTGTCTGGAGCACACTCTTTTTGACTCGATTGATCAATACTGCTGATTTATTTCAAAAAAAAAAAAAAAAAAGGAGAAAGGGGGAGGTATTTATGGAACGCAAGAAAAAGCAGTCAACTAAAAAAAACTATTACTACACACAAAGCACATAGCATGAGTTTGCATGATCTATTATCACCCGAGTGCAACCAGCAAGCTTCTTACATGTGCTATAGCGCTATAGTGTAAAGCTCTGATGCATGAATGCATTTTTTTTTTCCAGATGATCACCTGTTATTGCATGGCTCAGTGTGACACTGGCAGGCTTGAGCTTCCTTGGCCCCACTGGAATATTGTGCTGATGGTGTCCCGAGAGACAGAAGTGTCAGGGATGTTGCATATTGGTCATGTTGTGTTTGAGTCAAGGTCAAAGGAACTAAAAAAATAATAAATAAAAAAACATCATTATTCACAGCTTAAGTTGCAGAGGCAGGCTATCAAAGAGCAATGAGTTGAGTGCAGCCATGTGAAAAGTGAAGACTTGATGGTTTTTCTTTTTTTTTTTTTTCCCCTTTCTATTTTCCAGCACCAATGAGGAATTCATGCCCCGTGAGCAATTGAACACATAATACAAATGTGAAGAGACAGATTGGCTATGCACTACCAGCAAGGTTATGTTAAAACAAAGGTTGGGCAATGCAGATACAATTTGTCACCGATGTGCCACATTTCCAAGTAAACCACTTTTCAAGTCAAGATAATGAAGAATCCTCCCTCATAACCGAACCTCAAACACACACAAGTGCATGCACACACTTCGCCTAATACAGTACATCAATTCTCCGCGAGCTGTCATGATTGTAGACACCCGGGTGGTGGCATCTATTCAAAATCAATTCAAAATGGTCCCTGTCACTTTTATTGAATTTCACATCAACAGAAGGGACAATTAAGATGATGAGTTTTGGTGGGCGGACAGTTGAAGGGAACCGTGCCCACCAGGCAAACTGTCCCTCCATAACGTGGTGCTCTGCCTGGTGGGGAGGACTGTGTGGGCTGGTTACACGTAGGTGGCACGTACAGCAAACATGCTCATGTTGCTGCCTCGCTTTGGTACCACGGCAGGCAGCTGGATCATCCGGTATGTCTGAGAGTGTGATAATCATTTTTTCAACCCTTTGAAAAAAAAGGACCCCCCCCCCCCTTAAAAAGTGGGGCACACTAAAAGCTCTGCCAGAAACAAGACAACACAATGCCTTATCCATCCCCTATATTTCCTTCCTCCAACTTACAGTTCATTCACTGTACTATACATTTAGAGTCACAAGTCACGTTTTCATTGCATTTTTTTTACTGTGGGAAAAAATAAATAAATAAAAACCAACACACGCAGAGAACATGTGAATAGAGCAGAGAAAGGCCCCCTGGCCCAACCTGGGGGCTTCTTGTAATGCGGCGAGAGTGCTGACCACAACAGCACTGTGCAACCCCAAAATACACTAATCATGTAAATATAAACAGAAGCTTGGCAATAATAATATACTAATATAAGACAATATTAAAAAAAAAAGCTATTTTCAAATGCTCCGCATTATTATTCCATGGAGTGTGATTCCATCAACCCACTTGTTGCTGTTTGGATGCTCGCATGCTGTCAGTATATATCACACACTTAAACTATACAACAAATGAAAGCAGAAACTTCAAACATTCTAATAAGAGTGCATCATTTTTAAGGAGAAGCCAAAGAAATAGGTCCAGTTTTAAGCAGTTTAGCTTTACGTTTGATAAAACTCATGCCAGGGAGTTTTAAACACACATAGTTGAAGGCAGTAGTGTTAATAAGTGTGTTATTAGTTGCTTACCACTAATAAGTGATTAGTAACCTATAATCCAGTCTGCATCTATTTATTTATTGGTTTATCTGTATCTATGTATGTATTTTACCATATTTTCCCAAAAACTATTAACCCGAATTGCATGAAATCTTCAGGGATGTTTTATCATCAAGGACCAATCGATTAGATTTTTGGGATGTTAACGCCGAAATGTTTCCAAATAGATCCCCAAAAACTGTGAAAAAAATGTCACATACAACGTCCAATGAGAGGCACCTCATTCAAAGGAGATCAGCGCCTGTTGCCACGGAGACGCACAGGAGGGTTGTAGCTGTCGTTAGCCGTGTCTGCGAGCACACGGCTAATTCCGAACCCCCTCCTTCTCCATTGTCAGCCAATCACGTGCCAACACGGTGCGTTTAAGTAACACAAAAGAAGGTGACATTGCAAGGTGGTTTTGGAGAAAGTATGCACTCTAAGACTGCCAATTCTATTTTTAATTAATTTCATGTGCAACTAAATTTGATCATCACTCAGAAAAAAATATTGGACGCAGGAGAGGATCTCTAATAGTATATGTGAGAGGCGAACTTTAATAAGCTTAAAAGGTCAAATTGTGTCACAACTGTGCTAAAAATAAGCTGAATGCATTTTCTCTCAAGGAATATTCAAAGTTGAAACATCCAGTTATGGCCCTTTAATCAAGCGTGGTTAATATTACTAACTGCAATCTTATTGTAAACAGTCAAGCCTTTATAACAAAAATCAGTTATTAAAAGTCATGGTAAAGGTCATTCCAATACCTGCAATATGTGTCAACTAGTTGTTATGTCAATATTAGGAGGTGAGAACATTGTAGAAGGTATCACAAATGCAGTGACACAAATATAAAATGACCGGCCTCACTTTAATGGTTTTCCCATGAATAGGCAGAGAAAATGGCAACGCACGAGGCAGTTAAGTGACATCGCTCTCTCTCTCTGTAAGCCTGGGGCCGAGACAGTGGGGCAGAACAACGAAAAGCAAAGAAAGTCCGCGTCCTGAAACATGGATGTTTGTGTCCAGAGGACAACTCCTGGCCTCAGGGCCTTCATTTTACTCCATTAGGTGAAGTGACCTGGAGAAGATCGGGGCAAACATGCTGAAAGGACGCACTGAGAAAGGCAGAGTACAGAAAAGGACTTTTTTTTTTTTTTTTTTTTTTGTGCAGAGGGACATCAGTCCCAACACAATGGCTGCTCCCTCTGATGGGCTCGCCTAAAGGGGGAACTTTTGTACATGTGCATTATGTATGTGTGTGTCTGTGATTACTTCTTCTCTATACGAGTGTGCTGTTGATATATCGGTCTCTGGAGGGACGCTCTGAGAGATGTGTGACACGGCTCGAATTTACCCCCAAACAGTCGTGTGACACATGACAATCGCAGAAGAAAAACTCTCAGAGGAACAAAGATCTTGTCTCCGTGGAGCAAGACAGTGATTTTATTTATTTTATTTTTTTTCCTGAAGCATGTAATGTTGTGTTTGTGCCAAGCATGTGTAAGACATGCACATGAGTGGGTGTAAACAGATTCTAATTATTTTTGCATCCTCAAATGGTTGAGTGGCCGAGTGTTACAGGCACAGCTGCAAGGGTGTCAGTGGGTGTATTCGATTGGTGGGAGGCAGGAGCACACGGCTGCTAAAGGGCCCTGTTTGACACACAGCACTGGCCTAATGCACCCCCCCCCCCCCCCCCCCCCCACCCACCCACCCCGCTTTGAACTCCTCTCTCAGCATCCAAGCCTCCAGCCTTTTCAGCCCACTCTGATTAATAGCTCTCGTCAGGTACCGTCCGTTGCCACTCACACCAATTAAGACATTAGGCCTTTCCACATGGCTTCCTGATCTTAAACAAACAGCAAGACCGCTGGGTTCTTCCTCTCTCTCACTTTCTGCAGGCCGAATCTCTCACCCAATCAATGTCCCGCTGTGGGAGCCCTATCCTTCTCCGCATGGCGGAGGACAGACAGATCGACGGAGACACAGTCTTGAAGTGAGGCTGTTAGCCTCCTACAGTGAAACCCAGCACAGAAAAATGGAGCAATCAAAGCAAAGTGTCAAACAATCCCGGGGTAACAGACAACCCACCACACAGATCCCTTCCTGCACCTCTGCAGGGCCACATCAGAACCGAAGTCCTTATTGGATCGACCACTAACTGGCTTTAGTGGTGTAACACAAGAGGAAGCAAATCACTAACTTTGCTCGATTGGATGCTTTTAACCGTGATTCTAGCCAGACCCTTCAAGATTAATTATATCTGACCCTCTGGTCCTCATGTCAAGAAACCCTCCAAATCCTGATTGAATATATTATTCGTCCTCTAAAGTGGACAATAAAACATCCACTTCTGCGATGGAGTGTCTTGTGTTTGTGTAATCAAACGTAATACCTAGTCTGTGCAGCTTCAATAGCAGACCGTCCTCCGCGACGCGACATACCCTAATAAGATTAGCCATGGATATCAGCTCGTCGCGCTGTTCAATACAGGAGGAGGGAGATGAGCTCCTAATGTGGAGTGATTTGTTCTGTGTGTCCAAGCATATCTGTGTGTGTGGAGGACGGAGCTGCTCGCCTGCGGTCTTTATGTGTCTGTGCCTGTGGTGTTTGTAGCCTTCACGTCATGTTAGTGTGCCGGTCAATCAAGTGGCAGAGGCCTGTCTCTCATCAAGGTGCTATATGCGTGATGGCCAATGCTTGGCTGCGCAGAAATTTGCACCTCCCCGGAGAGGGGTCTCTGCTGTGAGGGAAGGACTCATCTGTCACACGGACCACTATACCGATCCACAATGACAGATGTGCAGTTTGACTCAAATGGTTGACAACACGGTGCAGGATGCTAAACAGTAAAAACATGAGGGGACACTGACAAACTGCAGGAGGAAAAACGTGAGGCTACACGTATGGAGATGATTTATAATATACAGTGGAACACAGTGTGGAGTGAATAATGACTACGACGTTTATTGTTCGACAATCAGATTGAATTTTCTATTTCTAATGCTATTCACCTAAACTAATCATTCTTGGACTTTAACTTTTAACTTGGCAGTTGCCTATATATGGCAACATTGCCATTTATCTATATTTACATAAATGTAAATATAGTTACAGCAACAGAAGGTTCATGATATTCAAAGAATACACAGATGAATAGTTGTGGTAAACACTGAGATAACAGCTGATTGTAAATAATTTACATAATCGTGATGAATATGATGATGTCTTACATTTATGCTTTTATGCTTTCATCAATGAGTCATAACTGACTACAGGCAGCAGGAATGGAAAACAATGATTATCTCTTCATCGTGGCACTTATTAAATGAGTAGATTATATTTGGCTGCAAGTTGACATTCTTGCCACAAAGATGAAGCCTTTGAAATAGCAGAAATGGGACATACATTATAAGCAATAAAGCAATTTGACAAGAGCCAAATCCAAATTGTGACGTCCAGGTCAGTCAAAGCATCTCTGAAAACGCAGCATGTTTTGGGGTGTTCACATATCGTAGCGATCACCAGTTGTACAAGAAAGCTACCAGGAACATGGGAAACCAAAGGTTCGATGATGCATGTGGTCCCTTGAAAGCACAATTTAACCAAAGACTTACAGGATCTCTCACAACATCTTGATGCAAGTAGACTTAAGCGTTATTGTAATTTCCAAATTAAACACCTGAGCATAAATCTCACTTTACGTAAAGTGAGAAAAAAAATCTGTCCCCCTCTCTCTCTGTATAGATATACAGTATATAGATTCTTATTTTATTTTATTTTTTTAATTATTTATTTGTCCATTTGTCCATGACCAGATGGAACTGCACTGTCGGCAAACCAGCTGTTTGGGAACCATCTGTGATTTTGTAACTCTGGCCGTCATGCTTGGAACCCATGATTAGCTTGTCTGCTTTTCTTTCAATAGTTTCTCAGACATTCTCAACTGTTTGCATTGATTTGGTTCCAGTTTTGACTGCATACGTTATCATTTTCTGTTCAAATACTGAAATGTGGCTTTTTTTTATCTTTCTGCCGACATTGTGCTGTCAGTCAAACACAGTAGTAATGGAGGTTGTTCTGTGGTACTATGGCAGCATAGTGTTGTCATACCGTGTCATTCAGTGGCTCCAGATTGCACATGGAACACTGACAAATACCGTCCATCATATCTTGAACATGTTTTAGCAAATAACACAGTGATAAACAACGCAGTATGATTTAGTAGCGTATAGCATTTGACGACAGGAGGATTTCAAGAGAAGTGACAAATCTGTACCGTTTAGAGAATTCATTCATTTCAGGTGTAAAAACATGAGATTTTGGTTAGTTTAATACTTTCATGAGGATTATAAATAAATGACATATAATGTATCTGCTTTGACTGACTTTAAAAGCTCACACAAGTAGATTTTCTTTTTGGGGAAAAAAAAAAAAAAAGACAGAGGCACAAAACATTCCTTCAATAACACCATACAGTGGGAATCTTTTGATTTAAAAGTCTTCCAATGTCGAGCTCTATGGAGGGTTAAATCTTCCTTAATGGCTGAGGATAAACTTGGTTGTTAGATTGTTGCTCGATCCCGTTTGAAACTGTTGTTTTTATGACAGCAGCTGCAGTTTCTAATATGTAAATTGCAAAAAGAAAAAAAAAACCCTGCTTGTTTAGTACATATATATGTATTATTTTTTTATTTTTCCTGTCAGTAATAATTTTCCTTTGTTGAATCCGGTCACATTTTCATCCATTTTGCTCACCCCGTGCAGCGCCACCAGGCTTTTGGAACTTTGTCAAATCTTTTGACCTGTAACAGAATAGAAAGCACAACATAGTAACTGCAGCACTCAGGACCAGGGAAATTAGCAGAAAGGGAGAGATAGAATGAGGAAAAGGGGCCATGAAGCTTAGGAGGAGGAGGAGGAGGAGGAGGAGGAAGAGAGGGGGCTGTTTTCTATGTCAATGCAGTCACATATTGTCCCCAGAAAATGTCACCCTGCCCTTGGGAGGCAGCGCTCCGAGGCGAGACTCATCTGTCTGACCGCATTTACCGAGATGTTCTGTGGCCGGATCCCGAGGAGCCTGGGAGGCGTCCCACTGCACTTTGTCTGCCCACCAACACTCCTCACACTGATTGTTTACAACAAAAGCTGCATTTGACACGATCAGTACACCGCACAACTGGATTTGGTTTAAAAAAAAAAGGAAATATTACTGTACATCTAACATCCAGTAGAGAAGCTGGGATCTACATTCAATGGACGAATAAAAGCATTTAAAACATTGATAACCAAGTGTAGAATTGCATAAGTTGGCCATTAAAGTGATTCATCAACTGTAAGTCACATGTACTTAAAATGTGCTTAACAAACAGACACATAAAAAGCAGTATTTGTGTGGTGCTTCTGGAAAAACAGTGAGTGAACTTGAAATTACCTGAAATTAAATAAACAAAGGGAGATTTGATCCATGCATAATGGCTGACATATAGCAACAAATCTTTTGTCTTTATCCAAAAGAGGTATCTAATATTTTTTTTCTACGCCCTGTACAATTGGAAAGGAACAAGATTAAAATTTGCAAAGACTAAGAGGTGATGGCTCACACATTGGTATAAATGGAATTTATCTAGGTCCTAAAAACATGCAAATGCGTTTAGCAGTTCACTCTGAATTATAGTTCAGAAAGTATCAGAGTGTATGTGTTTGCGAAGTTTATAGACTGGTGGCTAATCCAGGGTGTACTCTTTCCTCTATAGCCAGACTGGATCAGCTCCAGCCCCCCGGTGACCCCAAGTTGGGGTAATAGGTTATCTCAAAGGCTTTTGTTATTTGATAACCGCAAACGATTTGATATGAAGTGGATTCTCTTCTCTGGAAAGGTCCAAAGAGGTTAAGAGCCTAGCGTGAAGCCATAACTGATCCCTGGAGTGACCGTTAAAAGACTGAACATTAACATTTATGTTGTTCAGTCAAACTAACAAAAGACTTCAATCAGACATGGTGTTCATAGATATTATCCATCTCCACATCAGTCTTCTACAACAACTTTATTCGACAAGGCCTGCTAGTAAAGTAACCTTGTGCTGCTGGTTTGAGCCAGTGTCCTGACTCTGGCTCAATCACTGTGGAGCCTCGGTTAAAAGCGAAGGACAAATCTCACTGTCTTCTTCTCTTTCTTCTTTAATATCAGGCAAATAATCCAATCCAATCCAAACTTCAACGTAGAGAAGACCTGTTATACCGCCCAATACTTCTTCTCTAGTTGTTTGATGAGACTGGGTGTGTCTGCCAGCGTTTGGTTTCACTGTAATGATTTCACACATCAGCAATCAGATACAATGGTTAGAGAAAATAAAGAAATCTCAAAACCTCAATTGAAAGGGCAATGTGTGAATGGTTATGGATATTTACCTATAAAGTTTTACAATCACATTCTTTATGTGATAAAATAGGTGTTGGTGATAAATCGTTATTATGATTCATGTAGGGGTAAACACTTACAAAGTGTATGTTTGTGTACAGTTGTTTACACTTTTTCTCGTTCATTGCATTAAAACATCCATTTACGTCCGTATCAAAACTGAACGGTAAAACAATGATGCTCTACCACACAAAATGTTTGAGGTGAAAGACTATTCTTCATTTCATATATTTTTTGCCTTTTGATAGTTTCAATATTCTATTACAAAAACTAAAATGTGAGCTGCATCATTACTTCCACTGTGTCATAAAAAGGAAAAATCTATTTGAATGTATTCCGAATGTGGAAAATCACATGAATATTGCTGAAGGAAGAATCATCTGTTATAGGAATGCCAGTTATTTTTTCAGTTGTAGAAGAATTCCAAAGTAGACATCAACTCCTGCTATTATCGTTATCCTCTTCAAAAGGGATTCCTAGTATGGCTTGGGTTCATAAGTTAGAACATGAATACAAAAATGCAAGTAATCCTCTAATCTAGTACATTTGTGTCGTGCCGAAAGGCAAGCGACGCTCACTGCTAAGGATTAAAGTAGCTCATTAAAGCAAGGCACCCATGATTGAAATAGCCCAAGAGCTCTTTTCTCTGAAACTAAATGGAAGACAAAGGAGCTCAAGGAAATGAATGGTTTATCGGGTCTGGGCAGAAACCCTCATCTTGTCTACCATAAGCCCCGGACATGACATCGGCTGCATCGACTCGGCTGAGCACCAAGATTAAATGGCTTATTGACTGCGACAGGACAGAGGCATCAAAAATGTGGACTTGGAGAGAGAGAGAGAGGGTCACCTTCAGATGTCATGCAACCATTGAAGGATTTGAGACTTTAAAAAAGAAAAAAGAAAAAAAGGATGCATCAGAGGGTCTGCATGCCAACATTTAATTTTGTTTTCAGTCAGAGTTCAGAGCTGCCACAGGTTTCATCATTTGGCCTGATGTGTCATCTCCTTCAATATTTGCCTCTGAAAAATAGTTGTCAAAAAGTAAGAAAGACTTTATTTAAAATGTCAGTCTGCAGCACAACATATATAGACCCTGCATTGCACTTGAGGGATGACACTTTATTAAATGTTGAAATGCCAGTTTTTCCCCTCTCCTCCCCTGAAACATTCATAAAGGCCAGTTAGTGGCTGTGTCACCTCTGAGAGCAGATGGACCAAGCTGGAAAGCGCGATGTGGGAATAGCGGCTTGTCCGTGCTACGACTGTTCACCCACCCCAACCCCTAAAATCACTGACATTAGCTCCTTAACTATAAGTTTCTTCCTATACTTCATTTGGGGGGGGGGGGGGGGCCTTTAATAATTTATGAGGACTCAGGGGCATCCATGGACGTGAGATTGAATTTTTCAAATGCAGTTTATCTGGTACTTGCAGCTGGGGGCCTCTTGAAGGTGCATTCTGCAGCTTGTCAATATGCTTTACCCGTACGGGCTGTGACATTAAATTAAATGGGTTATTGACTGGCAGGTGAGTTGGCAATGGGCGCTGTTAGAATGCACACTCACTAGCTCACTGACCCGACCCGCCATGAATCAGTGGTCCATAAGTCAGAACATAATAGATCCAGATTTTTTTGCCCTCTGTTTTTTCTGCATTCTTTATTTGTTTTTAATTTGCACTGATGGTAATCCCCTGGCTGTCCTCAGATTTACAGAAGCAATAACAATTGTAATGCCACTGCATCCCCCCAGGACGCTTGTAATCTGCTGTGTGTGTGTGTGTGTGTGTGTGTGTGTGTGTGTGTGTGTGTGTGTGTGTGTGTGTGTGTGTGTGTGTGTGTGTGTGTGTGTGTGTGTGTGTGTGTGTTGGTTTCACAGCAAATTGGAAAATGGACATGTTAGTGGACAAGCTAAGCCAGTGATGCTTTTGTTAGTTGCCTTTTGATTTTACAAGGTTACAAGACTAAAACACCTACTCAGAAATAAATAATTTCAGATAAGTGTCAAATGATTGAAGAGACAGGCTTCATGGGGTTCATTCAAATAAATTCTGCACTAATGTTTTTGAGTGACACACTGTGCAATTCTGTAAACAGAAAAGCTCAGGAACAATTGTAACATTTTCCACACTTTCTGTTGATGTCAAATCACTGTTTGAAAATGTGATGCAAAATAGTTTGACGTATGTACCAGGTTACGTCCCTGTTTACATGACAACGTTTCAAGTGAAAACACATTGGTTTTGCCTTTTCATTTCAGACAGAGTTCACGTTTACACAGCAGTATTTCGAAAATGACATCCTGAATGACACTGAAAACCATGTCACGAGCACGCCAAACCAATCTACCCCTGCAAAGTGCACTAAGAGACTAAGCCTTTTCATAACCGTCCTCGGTTCCATCAATGCCCGACTCTCCAAATGTGGCCAAAAAGTCAAAGCTTTGTTAAGTCAAATCAGTTTTTATTTTTGGTGTGTGTGTGTGTGTGTGCGTGCGTGCGTGCGTGCGTGTGCGTGCGCTTAAACAGAACCTTGATTTGTCAAGGGAATGGTGAAATTAAACAGGGTTGAACACTTGTGTGCCTGGGAAGCTGAATATTGAGATAAACTAAGAACTGCATTCAAAAGGAGGGAAAATCTCAACAATAATTGGCAGTAAGGTGAATGTTCAGTCCTTTTCTGTTCCTCCTTGCCAACTATATATGGCACACTCCTTTTCCAGGTATTGCATTTTGGCTTAGACGATAAATTATGAGGTGTAAATGCATTCGGCACAGATGTAATTCTGGGGGATAATGGGCTAGGAATAATTTATGCTCACACTCACGATAAGAGTGGCAAATCTCAATATATTACCTGGTCTTATTGCGTCTGTGTTCAAGGACCAAAAGTGTGATTCACTAGCTGTGCACTATTCAGATCCAGCACCTTTCTCACCATGTAAGACATTGCTAAGAATTTAAAGAACATTTATTGATTACCTTCAATGATATAAACTGCCCAAAAAATCCCAATAAACAGCAAAATAATTATTTTGTTTTTCATCTAAAAAAATTTTATTTGCGTGGAATACATTTTTTTTTCCGAATCTGCTTACTCATAGAAAAGTTGGAAGCAGGTGTCCTTTTTGTTCACGTTCAACTGTGTTTGTGTGAATTGATTTCAATAAATTCCCACGTTATTCATGTTTTATATTCTGCTGTTTTGTCCTTCACATTAATTTTGAAGTCTATTTCAACAAAATGAAGGTATTATTCCTGGGGTGTGTTTCAGCAGGGTACATAGTAAAACAACTGAAAGTAGTTTTCACAAGTAATCAAAACATGGCTGATTCCTGAAAGGAAAACATTTTTGGGGAAAAACCCATAATAAGTACCAGACTTTTGGGACTATATATCAGAATAGAGAGGTTGCATCTGTTAAAAATGTGTCAAGACTTCCAAAAAACCAACTGTCAGTCAAACATGGTTACATTCATTTTTTGACGTTAGTACTAAAGCCGCGTTCTGTTGCCATACAGTGACATCTAGTGGTTGCAGGTGGTATGTACTGGTACTTTTTGAGATAAAAGTCACTTTTAAATCTAAGTTATGAGTGACCAGCCAGAAAACTGAAAAAAGCGTGACATGGAAACAAAGTTACTTACAATATCTTAGAACAAAATAGCCGAGTTTTAGGCTCCGAAAACACAAGAACATTTTGATAACTGAAAAGTTCGGTTGCGTCTCGGGTGTCCGTTTACATGACAGCGACGCTTGGTGCCACTGAAAACGCAACATTATTTGTCGTCTGTTCATGCAAATGTCTGTACTTGCCATTGTTATGGTTTATAGCGTAGTGTTCTCCACACACGTCGGTGTCGTTTCATTACAAAAACAAACAACACTGCCACCTCCTGTCCTGCCATGCTAACTATACTGCCTTCAGTGTTTCCGCAGTTTCTGTGGAAACAGACATCGATTTCAAAAAGTTGCAGTGTAAATGCAAAACTTTCCCAAAATGGAAATGCAAAAACAATTCCACACATTTTCAGTTGAAATGTTGTCATGTAAACGGAGCCTGAAATTGTGCCTGATTCATTTTTTTCTCTTCAGACTACTGTTGGCAAAGATCAGTAGATCCTGTGGGCTGCATGATTTTTGCAGCTTTCAACATGCATCATTTGACAAACTCACCCTCATAGTTAGGCTTTTATTAATGTTAATGCTTTTCGACTCGCTGGTCAGTGTTGTAACGCCCGATAATGTTACTCAAACAGAGCCACAGATGTGGACCCAAGTGGATAAATTAGGAATAGTTTGCGAACACAGAATTTGCAGCCAATGATTTCTTTGTCATTTTTATACTTAGCAGTAACCCGACGTGGGCCCTGATGGACCTGGTTTTAGTCTGCGGACCACATGCTTGACAACCCAGGCTTCAAGGAACATCTCCGGGCTGTGTTTGGTTTTCAGGCATGTGTCAGTAAACTGAAGCGTCAATGGGAAACATTTCACCTCACATCCTGAGGTCAAAGGTGAAGTTGACTTGGAATCTTGGGTGAGACGACCGTGAAACATAACTTTTCTAACTTAGTGTTAATGTTTTAATTGTTACACGGTATATTCTGTGAATTCAGTGTAGATCAGAGGAGAGCAGACCCTGGGTGTTTCCTTTACGTATATTGCAGTATCTGGTTTTTTTTTTCTTCTTTTTTCTAAAGGCTGTATTTCTCTAACCTGAAGTTGCAGGTAATTGCTACGTATATGGTACATCTCTCCCGCGTGAACAAATTACACGGATGCTCAAGGGTCTCCGCACATTCATTTTTTTCAATTTTTATGTTCACTTTTATTGTTTCAGAGGTGCCCCTATACATTACGGTCAGAGGAAACTATAACCAAAGTGCAGGTGTTAAAATAAACAGTGAATCTTCATTTCCTCAATACCCCAGCACCCCTGTGGATAGCTGCAATACCAGCAGGCCATTCCTATGGAAATACAGCACTATTAGAGACACAGAATAGCGGGAAGACTAACACAATTACCGTGAGCTGCCATTTTCCTCATTCCGCCGACCAATCTTGGCGGCATTGTGTTTGATCGATGCAAGGCCACCTGCCACGCTGTGGAGGTGTGTTTAGATGCCGGAACGTGTCGCCAGCCAGATGTAATCTGCTTAATGTTGTGTAGAGATTGCCACTATAATGACAGAATATCACATTGCAGGTTTCCTCTAATGCACCGGAGGAGTGGGGAGAAGATGCCAGGGGAGTGAAATGGTAAAAGTGGAACGTCCAGTTGGAAAATAAGAGAAATGATGCTGCAATAAATCAAGGGTGCGAGCTAGAACGGTAGCATCAAGGCTCATTGCACAAAGGCAAGCATGAAGGCAGAGTGTGTAAAAACACACACTTTCTCCACCACAGTGACACTGCAGCTGGGGACTCGAGTGAAACCAGTAAACATGACAAATGTCAGCACACTTTACTAGTGGAATCAGCTGCAACTTGGTGCAGTTTTAATCAGGAAATAGCCCAAAACAACACAGAAATTAATTTAATTCACATCATTGCATCCTTCTCATTTATCTGCTGTGCCCAAGTTGGAGTTGTCGAGAGCTGGAGACTCGCCCAGCTGGCATTGGGTGAAAGGCAGTGTACACAAATTAAAACTGAAGTATTGTAGCAAGTACAATTTAAACCAAACAAACATCTGATATGTGCACTTTGCTATTGTTTTGTTGTCTTTGTATTTCTTTGTCGTTCCAGGTCTTTAAGCCAACATTTTCCCTCTTTCAGCCTCAGTTGAAAACACAGTAAATAAACACAGCACTGACTGAAGGATGGACATTTACACATTTGATGGGACGAGGGCAAAGGGACTGCAGAAGATCCTATACTACAATAATTACAAAGGGAAAAAAATATAATCTGCAGTAAGAAAAGTGACTTCTTTGACAAACAAATGTATAAGTTAGAAAGGTCCGAAGTAAACTTTTGAAAATGTCCTTTGTTTTTCCAACATTGACTCCTGTATTTCTTAATAAAGCGGAAGAAAGCTCTCACCGCTCTCCTTATATGTTTATTTAAATCCTTAGGTTTTCAACTTTTTTAATTACATGTGATTTACGTTTTATCTTTCCCAGTAGGCACATCGGATTCGGTCCTGTCCTTAAACGTGGGGTACCAGCTTCTGATCAGCTACCCTACAGAGCAAGCTGCAATGACTACTTCTGGAATCTCCTGTAAAAACAAGCAGTCAGATAAACCCGTCACTTGGAATGTTTTTATAAATGCCTGTATCATTTTACAGCATTGTTTTGAATATGACTCCACTTTTGTTTTAATTTCCCATTTTTGACGGCCAGGGATAACAGATTAAAAGTATGCCGTCTGAATTTATTCTGGGGCTTTTACAGTGTATTTTCTGCTGATTAGTGAGCAACTGTTCCTGGCAAATGGATAAACTGAGTGGTTTCGGGCAGAACCTCTAAAACGCTCTCAAACTGCAGCTCAGGTCCTAAAACCACTGCTATACATACCACTGCGAGTTTACATTGAAATTCATTATTGTCTCTCTTTCACCGATGAACTAATTACTGTAAACCGATACAACTGAAAAGCTCTTCACCTGTGTGATTCGCTCCTCATCCTCCCCTGCCATCACTCTAACAAACAAAGTATTCTGGCTGAACGAAGCCAGACAAAGCAAATGGATTTCCAAACATGTATCTCCTCCTTCATTGCCTTTTTTGTATTTACTTTTAATTTGTATTGATCTCTCACCCGCACCTCAATTTTGCTGATGTCAAAAAGGTGAAGGAGCATTACAATATACAATACTTTCTCTCTCCTCTCTCTTATCGTGGAGGAAATGAAAAGCAAATGGCACCTTTGTCCAGGACGTGAGATCGTCCAGGCGGAAGGGCTTTGAAGCGCGGGGTGAAATTGAAAAGGTTGCAGGTTCACATCCCTGGACAATGACAGCCCCTCTGCCTTCCACTCCTGCGGCTCACAGGAGATTAGAGGAGCGAGAGAGATAAGGAGCAGCATTGGCTAAATGTTTTTTTTTTTTTTTTCTTTTCTGGGCTGGACAGATCGAAAAAGCATGAAGTGCTCCAGTTAGCCAGAAGACCGACAAATAGACAGAGACAGACTGGCAGAGGGAGGACACACAGTGAATCATTCAGAACTGACCTTGACTTGATTGTTCGTAAACTGGTCTGCTAGTTCAAAGATTTATACAAAAAAACAACCTCGGGAACACAAGATCAATAATGAAACAACAGTGTTGGGAAGATTTTAAAAGCCAAATGTGATTTAAAGAGGAAAGATGTCCGCTCGGGCAAGACGATAAGCTCATTCTCTAAATGCTTAGGATTAACCTGGTCTGGCATATAGTCTGCGCACGACACAAATACACCATGCAAAAATTCACACAAATTCTCTTGAGCGGTGCAACTTCTTTGTGCTCTTCATGACCCACATAAAATATGATAATGCATGCAGTCAGCCTGCAGAATAGGTGAAGCTTTAGGGAAATGATGAAGGACCACAGTGCAGTGAAGGCCGCCGCGCTCGCTGCTACTCAGCAGACGCCACGCTGCTCCCCTGAGAGGCACACTGTCCCCCCCTTTGCACTTACTCTGCGGGCCACTCAGCCTCCAAATTAAAAAGTAAATGAGCCACTATCATCGCTGCATCTATAATTTGGTGTATATTCACAGTACGTCTTCAAGATTTAGATTCCATTGTTTGTATTTTTACCATCTAAATCGCTTAGCAATGTAAAGGAAATGCTCAATTTATGCACACTGTCAAGACCTTAAGGCAGCGACATCCAACTCATTATTGTTCATGGGCCACATACAACCTAATTCAATCTTGAATGGGTCTAATTACTTAAAAAAAAAAACTACAACCTCAAAAGAGAAAAATATCAGCTAATTCGATATATTTTCACAAAACCTGAATAAATAAGTGCAATTTCAAATTTCTCTTATCGTCGACAAGGCCTGCTAATGAAAGGCAAAGTGAAATGTCCTGCTGTTGGCACACCAATTTTCTCTTTTGAGTTTGTGACATCCAAAAATGGTGCTTAATTAAGTCATTTAGAAAGATCTGAAATCCAATTTGCCAAAGTGTGTTTGCAGTGTTCACAGAAGTCTGTCACTTATTGTCAAGGGAAAACACTTTCTGCGGCATTCAGCGCAGACGTTTTTGCAAATTTAACCACACGGTATGGATTCGACGCTAAAGCTCCTTCGCTATATCTGCTACTCTTACTGAGTACAATCCCCGGTGAACAGATTAGAAGCAGCAAGTATTGGAAAATGGATAGTTTCTATGTCATTTTTACACTTTGCCATGTCATGGCAAATTGCTGGGCTGGTTTTGAACCCCACTTTAAAGACAGACATTTCAAGGATGAAATTATTTTCAATGACTCATTTGAGTTATTTATAAGTCAACTGATACTCATACTGCCACTTTATATGATGAGAGCCTCCAAACACTTTGAAGAGCTTGATATTTGATTCAACCTATATTTAATTTAAAGACGTCAAATATAAAATAAGGATAGATGACTTTTCTTTTTTATATATACTATCAAGGAGGAGGAATTAGAAGCTTTTTCCTCATCTTTCATTAAAACAATATGTTTATCTTCAATGTTTATAGACAATATATAAATATATAGGATGTACTCTATGTGCAACATAGCACATTGTTATTCAGGAACAATTGCAGAAGTTATACATAAAAAACCAACAATGCAACTCTCCACCAGAGAGCCACTTCAGATGATTTAGTGATATATATATATAAATGCTCACATGCCTCAGATGGCACAAGCTTGCAATCGTTTTTACTGAGGGTATGCGGAGGGGGGGGGGGGGGGGGGGGGGGCTGCATGAAACACGTCTGGATTTCTTATTTGTATTAAAAGAGAATTATTAAAAAATCAGCTTTTGGGCATCAGTATGTTCTATCCACTGGGCATTGTTCTTTCTTCTGCTGTGGCCTCGGTGGGGTGTAGACCCACCTGATGTTTGAATTAGCTGGTTTAAATGACAGGGCCGCCTCAGAGAGACGCCCACGGGCCCTGCTCTCCCAGGGTTTCAAAAGCCCAGCGACCTGGTTGCTGTCGGCTGTCAGGGCGTAGATGGGAACGTGCGGCGGTGAGATAACCTGTGCGGGCCAGAGCCCAGAGTCGTGTGCCTCTTTGACAGGCTTATTAACGGGAAACCGCCAAGGAAAAAAGCCTCTATCGGCAGAGGGATCAGGGGAGAAGAAACCTTCCCTTATCACCAGGACACCAGGGATTAAAGCCTGGCCTGCTCTGATAAATTAATTATTCTCTCTTATCTGTCATGTTTAAAGACTGTCAGACAAACCCACCTAGAGCCACAGCACTGGACAACCTATGGTGCAATGAGAGAAAGAATATGAATGTGAGGCTATATTTGCTCATCTCTGAAAAAGAAATGAAAATCCCCATATGCATAGTTCTGTCTATAGGAAAGTTGTAGATGTGTTCCTATGCGTCTGATTCTTCTGGCATTTGGTGGACAAGGCTTTTGCTCACCAAATGCCAAAGAACATATATAAAAAAAAAAAGAAAATGATACAATGTATCATTAATTGTAGAAAGTATCTGTATGTATTTCTAAGATTTTCTTTGCCAATATGGTAATATCCTTGTTTCAGTACTGAATTACTGTACAAACTTGTCGTCTGGCCTTTACATCCCTGAACAAGAACAAAAGCAAATATGTTTTGGGATAAACTACATTGTGACTTGATTACTTTTAATAACAATTGTTTATGGTTACATGGAAATGTGAGAAGCAGATCACTGAGGTCAGTCATTCTGTCACGTAAAAGAGCCTCCATCTATCCAAATCACCTCCAATATAAATGGTAAATAAAGCAACTAATTCACAATGAAAGAGATTGGTTCACAAGTGAAAAAAAAATTAACAAAAACAATCATTTTAAAGAGATGGGCTCAATATGATACTTGATTAAATACTTCAACTAATCAGCAAAATGGTCTTGTAATGAAACTAATAAACTTATTGCAATCTATATCAATCATAAAGTACTAAAGTTGTATTGACGAACTGTTAGATAATCATCCACAGATTTTAAGCTCCCCATTAACAATACAAAACCTTTTGTGCCCCAGTTTATATTTTTAAAAAGCTGTAAAATTCAGGATTGTGATATTTAATTCACAAGCGACAGGAGAAGAGATCATGAGGTCAGCTGTACGTTCTGGCAGAAGCTCTGCCAGACTGTGGTGGTGAAGAGGAGCTGAGCAGTAAAACAAACTCTCTGAGTGTCATTAAATCTACATCCTGGTGGACCTCACATGTTGTGCCAGAGTGAGGAACTCCAAAGCAAAGTAGAGTTGCTACTCCTTCACAGAGAGAAGTCATTTGAGGTGGTTCAGGCATCTGATAAGAACGCTTCCTGGTCACCATTGGAGGATTACTATGTGTGGCCAACCGAGTTGAAGCTCCAGGGTCTGACCTGTGGAGAGATTAGATCTCTCAGATGGACTGGGATCACCTCCTAGAAGAACTGGAAGAAGATGCATTGGACAGGGCTGTCCAGTTCTATTTGCTCCTCATGGATGGATGGATGGATGCTGTACTGATGGTTATGCACTGAGTCCCAAGATATTCTACACTCGAAAGACTAAACAGATTCAGAGATCCTACTAGACATCAGACTATACAGGAATCCACACACAGGCCTCAATATTATTCAGTGTAACGTAAACTCTCCTTTTATTGTGCCTGCAGAAAGTGTAAATATCCAACTGTCTGCTCACTTTGTCATGTGAGTGGCTTTCACAAAAGATCATGTGCAAACAGCTTCCTCCTGTTGTTTGAGTCAGCTGACTTTCATCGGTATGTTGACATTGCTTTATATATCGACCAGCCATAACATTATGACTACTAACAGGTGAGGCGAATAATACCGATAGACTCTACATCATGGCACCTGTAACATGGGTTGATGGTACAGATGAAAATTAGCTTTGTGCTAAATATGGTGCAGACATCTTTTTAATGTAACTGCACATTGTCCTTTAAATAAACTTGTTAAAAAAAACAAAAACAAACAAAAAACATTTTGTCCCCAAAGGTTGATGCGATTATCTCATAATCGCCATCAAAACTGCAGTTCTTGTTTAGTGCTCTGATTTGCACTAGACAGGACTTCACTTACAGTATATAGCACCTTTCAGCTGCGTGAGCAGCCCCAAAGCGCTTTACATAGTTCATCACATTCACCCATTCACACGCACATTCACACACCATTGGATGGGAATCGAACCTGCATCATTCAGATTGGGAGAAGGACCTCTCTACCAAGTGAGCCATGCCAGCCCTGTGATCAAAGTGATAAACTGGCGATTGTGTCACCGGCGGCCAGGCCTCATCAATGATCCACATGAGTAGAGATACCGACTCGAAACCAACAGGACGTAAAGGGTTTACTGCTAACCTCTTGGTGCCAGATACCACAGTGCACCGTCAGAGGTGCCATGCCTCAGTGGTTCAGGGCTGTTTTGGCAATAAAAGAAGGACCCACACATTATTAGGCAGGTCATCGTAAAATTACATATCAAACACATATATCTGTTTACTGTGTCATAAGGTCTAACTACTGTATGTAATGTTTAATGATTTAATGTAGTAAACAAATTATATTACTCACTGCAGGTATTTTGATCATTTTGAGGGCCACTAAACTGTCATCCTCACAACAGTAGCATTAAATCTGAAAAGAGAGGATTTTTACCTCAAGGACACAGGAGAAAAATGGCTACTAATTCAAGAAAAATAACTACCTATATGTCTTTGAAAATGGGCATATTAATATTTTAGGTTGATCTGAAACGTTTGATCTTAAAATGCATTTAGTAAGACAGTGATTACCCTGCCATTACAACTGACATACTGTAGGCTACTAATGTGGTTATAATCACTGTTAAAATCACTTCTCCCAACAGAAGTGAAACAAATGTCGCTTTCAGTTTTGATATTTAATTTATTTTAAAACTTGAATAGGAATGTGCATATAAAATGATAATATTGCAAGCATTATTCCACAAACTGATGAATCTGTGTAGTTACATGGAAAACATACACCAATGGGCATCATCAAAGGCACACAAAAAATGCTATTAATGGAAAACATAACTTACATGTGCACGAGGAGGTCCTGAATGCAGAGCCATGCACTGCCTGTGTCATACCATGCCCTTTAATGTCCTTGAGAGAGTTGCTTGAAGTCTGTCAGCGGTGCTCACCTCCAGCCTGACTGGGGCAGAGCAGCAGCAGTGTACCTGGTGGGTGATTGACAGGCGGGGTGAGTCAGGGGCTTCTCTAGCCCCTCTGCAATAATAGCAAAATGTGAACGCTGGAAATATTAATGTCCTTCATCTTTTATTAATTCTAAATTCATGGGATAGCAGTTTGGTGCTTTATGAAAAGAAAACATCAATCCTGCACAAGTAATGACTGTGGGAGCAATTTGGGGGTTTGGGAGGTAGAACGGAAGGAGGAGGGAATGTAAAACCCTTCTAGTTATGGACTGAGGGGGAAAAAACTAATATCTGGCTGTCCGTTTTGGGGTGTCGTTCCTAAAATGACAGTGCCGCAGGGGAGAAATACTGCACACTGCACAGAAGTGCCTTATCCAGCTAAACGTGCCGATTTGTACGTAATCAGTGTGTCTGCCAATGAAAGTCTCGGCGGAGGGACATGTGTGGATTCCTGCCTGTGTGTGCACATCTGCCATTTGTGTATGTGTGTATTTTCTTTCCTTGATTGAAGCGTGGGGGCTTTGTTGTTCTCAAAGCTTGTCACATTTTTTTTTTTTTTAAAGCTTCAAATTGACACGCCAGCGCACCAACTGCATTAAGAGTGACATGTCGTTTCATAAAAGCTTGCATATGGAGCAGCAAGGAAACACATTCAAGGTCATAACATATAAAACGAGGATGCAGTCAATCAGGGTTTTACACAGTCACCGACAGGTGCCAAGCCATTTTCGGACCAGCTGGCCAAAAAGATCCCACAAGTCAGAGCACAGGTTTAATGAAGTACAAAAGACCTGTCATTGTTTGTTTGCATCTCAAAGGAACATCACTTAAAAGACTTGTGTGACGGCTCAGCCCTGAGGAATCAAGCTATTGCTTGATCCGATAACAACAATGGCGCGTCTGTCTACAAGGCTGAATTGCACAACTTTTCGCCACCGCCTCCACCGGCAGATGTTTTGAGCATTAACGTGAGCAGGTGGTTGTCTCTGCTATATTGTTAAAGGACCACGGAAACTGATGAGATTATGTGATGCCAACAGATGGAATAATGACAACTGCCATTTACCACCACCGTTCACTGTCATCTCTGTATATTCACCATTTCAGGAAGACTTGATTTTACATATGGTGCACAGGCTCTCTAATTGCGTGATAGATGTTTAGTATTCTCTGGGGCAGTACATTGTTCTCAGATGGGAGGAAATAGACAGTTTAATAGTTCCGGGCTGCAGCCTCAGTTGCCTTTTCAAGAAGGTCATCAAGTCTAATCATAAAACATCTGGAACCTATCACAATCTGTCTCTCTGCGGCTACCATTAGGGGTCCAATCTATTGGAATTCCTCCTCTGTGTTTATTTGAACGGCTGAAGGCTGAATACCAAACTACATACTTGAACTAATAAATGGAATTAATGATTTCTGGGCAGTTCTCCCATGAGCTCACTCATAGCCCAGATCAGTCAGTTGCTCTACCTCACAAATGACATAATAAATAACAGCAGTGAGCCCATGCGTTTGTTGGATATAAATCTAAAGTAAACACCACTCAGACCCTCACACTAACAGCTTGGAAACTGTGGTATGCAGTGGACTGGTTGCAGGTCAATCATGAAGAAACAATCACCTTCGCATACAATCAACCTGACAAAACAATGTCGAGGCCCCAAAAAGTCCTTGAATTGTGGAAGAAGTAGGAATAGTCAGAGAGGACTTTCAAGCTGGGAGGAAGCCTATAGAAAACCTGAGAGAAACCTGCTGGTGTGGACGGTCCTGATGCAGATGTAGATGAACTGCTCCATCCAGACGGTATCAAAACTGTTCCATGTTTCCCTAGGTTCCCTCTCTTTTACATTGTATCTGGAGGAGCAGTGTGGTTTACTTCAATAAATGTCTGGGTTTTCAATTCCCTTTTCTCTTTGTCACCCTTATTGCCACAAACGCTGAAGCAGAGTTAGAGACTTATGAGGAGAACGTACAAACTTCTGAAAGTAAGCATCCAAACAGAAACCTTTTGTGAGCAAACAGTGATAACTTCTGTACCTCCATTATGTATGTTCTGTATATACTGTATATTTGAGAAAATAAAAACACTGTAATGGTTTTTAAAGCCAATGGGGACTGGCAGTAGTGTACTCGTATATTTGAAAAATACGCCCTGGAGTTGGTGAAGATCCGTATCCCTACCAGTGAACACGCCTCAGAGTAAGACCACACTCTGAATTCTCTAACTTATATTTATATGGGAGAGTCATTTGGAGCCAGGGAATAGGTCACATGGGCTAAACTACAACGTGAATAATTTAGGATTCTATTAACATTTAAATTTGACATTGATTTGACACAGTCGGGGCTCTGGTAAGTGACAAGAAATACCAAGGTTGTGGAGGAAAAGAAGCTGCACCATGGTAATTGTGCAGATGGCTTTTTATGCATTTATTCATTTTTAGTTAGTTTTACTCAGATGTCTGAGTTTTAAGTGCAATTTATGATTCATTTATTATGATACTGAGTTGTTAAAATGCTGTTTTTCATTTTTCTTCATTGTCTGCAAGCCACATTAGTCGGCTGGGAATAACCTTTGAGGAGGCTAACAGGGGGCTGACATGAAGCCAAATTGTGTGTGTGTTTATGTTTGCTCAAATGAGGGATCACAAATCAATAGCTCGGGGTCATCTTCTCGAGACGATCGTACCTCTGCAGATAAAGCAACTCGGGCCAGGCAACCTCATCGCCTCGGAGAGCTCTGTTTACACAAAGACAAAGACAGGAAGGAGAGACCTTTTAATAGCACAGACCTGCCACTTGCATTGGGGTCATTGAATTTAGAACTTACATTTACTGGACAGATGCCTGGTTAATTCAAGACTGTTCACTTTTTGGATTTGGATGTAAACCAGCTCTGTTGTGTTGGAATATTGTAATACGAAAACATTTTAATACAGTGTTCCACGGAGAGGCTGCCACTTCAGACTGTGTAGTTTAATCATGATTAAAATGTCTTTCAGTTGTTGTAGTTAAACAGGTACCCCGCGTTGACTAAATATCTCACAATTTCCTTTCATGAGGCACAGGGCCTCACAAATGCGTCTTTGAAATTTTAAACATTCACACATCTCAATTATCTCACAAAATACTGTGAATTTTGTTCGATCTCTTCTCATTTTAGAGTCCTGTGTGTGTGATGGGCCTTCAGCATGTCAGTCTAGTCTTCATCACTTTATCCAGGTTTGAGTCCTCAGTGAGAAACGTTGTTGCTTATTTTATGAGCTCTAATTTGTCTGATGGCAGATGGCAAAAGGAACTTGCATGTGCATTTGAGCTGAATTTGGAGCCAAATTCTGTCGAGAGTTTGTTCGGCTTCTTGCAGTATTTGAAATACGTTCGGTACTAATTCAGTATGATCTCAAGTAAATTAATCACAACTTACTGAGCTAGAGCATGGAGTTATTGCAGGAAATGACTTGTGCCACGGTGTGTGTGTGTGTGTGTGTGTGTGTGTGTGTGTGTGTGTGTGTGTGTGTGTGTGTGTGTGTGTGTGTGTGTGTGTGTGTGTGTGTGTGTGTGTGTGTGTGTGTGTGTGTGTGTGTGTGTGTGTGTGAGTTCCTCCGCCTCAGATGAACCTTTCACCAGGCTGGATGGTTACAGCATTGTACTATAAGGAAGGGTTTCTTTACTCATTCTGGAGGCTCTAGTTTGTCAAGCCAGCTCATCTCAGGTCCCTAGAATATAGTGTCTGTCATCACTGAGCGCTACTCTAGTGCTATTTAGTGTCATAACGGCTGTATGACCATAGAGACACAGACCAAAAGAAGCACATCCTCAAAAGATGAGACCGCAAGTTCCATAGGAGGGAAAGGGAAACTAGTATCCACTTGTAATGGTACTCCTCCAGCCCTGAGGAGAAAGCGAGGAGCGAGCTATTTACCGGTCTTTGAATGCACCTATCAAACATATTACACACGTATAAGATATTTCACGGAAGTACAAATCTGTGTCACCACCCACAATTTCCCTGCACTAATACCAATACGTGTACACACCAGCCCACAAACAAATCTCATTACGGTTCCATAAATATCAAGATACAAATTGAAGAGAACTCTCCAAAGCATGCACAAGTAATTCTGTTACTATGCCAGCCCTTTCATAGGCGCTTTGGGAAACAGTGCACCCAAACCCATGTTTTGATATATGTATATATATATATATTCTAACACAAAGAGCTTTTATTGAAATCGAAAGTGAAAAATATATTTTGAAAATGCACATAGTCAGCAATAGCAATACATTGGTCACTGCTGTGAATTCCATGCGGCAGGCCTGCATCACAGTGTGAAGTGAAAAGAGAGGGTTTCTAATACACGGTGTTGCTGCTGTATTGTTTTAAGTTGGATATCTTTCAGAAGTCTGCAGTTTCATCAAAGGCAGACAAAATTACTTTTTTCTGGGTTATGAACAACAAACAATATTTCTCCAGCCAGAGCAATGACTATCTGTCAAAGGAGTGCTTTTTTTTTTTTTTTTTAAGGCAGAGAAAATGAAAATGGCGATGACCACAGAATGAGAATCAAAACTGTTTTTTTTTTTAAAAAACTTCTGTGGGGAGGGAGGAAAAAAAAAAAAGGGGGTGATTTTGAATGTTTTGATAAATATTTGATAGTGATCATGGCAGCAACAAATGAAAGTAAAATTCTCATCTCTAATCTTGACGGCTTGAAAGAACAAATCATCTAATTAAACAGCACAAAGTTTTTGAACTGTTGAGGGCACATCGGGCCCCTTGCAGAGCCGGTTTGCATGCAGAGCATGTTTGATCGTGGCAATAAATGAATTAGCATCCAAAAAGTAATTATACTGGCATTGACAGATCATATCAAAAGCTTTATTTTAAATAACATCATGATGTAAGAAGTACTGAATAATTCTACAAGTTCACACAAGGGTAAAAATGAGTTCCCGCCATAAAAGTACAACATTTTTCCTTCAGGTCAAAATACTGCACTGCTTCATTGAGCTGCAGGCTAAAACTGTAAATCCGAGCAACACTGCTCAACAGTACGTTGAACATCGTAACAATTTTTGTTTTCTTGTCATGACTTCCCCAACAAGTGCTCCGCATCAGATTCAACAAATGCTTGGGAATTCAGAACGCGAGCATAAGTGTGTTCTAGAGTTCTGCAGATTTGCATCGTCACTGCACCGATTATTCGGGAGAAAGCTGAGCCGTCTCCCACACTCCCCCAACTTTCATTCACAGAGATGGCGGCTTCAAAGACAAACAACAACTTTATTAGTTTAGAGAGTCCCGCTAAGGGAACTCAAAAAAGGAAAAAAAAAAAAAAGAACAGTGTCAGCAGCAGAATTCAAGGACCCACAGTGGGACAAAGATGTTGCAATTGTGACGGTTACATAAGCTAAAAAGAAAAGCATGTATTGATACTGACGTACCAGCGGAACACTTTAGTGATAAATAGAAATCAATGCAATATCAGGGTTTATAAAAAATACATACAGTTCATCATTTAACAATGGTTGATGTGCCATTTGAAACTACTGATCATCTGCGGCTTTGCTGCCGTGCAATCCATCTATCTCATAATTATTCTCACTTTACTGCCCTGATGAGTTTTAGTGCACTTGAAAGTCATTTAAAAAGGACCATTAACTGCAGTCCTTCACAGTCAATGGAAGAAAGTCTACAGTTCAATGACATCTGATAACAGTCGTACATTGTAAGGGCTGTGGCTCTGTTAATAGAAAGGGTCATCTTCCAAAAAGTGGTGAGTGATGGTTCGATCCCCGTCTCTCCCTGTCCATGTGTTAAAGTGTCTTTGGGCAAGTCACTGAATCCCAAGTTGCTCCTAAGTCCATGCCTGTGGTGTGTGTGAGTGAATAGATTATATAAAGCACTTTGAGACGGCACAAGTAAAAAAAAAAAAAAAAACTCAATATAAGTACATATTTGTTGATTTCCAAACTTTTGATGACTAAGGGTAATTGGTAATGAAAACAGTTATTAAATGCAGCCTGAGTTAAAACCATCTACTCCAGATGGTGGTGACATCTTTCTGTAATTATACTTGATTCTACAGTAATATCTTGTCAGAGTGGTGTGGAGAGTCAACGGGAGATCTCCCATCTCTCGGAGGACCTGAGTGGCGAGGCAAAGCTCATTACAGTGAATCACACCGGCTGAAGGAAAGCACAAGCCCAAATACCTTTATCCTTCTAAGGTGGGTCCCTGGTGGGAGTCGGCATCTGTCATTTTACCATCAACTCCAGCTGTGTTAATTCCATATAAACCTCTGACTGCAGCAGACCGCAGTGTCTCCTGATGGCCAGGCCGTGTGACAACCATCAGTCAGGCTGTAAAATGGAGCATATTGCAGTGAGGGTTAATCCAGCGTAGCTTCAGGAAGTGCCAAGATCCCTGTTGTCATTATATACTATAGGACTCTGCAGCCTGAGGGCTAGTTTCCACAACTATGAAGAAAAAAAAAAAAACAGGATTTAGAAATTCCAACAATGCAGCGTGTCGTGGTAACCCAATTGGTATAGGGAAGTAAAGTCTTGGATATCAAATATACTTCCAGGTTGAGGAAGAGCTTGGCTATCTTATCTCAGCGATGTGATTGTGTTCCCGCAGAAACGTGATTCGTTCCCTCTTCCGCGAGCAAGTGCAATTTTAAAAGATATCACCGACAGTTCCTATAACAGTCTGTAACTTTGTTACTTATCTGAAATGGTCTCAGAACAAGTTAGAACAGAGTGCATTACAATGAGAAAGAGGTGTGCAAGCTCGCAGTGTCACGCGGTGACCTCTGTTGCATTGGAATGATAAAATGTCACTGCATTTGTGCATTTAATCCGTCAACCGCACAGCTTACTCAAAAAGCCTCGATCACGGCATGGCCACCATAGTTTATCATAAAGTGCCCGAGTGACGTGAAGATGACAATGTGAAAGAAACTGCAGAATGAGCTGCATGCATCCATCAAAGATCAGATGAACGTTGTCGCCCGGCGCTTGGAATCGAGCCACAATACGTCTAACATATGTTAACTGAAAAATATGTGCGGCGCTCTGAAACTCAGCCATGAATACATTATGAGGTGACGACCAAATAAAATCGCACTTTTGCCCTCCGTCATGTTTATGAGGCTGCCATGTACGTATATGCAGCCATCCAGCAGATGAAAGTCGTTTCAGGCACTGATGTCCAGAAATGATGTTGTTGGCAGGTTTTCTACTCAGGGCTAAAAATAGTCAGGTATACAACGTCTCGGGATTCTGTTATGGGCACACGAAGGCAGACAGTAAATGTGAGAGCACAGCGGCGGGAGAACACTGTCTCCTGAATTAGATTTGTCAATTCGTGTATTACAATCACTTAGTCAAGGCAAGCAGGCGGGAGCAAAATAAATAAAAAGATGGATGGCCTGACGCACCGTGTAACTAGCTCTATTTAGTATAACTATCACAGGAACCATTAAGCATTTCTGTGAGAGTGAAACTTTTAGTGGGTTCTCTCACAGTGACAAATTTATTACTGCAGTGCTTTTTCTCGCGGTTTAACTTTTTGTTGGGAAAATGACCATATTTGGTAACGTTTTTATTTCTTTCAGTTTCCTACAAAACCCATGATAGTGGGTTTATGACATTGAGAAGGGAGTTTGTACAATTTCTTGAATATTCTAGGTCAATGGGAAGCCTCCACTTTGGGGGCTTCTGGAAGCTTCAGGGGGAAAACATATGGGCCAAGCAAGTATACAACAAAATGAAACAAACAGCCTTCAGAGGTAGACTGTGAGTGAAACAGTTACTGCCTATGTATAAACACACCGGACTGTCAAATAAAAAATATCTAAGAATCGTATTTCATAATGTGAAAATCATTAGGACATCTGCTATTCAGCCGTTATTGTGAGACAATATGTGGAGTTGGAGGGGGCTGTGGTGGGTGCAGAGTTGGTCAAGCTTCACCATGCTGGGCTCATCCTCCCGCTTTTTAAAAAAATCTCGATTCTGTTCAATTTAAAGACTTATGGTCGGACTCTTTTGCAAATAACACATATTATTGCGCAATTTATGGCATTTGCACTAATTATCTGTGCGCCTTCTGTTGTTTGCACGGTTTATGAGAGCTGCTATTCTTCATTTTGTTGTGCCTCCAAGGTACAATGACAATAAAGGAATTCTGATTCTGATTCAATAGCATAAAGGATGCAGTAATAATTGTTGAACCTTTCACATTTAGAGAATTTTCTATCTATAAATGAAGAAATACGGCTATTACCTTTTACACTTCCCAAAATATATTACTGTGTATAAATTACAGAGATATGTTTAACCCTCTGCAATTGAGTGGGAGCTTTTGCCAACTTTCCCAAGACAACTTCAGCTTTCAATTTCAATATAATGTTATAATCTTTGAATTATTTTAAATAGCTTAAATGGTCTAGTTTCTATGGTCCTGTGTATGTTTTTCTTAGGCAGTAACAGTTTAAGGATTTAAGTATTAAAGAATAACTTTCAAAAGTCAAAGAAGTAACAAAGTCTTGAAATATAATTTGCCAATGGGTATTTGTCAACAAGTGCCTTTTAAAGAAATAAAAGTAAAAGTTTATTCATAGCTTAGGAAAGGAACCTTGTAACCAGACGTTTGCTGGTTTGAATCCCATTGTTGACTGCGACTTATAATACCCAACTACTTGTGCCAAATTCAACATGCAGATAACATGATGTACCCAGGGAGCAGCTAAAACATGCCATTTACTATTTTTATATATATTTTTTTTGATTCACTGCATTTTCTCCCCACGGACATGCAGCCAGCCTGAGCGCATTAAAGTGTGCATGTTCACCGTGGACTCACCAACCACAGACTATGACTATTAGACGAGTAACAGGGTGTCTGTAATCACCACCTCAGCAAAAGTCCAGGCAGGCTATCACACACACACACACACACACACACACACACACACACACACACACACACACACACACACACACACACACACACACACACACACACACACACACACACACACACACACACACACACACACACACACACACACACACACACACACACACACACACACACACACACACACACACACACACACACACACACACACACACACTTTTATAATCAATGTGGCTGGCCAGACTTCCCTCATCATTACCTCAGGAGACAGGAGATAGAAAAATCCCACCAATACCACATCTCTCTGCTCTGGTGGATGTCTAATAGTAGAAATGTGGCGATTTCTTTTCCCTTCCCATTTTGCGCAAGGTTGGGGACCTACATTGCACTCCATCACTGTTAGTTATCACCATCACCCCAACAACCTGTCCCCAGGCTGAATAATTTTGCATATGAGGTAGTGGAAATAATCACTGAATGAATCACTGTAAAGTGAATGTCATTTGTCACTGTACAGATACCTGGACGACCCAGCGTGATGAATGAAACATAGGGTCAAATCTGTGACAGGAAATAAAGCGAGAGCTGAACAGAAGGGCATGGAAGGGATGAGAGGCATAGAGAAGGGATGGAAGTCTGTGTTAATGATATGGTCATATGTACACAGCGGAGCTCAGATGTGATTAAGGCAGTGATATGATGGGTGGTGTCAGTGCTGGGCTTAATGACTAATGCAATGAGATGGAATTGGAGGAGACACTGGTGTCAGGCTGAAGTGGAATAATGCCTGGAGCCTCGGCAGCAGCCGACACATGGAACTGCCACAATGAGCAGCCTCATAAGCACAAATCGTTCCGGTAGCTGGAGACTTAGACATGCATAATTAGCCTTACTGCAGAACAATGCAAAATTGAAATTCAGTGCTTTTGACATTCTGTCAGGCAAATGATAAATAACTAGAAAAAAAATAATGATGATGATTATTTCACTTACTGTATTTGTCACAAGTCAGTATACAGTGTGTGCTGGTTGCACAGTGGGGGTAAAACAGAAAAATGTTTCAACGATGGGACGACGACATGGAAGAATAATGAGAACGGCGGCCATCAAGTACAGAAATATTCTTCATACTCTCAACAGAGTCGTCTTCCTTTTTTTTTTGGTTAAAGTCTGTCCACAACATTACGATGCCATTGAGACACACACGACTAGAAAAAAGTGTGTGTATTTTTCCCTTTTTTAGCTTGTCCAGAGGAGATTGTGAACAAGATCCCATTGCCAGAAAATAGACTCTAAATAGACCAAAAAACAGAGTCAAAACCAGCTCTGTCAGGATGACCAGGAGCATGGCCTCATCCCACTTTATTACTACTTGGCCTTTCAGGAAACAGAACTGCTTGCCATTGCACATCTCCAATAATATCTTCCTGCATGCATAAAAGAGGAGGATGGCGGGGCTCACAGAGAAGACTGGATTGTTTATGGTTGCAATATAGATTTTATACAGCTCCCAGGAAAAGGGAATTACGCCTTAAATTACAAAGATGTCTCTGCGAATTGTCAGCGGCAGGAGTTATATAGGGCTGGCGGCGAGTGTGGCTGCTTGGCTGAGGGGGACACTGGGGAGCTCCCGAATGGGGCTCAGCAGAGACAGCTGACCTACAGTAAGCAGAGTCAGCTTGAAATAAAGTTACTCAAACCCCCTGATGAAACAATGGCCCAGATGAGGCCAACGCGTCAAGTACAACAAACAGGCAAGAACAGAGGCAGACACACACAAAGCTTTTCTGAGGTGCGGATTTTGAACGAAGCCAAGGGCAGTTTGGTTTACACCTTTTTTTATATTTACTGCACCAAACTGCAAAAATGTGTCTATGAACCTCATGCTGTTTCATCAAATTGTACAGCATATAAAAGTAATGGAAATTCCAACTGTTAGTATGGTGACCTTCACCCAGTGTCTTGTAAATTTGAGGAAACAGAAACACAAGTTAAACCAGGTTTTACTGTCTTTGAAACAAGATGTTTATTGCTTTATGTATCTGTAAGACAACAACAGCGCAGTGATGTTGCACAAAGCAATTCTTTCAGTTCACTGCACAACCAACATGCAAAGTGTGGTCAAATCACGTGCTGTAAATCCACTGAAATCAACCCATATCTAAAATCCAATCAAGTGTAGTGTCTTGTTAATAATACAATTTCATAAATTTTCTTTCTGGTTCTCCACAATTTAAAAAAAAAAAAAGTGTTGTAAGATTGCACTATTATGATTCCATTTTTAAAGAATCATGTGCAACTTGGCGCTAATGTTTCCTGAACTAAAACATTGCAGTGGCTACTCTGGTCATTTTATAGTAGCAGCCACTGGGAAGAAACCATTAGGCTGAAGAATTGTTCAATTTAGGCACAATCTCAGGATACTAAAGCGCATACGACCACATCCATTAGCATCAGGAGGTTGCATTAGTTGAACCCAGAGTGACCAAATCATGTCTAAAAAAAAAACAAAGCCTGTTTCAAGTTACAATAATAGAGTGAACCTCTCAAAGTCCAATGACACCAAAGGTGGACTATATATGAACAGATTGCCTTTACGAAAGGCACTAAGATATTCTAGTGAAGCCAATGCTGGCCTTCAGAACAGAAGCAGTGGGGAGTTACCCAGGTCTGCTCTCGATTTCAGAAAGTGGATTTTATGGTATTCTTTGACATTTACAAATCTAATTATGAGAACCTTACAGCAACCCCCCAATGTGATCTCTGGCACCCCTTGGTGCCCAACCTTGGAGTGTCCAAGGTTGGGCACCACTGCTTAACAAAAATGAAAAAATAAATGGAGAGATGCAAGTAATATTCTCAACATGTAAAATGTGGCCGTGCTCAAAGGATAAATATGTGAATAAACACAGGGTTTGAGATGTAATCTTACTGTGATACACTTCAAATGCAGTCATGAACAAGTGTAATGGGTGCTGGAGTGGGCACAAGCCTTGATTGCACAATAATGTCCTTATGGACGTTAACAAAGTAATGTTTCGGTATGCACACATTCAGCTTCTAAAGTCTGCATTTTCAAGGTTCTCTATTCATGCACGGTTTTATCATTTGTGATTTTAGAGATAATTTTATGCTTTGGAAAAGTGACGCGATTGTAGATTTTCCTTACACCTACTGTACATGACTTCTTGGATTTTTCTATGAATAGCCTTATCCCATAGTGTTACAGTGTCAGGGTCCTGATCCTGAGACAGGAGAACATTTATCACACAGGCGGCCCATTTATAAGATGACATTCCTAACTGGCCCGCTTCCAGCTGGAGGAACCAAACACTGGCTTTAGTGAACACCGTGGATAACAGGATCTATGCTGAAAAAGCAAAGAGTGTGTCAAGAGGTGAAACACATCCTTCCATATCCTTGAGATCCTTGCTTAAAGGTTATGGGGGAATTTACCTGGTGCACGGTTTCCTGGGACAAAAGGAAAAGTTCACAGAGAAAATCAGTCAATAGAAATGGAATTTCCTCCATTCCTCACGGTGCGGCATTGTCTTTTTGCCTGCCTCTTTATGCACAAAATGCTGCATCAATTCAGATTAGATAAGTCATTCAAATGTGCAAGTGTGACATTTACACTGTCATTTACAGAGGTGGGAGGAAAACCATTATTAATTTAAAGCGCACTGAATAATTCAATATACAGATTAAAACATTGGAAAGTGTGGGCATCTATGCCTTGAACCAACAAATAAAATCAGATTATCTACAGCGCTCAAGTAACAATAAAGGTGTTGAAATGAGAATTTATACATATATGTACGAGTTATTGTTCACCTGCGGGGTTGTGGACATTCATAATGAGGAAAGCAGATTTGCACAGGGAAAAAAAAGGCAATCTTCTAATAGTAAGCACTAAGTATAGCTCCACTCTCATTTCATAAATTTGCAGTGGATTTACTGCAAGTGTGTGCCATCCAAAAAAAAAAAAAGCAGAGGGAGGATGTAATGAGGAACAAAATGTCCTCAAATATAAAACAAAATGTGTGCACATCTTCTTGTGAAGCTGAGGGACTCGCTTAAGACCACCAGACACGTCAGACAGGACGACACGCTATCATCCTTCTAATAAGCTCAATAATTCACGGGGCAATTAGGCGGCGTGTGAAATGTGAATAGTTCCAGTTTGGGGGAAGGGGACAAAGGACCACTGTGATGATGATGATGATGAGCGACACCCCCCTTGCAATGCACCCCATGTTGCCCCTCCCTTCCATGCCCTTGATCCCAAGGCTCAGAGATCAACAACGTGACAGTGACTTTAACAAGCTGCTGCCAAAGGGGCCAATGTAGCGGCCATTAACGCCCTCTCGTTAGGCTTATTATGGGACATATGGTTCAAATCACGCTTCTGAGAGGCCGAGGCTGCCTTCCTCTTTTTCGACAACACCTCTCTTGCGCTATGAAACAAACACGGTTCATGTCATGCAGCTTAACATGCAAATTCCAACAATGGTGAATTTTAAAGTGACAGCCAAAAACAACCTGACAGGAGGGATCATTTACTGTGGGCGAAAAGGGAGGAAAACTTTTCATATTTTTAACATCTCCTCCATGCAACCATGTTTTGTCAGTTCAAAGGAAGTTGGTTTATTCTGATGATGTGAACGTAGCTGGTAATTCACAAACATTAATGGAAAATAGGATTAAATAAGTTGTGTTAACCTTATCACTCATTTAGAAATATAATTTTTTTTATTGCATGTGCATATATACAAGACATATAATCTATATACTTATGGCAACTACAACAGTTTCCAGAAAAAGTTAGGACAGTCTGTTGCATGTTTGCAAACAGGATGCTTTCTTTTTTTTTTTAATCATAAACCCATTTTTTATTCCAAATACAATATAAAAACACATCAGATGTTAAAGCTCAGGTGTTTTGCCATTCCAAGGGAAATATTAGCCCCTTTAGAATTGAATGGCAACGATGCACTTGACAAACCTTTTGGGTAACAAAAGCATGGCCAACAGGTCTGTAACATAATGTTACAACTATTTTGAAAATTGTTGTTCGGTCAGATTAAAAAATATATTTCTTGGTCTTGCATAAACATAACTTCTCTCCTGATGTGATTCGGCTGTCTTTGTCAGGACGTGAGAATGGACCCAAGTACAGACTCACAAGTTTCCATAAAAAACTGAGTTCATTGTATAAAAAGTCCAGAGAACACAAGAAACCGGTAGCAACAAGCGACAAAGCGAGCCGACACACATAACAGGGGGAGAGGGGTTTAAAAACACAGGGAAGGCAGGGAGACCACAGGTGCCGCACATTAGTGCTGAGCAGGGGAAGAACACAATAGGATGATTGAAAACGGGAGGTGAGACACTCAGGGGCAGACAGACAGAGGTCACGTTGACACATACGTTTCTACAAACACGGATATTTCCCCCTCTAGACATGGACCTGCATATCCACCTGGTTCAGAACTACTATAAGATATAAGATAAGATATCCCTTTATTTATCTCGCATGTGGAGAAATTTGCAGTGGTACAGCAGGATAGTACAGAGAAAGAAGCACACATAGCAGGAACTAAAAAAAAGCAGATAAAAATACAATATAAAAGAAAAATATGCACACGGTGCTTATAAGTGTGGACATAAGCATGCCAAACCTGTAGGGGGCAGTGTAACGAGAAGCATGAAGCCATGATAGCTAATCAGATTCGTGGAAAAACGAATTGTGACGTAAATATCCGCCTATCCCCCTTTCGATGCAACCGGAGACAAGGAGTTTATCCATATCGCCACTGGGTTTTCAGAAAGCATCATTTGTGGTGAGTCGTACCTGCGTTGATGTGAGAATGTGCGGCCCAAACGCAGAGAAATATCACAGTTTTTTCAAATACCCGGCTATGTGTAAACATGGCCAAAGAGACATGACTTCAGCTACAGTTCTTATGCCTTTGAATCAAAAGCTGCACATCCTACTACTGGTCCATATAGAAATATTATAACCATTACAAACCATTACAAACAATACAAACATTAATAGAGACACAAAAGGAAATAATGCAATTAAAACGAACACCACTTGAAACTACAAACCCTATAAAGCTGACGCAAGTAAATCAATATATCTCAGGGAGTCTTAAAACTGAACAAATGATCTTTGTGCTGTGAAGTATCGAATGAAGTGGCGAGGAAATGCAAGACTATGTATTGCAATGGGACCAGCATGGGATTACAGGCTATCAGCTTGCAAGCTCAACACCAGAAAACTATTATACTGGGAACTTTCCACATCGCTTGTTGTTTTAACTCTGATTATTTAAGGTGAAATAAATCTAAATCCATGACTTATGTGGATGTACCAATCAAATACTAAGAAATTTTAAAAAATCATTTGAAGTGTGGTTAGCGCCGCTGCCAGTAGCAGGAACCATTGTTTCCTATATTTTAATATGTGGTTGTGCATGCCAGTTTTTTTTTTTTCTTTTTCTGACAAAGCCCTTATACTTCTGTTTTTTAATCTTCTAATGAATGCACCGATGAACAATGTTCTAATTGATGGAGAAAATAACTTCAAGTTCCCATATCGCGGTTTGAAACTGCAGTCCACTCGAGCACTGCCACAGGACGGTGGATCACTGTGTCTCCTCATACCAAGAGGGCCTCGGGTTCGACTCTGGGACAGGAAATAACGTGTTCTCCCTGTGTATGTGTTTGAGGTTTGGGGTTATTTGGTGACTACGGTTTGCTCATAGCTATGACTGTGAGTGTGTGTGACTGTCTCTCCATGAAGTACTGGTGTACAATGCCTTTGCCCATTGTTACCTGGAGCCCTGTCAACTGGAAGAGGCGATATAGAAGATGGTATAGATCAGGGCTATTCAATTCATTTGGAATCGGGGCAAGTTCATGAAACTGATGAAACGTAAGGGGCCGGACAAGATGAGTAATCACAGTAACAAATAAAGAAAAAGTTACAACACCATATTGAAGAAATTAATATTTTGTTCCTTTCCTCTCAATGCAAAGTCTGACTCCACATTCACACAGAAAGGGTCCTACACAAACCTCATAACTTCAGTGGCGATGTTGAAAGGATCAAACCCACTGCCAAAGTTGTTTTTCAATGACTCTATAAATCCTGACATCACTTTGGTCATTTGCAGGCCAGATTTCCCCAATGTGGGGAAGTGAAGCATCTTCCCAGGACAAAGATCAGCAGAGAAGAGTGAGTGCTTTTTTTGGAAAGCATGAAGTTTCTCCACAAGCTCTGCAACAGTCTTCTCTCTGCCCTGCAACTCCATGTTTAGTTGCTTCAAATGATGGAAAACGTCGCTCAGAAAGCAAATGGCCACATTAAACTCCTCATTTTCCATCAGAGAGAGAAACGTGCCAGCTTTTTTTAATGTTGAAGTTCGCAGAAACACCAGAATATCCTCCCTGCGTTCACAGAAACGTTTCAATGCTTTACCTTTGCTAAGCCATCTAATGTCATTGTGAAGAAGCAAATCTGTATATTCAGCAGGACATGTCCGTCAACAGTTTGCGGAAAAGGCGGTGCTGTAAGCTTGATGTACAACGGATAAAGTTAATGATTGCCATGACAGAATCCATGGTCTCTTAACTCGCCACTGGGCTTAGCGCACAGGAGGCTTTGGTGGATTAACAATGTAGAGTTCTCATCTGCGGAGCCACGGCGGCCATTCTGGCGGCCAGCCCTCGGTGAACTGCCGGCCATCGAGGGCGCGCCATCCGTCACCAGCATGTTGATGCATGTCGAATCCAAGCTGTTCTCCTCAAAAAACGAAACAATTTTCTTTCTTTTTTTTCTAAAGTAAAGAGGGACATTTTTCCTAGTTACCAGTGCGCGGCTTCATAGAAAGGAGTTGGAAGGTCGGTGCGCAGCACCAGGGCACGGATGCACCAATGTGACTGGTCAAGTGTTGTCCCTCAAAATATATGTCCGGCTGAAACAGGTCATCATTTTACCTGTTTTGCAGTTTGATTAAAAGACACAAAAGTTTTCGCCAGTCTGGGTCTTGCAAGCACATGCTACAATATCTACGTTACATTCCGAGGGCCGGTAGAAATAGTCTCGGGGGCCGGATCTGGCCTGGGGCCGCCAATTAAAGAGGCCTGGTATAGAGTAAATAACATCATGGTGCCAACCAGCAAGGTGGTGGACTTCTTACGGATTTCACACATTCCTGATGATATATATGATTTTTTTTTTTTTAAATCACCTTTCTAGCTTTATTCCCAGCGTGTCCAACATAATGCTCGTGAGCCAGACTGGCCAGTAAGAGGCTCATCGACATCGTTTTTTTTACGAATTCCTCAAGAGTAGTGGATACAACGCAAGACTGAGATGTGAGTTGAGATATTGGTGGTTCAGACATGAAAGAGAGCTCCCTCATTTAAAATTCAAACTCGCATTAACCTCAAAGCCATGCTGCTCGAGTGAGTTTGTAAAAACATGCATAATGCAACAGCTATAGAACAAGTTTTTTTTTTTGGGGGGGGGGGGGGGGGGGGGGGGGGACATTTCACTGTATTTTGCACCTGAGAGTTTCATAGAAATTGTCTATATGTTGAGATTGTAGTCATTTTCAGGAATAATTGTTAGATTTTTGGGGGGGAAATTATAATTTTCATGACATATACTGTACTTGTAATTTACCACTCCAGCCCACTCAACATGACATTGGGCTGTATGTGGCCCCTGAACTAAAATATGTTTGGCACCTCTGCTCTATTTGCTTTTTTTTTTTTTTTTCTGCCTTTATTGATTTTGTGGGGGGATTTAAAGCATTTCAAATGGCTTTTTTGTTAAAACAGGCTGACATAAATCAAAAGTTGATAAATGTGGATCCAGAGCTCATGCACTGAGAGTGAAAGTCGTGCTCCACGTGATCTGTCTGACACCATTTTTTTGTTTTTGTTGCAATATGTAATTTTTGGTTGAATATCGCACCTGCGGATGTGTTTTGATGTTAAAAGACATCTTGGTGAGCAGATGTTGGGATTCATAGAGTATAAATATGGTGTGCTGAGAGAGAGAGAGAGAGAGAGAGAGAGAGAGAGAGAGAGAGAGAGAGAGAGAGAGAGAGAGAGAGAGAGAGAGAGAGAGAGAGAGAGAGAGAGAGAGAGAGAGAGAGAGAGCGAGAGAGCTCTGCACAACCTCAAATTCATGCTTTTGCTGGAGAAAGGTTATTTGTTTTAAAAGTTTTCTTAAAATATATATAAAAAAATAAATAAAAGTGTTGCAAATGATAACCCCATGATTCATCATTCTTTCTTATTAATTGGAGCGTGGAGGGCGTGCCCTATCCGAAACATCTCGCCTTCTCGTTGCGCCACAATTCACACTCTGGAAATGATATCAGCACACGCCATCAGGAAAAGCCATGTAACAAACAAGCACATCTTGTCCACTTTATGCAACAATGAATAACAGACGGACTTCTAACCTAATTAGTCCCCTTATTTGTGGATCCAGACAAGAGGAAGACAAATCGGTTTTACAGCAGAGGAGACAAGAGGAGCTGACTCATCACATCTGTCTCCAACTGTTCCCTACGAATATGCCACATTTCTTTGGCTCAAATCTATTCCTGGGCGTTACTGTGCTTTCAGGCCCATCAGTTCATAGTGGACATTTCACACAAAGGTCTGCACTTCATGGACGATACCGCTCCTCACCCAGAGAGGTGTGAAACACACTTTACTCTCATGGGTTTTAATCTTTTCTTCACATTAGCTGTTCCTCAGGATACTTGACCTGCAAGGTTCCCAACTTAACGCTTTGGTGTCAAAAGACAGATTCGTGTGTCAGCTGGCATCAGTGAAGCGAAGCGGAGCAATATTGTACGGTTTGTCGATGTGATGTGGCTCCGTGACGTGACTCATGTGGCCTGAGGAGATGGTCGTGGCCAGGCCATAGGGTCTCGAGCAGGGTAATAAATCACTGGGATGACAGGAATTGTGGCCTTTACATTATGACACGAACACATAATCGTGTGCGTGCACAAATCTCAGTCACATAGTAGCTTTTAATATTTGAACAAAAGTTCTTTCAGTGTGCACAAGCGGATTTATCACTGCAGGTTATTGTAACGTTATTTACATTTTTGTTGTGGGTAATACATTATCTGTTATTCTGTCAAATAAAAAGACACGAGCATGGTGCTTCATGCCGGTTTAATCTGCGAGAATGCAGCAATATATGGTTGGTGTCATGATTGATATAACACACAAAACAAATCAATAAGCCTAAGCATTGCATTCCCTCAAATACACTGTCTAATCAAAACTATCAATCCTGAATGTCTGGGCAGGTCGGCAGTCATTACCGGCCTGCAGAGCCCCGGGCTATTAGCTGCTGCTACCTAGTGAGCTGAGCAGAGTACGTTCAACATTAGTGTGGTCAAACACTCTCAGCACAGCAGGATGAATGAATGGCCGGGCTGTGGAGCCAGAAAAGTATGATCGCACTAATGGGCCATGGTAAATGGACCAGCTATGGGTAGTATGGGCTCACTGGCCTGCTCTGTGATCCAGAACCGTGCCCATTTTACGGTGTCTGCCTGGGACCTGGCTGCACTCACTCACTGAGATGGAGAGCTACGTGTAGATACAGAATTTCAAGAAGGCCTTGTCTGAGGTCCTGGGACCATCATCGGCTGCCAAAAGGGAGCCGTCTGTTCTTGTTAAGATGTGGGATGACGGATAAAGCTTTGTGAGCAAAAAAAAAAACGTCCTCAATGAGCCTTGAACATTACCGTCCGTCTCACTGCCTGATGTGCACAGCTGGCTAGGCTTTTAGAGAAAGGACAGGTATAAAATATGTTTTCTGTTTTTATTTTGCACATTAAAAATCAGTTATTCAAGTCAATATAATCATATGGTTTTCACTTATTGAGAACTTTTCTACTGATTGAGCAACGCCTAAAGCACTTTACACTGTTAATCACATTCACACTCATGTGGCAGCTGCCATGCAAAGCCGCTCAATCCATCCATTAGGAGCCACTTCAGTGTCCTGCTCAAAGACACGTCGGTCTTATTTACACTGTCAGTTTAATGTGACACAATTCCAGTTTTTTTTGCTCTTATGTGCCACAGATCGATTATGCTTGGGGACAATGCAAGCAGGAGAAAGACATACATTCACATACTTTGAGATCGGATGCAGGCCTCGTTCATATGTGGAAATCAGTCTGATATTTATCGGATGTGCCAAAGCGAGCGCTGTGTAAACAGGCTCATTGGATTTTCTAAACAGTGCATCTCTAACGTCGCCAAATCTGCCACCATATTTTGTTGCACAAATAGTGAACATGAGGTAAATGAATGAGAAGCCTGGACGCTATCCAACAGACGAGAGACGAGGATGAAAATCCAGCACAGTGGTCAGTTAAGGGGGTCACATGCCTTTTCAGTCTTTAAGGAGATGAGGAAATAATTGCAGCTTGGTTCAGAAGTAGTCTTAAGTTTAGTAAACACTATAAGTACGCATGTGCAATGTTTCTGACGTAGGCACGTATATTAAATGTTAAAAGTCACTCTACCAGAATCCACATGGGAAAAATGAAGTTTAGGACCCAGTTTTAGTCGTTGATGTACACAATATGTTGTCAATACCTTTCTGAAGGAAATTCTTCATTACACTCATACAAACACGTATTTCCAGCATGTATTTCGTGGTCCATCTCCCGGTTTGTTGTCGTCTTAGCATCACGGTAACTCCCGAAGGTTCCCTAGCCATTGCGTGCACAAGATCCCCGTTGTACACTGGATCTCGATTTACAACTGGAAAAATGATTAATGGTCATTTTCACAACATTTAAGGCTATTCTACTGGCTTGAATACTCTTTCGTTGACAACGCCAGCCTTTTTTGTGGACTGAATCAGTCAAATGCTGATATTTTCGCTTGAGCTGCCACGATGCCATGTTTAATATCCCAGAGACCCATGTGTGCAGTTTTCCAAAGATGACGTCAGTTAGATAAACACAGTTTGATGGCTCGATATTCCAGTTTGTTTGTCAACATATCGACTTTCTCGTGATCTATTTAGGAAGCTGCAGGATGGAAATTTGGTGAAAAAAGTGGTAATGGTCTTGTATTTTTTCAAGTAGAGTAACATTAAAATGCAGCACCCAGCAGGAGCCCACACGCTGAGGGAACATGCAAACTCCTCACAGAGTCGGCCGCTTCCCCAGGTTGCACCTAATACAGAAACCTTCTCGCGATGATGCACTCCAGTTCCCGCCAAGTCTGCAAACACGCAAATGTTTCATGGATTTATGTATATTTATTTTGTTAATATCAATATATGGTAAGGTTCAAACTGAAATCTACAGCAGGCTGTTCCTAGTAAATACTTTGAGCATCCTACTAACAAATAAGTCATTTATCACATTTTTTTCTGAAAATACTATGTAGTTTAATAATGAATAAAACTTGCAGTTTTTTTGCTGGAATTGTACACAATAAATGCAGAAACGCTGTACAAAGCGTGCCTCTCAAATGACATTCACTTTGAAGATTTTTCCGGATATTTCATGAAGCTCGAGGGTTTTTCTTTTGGGTTTTTTTCCCCTCCATCAAGTCACAGTGCAAAACACGAGAAAATAATGGGTGTAAATCAAGCAATGTCTCATTGTCGCTCGAAGCGGTGCCCCTGATCCGAACAAATGCATAACGCTAACCACAACTGACGAGTGCAGAAAGCTGAGCAAGCCTTCTTCTACTGTTAATGGCCCACAGAAAGATTGGGCTGAAGTACGGAGAGGTCAGACACCAGTGACAGATTAAAAATATAAAAAGAAGAAAAGAAGGGCTCACCAGCAGCCCTTCGTGATATGAGTTGTTAGGGAAAGCGACCTCATCCGTCATCATGTCAAATATCAAAAGAACAAGAAAAAAACTGTTCGTTAACTGTTTCCTGTGCAAGATAAATGTATGAAGCCCATATACATTCCTACAACAGAAGGAGAGAAATAATTGAAATCTTCATAATAAAGTCAATTTATTCACATTATACATTCCTTCTGATGATCTTTGAAAGACAATGTTCTGTGATTTCTCTTTGAAAAACAACTTCATATTTATTACACCTCATTTATCTATGAGAATCGATTTCCCAAGTGCATAGATGAGAACAGCAAGCGTTTAATCTTAAAAACTTTTACCATCTGATCATCACTTGCAATAAAACTTCATTCCAGCAAGCAAAGTCTTGTCTTTTTTTCCTACAGCATCATGCAAACAGAAGGCAAGCCAAGGTGCTTTACACATAGAGTACAATAAAACTAAACATTAAGGAAGCATTAAAGTTCAGTATTAAGGGCCAACATGTAGCAAAAGCTACAAGCGCTACAGATGATTTTCACTACAAATCACGTATACTGTACATCCGACTGAATGCAAGTTAATAAGGAAAACATAGGAGACGTTCAGCAAAAGGGCATCATGAGCAGGTGAGTGTTAGTGCCTCCATCTGTCCTTCCCTTCATCCATGTCACGATTAAACATTGAAAAGTGTCGGCAAGAGTTCCTTCACTGCATGCGTTTTATCCATGTCTTCATCAAAAGCAAGATTTGGTTTGCGGAACTTTTTTTTTTTTTTTTTTTTTTTTAATCTGGGCCATCTTATATTCAGACAAATTGTATTTTTTGGAGCCATTTTCAAAAAGGGCCACTGCAGGGATTCAAAACGACGTCATGTCAATGAACTGCCAAAACACAAGGAAAGTATACCATTTTCAATAAACAAGATTTTCGTGTAGAGTCTCAGATATCCTGGTATATGTCTGGTAAACTGATGCCAGAGTTGTGGGGTGTTTTTTTTTATCAGCTCCAAAATCGAATCTATGGGTTTGCACCAGTGTTAAAGTCAATACGAAATTCTACAACTTGGCAAATTTGAGTTGTTTGTCATTCCCCACACCTCGTGAGAGCCGATGACGATGATAATGATAACTGCAAGGCAGCAAGCAACTGTGTCGCCTTCATTTAAAATAACATTTTGCAATCTCTTTTCATTTGACAAGTGTCCGATGCACTCTGCATATTGATTACCCAGCATTTTTCCTGACACTGAAGTCTCTGCCATGACTATCGGGAATGGCACACTGCCCTTCGCCACCTGCTTGTCGAGAAATAGCTCGATTTCCCCATGTTTTCATTGTACTTGCATGCCTTTTTTTGGTCGGGGTTTCTTATCAGAGCAGGTTTGACTATTACAGAACTGACACACCCATGCACATGATTTATTGACTTCAGATGCACAGCGTATGTTCAGCACTTCAGCAAGCTTTACAGGATCTTTCACACCCACAGTCAGTCAGACACCAATGCAGACTGCCATGCAATGTGTTCACACGCCCTGCAAGCCACCCATGGAATTTGAAGACAACCTACTTCACCAACTGGGCCTCAGACGAGTTTAGTCATTTTAAAGTCTGTGATTCAGTACTTGGATACCATTGGTTCTATAACAGTACGGTTGGAAATCTGTCGTTCTTGTTCTTCTTTCCTCAGTCCTCATCGCTGCTCTCCTACAACCATTACATTCACTTCTTTTCAACCAAGTATTCTAAATCTAAATTAAAAATTACAAATTGGCATAATGCACAGACATATGCAAATCATTAAGTAGTATACTGTGTTTATCGCTCTAGAATATACATTCGGGACACAAACTAGTGTCTTATATACAAGAAAAAGGTTGCTCAATGGGAAGAGTCATTCAGCAGATAGGAGTGCACAACACGAAGCCACTATCGGTGGATGTTTTGATCTGATATGTGAAAGTTTTAGAATGTTTTCTTATTGGAAGCAAAAAATCTAAACAGAAATGTCATCAGATTTAGCATTGAGCACCTTCACAGACGGGAACCTTGCTGTCACACACGAGTCAGCGAATAATTTATTCCATCGAAAGAAAATTTGTTAAACACGCTAAAAATATAATGAATATGTGGGATACTTAGGAACTATACACACTAACAATTTCTATGTAAACAAGTGCAATCTAATGTGATTTACATTTATAGTGTGTTGCATTCCCATCTCTTCGCTAGAAGATCGCCCAGTTCAAGCCGGGGTTTTCTTTCTTTGTGAAGTTTGTATATTCTCCCAGTGTTTGTACATTTTCTCTGGGTACTTAGAAATCCCTTTGTAGTCCAAAAAAACCCTGCATTTGACGTTGAACGGTGACTCAAAGCGTCAGTGTGTGTGACCATGTTTGTGCTATGATGGACTGGTGACCTGACCAGGTTGAACCCTGCTCTCACCCATATTCAGCTGGGATCTGATCCTGCCCTCGACAATTTTGGCCACTAATCAACCTAGATAAGAGGAGCAGTTCATTAGGAACGCCTTTATTGCAATACAACTGCCAAGAAGAAAACTCAATAATTACCCCAACACAGAAGCATCACCTTTCTGTTTCAACAAAAGAGGAAAAACTATTTTCGTTACAGGAATCCACAATAACATAGCTAGATAATATATAAACATAAACAAACAAACAAAAAAAAAAAGGATGTTGCCTTAAATAGCTGCAAATCAATTATCGTCTTCCTCAGTTACCACAACCAGAACACGGATCTGCTTGCAAGAGCTCCCTCTACTGGTCTCTCCATCAACCCTCCACCACTCACAACAACACGTCCACGACGCCGGCCTCTGCTATTCCAGTCATCACCACAATCTGCCACAACATCCCCACACACACAACCACATCAACCTCGGCAACCTCATCCACATCCCCTCAGCTCCACCCATGACTAAACACAAACATACACAAATCATCAATATGGCTCTTTATAACATTCGAGCTCTTGCCAGCAAAAACTTTATTATAAATGATCTCATTTTAGATAACAAACTCGAAACTTGGCTTGGCACTGATGCTCCAGCTGTTCTCACAGAGGCCTCCCCACAAAATTCAAACTTTCCATTTTCAGTTAGGGGAGGGAGAAAAGATGGCGGCACAGCCTCAATCACCTGCAAGGCACTTTTAAAAAAGGACATCTCTTTGGGCAGTTTCACCACCTATGAGCACCACACATTTGTTTTTGGCAGCCCTCAGATTTTATGTATTACAATTTACAGGCCCCCCAAGTATGCATCTTCTTTTATACATGCTAAATATAAAAAGATTTTAATAACCAGGGATTTAAACGTAACAGCATGGATTTTAAACAGCCCACTCACAACAGAGGACACACCCCGGACCTGGTCGTCTCCTGTGACCTGACCACTGGTGTGTCCTCTGTTGTTGATCTGGCTGTGTCTGACCAACACTGTGTCTTTTTGTGAGAGCGGTGAGGAAACACTATCTTACTTCTGAAGTGGAAGCACTCCAGCATACATTTTACCTGCATCCTGTGATTTTATGGTAAATAATTTTAACAGCAAACTGACGACATGACTAAATTCAGTGGCTCGACTAAAAACAAAAATCCTTAAAAACAAACCTCTGCCTCTGTGGAGAAACAAAGAAACTAAAAGACTGAAGAAGCAAAGCAGTCAATCAAACCTTCTGTGAACAACTCAAACTCTACAATAATAAAGTCAAACAATCAAGAACTTCTCATTTTTCGAAACTTATTTCAGATAATAAAAACAATCTCAGATATCTCTTTTCCACCATTGACCTTTTAATTAATACAGATTTTAATTAGTCCTCCAGGATTTTAGCAGACGCTTTATGTGAGGATTTTGCAGACCACTGCAGAAGTAAAATTGATGCTTTAAGAACTGGTCTTTTATCTCAACAAGTGACTTGTAAGGCTTCTGAGGCATTCTTCCGACTTGATGAGACATTGGAGAGTTTTGCCCTTGTTGACGCCGAGACACTTGGTCGACTTTTCTCCCAAGTTAATCCCACAACCTGCCTTTTAGATCCGATTCACACACCGTTTTTTGAAACATTCTATGGGTTCTTTGAGTTTGAGCTTCTTAACATCATGAATTACTCTCTACAGACGGGTGTTTTCCCTGCTGCCTTTAAAACAGCGGTGGTGAAGCCCCTTCTGAAGAGAAGTAAGTTAAACCTAAACACTCTTAATTACCAGCCAGTATCCAATTTACCGTTTTTAAGGAAAGTTTTAGAGGTTTGATATCTTAGAGAGAAATCAGTCTGGTTTTAGGATGAACCACAGTACTGAGACGGCCCTTGTAAAGATTGTTAATGACATCAGGTGTAATATGGACGCTCAGAAGCTTTCAGTCCCGGTGCTACTGGATCTTAGCACTGCCTTTGATACAGTAGATCCATAAGACTCTCCGGCAGTGTTCTTAACTGGTTCACCTCCTATCTCTCAGATACTTGCTCCTCAAGAACCCATAGAATCAAGTGTGGAGTTTCCCAAGGTTCAATTTTATGTCCAACACTTTCTAATCTTTATATGTTGCTGCCTGGGGATGTCACCAGAAGACATGGCATCAGCTTTCACAGCTATGCTGATGATACACAGCTGTATATTGCAGCATCTCCTGATGACACACGGCCATTAGACACCCTTTTAAACTGTATTTTAGATTTAAAATCATGGATGGCAGACAACTTCCTCCAGCTCAACAAGGACAAAACTGAGGTTTTAGTTATTGGTCCCGAAGGCCAGAGGGAAAGGCTTTTACCATCACTGCAGGCCTGGAAAAGCCTCTCCCTCTGGTGTTTAAAACCTGGGGGTTCTCTTTGACTCCGAGCTGGATTTTATTCTCCATATTAAGAATTTAACAAAAACACTATTTTATCACTTGAAGAACATATCCAGAGTCCGCCCATTTCTCTCTCTGGCCAGCACGGAGGCGATGATGCATGCTTTTATCTCCAGTCGCTTAGATTATTGTAATGCCCTGCTCTCTGGTCTTCCCCAAAAAACTATCAGCAGCCTTCAGCTGCTCCAGAATTCAGCAGCATGAGTGACGAAGACCAGAAGACGGGAGCACATTACACCTGTTTTAAAGTCACTGCATTGGCTCCCCGTGTGTTTCAGGATTGATTTTAACATTTTATGTGTGTGTGTGTGTGTGTGGGTGTGTGTGCGCACGCATGCTCGTGTGGTTGTGTGCATGCGTATGTGTGTGTTTTTATTTTTATAGTATGTGAAGCACTTTGTGCTACAACCTTGTATGAAAAGTGCAATATAAATACATTTTGATTTGATTTGCTAGTTAATGTTCCTTCAGTCTGGACTGTTGAGCGACATGTGACCCATTAGTCTATTGCTGCACCACTCCTGCACTTAATGTCTGTTTCTGCTGAACAAGCACTTGATTCGTCGTTGATGACGGTTGATTATTTTTCAGACTGCTTTCTTTACATTACTGACTTGTAATACACTCAAATGTCTAAAATTATTACCGATGGATTCATTGTGTAGCTGGTAGCACTCAAAAATGATGTCCCATACAAATAGTATCACCAATGCAGCCTTTGGTTTTTGCTAGTGGGTATTGCACCCTCAAACAAATTGCACAAAAAAAATTTCACTTTGCCAGTGCAAGCTATAGGCTGGTACTCACAAATCTTTGGAGTATCACCTGAAGCATCAATAAAGGAACAGTGGAAAGCAGAGCGTTAACAGGCTGTGGGCGGATTTCTAGCTGAATGCTGCAGCCGTGGTCTGGCTGGCGGCAAAAGCTGAAACTGAAGCTACAGTAGGCGGGAGACAGCAACTCCTTGCAAGGTCCAGCAGTATTTTCTGCCTTTTCTCTGGTCAAATGAGTACAAACGTACTTCTCTCCAGTGAACTTGATCATCTCATAATGAGCTAGTTGTCTGTAGACAACACAGTGGGCTTCTTGGCAGTGTGAGTCATCGCAGTTAGTGCCGCAGCTTTTAAAGAGTATACTATTAAGAAACAGATGCATGTAGATGTACGGACCTTCTATAGATTTAAGTAAGTTTTCTTACACAACTCCCTAACTGTCTATTTATTATGAACATATTTGCTCACTCTACATGTTAACATTGTTACCACATTATAATTCAGAGTAATTCAGCTTCTGAATTTGTTGTAATTCACTTTCTTTTAAGAAAATTGTTTTAGCCCCCACTTATTTCATTTAAAAATCAAAAGATTACGAAAAAAAGGCTAGGAAAATGCATCCTCTGTATCCATGTTACATCTACTTGAGTATTGACAGTGAAACATTTCAATTTAAAAATGTGTGAATTAATACTGTTAAAATCGAGAAAAGATATGTCAGAACCAAGTATTCAATATCAAAAATAAACTACTTTGATTTCAAACAAGTCAATTTTGGAGAAACTTCATCAAAAATGCAGGACGTTTCAACGTTTTTATTCAGTGTTAACCTCTGAGAAATAATCCCGACACAGAATTGAGATGTCAGGTCAAACAGAATTGTTCCAAAGCTCACAAGCAGATGATAAACAGTCCCGAATTTTGTTTCAAGCGTGAGATTATAAATCCAAGTTCAGTCGTAACCTTCAAATGAAAGAGCAAAATAACTATTACAAAGTGAATATTACAGAAATTGAATAGGATCATTAGGAGTGGATGATAAAAAATAACTTTACACCATCTGATTTTTTAAAAAGATGTAATATAACATTTCATGAAGCAAGTCACTATTTTTTGTAACCTGTGTTTCTCCCTGTTTCTACCACACTAATGATGGTGAGTTATTGTCACAGAATAAATTATTAAATAATTCTGCTAAACACTGAGACGTGTGTACCTCTTGTCGAATTTCTGTGACAATGTCAACATTAATTATTTTATGTATATCACGCTAACACCATGATCACCATTCTACTTGATACCAAGTGGTTTTATTCTTTTAATGGAGCCATATTATGCTAAATTGACCTTCTAATGGTTTTCCAACACTAATATGCATCCCCATACCTGGGGATAACGCCCCAGAAGTGAAGAAAGTCTGTCATCTCTCTCCCTGGCTTGTTTAAATTTTTATAAAGTGTGTGCTCCAATGAGGGAATCAGAAATCAAACCCTATACAGTGTCATCGGGGGTTTAGCCAATCCCAATCCAGGTAGGCCCTCCCTTTGACCCTCCCACAATTAGGCAGCACTGCTCTGACACATGGCACCATGAGAGGAAGTACTTCCTCCTCATTTCAAAATGGGCATGTGTGGGTGGAGCCAGTCCAGCTCATACAGACACAGCAGATTCTGAATGCGTTGAAATATTTTTCAAATATTTAAATGGCTGAAAGTCAAGGAAAAGCTGGATTTCGGACAATAAACTTTGAATACCATGTTTTTGGACAAACGAGATCCAAGTGAAAGTGTTGAAAAGCTGTTTAATATGACCCCTATAAAATGTGCAAGTATTTTTGATGAGTGCTCTATAATGAAAATGATCAGGCCAACAGCCTGATTATCTGTTCAAGGACACACCTTCTCCCTGCTGGATTACCTTTACAATGAGATGAGTGGGCGCAATCTTTATTGAATATATGCATGATTACCTTCTCTGCTATTTTTTCAGAGCAAACCTATGAAATAGATAGTACAGTTTATTTTCTGCAGTGTTACTAAGATGCCTAGTATGGTGACGCCTTCACAAACTGTCTCGTCTTCTCTGGCCATTCTCTTTGTCAAAGTTGAACCAAGTAGTCACACAAATGAGTCGGCCATTAAATACACGTTGCCTCCAATAGGGTTGTTTCAGCTGTATTTTAGCATTGCCACTAAAATGAACCATGATACAAGAAACATGAATAGCCAACAGCTGTTTTTCATTGCCTCCTACTCTGGTTTTATCATCTTCTGTGGATTGTTATGGATTATTTTAGTAGTTTGACTGTGTTTTATCTGTCGCCCGGGTTTTAGTAGACTCCAGGCTTTAACTTTTTATTTTTCAAAACTTTTTTAATTTGTACTTCAACTTGTCTTTTTTAAATTCTTTATATCCTTGTTTTTATAACGTTGCTGATGAACTCCACAGCATACTGCTGAAATAGCATGATCCCTCTCTACCCCTTCACTGTGATGGTAATTGCCCATTCACCACTTTTTTTCTTTCCACTTTGCCGTGAATCTGCTTTGGGTGTTTGTGTGTCTTATTGGACTAGTTGCTGAACTCACTCCCAGCGCCTCAGTGGAGTCTCTGAAACGTTTCTCCATTTGACACCACAGATATATTAAGTATACTTCTTCTACGATAGTCGACCCCAAAAAATACTGGGTGAAGGTGTGGTCACATTCTGAACAGGTTGTCAGTCAATCACAGGGACACACAATCATTCATCCACACTGATGGATAATCCAGACTGAATCATCAATTAAGCTTAAACACATACAGTACATATTTAGTTTGTGGGAAGGGCCCACAAAAAGGAACCAAATCAAACCAGGGTCTTCTCATTGTGAGGCAAGGGTGTGAACTACCATTCCACTGAGACATTGTGATTTATAATTATTCCCTATGATAATAGATTGAAAGATCAATATAATATTGATGGTTACGCACTTCTTTATTGTCTTCTGATTCTGTTGTCTTTTAAATCAGTGGGAAACCCTCCTACTTTAAATCTTGATACAGATACATGTCAGGTATTATTGTGTAGACTGCGTGAATGTACCGAGTCACTTTGTTTTCAAATGTATCTCCATTTTCAAGATAAAAGACATGAACTATATGACATTGTACAGAAAATAGCTCAGATAAGAGCAGTTTGAGAACTGCGCTGTTACACATATTGAGCTGAACAAAATACACAGAGCCGAATCAAATATGGCACATAACTGTGTCTAATGAGAGAAACAGTTGCCCTTTTTCATAACGTATTTTGTGCACTTTTCCAGTGGACGATGCTGCATGTGTGGGGATGACACCGGACTACTTGCACCTCCCACTGAGAAGCCCGAGGGACTGTAGCCCAATCAACATAGGAAGCAACCAATTCATGTAGGAGCGAAAAGGTCAGAATCTGAACCCTGTAAATGACAAATATCAGTGCAGGGAAAATGAATGCACAAGGAAACACTAAGTTATTGTACCATGAACTCCATAAATCAATCAGAAAGGTCAGGAGGGTTTTCAGGTGGCATTAATCACACTGAGAGGCGGATAAAAACACAAGGAACCGGATGACAGTGAAAATGGCTTTCTGTTCTTCCTCTCTGTGTCTCCTGACTCGATCTTTGAAATTGCACACATCTCTCCCTGTTACCACCAAAAATACTTTTCAGAGGGATGTCTTTCACAGGAATGTAGCTCTTGCTCACATGGTAAATCAAGGTGTTATTTTTCCATTTTCAGAGTGGCGAAGCTTCAATTACTTTTTTTCCCCGGGTACTGTGCTTCTTGTTTGTTGCCAGTTTTTCTTGTTTTCCTACCTGACATGTCCCCCATTAAAGTGAAATTTAACTTTTCCTTCATGGTCTTCCTTGATACAAACTTCGTATCTAATTCTTTCAATATTTCTGCTTTATAGAGGGTTTTAGTTGACATGTACTTTAATCTCAGGATGGTGAAGATATTCCATATCCGGAGTGTCAATCATAAACAAACCGGCCCAAAAGAGGCCTCAATCCAGCCCACAAACCCACCAAGCAAATTGTAAAAATCGCCAAGAAAGCATTTCATTTTTAACACATCTTCCGTAACGCAACACTGAGAACCGAGCTGCGAGGTCTGTGATCCTGCTGTGAAACCGAACGAGCAGTAGTCGAAAGCCATAAGGTACGTCCGAATTGTCCCTCCTAACTCCCTAACTATCGACTTTACCTTAACCCCGTCATCCACGGGGTTAAGGTAAAGTCGATAGTTAGGGAGGGGTTAAGGAAAGGTGTTAGGAGGCTTCCTAAAGTAGTTAGTGAAAGGCGATCACGTTCGTGTGGCAGTCGGACAGCACTTGCACTTAGTGACGTCATAATAATGCGACGGCGGCGCAAGTTAGTGACGTCCACCATGGTGGGGTAGGAACTACAAGTTTCCGAAAATGGACTACAAAAAGCGCATTTGGGTTTTATATGATTTAAAGTTGTTCAAGGCAGATTATTGCGTTGGTAACTTACATGATCTGCTCCCTTTTTCCGACATCGTGAGTTTCCCTGAACGCGTGGATGAGTGGGTCCCTTTAAATGTTGTCGCCGCATGGAATTGTGGGGCAGCATGAGCTCGCCTCCTTTGCGAAAGGATGCATCAGTGGTTCCTAAGCTAAAGGAGGCTCTAAAGGAAGCAACGAGCCTCCTTTCCTTAGCTTATTGACAATTCGGACAGTCCTTATCATGGCCGCCACACAAAACACTTCCGGGGTTAAGGAAAAGTCGATAGTTAAGGAGTTAGGAGGGACAATTCGGACGTGCCTATAGTGTCAGGGTAAGTTTGTAAAAACATGCACACAACAGGCTGCAAAATGCAGCATTACAGATGTGATATGTTAGATATCTACATAGATTATAGTTTTTGGGATATTTCACTGTATTTAGCATCATGAATATTGGATTTATGTTAAGATTGCAGTGACTTTTGGTACTAATTGTTCAGATTTGGAAAAATACAGAGCTTTGCCACAACAAAGAAAAACTTTAGAGTGTAAAATCTAAAGTTTATTATGGCATCATTTCACTGGTCCGGTCCTCTCAAGATGAAATTGGGCTGCATGTGGCCCGTGACCTAAATTGAGTTTGACCCTGGTTGAAGAAGCATTTCTTTAATGACCTGTGGCTCAAAAATGTATTTACAGTTTATTTATCTCCGATACATATTGATCACTCTATCTGTAATTGAGAACACCATGAAACTCTACTGATTTGAGCTCGTCTATGCTTCTGAAGTTGACTTATTCCCAGCAGAAAATACTAGCCCTTAAATGTCTTAAGGCTTCTTAAAATTGCACAGAAAATGTCAAACTGACCAAGAAAACATGTGCGGACGAGCATATCATTTTATGTGAATTCATCTGAACTTAATAAGTAAATCAGTGCTGACAGGCAGTCCCGCAGGCCGTACGGATACCTGAATCAGGGCCTCAATATGGCCAGGGGACCTGGTTTATGCCTGTAAATCCTCCCACATAAACAGAGCAGGGAAGAGCACAACCAGCTAACAAATGCTGATGTTAATGGCTACAAACTGCAGCCCAATTAATATTGTGAAAACTTGTTACTAAATCTCTATGTTAAGTTTTCTGAGAAATACTTTAGCTGCTACTTGTGAGAACTAATACTGCTGTTCATACGAACCTCATTTAAACAAATAGTTTACGCCGTTGGTTTGTGTTGCAGTACTTTCAGAATAAAATACATTATGCTATTTTTGAACTCAGGGAATTCTGCACAAATCAAAAGAAAATTAACAGAATTATCTTAACGCATATTGCTACCCTATCATGCATACTTCTCATCGCCATAACTCCAAGACCCCTTAAGATATCTAGATAATTCCAAAACCAACAGAAAGCAGAAAGAAAGAGCTTTGCACTCATATACTGCTCACTATGGTGGACACCATGATTATTGCCATATTGTCTAATTAGAGACAGGATTCACCAGCGTAACATGAACTTCTCAGTACCATCAAAACACACAGTGATTAAGTTGAAGTTATTGTGGGATAATTATAGTCATCTTGACATTTTTAGATTTCTGGAGCCATAAAATCCTTTTGTCAAATTAGTTACAGGGCTAACATATATCATTTGTCAACACGATTATAAATAATATTGGCAACCTATATATTCTAATGAGTTATTAGGGAGACGAGACTCTAACATCCCTCCAGGAAGTAACAATGAAAATAGCATATTGCCTAAAATAGTTATATTTACAGTATATCAATGTTTCTTTGTGTTTTAATTAATATGACAATTAATTCTATACCTTCAAATGAAGAGCACAGTGGTGAAGTGGTTTGTACTGTTGCCTCATAGCAAGCACGTTTGGGTTAGAGTCTTTCTGCGGGGCGTTTGCGTGTGCTCCATGGATTAAATGGTGAGTCTGTGCCGGCCCTGAGAAGGGTCTAGTCACCTGTCCAAGTTGTCACCTGACTTTCACTCAATGTCATCTGGGATTGGATCCAACTCCCCACAAACCCTCACTTGGAGAAAAAAATAAAAATAAATCCAATATATAAGATTAAAGAATGGCTGGATCTTCACTTTATCTTGTTAAACAAACTTCACCCAAGTTTTGTGGAGAGCTGAGTTTGTGTGCGGGCTTTTTAGACTGATACGTAAAGTGGTTGTGAAAGGTAAGCTGAATACAGCAACACAAGTGCTGTGAGCGAGAGGATGAGTAGATCGGTGGAACGTTAATGTACAAAAACATAGCAAAGTGAGAATTTTAAGAGTACGGGTGTGATCCCATCTTCACGGCTATAGCAGCAGGGGAAGTTGGTACAATCCCACACAGGTGAAGGCCACAGTATACTATTCGTACATGCATTCATAATTTATTAACTAAACAAATGATCCAACCTTGGCTGTGTCATTGCTCATGTGCCCTTATCTTTCACTGGCTGGAAGGACTTGGAACACAAGACCTGGAAAACAATGCAATAGGCACAGCAATCTAATCAGACCCGGTGGTAAAAATTCAGCCACATTTTAAGATTCAACTCCTAATTATTAGCAGTTAATAACTAGTCTCAAAAACACTGGTTGAAATAGATTCACTTATAATACTTTCTTTTACCGAGATCATCAAAGGGTTAACTATAAAACTGTACTGGATGTATTCTGCATCTTAAACCGTACAGGCTGTAGCTACAGACTCCCAATATATGATCTCAACAGTGGTTTTTTCCCCTCATTTTTTTGATATAAGAAATATTCATCAGGAGGCTACAATCCATTTTTTGTTCCATTTAGCCTCGAGCAAATCCTTATCCCAGCCTGCATTTTGTGATATTGCACACGGAACAGTATTTATCTTTTTCAGAGGGTTGTCTTATTCGAAAACATAAAGCTGCTGTGATGTGTGTGCTTTCATCCATGTTTTCTAATGTTCATATCTATTAAAATCTAATGGCGTAAGTGACGATAGCATCGGTTCTTAAGTCAGATCTTCTTTTAAAACACACACACTCTGCAAAAAATATTAACCATTATTGTCCTTTATGGACATTCATAAATCCATGTATATAAAAAAAATTATATACATAAGAAAAATAGTCAATTACAGCAGAAACAGGACAGACCATAACTAGACCACTCTGTGTCTAACAGTTATTTGCAATACCGAAGCTAAATAAGATAAATAATTTAGCATCCTTGCGTTGGCCATCGTAATAAAGCTGATGTCTTTATACTGCAGGGATTTGGCTGGCTGTGCGGATTCTAAGTGAGATAGATGAGGCAAAGCCTAAACTGCTGAGGGGTGAAGTGAATTAGGCTCACATTAGGGCTTATATTTTACCGTTACAATCATAATGGAGGAGGGTAAACCAACCTTCTGCCTCCACTGGAAGAGCCTGCACTATATCACACAAACTCAGCATAACGGACAGGATTAAAACTCTGAATAACACAAAGAGCAATTAAAATTAAGATATGGATGTCAGGGGTTATCTAGACGAAATGTTACCTGAGGTAAATGTGTGTGCTTTCGTATCCACAGACACTGTACAGTCTAAATGTGTAATCTAACTAATTATGATGTGTAATGTGCTTACTACACGTATTTGACAATTCCGTTATCAACCTTTAAGTAAATTAAACATCACGAGAACAAGGGAATTCATTTTCTAGCTTCGTGAAAGTGGGTTTGCTTCTCGAGGTATAATTAGCTCGAAAACAGAGCACATCCATTTAGATTATTATCAACCAATTCCGTCGCCAATTACTGGAATAGAAAAAACTATATTGAGGGCACCAAAAGACAAACAAAAGTTGAATTAACACGAGGACTACAAACATATTTAAGTTTTAACAATAAAAACAAGGATGACACCGTGTGAGACAAAGCACTGAGACAGGAGGTCTTTCACCTTGGTTAGAAAATGTCACAATGCCAAAGAATTTCACAAGGAGCCTCATTTGATGATAAATGTATGACAACATTTCAGTGAAGCCGTCAGGCACAGACCTGGGTCGCATTTTAAAAACATCCCCTGACCTTTCCACGGCGGCGGTAATTGCTAATGCCAGACAAGGAGAGCGTGTAAGTCTCTCATGAGCCGCAGCATGAAGAATGGACAAAGTGACTTTGGGAGGGAAAGAAGACAGGAAGTCAAAATTCCGAGGGGGGGGGGGGGGGGGGGGCAACCTGATCACCCCATGTGATCTGATGGAAATATACTCTTTTGAAAAGACATGGTACTTTTAGGTCTCAGGCACAACCAGGCTTCATTTTTTTTACCTTACTCTCAAAGCCAAGGGGCTTAAACATGATGGCACTGTGACAATAAATCCATTCTCCCTATTTCGCTCCTCCGATGCTTCAACCCAATGCCGCGATGCTGTGGCAGAGACAGATCAGAGATGAAATTAGGGCGACGTAAAGATGTCTCAAGGAGTTAAAAAAAAAAAATCCGCTTGAACAGAAGAAAAGGCTACACGTCAGAGCACAGTCAGGAAACTTCTTCTACCAGTGAGCATGTCAGGAAGAATTCATCACTGGGAATAAAAATAAAGCTCCTTTTATATCGAGTTATTAAGTCAAAGTCTCCCCCATAGCAGTTATTCTTGCTGATGAAATACAGAAACGGGTTCCAATCGCAAATAAATAAGTCGAAGTCCAGGGCTCTTTTATGAAATAAATCTGTTCTGTGAATAGAATAGAATCAGAGAAACTAAAAAAGAAAACATCAAAGAACAGAATACAACTGAAGAGGAGAACAGGATAAGACAGAACGGAGCCGAATGGAACGGGATGGAAAACAACAGAACAGAAAGAAACGGAACTGAATATTAAAAAATGGAATGAACGGAACACAATGGAACAGAACAACACAGAACACAACTGAATGAAATAAAATACACTTCAGAATGGAATACTCACCACAACAGAACAATATGTCATTAAACAACTGGCAGTAACTGAAAAGACTGAAAATACATAAAAAATATACAATACAAAAATAAAGCTGCATGAATGAGTTATTATTGCACTTTAATTTCTGTGGCTGATGGAAGGGTGACTTGCAATGACAAAAGAACTTTACAACTGCGGCTGAAGCCAAAGTGATTTACATAAATACTTAATAACTTATATTCGAAGAAGTTGATTCATTTAGATGTTAACAATTGAAGTAATTCAATTAAGTTGGTCCAACTATTTTCTGTTTTAAGTGTGGGCTGTTTGGGGGTGGAAGCGACAGTGTTATTTTATTCTCTTTGCTGGCATCCTGAAATGTTTGTATCTCTGGATTTTAACATAGTTAGCATCCTTTTTATAGTCAGCCAGGGAAATACAAACCTCAAGTCCCACATAGAACACGTTTAGTTGTTGAACAACTCGCTGGACACCAAACATCACCAGCTGTGCCATTAGGAGCTAAATCAGAGTTGCATTGTAAATAGTAACAGGTGTAGACTTAACCAACGGCATCATGTAATTGCTGTAAGTATGATGGTGTTCACCAGTGTAAGATGCCACCCATGGCTGCCTCCAGTTGTTCTCCACTGCCCCATAGCGTACAGCGCAGGGACGTTCATCTCATCACCTGGTTCATTGTTAATCATACTAATCGCAAACCGGAGGAGACAGTGGATAGATGGAAATATATGTGTTTATGGGGCCTGGAACAGGATTTCGGCAGGTGTTGGGTTTCTGTGCCATCACCGGTGCCAGTGCTTGCACACTGCCCATCCGTATTGTAGCCTTCAGCCAAAGAGACAGCTTGCGAGGCGCTGGCCCCTGATCCCAGCACATTAGTTTAATGCCTAGATCTGTGGAACTGGCCCTGACTCCCTCTTAAGCCTGGCATCGCTGCCTGCAAGACAGACCGATAAGACAAGAAAACACACACACACACACACACACGCGCACAAGCCCTGGCGTCATCACCCTGTAGTTGAGAAATGCAAAGTAGCATCTTTAGAAAGCTGCTTGCTTCTATTTTCTGTAGCTTCTAACTGGCATCGGCTGTGAACAGCTGTGTCATGTGGCAAAGAAGTAAGCATTCAAGTATGCTGCAAAAATATAGGTCTGAAGTGGCCAAAGAAAGCTTCCTCTCCGATACATGTGGAGCTATGCATCACCAAGATTTATTTATTTGGCTCTTGCCATAGCCACAGCATGTGCTCATAATTAGAGGTATTCACCGAGAGTAAACAAGATCTATGCAAGCGGATCACCCTGTATATACGCAGCAGGTTTAGAGATGACCAATTGTGGCATTAAAATAAGCCCATCCATCCTCATAGACACCATCAGAAGGAGAACAAAGGGGCAACCCGCAGCCCATCTGTCTCTTTGTCAGCACCTAAGTGTCAGTGCTAAGGAGACACAATCTGTGCAAGATAACCTGTCAGAGAAAGAGAGCAAATACACATCTGCATGTATATTTATACAGTACGTCCATGTCTCCACCCTAATGAGTGTTAGGCACTCTGGTTGAGGATCAGGAATTGAATCTGAGCCAGCATTAAAGAGTATCATCTGCTGCGATCTTCTCGCCTCTCTTTCTCGCTTTCACCTGGACCTCAAGACATGCCAACAGCTGCACAAGCCCCGGGAGTGCAAATCCAGTCGCAAACATATGGGCTGTCAGCAGAATGGAGGAGGCAAGCTCCCGTCACAGATTTCTTTTTTTCTCTAAGTTTCCCTACAGTTGGTGAAGATGGAGACTATTTTGGTTGGAGGAAGTGGCTGTCTTTGACAACAAGATGAATGTGTGTGTGTGTTGGTTGCGAAGAATTAGTTTTATGTTTTTTACTGAATTACAAAGAAATTACTCAAGCAAACAAAATTTTGTGGACTCAGTAAAACAAAAATACTGTAATCTAATTAAGGCTACCAGTTCAAATAAAGGTTTATATCAGAAGCAGGCATCACTGTATTAAGGTTATAGCACAAACACATCGAAGACACTGCATCCATTTCCTAACCCTCTTCTCTAAACTCCCACTCTAAAACCTTGCAGCCACACTGAGCAAGCTCGGGCTCGTCTGATTTCAGAAGAAGAAAGGTGGTGCCTGTGGCCATGTTTACACGTACCTGGGCTTTTACAAAAACTGATATTTCCCCTTCTACTTAAAAAAAAAAAAAAAAAAAAAAAAAAAACTTAATTTACATGGGCCCAACTATACAGCTGGTTCAGAGCTGCTATGAGCATGCCAAACCTGTAGGGGGCAGTGTAGTGAGAAGCATTAAGCCATGATAGCCAATCAAAATCTTGGAAAAAAACACCACGTCACAATTTGTGACATAAATATCCGCCCACCCCCCTTGAGATGCAACCGGACACACAGAGTTTATCCAGATCTCCACTGTGGCTGGAGTTTTCAGGAACCATCGTTTGTGGTGAGTCGTCGCTGCGTTTAAGTGTAAATGCTTAGGAATACCAAGTGTAGAATGCTTGTTGGTGGTGGTAGAGGAGGCCATCGTCCAATCCCCAAAGGTTGTAGGTTTGATTCCCATATTTCTATCTGTCACAGTGTCTTTGGGTAAGTCACTGAACACCAGCAGCTGTCACCATAGCTTGGGTGTGTGCCTGACTAAGTGAATGTGGCAGTTCAGGAAAACAGAATATTTTACCACTTCAGCGGTCTTAACACATTTTAAGTAATTTTAGTTTACCATTAATTGTTTAATGTGAGCTGCAAATACTATTAATGTGTACGTAATGTCAAAAGATTTCTTGCTCACAGCTGATTGGAATCCCTGGAGCGACAAGAGATTTGGTGGGGAAAGTGAAAGTCACCACTTCGTCCTCAACCCTTCTCACCATGTCTGCAGGTACCTGAGCAAGGTCCCTAAACGCCCGACGGATTTGGGTCACTGCGCTGTGGAAGTACCACTGCTCCTGTAATGTGTAGTTTAGGTGAACTATTAAGAGGATGGGTCAAATGCAGAGGAATGATATTCTTAAGAGGATCAATAAATGAATTTAACTTGCCTCCCATTGCCTAAACCTGAAACCCATCCTTACAATAACCTTAGTCTAACCTTCAAATAACATCTTTATAGGTCCCTATAGGTCAGTGGACAATCAGGTTTAAGTCTCCACCAGTGGAGAAAAACAGGAATTAGTGCGCGCACACACACGCACACACACGCACACACACACACACACACACACACACACACACACACACACACACACACACACACACACACACACACACACACACACACACACACACACACACACACACACACACACACACACACACACACACACACACACAAACACACAAACACACACACGTGCCCTGTCAACACCAGAGGCCCTGCTTGTCCAGTGAACATCAGTGTGTTCCAATAAATTACACACATTAGAAGCTGCAAATGTTTGCACAGTGGAACCTTGTGTGGCCAGGAGATGGCTTAAGAATACAGAAACAGAACCAGGAAGAACGGGTTTCCGCTTAAGGGAAAGAAGGGTCACAGCCTAATAGGCACATTTAGCCTTTCTGCAGTACTCCCCTGCTTTGTTCAATAATATATTCCTCAGTACTTTCTGCTCTTATGTTTCTATACAATGTCTCACCTATTATTTTTCAGTCTTTTCAAGGCAACTACTTTATGCTGCTATCATATAAAGAAGAAGGAATTGCCAGATTGATTTTTGACCTATGTAAATGTAAGAGAGCGACTTCAGAACAGTGAATGTGAATGAGGCGTGTGATTGACAGCGCACAATAAAGTCTGATGTTTTGTGCACACGTATATGAAAGCTGATCTGAGACACTGAGGATTGTGCCTGACAACTCACAGAGTAAGACGTGTTGTGTTAATCAATATGGATTATTGGGCGCGTATGAGATCGCACAAAATACTGAACAGAGTTAATGCTAAAAGACACAAGACAACAAGCAATATGATTTTCGGACATTGTCTACGATTGCATCTGTTTTAATGCATTATTATGCTGAGAAACACTTCCCCAGATGGCTCACCGTGAATTTTATTTTTAGACTTTATTAAAATATAATTTCTGTGTTGTGCCGCTTCTTAGGTTTGAATATCTTTTACTGTTTATTTTCCTCCCACAGTTTTGATGTTGTGACGGAGCTCCAATATGCTGTTTTTCTTTTTGCCGAATTCTGATTTATTTGCTGTAATGAAAGAGTCTGTTTCATAAAATTCCTTCATAACACATCCAACTTGGTAACACATTCCATTGTTGTGCTTCTGGGGTTCATTCACTCTCTCAATGGAAAACTCAAAGACATAATCCAGAAAAACAACAAACAAACAAAAAAATAACGTATTTGTATATTCCTGTTTGTGTGATGCCCCTTATGGTTTTATACTTGGCTGATCACCTGCAAATGCACACAAACGTAGATAAGTGAGAATGCGATTTGGTAGACATTCTGCAGAATCTTGGTAAATATTATTAAAATGTACGATCAGCATGGATAAGGTGGGCATTAACAAACTGCTAAATGGTCCTTGTTTCTTAGGAAATACTTCAGAGAACTATTTCCACACATGCAACATTTTCTATATATGTTTTTCCATCAGCTCGGCCAACATTTCCCCTTCCTCTGATCCATTGTGGCAGCTGTGTTTCTGGTTGAAAAGAAGTTGACAGGCTTTCTGGGCTTTTTCAATTTTGTTTGAGAAGTTGCCTTCAGGGTCCTGACAAGGACAACTGGCTTCACGCACCACCTGCCAATAATGTTAACAAGGACCCACAGCCCCACACTAATGTGGCCTGTTCCAGAACCAGAGGGACTGCTGGCAGTAATGGCCACATCTCTCCCACATGGTGTCCAGCTCGCAGGATCCCTTCCTGCAGGTTGCAGCGCTGCACAGTCTCCACACAGCCGTAGGGAACCACACACATGTCCCGAGTAGCAGAAACTTTGCAAAGCACCTGCACACACTGTGGATACATCTATGGAGTGTACTGACTCAATGTCGCGTTTGCATTCTGTTATTAAAAGGATTTCTGTGAGTTTAACACTTTTCAAGAGATTTTCCGATATACAACATGAATATGAGACTGTTTAATAATATCAATTTAGTAGAGATGCACCGAGAGTACTTTATTTTTAAAGAATGAGTACCAGTATGAGTACTAATCTTTATTTACTTGCAGATACCAATAAAAGTACTGGTACAAGTACTTATTATATGCCATAAAGCTTAATTCATTCACCATATGCAAATGAAATGCGGAGGCTATGCGATGCGGCAAAACCTCAGCGCAGCCTCTGCATTACCGCGGCACAAACCTCCAACAGCCCGACAGTCTTCAGTACACATAGCGCAGTGTGAAGCGTCTCAGTGCGGACTATAGACGGTAGACTGAGGGACCAACCTTGCTTCGTGCCGCTCTACACTCCAGCTTGCTGTTCATGAGTGTATCAGTCATACTTCAATCATATATAACATGTAGCTGGTGTGTGCGTCCCAAAACTCTTTAGCAAGTAGCATGTAGCACGGCTCAGTGCTACTGGATCCGCTAAGCAGTTAAACTAATGAGCAACATCTGGTCTGATGCTGCTGCTCCAAATGTATCTGGTGATTAAGTTGCTGCTGTTATATGAACCAGCTTTCGCCTCTTCTTGATAATTTGGCAGAACATAATTTACTATCTGTCTTACTTTTTTCACTAAAATTAAAAAATCTCCAAACCGTAAGCACAGCTTGTGCCTCACTTTCATATTTGCAGGCAACGTTGATGCTGCATGACGTCACATAATACTCACCGGGTTGTATCGGGGTTCTTAAATGAGTTTGAGCATTTGAGTTTGAGTTTGAGTACTCCATGCAGTATCAGACCCAATACCCAATACCGGTAGTTGAAAAATATCATTAGACAACACTTTGAATTTTCAAGTATTTGGAAGGGTGTCCCAAGGGTTAAACAGTATTTCCAAACATTCAAAAATTTTATTTTATTTTATTTACACAAGAGAATCAAAACATTGTGTTTGTACATTTCAACTTGAGGGGATAAGATTTTATATTAATATAATATAATATTGTTGACCATTAATTGCTCATATATTATTGACTCTTTCTGTCTAACAATATGTGTTATGAGCAAGAGAAAACTAACACAAGACCAACCACCCAGTTAGCCAGTCAGTTAGTTACTGTAACTAGTTACCTCTTGGAGGACGGAAAAAAACATCCACAGAATGTAAAAATTAATAAAAAACTAGTAAAGAAACTCAACAGCAACAATATAATTTAACATACCTCCATCATTAATACTTTTTATTTTTTTTCATTTGTTTGAAAGAACATAAGATAAGACAATTTATTAAAAAATTAAATAAAACATGTAATTTTCTATTGTAACAAGTGTTTTGCATCCAGATCAAAATGTACCTGCGTACCAACTGTATGAAGACCCACTCATCACTGTACCTAGTACAAGTGACAATAAAAGGCATTCTATTCTATTCTATTCTATTAGGTTTTGGGATATCTTGTTAACAGGTAGACAGACAAACAGACAAATAAACGCGGATGATTTTATTATTGGATAATTTATTTTTCAAATGTATTTTGTGCATTAACAGCCATCTAAAGCCTGTAATCACAACCTTCAACAAGAGCAATCAGAGATGTCTGACATCCGCCCAAAGGTTGACCTGGACTTGGTAACAGACAGACAAACACATTTACACCAGTGATTTTTATCTGTCATACTGGGAAGCCTTCACCTTCAACAAAGTGAAATGGAAGCATGTATTTGTGATGCGCTGTGTGAGCTTCTCAGAGCAGGCAGGATCACAGCGTCTCTGGGTAAACAATATCAAACTGGCCTGCATGTGGTCAACACCACCAGCAGCAGTTAGAAGTCATTCAGTCCAGGATAATATTCACTTGAGATGAATAACGTTGTGCATTGAACTACTTCTTTTCTGAACACAGCCTGTTGCTGTTATTTTGTGTTTCTATTAGAATGAGAATAGTTAAGCAAAACTGTTGAATGTCATGTATTCACAAATTCCAGAAATACTATGAAACCAGTAAATATTGAATTATTTAGCACACTTACTCCATCATGTATTTTGTTACTGACATTTACAATTGTTAGATTTGGGATAAACAGAAAGAAATGCAGAAAAGTTAATACTGAAAATATTCTTCAGTGGTATGATCATCAGTATCATGGCTCCGCTGCCTTTCTGCTTGATTATACATATTTAGGGATAAGTGTAAGCGGGGAAACAAACCATGCAACATGCTCGAACAGAACATTTCTGAACCAGAACAACAGCCTTGTTGTGTGCAAGTCGTATAATTTCACGGTGCTCAGACGATTTAAGCAGTCACTTCCCTCCTGCAACTGTTACGGCATGCATAATAAAGAGCTGGTGAAATCATTTGTCAGGCTTTGATGGAAGTTGTTTGGCACCCAGGGGAAGGCTTTTTCCTCACTTTCACAGCTTATGATGAGGCAAAGGCCTTGTTTGTTCACTTGAGTCAAAAGGCTCCAGCATTTAATACATGGAACAAAATTATTATCAAAGCATGCTGTGGACATAGGCTTCCCCCTCACATGAGAGCTAATCAGTTTTAATGGGTATGTGTGCTGTAATCGTGGTGCCAACACAGTCCCCCGGCTCAGGGCCTATTACACTCTGTAAAATATTAATGACTCTCCAGCAAAAAACCATTTAAAGCAACTCCCAGAAGACAAGGGGACGGAACATCTTCCCGTTAGCCGAGCACTCTTCGAAATCTCAGCTGGCTAAATGCACCTTACTTCCCGAGTTCTAAACACTGACCTTGGCAAGAGTGGAGCAATTTGTGCCCTTAAAACACAGGTATCGACAAAATGAGAGCTAAGCCTCTATAAGCGGACTTTTAAAAGGATGAACTCTGAGCACATTTGAGAAATGTCATTTTATGAGGTCTCTAAATGCCAAACTTCTAAGTGGAGACAGTTCTTTTGAAACTGATTAGACATTAAGTACAAAATTGCATCACTTGGGGCTGAATGGACTTCCACTGTTTCCTTGCTGGCCCGCCACTCAGCCCGGGAGCACTTGAGCCAGCTGTGACTGTCCTTTCCGCGGACAGCTGAGACACGGCCGACTGCCATTGCTGCAGCTCGTGCTGGACGCTTAGCATTGGGCTGTAGCCCAGACATCATGTGAAAACCCTCCCTGCCCTTAAATACACAAAAAGGAGTCGAGCGTAATCTCTTTCCAGAGGTGCCCATTACACATCGCCATGTCGGTGCCGCAGCCAAACCATTAGCACGTTTACAGACTGCAGAGAATTCCTCCATTTTATGGAAAACAACCAGACCTACTGAACAAACAGAAGAACCCAAAGGCTGAATAGAGGAATGATAAGTTTGAAACATTTTATATTAAGCTATATTATTGATTGCTGTTTATTTGTTCAAAGCGAAACTCCTATAGGGACTAATAAAACTGATGTAAAAATAAACAAGCCGATTATCCCATTGAAAGCAGATGGCTGCCTCAGATAGAGCACCTGGACTCCACTTAGCTCATAAAACAGTTTCTATCTCTCTTTTTCATTAAAAACACTAGAGGGTAGACAGTTATTGCTCTGTCAAGTGTATGTGTTCTGTAATGCGCCATAAACATATCGCAAGGGCACAATCTTCCAATACAGCAGTGGTTAATAACCCATAAGATAAGCTGGGTAGAAGTAAAGGATGACCTGCTAATGGGACTATTATCTAAGAAGCATCAAGCTCCCGTAATGTCCTGCGTGGTGCTGACAGAATATCTTCTCCCTCTGTGTTCACACATGGATGAGTAAAGAAAATTAGGCCAAATTCTCTCCACAATCATTCAAGTTAGGGACCTGTGAGGGCTTTGAAACCAAGTTGTAATTAGAAATTATTTTTTCTCATTAATGTGGGGCTTCATGTTCCATTAGCTTGTGGTTATGCAGGTTGCAGTTAACCGAAAATGTTATTAAGCTAATAATGTTTGCTTGGTCTTGTGTGGGCTGGCCCTGCCGTTGCAAGGGCGCACATTCCCCCTCCCGCACATTTCATCCCCAGGAGTTGTTTGCTTATTGTAATTGAAGATGGGAGAGGGCTATTTGCCCCCTCCCCCCGGGGCTACTTCAAGACTCCTAATCCATATTGACACGGTGTCTCCAGGAGATGGGCAGAATGTTAACCTGCAGTGTTACTGTGTCCCCTCATTACAGCGTGGCAGGGAGCATTGGACGCAGGCTGACCAAATGACTGCCTCCTCCCACCTCAAACAATCACATGATCGTCCGTCTTCACTTTGAATTACTGTCTGGGCACTCCAGGGGAATTAGCTTATCCATGTGTTGAAAAACACAATGCATGCACGCGCACACAAACACACACAAACTAACAACTCAAATACAAAGAGACGAATATGGAATTATATTCGTGCTACAATCCTGAGCATGCAGTGTGAGAATTTTGAGCACCGAAAAAGGAATGTACAAAGAACAAAAAAAAAAAAAGAATGTCCACGTGCAGTTTATACTGGATTAGAACACATTTTCGAGAGACAAAATAGCCACCTGATTGGATAGAATCACAACGACCCTGTGCAAGCCGTTGATTGGCTGGTTTTGTGGCACTTTTGTTCCGCTGCGCTCCGTCGAGCCAGCGTTAAGGACGAGTTGAGGATTGTGGCACAAATGTCATTCCATAGTTACGGTGTGTTTTAAAACAAGCATGAAGCAAAGTGTCATTCTTGCTCTGCCACTCCGCGTTATATCACCCAGAAAAATTTAAAATTAAAAAAATATATATTGCATTGTTCTGTGTCTCGTTGAGCCTGAATGTTTTCAATACCAAAAATTTCACAGCCGCATGAATGGAAAATGGCTTCACTTATAACAAGCAATTCTTCATTTCATGAGCAGTTTCAAATTGCTTTACACTGCTGGTTACATTCTCACACACACACACACACACACACACACACACACACACACACACACACACACACACACACACACACACACACACACACACACACACACACACACACACACACACACACACACACACACACACACTAATAAGCGACAGCTGCCATGCAAAATACACAACTTCCTAAATTGTGTTCAAGAACACGTTGACATATCAAGAGGGCAAGCTGGGACATCGAGCTCACAACCTTGACTGGAAGAAAACTTATGTTCAGCCCGGACCGTGGTCATGTTAGCACCGGAGTATTTGCTTGATATTTTTGTGTAAAAGCTGCTTAAATAAAGAAGCACCACATACAACTGATTTGTTCTCATTATAAAATAGTCGTCCCAATGGCAAAACTTTTGAGCCATGTCAATTTAATTGGCGAGTCTGAGATTCGTCGCGATGACATATAAGAATGCTGACGTGACGAGAAAACAAATAGCAATGGCAATGACAAATATTTACTAACTTTAGCAGCATTGCACATAAGAACACTGGACACTCATAGCCTTGTTAAAATGATCATTTTCTGCATTCAGCTTCAACCAAAGACAGCAGCGAGACTATCCTGTCAGCATGTTAGTTAATCGATCACTTCACTGCTCCGCTTTCACTTTCTTAGCTATAAATAATTAGTCTGTTTTTTTCCTACAGACAGCAAGTAGATGCTATTTTGAACGAGCCGCAGCGCAACAGCACTCATGCGTAACTACCTACAACAGAGCCTTAGCCTACATCACGAGAGGTTGTCTGACATTTGAGGCTATAATTGGCAGTACCACAAAGAGATAATCCTGAAAATGAACGCTAAAATAAATCAGAACTATTGGGCTTAATTCAGAGATAATGATCAGGTAATCTTATTTTGTCACTGACAATTCATTTTGACCGACACTGAAAATTATTTGGAAAAACCATAAGCCTGATCTACTAAAGGTTTCTGTCTTTAGGAATATGTGCAAATGTGGATATTGCTCTTACACACGTATGGAAATGTATCTACTGACGGGATGTACTGAGGACCATCGCAGACAAACCCATAAAATAACACAAAAATTCATGAAATACGTTTACCATGACTGATAAGGGATATTGGGCAATTCTACCAGATCACCCAATATACTGAGAGAAGTTAATGCTAATAAATGAGAGTAAAATGTTTGCTTCGTTTATGATTGCGTCTGTTTTTACTTCGTCTGGGAATTAAATGTAAATAGTCTCAGCAGAGATGCTGCTGTGAGTGTGGTGAGATGGCTTTCCTCAGCTGGCTCACCACAACTTTTATTTACTGACTTTATTCGAAGATACTTTCCGGGTTGTGTCCCTCCTTAGTCCTTGCTATATCTGACTGATCACTTTTGGTACTCTTCTTACTTTTCCCAGCTTTGACTTTGTGACAGATCATCTCCCAAATTGGATGGCAGTGACCAGACAGTGAGCCACAGCAGCAAACACAAGACGTTTATCCATCATGGCCGCTAATGGCAGCGGTACACCAAGTACATCCATGAGCAGGAGTAAAGGCCTCTAAATACTCCCAAAAGAACGAGAAGAAAGTGTGGCTACTGACGTCAGCTTATTTCTTGCATCAAATGTTTTCAGAAATACATTTAGTTGAACTGTTTCGGGCAATAAAAGACAAAGTTTGCGTTTGAGCGGCGATGTTGGTCCGGTTTTACCTGCAGGTTTTGACGTCATTTTCTTCAGCCAGAACCTTGAGTGCCGAACGTCCTTCTTGTTCTTATGGAGTATGAATTGTCCTTTTATGAAGTATGAATTGGCCTTAACAGCAGTGCTTCCTCTCTTTGAGAGCGGAGCAGCTGACAACAGCAACCATTCAATGTCTAAAAGCACCTTAACTGCTTAAAAAAAAATATATTTTTCCAAACCACTGTCATATTTCTAATGCCAGGCCTGCACAGATTCCGGTTTTAAAGTTCACACTAGTTGATTGATACAAACCTTTGCTTTTAAATCCTGGGCCCAAGCTACTTAACCTCTCTGTGATGTCACCTTGTTCCTGCCTCTTCGACAGCCTCGCTGCGGAGTGGAGGGAGCCACTTTCTTTACAGTCGGTTAAAGCTAGATTTGCATTAATGAGGCCTGCAGTGTTAAGTCTGAGGGGCGGCTTTTGGTCAATTCACCAGCTGCTGCAAACGAAGCCACAAACTTTTACTGACACAAGCGACTGCCAGACTGAGCGCTCAGGAAGATCTGAGGTGAAGGACGTTTGGAGGAGAGGGATATCCTGATGGCGGCCATTTATTCTCTGAAATTTCCCTTTAAAAGGAGAGCAACATGCAGAGCACATTTTATTTGTAGACTTCACCGATTATTTTGTGAAATTGATCAGTTGTTTAGCTGATCGGCTTGCATTTTATGACCACAATATTTTTACTAGCCGCAACCAAACTGCATTTGTTGCCCTACATGTAAACAAACCAATCCTAAATGCAACCTCCAGTTTCTGTTGTGACAGATGGAAAACTGATGGGACTCGAAATATAATAAATACATTGATTGCAATGCATTCAATCCAATTGGAAAAATAATTTGTTTGCAGGAACAGTGTTTCTGGGAGTCTGTGTACACACTTTTTATGGTGTCGCCATACAAAAGTGTTGTCATTCTTTTTTTTTATTGTGCATTTATGCCTTTTGTAACAAATGTGTCTTTGCTGTTGTTTGCTTCATATAGAATTAAAATACCAATTTTTATTTCCCAAGACTATGTAAATAATTTTTTACTGGAAGATGTCATAAATAATAAAACAATTAATCATTTCTCTAGAATCTAACTCAGGCCTAAAGGGTTGCTGTCCTCCAATCACATGGTTGGTAGATTGTGTGTGTGTTTTGTTTTTTTTAAAGTAATGATTGTATAGAGATTAATATGAGCCAAGAGTACTCTGGTAAGCTGACGAGTCGTTTGGGTCACAGCGACTTTCAAGTCACTAAATTTCAAAAATGGTCCAAGGAAGGAAAAGCCTTTAAACTGGTACTGAAGTCATAATGTCAGGAATGGGTAAAGCCCACCGATGCAGGTCCCATTGATATATATCTTGGTGCTAGATACCACAGTACACGCTCGAAAGTCTGGTGGGGTAAACGTCTCAACAGATCAGGCAGCACACGGGGGATTTGAAACAATTTTAGGTACGCGGTCATAATGTTATAGCTGATCGGTTTATGTGTGCCGACAGTTCCTAATTAGTACATCCTTCCATTTCTTCTAAGCAAACAGCATGGCCCAGACCGCTGAATAATCATTTATTGACCATGTGTAAGATTTCAGACTTTAAGCTTGACAACCACTTGATCCTTCTTGATCTGTACTTCTTGTTTCCCATCAAGTCTGCAGAGTGGATTAGCGAGCTGTCTGGTGTCAAATGGTTTGTTGCTCCCTGTATCTTGTTCTTTCTTACTTCCCCTAAACTGGTACAGCAGAGAGACATCGCATCTGAATCTGGAACCGCAGAGGTTTTTCCAACTGATCTCAAAGCAATTGAGTCAGGTCAACTGGTGTGGGTCACAATTTTGCCCCTTCATCCTTTCAGCCGTTTCCTTGACGAGGCTGGCTAATCAAAGTAAATGGACAATTGACATGATGCACCGATTTTTTTTCAAAGAGAATTGTTGCACCCCCACTGTCACCTATTATTGCTCATGCAGAAGTGTTGGTGTTTTTCTTTGTCAAAGTGGCTTGTGATGGCTGTGTTGCATTCCGCTCCATATAAATAATACTGTTTTGAATGGCATGGCATTCTCTCAGTTGATTTCTGTTACACCTGCCATGACTTCAGTCAAAAGGAACCAAGTCATCACTTATACAAAGAAACATCCACACATTCATTCTCCACTAAAAACCAGATCTTTAGACTTAATGCTTTTATGCAGGAGACCATGGGAGACAGGGGATGTTACCAGTCCGCGTAAAGCGTTTTTAATTTATACCACACTGTTCCCATCCCAAGTGTGCAATATCGGCCACGGGGGTGTCCATACTTAAATGCTGAAGGCCCAGATAACTCTCAGCAGCAGTTCTCACCTCAAACACAAATTGTGCTCCATGCACACTAAGCGTGAGTAAGCCCTGTGAAAAACACTCTATGGCCGCTGTCAAGCTGTTTCAAGTTGATGGAAAAGCATAATTGATTTGGAACAATTTTGAAATGGGAGTGAATCCTGAATTTGTATAAAATGCATTTGTTGAGGGCTATCCACACAGGGCATCATTATGCCTCGCCACATGCATTTCCCTTCTGAGCCTTCCATGGATCAATCTGCAATCATGTTATTATTATAGACCTATTTCCAACAATGGAAGTGAGATTGAAGCTCCGGTGACTTCTTGAATGAAACCCTAATGGATAGCTGTGGGAAACTGCCACAGAGACTGATTAATTAGTCCGTCACTATGAGCTCTAAAGCCTCTCCTTTCCATCTCATTAGAACAAAAGCCCCAACAACTTGGCTACAACACTTATTATCCTTTCAGAGGACTGAAAACTGATATTCCCTTCATGTATGGTTGCCTGACGATATAGTTTAAGTGCAATGTAGTAGTAGTAATTGCGGTTGTACTTCGTGCTGCACACATCCCACAACTCAGGTTCCCCTCGGACTATTTGTGATTCAGTATTCCACTCAAAGGGAGCCGGACTCGGGGCTAAACAGATGTGACAGGCCAGTGGGTGTCAACACCAGGAGGTGACCATGCTGATGGTCAAATTGATTATCATGTGTGAAGTGGTCATACAAAGACAATAGGTCTTTGTATGATAAAATGAGTCTACCATGAAACAGCTAACATAATTTTCTTTTTAAATCATGTTGTGGGATGATTGTTGCAGTGCCGCTCATTAAATAAGTGTGTTTTAGTGAGTGAGTGCACAACACCTGTGTTTGGCTACAGCGCAGTGGCATCATGATTACTGCGTCCCATCAACAAATGGTCTGTATGATAGTAATTTATTGTTAAATCATGTGAGGTTGAGATTAATCAGGGTCAAAACCTTGTCCTTTCATGTTTACATGATTGCACTAAGATTGACCGTCTCAAGTGTCAAGAAAAAGAAAATCATCATCTTGTCGTGTGAACCACAAATATTCTCGACATGCTCAGTCCTACAATAAATCTTTCAATTATGTTGTCTCGTCTCCGCTACCTTGATGATCAAACACACATCACCTTCTTCCATTCTGTGTCAACGAGCATTAATGGGATGCAGTTAGGCAGACTGAGGCTATAAAATAGTGTGCCGGCAATCTGGCGGAAAGCCAAACTGGACCAGAAACATCTGTTCATATTATTAATGAATCAATTATATGTCACACATGTGCCAGGCCTGCAGGGGTGGTGGAGGGAGTGAAATGAGACTAAATATGCAGAGGATTTAGGCTCCCCACAGGGGCTTGGCCTGCAGTCCTCGCCACTGCTCTTGTATTTCACACAGATGACTCAAAGAACCTGTGAGGACGGAATATCAAGCAGTATAAAACCGTAGCTAACCAGATCTTTGAAACTGGATTTACCATCTGTGTGTAAAAAAAAAAAAAAGGGAATAGAGTGAAAAAGAAGGGGGGGGGGGGGGGGGGGGTTATACAACTGCACTACATCCCATTTTCTGCTGTTCCATTTTTTTTTACATTGCAATCTGCACTGTAGGCTAGTTTATTAACCAGATGCTGTTTATGCTGCATGAGTTGAACCGGTTTCCCCCTACAGTCAGGGTCAAGACTTAACCACTGGTGTTAGTTCTGGAAAAAAAATACCAAGTTCAAGTTAAAATAGCTGTAAATGTAAAAACATAAACTGATATAAATATAAAAAAAATAAACTGATCACTTATTTCACTTTTTACAACGGCGTAAACACTTTTCACATAATAATAAAAGTCCAATGTCATGTCATGTTGATGTTATAATTATTGTTGGTGATCTGATTTTCTGCTCAACGACAATTTAGCATTTCATACTTGTTTGTTAGATTCTCATCCATGTCCATGTTCAGCATTTTGTCATGCAAGGTAATTAACAATGGTGGGAACCTAATGTTAACGTTATTACTTAGGGGATTAGTAGTCATCACATGTTAAATGCAACTGCATACTTTTATACAGAAAGCAACATTTTGATAGAAATTATGTTTAGGCCATAACGTCATGGTTTGTTAATTTGAGGGGCTCGTTCACTCCTCCTGTATCTTGTTTAAATATTAAATTGGTACAACTCTCAGTTTAAGCTTGGGAATCCATGCTTGTGGCTCAGTTTAATACCGAGGTGATGTCAAAGACTTGAATTACTTCTTGAATGATTTCCATGATATGCAAATTCTCTGTCACACTCTTATCCACCTTTTTAACCAACATGTTTTCAAACTGAAACTTTTCATCCACCAGGCCAAGCAATGCGCTCCCATCTGTTTTATGCATAACATCTGTTAGTTTGCTCCTGTTCTGAGCTGCTTTTCACACAAGGGTTTTTTTTTGTTTGTTTTGTCTGATGCGGCAGTGTGAGCATATTGGACAATATGGCAGGAACCGAGGGAGCTTTCTGAGGTGCACTGAGAAAAGTTCAGTATGGCAGAGTAAGAATAAAGCATACTTTAAAGGCGTTATTTTTTTTTTTGTTCACGTGATGATTGAATTTAACACGTTTAAGTCCCAACTTGAGTAATAAAGTTAATTTTCACAGGTTTTACCGATGTGTCTGTCCACGTGGTGCTTTGGTTCTGTCTTGTCATGTTTCGCTGTTGAAGGTTTGTGTTTAGGTTCCATATCTGTGTTTTCTTGTGGACTATCTCTTCGCTTATTTTGTTGTGTATTGCGGTTTTGCATCTCTAACCAACGTCCAACTGGATTGTTTCCGTCTCTATCTCATTAGGCCCTACTTCCTGGTATGCTTATAACCAACCTTGTTGCTTTGTGCTGTGTACAGTCCTGTTACTTCCTCATGTAATCTATTATCTGCCACTATTTTGTGTATGTTTGTCTTTGTTCTAGTATCTTTGTAGCATTCTTGTTTTCCTTGTCTGGTTATAAACCAAAGACTTTTTTAAGTGCCTGTCTTGTACATTTTCCTGGCGGAGTGATTAATTTGTACACCAGACGGTCTGTTTTTTTGTACTGAGATCCACATACTACCTTCTGCTTTTCCCTGATCAACCTGTGAGAAGTAAATCAAAAACCAAAGCAATACAACTCATTTTATTTGGGTGTGTTTTTCTGAATTGACAAAATTTACATTTAAAATGTGGCTCACCAGAGCAGTTCTCTTTTTGTTTTTTTCTGCCCCCACAAGTGTATATAAACAATAGGTTTGTTTTAATAAACTAAGACCTTGGTGTACAACCAGCATCTATCACTGTCAGAATTCCATTGCTAAACATATGAAACAACACATTAGGCACTGTGGTCAGTGAGCAGTTGATATGGCCTTGCAATTATTTCCAGTCAACATAACCGAGTACCCGAGTCGTTGATGGGAGGGAAAATCTTCATCAGAGCTGTAATCAATATGTATGTCACCCAGTAATCTTAGCAAGCATTGATTGTTCGGACTCCTGCACAGCAATCACTTGACTTGTTGAATAGGTTACAGTTTTGGTAGCATTTGTTTTTATTGTGTGTGAGACTTTAGGGACCAGCTCAGAACAGTGTGCGTAACACGATTCAAGCTACAGCCCTGCCAGACGTAGATGTTATGGCCTTCCACTTCTTTCCCCAAAGACCCAGGTCCATTCGCCATTTATTGGGTTCAATAAAAGTATTAAAGCCAAGAGAGGAACCAGACCGTGGCTATTGGGCCTTGCAGGTACACAAGTGTGTTTGTGCATGCTTGTGAATCACGTTTGGTCAGCATGTGCTTTATCAAATCATGAACTGGAAAAAATGTCGAGTCCCTCTTTGAGCTGTCTTTCATATCGTTGTTTCTGTGAGGTTTTCACTCTGTAAAAATAGGGCAGTCCAAGTCCTAACAGGAAATCGCTGGTTCAAATCCCACTACAGACAGGTCATCACTTTGAGATATTAATGCTCAGGTTGTGTCAAGGAGGGCAAATGTATGTAAAACGTCCAACAGGTGGAACAAATGAATAATATCTATTTAACCATTGTATCTGTTGCCCGATTCTCAGCTGTTCAATGTTTACTTCTCACCTTTAACACTCCCTTTACCATCCATAAGTCCTCATTATTGGAGACGTACAGTAGATGTCTACATGCTCCTCCACATCTCAGTCAAAAAGAACGTCTCACTATTAAGCCCTATTATTTTTGCTGATTATGAATAGCGAGACACAGACACTGAATTAAATTCGTATTTATAGGCATGTTACATGGGGCTTAGTTGTACTTGATTTTTTGCATCGAATTCAACAATAATTAACAGCGCGATTTTGAATTTTTTTTTATGGTTCTGCTGTAAATGGATGAATCATATTTACAGTGAATGTTTTTATGTCCAATTAAATATAAAAATACAAAATCTATAGTGTGAAGAGGTTGTGAACTAATAAAATTGTTAATTTGACAGTAATGTCCTAATTTACACCTCGATCCCCGATGAGCAAGCGCCTAGAACATAATTGCAGTCAGCTTTGGTGTAGTTGAGGTTGTTTATACTAAAAATCTCTGTGATTAGCTGGTATGCTGAGAGAATGATGTTGAGCTTCGGGAATCGGGTTTGATGCATCATATTACCAGTGTCAGACCTGATACTGAATACTAGTATTATGTAGTAGTTAGAAGTATAAAAATTTAAGTTCTGTTGTTTAGGTTTTGTCTTGATTCAGAGTATTTCACCGTTTCTATCATGATTGTATCATTTTCCGGATTCTTGGTTCTGTTGCTTTATGTATTTTTTTTTCCTCTAAGTATTTCTCTGATTATTTTCCAAAGCATAACACAGTTTGTGGCGAACAACAGTCACAACAGTCTTCAACATAAATACACTCCCAACAAAACAACAAGTGGGACTTTCTTCCACTGGTAGCTGGTGTTTGGAAAATACATGCCGTTACCACATTAGTGGGTTACGTCCGCGGGCGCACACATCCATTGTAGAGATTGTAGGACAGCAAGCGAGACAGGTAATACTTACTGTTTACTCGCTCTGTGTGATTCATCATGCGGGCGGCATGTGGGCACGCTGTCACTGAGCATTTACATCATTACAGAAGAGGTGAGGCCACATTCGCAGTGCTTAACACGGTGTCCACTGACTCTTAATGGGCTTCAACATGTTTCATAAGCCTCTGGAGAAAGCTGCTTGCCAGGGCAGGCAAACTGAACATGGTGGTGCTCTCTGGGGCAGCAGTTGGGAGTGGGGGGTTGGGGTGATGGAGGGAAGAACACTTGTAATATGTGCACCTATATTTACGTCAAAAAAAAAAAAAAAAAGGAAAGAGACAAGAAATTGCATGTTGGGGAGGACCCTTTAAATTAAAAAAAAGATTTCAATGGATTTTGAGACGACGGCAGTTATTTGTCCACAAGTGTGAAATTATATATATTGACACAAAGTTGGTTTCTGTCCTCTTGTTTTCCATTCAACCCTGAAAACCGCACCATGGTGGGTGTATTTCATATGTTAAAAGACACTTTAAGAAGTGAGGGCAGATCCAGATGAGTAAGCTGAAGACTGCAAGTGTCATCATCGTGTAAAATACAAGCGTCTCTTAGACCTCTGTAATCTCTCCGGGTCCTGTTTCTGTGGTTTGGTTCCATTTTAAAACGCTGCTCTTTCACAGCTGTCAGAACTAGTTCATGTCATCAGTGGGCAGTTTATTTGTTTCATACCGACCTCGCATTCAAGAGTAAAAGACCTAAACTTACCGCATTAGAACAGAAATATAATGTTTAATGGTATTCATTTATTCATCATTCGGTGAGGCACCAAGTATATATTACATTCATATTTTAAATTCATTATGTTCTAAAATTGTTTAATCCTTTGTGAGAAAAGTTGACATATTTGGTAATTTCCTCCCAACTAACAATAATATAAATCAATATTGAGGTAATGACAGACAGAAATACCATGATGAGACTAGACGATTGGAAAAGTGTTTGTACAAACTAAGAAGAAAAACTAAAATGCATAGTTACTTTTAATTAATTAATGCACCTTATTTAATCATATGTTCTATGCGGGTCAGAGTATTGAGAGTGACTATTTGATTTAAGGTATTTTTCTTCCAAATAACATTATAAATATATTGTAGGACAAGAATTACATAGGATGGGAAAAATGGATAGAAAAGCCTTTTGACAGACAGTTAAAAAAAAATGTGTGCAATTTAAGTTATGGCGATATATTCTGAAATACTTAATAATTTTGGTGAGTATTAAACGTCAACATATTGCATGCCAGATAAAAGGAAAAATATTTGTGTTTGCTTTACTTGCATGGTTTTGTATTTATCTCACAATAGAGAAACATTTCAATGTGTAAACGTGTTTTACTTTCTCAGTGGCTCCAGATCTGAGAAATACCTGCTTTCCGAACTTCTAAAATAAGCCCACCTCTGTCACCGCGGAGCAGAGAAGGAATCAAATTGAATAAAGTCCAAGTTATTCAAATCACTTTTTACCTCGCCTGAATTTTGGATCGCTCAGCGCTTTTCCCACAAAAGAACTGTCCTTTTACATTAAAATGACTGACCTTCCCTCTGTCATACAGAGATCCACACAGGCCTATATTTTTGTTGATGCGGTTAGCGGTGCTTTAGGCAAAATGACAACTTGCTTTTTTGACCAGAGCTCATGGCTTTTTTTTTTTTTTCCCGTTTTTGTCGAGACACAAGGGGAAAAAAATTACTTCCAATTCATTGCCCATTTGTTGCCCTTCCAGTGATGTGTGACCCTGTTTTATTTGATTTCATTTGTTCACTTTCATCACTGTTATTCACTTTGATTTACTGGAATGGCCATGGAGGAAAGTCAGACATCTATTTGAGATGGCACTGAGCAACCATCGTCATCTTCTCCCCTCTCTCAGACAGATACATTTAGAGGAAAGTGTCAGTATAGTGGTGAATCACATAATAGAGTTATGTTAAAAGTCTGTTAAGCAACATGTTTCCTCCACTGTGCAGGTTTATCTACAGAGTCATCGTCCCCTATGGCTAATTAAGAGCTGATTAAATTGGATATTCTGCTATTCTTTTTCCTTCATTTAGGAAACCTGGATGTAGAGCAGAGGCAATCAATCTCTGTGACATTGTGATTAACAGCTGAGATAGTGTGGGGGCAGAGGGCAGGACAGCCGGTACGGTCCACTGACCATCCAGCTAACAAGCACGGGGAATAATTAGTGATTTAAGTCACCTTATAGGTTCTGTCTGTGCCCTTCACACCGAGATCCCTCTGAAAACAAGGTGGAACTGTAGCTCATGTTCCCTGACTGCCCATCAAGCAATTACTGCCCGCCTCATCACCAAAGAAAAGGGGATTAGACACGGAGGTAAAGCGGACCGGAGGAGAAGGGCAGACAGAAACGCACTGACCGAATATCAGTGTATCTAATTTCTGCCTTTGAGAAGAGGTGCAGCTCCTATTGCAGCCTGATTGTTCAGCCTCCAGATTAATCCTCAGAGAGGTGTCACATAATAATTACAAATCCCAATGATAATTATGATAGCCACATTAATCCATTCAGTACAGACCTCGGGGGGAAAAAAAAGCCATATATGCCACTTGTAAAGTTTGTAACTTGCACTCGGACCAACTAGTGATTAAAGAACGTGACTATTCTCTTCTGTGGGCTTAAAGTTAGCAAAAATAGATTTTCCCCTCAACCCTCTATGGGACATGGATTGAGATGTTTCTCTTACTTAGGTGGCTTTATAAAGTCAGGAAAAGAATAAGTTATTCCATTCCAATCGTATTTCTGATAAATAGTTAACAAAAAGCCCACATATCACTCCCAAATATGGATCCACGATATTAGATATGTGCTGATATTCGATACGCCAATCTTTGTCAGACAAAAGTTTGCCAACCTGGCGTGTTCATAATGTGTTCATGGCGTGCTCACGCTGGTTGTCCTCCCAAATAAAGAAATAAAAACAAATCATCATACGACCGTCACCGTCTTATGCCAATGCAGGGTGCTACCTATGGGGGGGCCAGTGGGGGCTCATCCCCCCTTAATGAGACAGGAGCCCCCCCTTAAAACATGATTTGTGAAATTTTGGGGGCTCTCTAAAATATTGGTAAAATGCTGTTTCTTCCTATACATTTCCTTTTTGCATTTTGTTTTCAGTTTTGTCATGATCATGTGTGAAATGAGGCTATTTTGATTTATTTTGATTTGTGCATGGTGGTGAATCATCACTCTTAAACTTTAATAAAGTTGCCGGCCTGCATGCAGTTCTTGTCCTCACCATTGAAGTGTGGGGGGCGCGAGTCATAAACGTCACTTTGAATCATACAGCTACTCAATTTCAAACAGGATAACCTCGGAAAAAGCAGCAACAGGAAGCTGATCCAGGTCTGTGGTGGCCTCTGTCTGAGGGGGATGTCGGTAAACTGTACCATTAATATTCAGCACTGTGTTCAATATGATGCTGCTGGGGACTGGATCTCTGGTAGTCTGGACCATTTTTTATTCTAATTCTCATGGTCATGCGTGTTTGGTGTCGATTATTGGTTTGTTGATATGTGTTAATGTGTTTCAGAGGTTATTTTGTGCATGTTAACGTGGATTTTATTCCCGGTGGAGTCACAGTTTTTTTTATTGACATTCATATGACTTCCAGACAGGACATCCATGCAATGTCCTGGAATTTCATGCAAATTCTGAAGCCACAATTGGACACCAGTTTTGGCTCAGCGGGGGAGACAAGTAGGCTTGTATAATGAATGCGTTTTGAGGCAGATCGTTTTTGGCCGATCATCCACACGAGGTGGCATTCTAGAAGCCAAAAAACGGTTTTGTTTTGTTTTTTAACACGGGTCTCAGAGTGGGGAAATTCTAAAACCTCGACTCAGCTCTGAGGTGTGGACGGCAAAGACGATCATCTGTGGAAAAACGATGTCATCGATAACCACAACAATCCCGCACTACAAGCTCCAGTCGAGCTGCAGAAGCTACTGACGCTAGCTGGAGGAGGATCGGGGCCATAGACCTATAAAACTCGGAGTTATATAGAAGTCTATGAGCAGGAGTCTACTTCTAAATTTCTATGTGCTCTGTGTTCGTCTGTGTTTTTGGTGTGTTTGGTGAGTCACAGCGCCCCTAAAGGCCTGGCATATGTACTACATGCCCTTAAGCCTCGCGTTGAGCCGTGTTCATAGTGACGTGTGGACGGATTGTTTTTTTGGCAGAATTCTGGGGAGAAAAAATATCGTTTTGGCTTAACCCTTAAACTGTTTCTGACATATGAAATGTAGAGTGATCTGCAGAATACGCACGAGAAAAGGTGAAGTCACACTGAAAAAGTATTGTACGAGAAAGTATACGCTTATACTGTGGGGAAGTTTCCATTATCATGAAAGAGTGTGGCGTTGTTTTTATCTTGTGTCCCCAGACATAAACTTAACTGTCGAACAATCAAACAGTAAAACCTTGAAAAGCAGCTGTAAGTGGAGAGTGATTGTTTGCCCCCACCTTCCTGTTTCACTCTGTTCACCTTTTCTTCTTTGTGTCTCGGCTGACTGTCAGGCTCACTGTGATTCTGCTGCTCTGCCCGGGCAGTGTCAACTACTGTCTCCATCAGGCTCAGTAGAGCAGCAACTATACCACAATCTATTATAAAAACATTCAATGATACAATAGCATTGTTAAATGTATAATTGCCTCAGAAAATGTTTTATAGTTATACTGCACTGTGGGGGGGGGGGGGGGGGGGGGGGGGGGTATAATCATGCCTGGTATGCATATGACTGCAATATATTTCTGCAGGTTCGCCAAAAAGGAGATGTGCTAATGAAAATTACACAATTATATAAGGCTTTCATTTATTTATTTTTTTTACAGATACACTGGTGAAATAATTTTTTTTCCTTCCTGCTCATTTTTCTGAAGTTATTGTGGAAAGTTTGTTGTATTGCTAATAGCTCACTTTTTCCACAAACCATCCCCTCCATTATCTTCAAAAGTGGGTGGTGAGAGTTTCCTGAGACGCTTCACTTGCATATTTCTGTGTGGGTGCAAAAGCTTTCAGGACAAAGACACAGCACATTTAGGCAGATGAGCAGCAGATAGAAAATGACCATCACAGTTATCAGAAGCATTGGACAGAAATACCCCGTGACAGTGTGGGCAGGCTTCAGGATAATAACGATTCCTTCTCATGCGAGGAGCACGATGGAAATCATTAAATGTATTCATATTAACATACAAAGAGAACGTGAGTGCACTGAAGTTCTGCCAGGTAAAAATATTTGAATTTACTGGGGTGACAATTTCTATTAGAACTAAGGGGCCGATCAGCCTACTAAATTAGACGAGGCATCGTTGGTCGAAAAACACCCTCAAAAGTAAAGCATTCGACCCCATCTCTATCAAACAAAGAAAACAGCCCATCCCTGGTGGATAAAGTGTCATCACAAGCAAAGCAGACTTATCACTGATGCAAAGGGACACATGACCCTCCCACACACACACCCCCAACCTCAGACCACGCTGATCTGACTGCACCAGATGGGAGTGACTTTTCCTCCCCTCGTCTCACCGCAGGCCCTGTCACGCGCAGCTGCGGGGACAAAGCAGCAGGCAGAGCGGGGGCACGCTGGTCAGCCCACTGGGTAGTGAGACACGGGGTGAAGAGCCACCAGAGACTGAAGTAAGACTCTGACCCCCCTGCTGTTTCCCTCCCTCACCCATCTCCTCTCTGTTCCTCGGTCCTCGCTACGTAAGTGATTTGAATGTTTACCTGCTCCGGCTCTGCTGGTCGTGCCGAGGCGTCTGGCGTCCCTCAGGCTGTCTATAGGTTGTCTGCGCGGTGGCCTTTTAGCGCGAGCCAAGGTTGTGAAAGTCATGCTCACACCCTGGGAGACATTGTGTGTCTCTCTGCCGCTCTTATTTCTCCTTTGCTCTCACTTTCAGTCTTCACAGTACCAGGGAGTAGATCGGTTTGAACTCTACACTGTCTCTCAAGCGGGGAAGTTCATTTGTGGACTCGAGAGTTGTGGGAGCCCTGAAAGGCAGCCTCAGTAAATTAACCTACGAGCTTAATAACATTTCGGTTTCACCAAGTCATTTTTCTCACACACACACACACACACACACACACACACACACACACACACACACACACACACACACACACACACACACACACACACACACACACACACACACACACACACACACACACACACACACACACACACACACACACACACACACACACACACACACAGAGCCTTCCATTCAGATAAATATTAACAAAAAGAATCAGAGTAGTTAATATTTTAAATTAAGTGTCTGTGAACAGTCATCATTAATAAATTCTATGGCGTTTCTCCCTTGCAAGCTCATTACAGTATTGTTCATAATTTATTACTGTTGACTCCCTAATGGCTTCTTAAAGGACTATTACACTTGGGTTTATTATTTTTTTTCTTATAATAGCCACAAGTCAATCTAGTGAAGAGGCTGGAATGCAAAATGTAAAATATTCCACAAAATCAATTCAGGCCTCAGTTCCTGTAAAGCGAAAGATAAAATACCAACAAGAATACAATAGAAGGTTGAGACAATATGCAGCCTTAAATGCATATAAAGCAAAAACAAGGTAAAGAAAGGGGAGAGGGAAAGAAACACTGAAAGCACAAGGTAATTATACCCATACCTTGAATTTGAATAGGTTTTAGTATTGTCCCCTCCATAGCACATATTCTGTCATATTCAAGGATTTTGTTGATGCAGCAAATACAGCTTTTAATGCAACCACTGTGTCTAAGAAACATCTACTTACATAATTTATATTTCCCACTTATAGCAATTTAAATACTTCTATTTCAAATTCATCTTAACAACCATCCTCATCGTCGCTTTGAGTCAAACCATTAGCAAAGGCTCGGAACGCCCACAACCAAAAACTAGAATTGAGATTGCATTATGCAGAAAGTCACTGAAATCAGAATAAGATTTATAAGAAAACTATTAAAGCCGGAACCTGCGGCCCTGTTTTCAAAGAGACAGATCATCTTGGATGTTTCAAAGTGGGATTATAAAGAAAATGCTGCAGAGAAAATCCAGTCTGTCCTGCTTCAGCAATCTCTGTCAACCTAAGAGAAGAACTAGATCAAGCAGAGAAGCGAAGGTGAACGTTTGTCCTTGCCTTCCCTGTCAGTGAAAGAGGATGCCTGAGATAATGACAGGGGATAAATGGCTTAGTGGAGCCAACCCCAAACTGAACAAATGACTGTTCAATTTGTTTGTAGAGAGCTCTTTACGTAATAATGCACAGAGACGAGATGCACGCTCCATTTGTGGATGAGATAGTATCTGAATGATATTACTCAGCCGAGAATACCCCAAACCTTTGTTGTTAAATAAAGACTGTGCTCTTTTGCATTTGTAATATTACTTTTAGATGACAAACATCAAGTTCGGCCATCCAAACAGTCTTAACAGGTCAAAACTAGGAACGATATGATAAGCATGGAATTGACTCCATGAAATATTATCGTGACCTCATTGCAAAGATGGGCTTTCTCACCAACTCAAAATGGTAATGCTAGAATGTGGGATGTTTAGTAGTCATAGTGTTTGTATTGTTGCATGAGAAGAGGCTGATATTACAATGAAAGTACTGGCATAGCAAACCATGGACTGAGTCAGGCTGGCTTTAAAGGGGCAAATCCTATTGAATGTGTCACACACACACACACACACACACACACACACACACACACACACACACACACACACACACACACACACACACACACACACACACACACACACACACACACACACACACACACACACACACACACACACACACACACACACACACACACACACACACACACACACACACACACTGCAGCTGGTGCAAAGGACACCTCACGAAGTTGCATATATTTTTACATTGATATGAGAGGGGCATAGAAATTCAAGAAAATGTCTCTTTTGAATGCTAAATGACTTTAAAATAATTTTGATAAAAAATAAAATCCTAATACATTTAGTTGATACAAACAAGATAAGAAATTTAGCTTGGGAATACAATAAAAAAGGTATTTCTTTTTTATTTCTATGGGCTCATTAGGAGCGTATTATGTAGTGACATGAAGAAAATAAGAAATGCAAAAACGTAACAAATGAGGTATTTTAGTGAATCGGCCTACAGTCACTGAAATGTTAAACATTACTTAAAATGCAGGCGAGCGCAAATAGCTGTAGTAATACTTTTATTTAAGTTCAAGTGACCTTAGCCAATTCTGTCTCCAATCTACCCCGTATACTAACCCTGTCTTGTGACAATACCAAATGTTGTTTATATAGCACATCAAAACCAGTTTTCTAAAATGCTGCACATGATAAAAGTCAAACAACAATGACCAGTTGAAGAATGTTCAAAAACTGAAATAAAGCAAAGAAAGACACTTCCTTCCATTTTGCTTACCCAGGCTTTTAAAAGGGGAATGAAACTTTTTAGATGGGGTTGAAGCTGGATTTGCTGATCTGGCTTGGCAGCTGCTGCAGCTGTTTAGAAGCTAAATCACTTAATAGGTATTCTGCTCTGTAAGGGCAATTTTAAAACGGGGAATAGTGGCTGCAGCAGGGTTGTCAGATAAGCCAGTACTTTTACCTAGCATGTTTCTTGACCACAGATGACCTATGAAAGTCATTCCATGGTTTAGTGCAAATATATCATAGTGACACAATTTGTGATGTCAAAACATCAGTGTTGTCAAGTCAACGTGGACTCTCTCTGCAGAAGATGAACAGATTCAGAAAAGCTTTCCAATAACTGCAATATGCACATTGATCCAACATGGCCGCTTGATTCTTTATTTACGGTAAGACAGTGCAGCACCTGTGGTATGTCAGAATTTGATAAGTGTCTGACTCTCCATCTATTCAGATATCCAGCATAACCCTCAATCAGTCATCTTTGTGGATCTCTGCAGTCATCGCCATGAGGCAGGAATAATGGGTAGGGCGGGGGGGGGGGGGGGGGAGAAAAAAATCGCTGCAGTCAGCAACACCCATGAAAACCCATAATGTATTACGTGAAAATACACAATGAAGCAGACGAAAAATATAGATTACGGTTAGCCAGCAAGATTTTCATTTTTCATGCAGCTGTTTGTCAAAGAACTCCCACCATGAAGCCGCCCAATGGTGTTGGGCTTTCATGCATCAGAGCCTGGACGTGTCAATACATTATCTGGCAAAGCCCCAAGCTGCTGTTATTTATAATTAAACTTTGTTTTCCCCGCGCCTTTTCGTGAGGTGGACTAACTGTAGGTAAACAATAATATGAGTCGAGGCTACAGTGTTAGCAGGGTGCGATAGATTAGAGGCAGACACGGCTACCTCTGGATCTGACAACATAACTGATGAGCAGCAAGCCTGAGCACACAGACCAGTTTGTCATGAGTGACATCTTCATTTTGCCATCAATTCCTTAAAGAATAATGTCCTTAACTAAGATGTTTGAAGCACCGCTCAAGCATGCCACACTCCACTGCCTGCTCTATCCTGTAAGCTTGGAGCCTGAATTAGAAAATGACTAGACACGGGCTTCTCAGGGGATGGGCAGATACACAGGTCTTGTCTTTGTTTAGAGACTTCCCATTCACATAATGACTTTACATTATTATTGTCGTCTTTCTCACAGGCAGAGCGGAGCCTGTGATTGAATCCGAATCAATCTGTCAGATGGCTACGCTGGAAAAAGCCGATTGTGTTTCAGTGGCACACAGAGGAGAGCTACATTCACATACCAGGCGCATCAGAACCTTGAGGAGATTATAAATTGCAGAGAGCTGTTGAGTCTGGAGCATGATTTCAATTCAATTCCACTTTAATTAGATCTCTAGCCTCTAATTGACTTTCTAATTTTTCAATTAACAATCAACATTACATTTCTTTTCTGGGGCAGCGTCACATTCAGACTTGCTAATCTGCTTGAGAAAGAAAGGAGACGGCCTTAAACTGTAATGAGTGAAATAGGAAAACATTTCAAAATCCTTTTGAAACGTTTCAGTGTGTGATGTTTTGGGTAATTATCCCTCAATCTGACAGGGCCGCATGATTTATTGAAAGTACATTTTTGAGAGCGGTGGGCCTGGCAGCACTAGCCAGACATACATCTGTCACGAGCCCACTTCAGCTGCTTGAATGCATTGCTTATTGTGGTGTAAATACAGGCTCTCAATTTGCATCTCCAAAGTCATTAACACATGTTAATTACCTCATGATTATGGACGAGAAAGGTTTCAATCATCAGCTTTACAAGATGAATTGTAAATATGGGTGATTTTAAAGCATCTGTTCAAAAGACATTCAATTTTGCAGTACAGTGTCTAATACTGAAAAGAATATGTTAGACTTTCTCACAGATATACCGGAAACTGCCACTGATATAAAGTCAGACCTCAGCTGTACAAAAGCCTCTACCTGGGCCAAAAGAGCTGCCCCCAGTTGGACCAGCTGGGGCAGGGCACCTCCTATGGGACTGGAGGGCCAATTACACCACATAATAATTCATGGGAAGCTGGTAATGAAGTCCCCATCCTCATCAGCTTCAATTAGAAAGAATTGGTTTCTGAAAATGGGGAAAGAAAAAAAAAAAATGAAGTGGGAGGGGAAGAGAATCAGAAAGGACGGTAGTAGATATGGAGTGAAACGATATTAAGGACGACTGTGGAGAGAATTCGTCATTCTCTCTCAGGATGCCCAAATGGGTTTTCAATGAAAGACTGTAATTGATGTTTTCTTGGAAAATTAACTTTGACTGCAGTTTTTCTTGGGACGGTGACATAAAAGGCAGCCCGGGCTAAGAGAATAGCATGTCACCACTTGCAAATCGTCTGTCTCGGCACCAGTAAAAGCATTTGCGCCTAAACCAAAAGTATTGCTCTTATTAGCTGTGGGAAATGTTACTGGTCCAGAGGGTAATGAAGGCACAGTATAATATTTCTTCTGATGGGGTGTTGCTGTCTCTTTGTGGCAAACCACCCACAGTGAGTAATACATGCTTAACAACCCCCCACATTGCCGATCGGGTGGCAGAGCTAAGGGAAGGAAGAAGAATTTTAATTGGATTACTGAGCACTGCGGTTGTTTCAGTGCTGTTGACAGAGGAGACTTTACAGTCATCCTGTGCTACATCCAAGGACATACAAATGGATTATGATCTCAGTGTGGACAAAAACTATGCAAATACAGGGCAGAAGTGGAGCTGGGATGTACGAGTCAAAAGGAAGGGAAGTAGATAAATCCCTCATTAGTGTGTTTGCATTTCTCTGGCCGGTGTTTGGAGAAGGCTTCAACCCGCTGGGGATTGCGGGCAATACGGAGCAGGCCCAGGTGGTGTGATCTCCTCAGGGAGTAGCAAATTTTAAAATCACAATTTAAATATTTTGGCTGGAACAGTAAATCCAATAATTATCCAAAAAGTCACCATAAGGTCAGTCTAGTCAGTCCTTGGGGATAATTTGCCGCTGCACACAAAAATGGAGATGATAGACTTTACTTTCCAACTTAGTTTTTCTTTTTTTTTTACATTTTCTTTGACTTTCACCTCTATTTGAAATATGAAAAGACTTTCCCATTATGAACTCGGGTAATAACTAAGGGGTACAAAACCGACTCTATCTGATGTTAAGAATGCCGCCTGACCTACACAAACTTTGGCTTCGTGTCGCTTTGGTTTCTTTCAGCTGGATTACCGCAGCTCATCTCATTTATTGTATTTCTTCTTTGTGCTCCATCCTCCACCCAGCTTAGAAATCAATCTCCACTGTCATCATTAAGCACTTTTCAATTCTCCTAATGTTGTTTTGAAGAGCAAGGAAGAAACCCGAGCAAGGCTCCAGAGAAAAAAGCATGAGAAATTAGATACCGGCCATCACCAAGAGCAACTGGTACACATGAAATATTTATGGAAATTAACCACATATTTCACATACTGAGCCTATTTACAGGACTGTTAACATCTGACATAATAAGATAATTATTGTATTAACTGTATCCGATGTGTTTGAATTGAAAAAGTCAGGTTTACATGTTTCAGGCCAACGCTGCGTTTCTTTGACGATAAGAACGTACGTTCGGTGTGTTGTCTTTTGTCTTCCATTTATGTTGTTTTCTGCAATGACCATGTGTAAAAGACCAAAATGAATCTGGTATACGTGCATGAAAACATATCAGAGTATTATAGAGAAGTAGAATCAGATAACTGTCATCCTCTGCTAAAGCAAATCGCATTATACTATTGATCGCTTGAATAATATAGCGACTCCAGAAACCGGATAAGGACTCATTTTAGTGTGCATGTTGAGTAAAACTCTTCCATACTTATAGAGGTTATTTGAAAATAATCTAAGAAATAAGACTTACTCATTTCTGACTGATATTCACGTGTACCATTTGAAAAGGTTAACAGAGAACAAATATTGCCCTCCTTTTAATCTAACATTAGTGTGAGATGCTTTGCTAAAGAAAATGGGTTTTATCTTATTTTATTTTTGAATAAAAGAGTGGATAAAAGGATAGCCATATTTTTTTTTGCTAAAATCCCAGAAAAGCAGAACCTACCGATTTAATCAAATGTTTTAGATGTTTAATGCAACTGATGATTGAATAATCATCAACAAGTTTTCATTTTGCTGAATTAATAGAAACTATAGTGACCTGTTCAATAAAGGGTTAAGGGCTTAGGCATGGATTGATTCGTTTTAATAAGATCTCAGTGTTTACAGTCCTTACAGTCGGCTGCATTTACAACACAATGCAATAGTCTGGTTGAAGTTGAATTGTTGTCAAGGAGACACATATAGAGAAAAACTCAATTTGCAAGTAATAAATAATATGAAAGTTGGACCAGTTCATCAAATTCTTTCTCAATTTGAACAACTTAGATTTCCTTCAGGGGCCAATTTAAGGCCTGCTTCGTTTAGAGAGAGATATTGCATGGCATTATTCATATACAGTAATTATATTGGAGCACTATAACATGACAGTAATTTGGGGAGGAGTGATGGTGATGTGTCCCAGTCATATCATTCTCTACAAACATATTCCCAGTTGGTCTAGTTAGATGCTGGAAAATTGCCTTGAAATAGTTACCTCTTTGCAAATAACAGTAATAAGGTGGTGGAGATGAATAACTGTAGTGGCACTAAGGGTTCTAACAGTAAACAAAGCCATATATTACAGTAATGCTACTGTGTGGGTTTGCCACACAAGCACTGAGAGTGCCCAAACTGGGGTTATTAAAGGGTGAACGTTGTGCCTCTGGAGCTTGGTCCGAAGTGTGTGAACAATTATTTTCAAAATGCGGCTCTCATGTAGTGTATAATTTTTATTAGTGTGCTTGTCACCGAGGGATCTGTTATGAATAGACACTATTGAACCACCAAACATCACAGCGGTGCTGGAAAAAGACCGGCAGAGCTTTTGCATGAATTGCATTTGCTTTATTTGTTTTTCTTTATTAGATCTTAATTGTTTCAGGTGAAAGATGCTTTATAATATATTAAAGCATGTTCAGATATTGCCTGACAGTGCTCATAAGGACGGTATAAACATATCACTGGGTGCAGAGTAAAAGTTGCCTCCTTTTTGTTCATTTTTGTGAAATGGTTAACTGTACTATGAGAGAGGCTACAATTGGGATGCAGAGAGCTGAACAGACAATTTGCAGAATTCATGGTTTCCTTGACTTTTACAGTCACTTTTATTTCCACTGCCAGATATGTCTCCAGCGACAGTAGAGCACCGCGAAAGTGCAATGAGCACATACCTACTCTGCAATGTCACACTGCTCCTCAGCTCTACTGTCACCTTTAGAAAGTGCTGATACAGTAAGCTTGCGTGCCAAACTAAAAATAGAAAAATGAGTAAGTCGCTATAATAATCATGAAATATGACTTAACTGTAATGAGCATCCTGTCTTCCTCTTCAGGATACGATTACGCTTAAAGGAATTACAACCAAATTAGGCCACGATGATAACTCTGGAAAAGGAGGATATGCAGTCTGGTTTAATTTTCGATTTTAGGATTAAGGCTCAGAACATATACTAAAACTACCAAAAGCCATTTTATTGTTATTGGTGAATAAAACTAACATTTCTACCACAGTTTAACATCCAAACATAATATTACATTGTATGATTTGTTTTGAGGGCTACATAATAATAGAAAAATATAGGATATGTGATCATGTTGGCGAGTGTTGAGATAAGGACATGACTTGCAGTCAATTATGTATAATACAATAATGCCTTTCTGCATTTGATTCAGACAGGACGCATCTGTTCAACTTGGGTTTTCGTTTCCTCACATTTTCCTCACTTGTATCTTCTCTCTTGGGCGTCGCAGCCCCGACTAAACTCTCTCTCCATGCATTTTGCAAAATTAGTCACTGCGATGTACAGAAGGGGACGAGCGCCTTGGAGAGTGGCGGTCGATCTGTTTGGCGTGAACGCAAACAGCATATGGTGCAGCCCTAAACATCACCTATCGTCATGCTGTAATGTAAAGGTTCATGTCATAGCAAGACATTTTGTCAGAATACAACACGAAACATGCTCATTTAAGACGCTGTTTTATGTCGGGCTACACAGTGGTGTAGTGGTAAGTACTCACACAGAAAGAATACTGGTTTGAGTCACTCTTAGAGAACATTGTAAATTCTGTTTGGAGTTTGCATGCTCTCACAAGTAGTGATCCTGAGTTGAATGCTTTAACAACGCTATTGTTAGCAGCTTTTGGGAGCCATGTAAGTATAGGTGTAGGCTGAATTACAGTAGTTGGTAGCATGAACTTTGAAAATTAGTCTCTGTATCTCAAAACTAGAATTGTTGCATCTGTTATTTATTTTATTATCACAGAGGCCTCGGCCCTTCTTCTCCACCCTTGTTATGACTCAGGTTTATGGTATCAACCAATCCCAATACTTTCCTGATCAGATACTAACGTTTTCTTTGTATATTGGTCTGCGAAGTGCTTTTATGGTTTATAAAATGGCATGTTGGGTGACGTGTTGAGACTGATTGTGGTCACTTCCTGTTTTCTGCTCAATTCAGCCAATGTGAAAGCGTCTTTAGTTAACATTCAAAGTCTGTACTCGAGCTGTGTGTTTACTTTTTCAACGTTGTATCAAAAAGTTTGTACTGAACTGAGCTCTGTGTCTTCCACCTCTTGAAACGCTGGCATTGCAGGTGACCATTTTCGCTTTGTACTTTGAATTATGCATTTTAGCCGCAGTGTTGCTCCTGCTGCTAACAAGGCTGTAGCATGGCTGCTTCCAGCATGTTGCAAGCAGTACTAAGTTTCTAGCAGCTGATTTAAAAAGATAAACAAAAATGGCTGATGCGATTGGCTCAAGTTGTTGATCACCGATCAATTAAAAAGAATCCTTGTGACCAAATGCACTTAGTAACAGACATGGTGAAAACATGGCGCTGTACGATTCAAATACATTGATTAAATCCATTTATCTTAATCAAATTCATCTTGATCCCATTTGTTTCAATCTATCAATGTTGTATTTTGACGGTTTAATAAATTTGTGTTAATTATTATTCAAACGCATTTTTGTGCATGTTTTATGGTTTTTGTTTCCATGACTTATGATGACAATGACTGCTTTAAAATCTTTGAATAAAATGTCTCATTATTAGGCTTAAATATGAGTGAGGCGTTTTCATCAATCAAACACAATAAACTGCCATTTCAATTGGTTCACACGACTGATTTTATCTAATATGACAAGACTCAGATGATAGTGTGACCATGTGTGCCCCACCAAAAGTGGAGTTGTAGAATATTTCCACACTGTGACAACCGCAGGTCATGACAAATCCAACAAAGACCTGAGTGGTAAAAGGTTACAGAGAGATGCTGCAGTTTCTGCCCACAGCTTTGAATAGATCACACTTCGCTCTCAGCCAAGTGACCTTTAAATACTCCGGGAAGTTGCGGGCATGCAGCCGAAATGACTAAATCTACTTTATGATCACTTCAGAGCCGTTTCACTTTTTCTTGTGGGCGTACTGCAGAGACTCTTGTCAAGGTGTGTCTGTAATTTGAATGCCGAACAAGAAACATCTGCCTGGAGTCAGGAAGATTCATCTCCCTGTCATTTTTTCTGTCCCGCGCAGCATCCCATTCAGCCCTCGTCCTCACAAAGTGGGAAGGAGGTGGAGTGAGGGAACTAAATTAAAAAACAACAAATATTAATGAGGTGTTACAGTGAGAAATAACGATGTGTGCACTCCCTGATAGCATCTGTACTTCCTTAATGGCATGTGCAATTATGTGGGCTTCCATTAATATTAAGGCTGGAACTGTCACCACTAAGGGCTTCACTTCAATCACTGCTGTGCTTCCACTACTTGCCTCTATGAGTACACAGGAAGGAAATATATGTGAAATATAGCTACGGGGCCTGGCTATTAAACCACATAAATGGCTGCTGGGGGACCAAAGTCAACAGTGGCCCCAACAGATATTTATAATGGAAAATATAAAAATGATTTAAATATACTGTAATGCTGGGAAACATCTTGGGGCACATCTTGCATTGGGTCTGGTGATTGCAGCTCAGCCAAAAAAGCAAGATATCTATAAAGCTCCAGCAATAATGAGGACCTATGGGAGCGTGCAGCTTTAGGTTTTAGATGTTATATTGTAATTTCATTCAGAACAAATATTTTCTAGAGGGGGGAGGTCAATGAAAGACCAATCTGAAAAAAATACTTCAAGGTAACTAAGTGGCATCAGTTTAAAGGTGTAGTCGTTATGAAAACAATCTTAAAACCAGTAGAGGCCACATGTGGAAATAATAACTCACCTTAGCAGGTGGGAAATGTAAACATAGTTTTGGAAGTATGTAAATTTGAAGAATACATTTGAATACATTTGAACACATCAGAAAGTGTTGCCCTCTGTGCTTGAGGAGAACTGATCATTTTTGCATTTACATATTATCAAACAATATCGGTGTTTCAGTATCTATGTAATAAAGCTATCAATTATTTCAGGACCACCCTGACATATGTCATCTTTATGTGGAGCAATGTAGTTTAAAACAGTATTTCAAAACAAATGTGACCCTCAGTTGATCTAAACTGAAAACAAAAATATCCTGTGAAGTGTCGAGATGCTTTTCAGGTATTAGTCCTTACTGTTATTCTCATTGCTATCGCTGCAGGTTCGGTGTGGCTTGGTAGAGCAGGTCATCCTCTAATGTCATTGTTGGAAGTTCGACCCCTCATTGAACCTGACCGAGTGTCAGAGCATTCTTTGGCCCAATGGTGTGCGAGCACCTTGCATGGCAGAATTAATGTGTAGGTGAATGGATGATTGATTAAAAGGTGTTGAGATTGTGAAAGTGGTATAACAGGGGTGTCAAACACATTTTAGTTCAGGGGCCATATTCAGCACAATTTCATCTGGACGGGGCCAGACTGGGAAAATAGCGCCATAAGAATCTTCGGATTAAAATTTTTGAGATCTATGCTTATACAAAACCAAATAACTACAAGAAATGCCTACAATCTCAACATAAAGACAATTTTGATGAAACTTTCTGATGCAAAATACAGTAAAATGTAAAACATCTCCTATAGCTGTTGCAGTATGCACGTTTTTACAAACTCACCCTGAAGACATGGCTTTGGGATTATTGCTCGTTTTTTTATTTTTTATTATTTTTATTCATTTATTTTATAGCACTTTATTAATCCCAAGAGGGGAAATTCCTTCCCGAACTGACCCACCGGTAGCAGCCACACAGAGTAGCGCTCGGGGGAGCAGGTGGGGGCCGAGGGTCTTGCTCTGGGACTCCCTCTGCATGTTTTTTTGGACCGTGGGAGGAAACCGGAGCACCCGGAGGAAACCCACGACCTCCTCACTGTGAGGTGAGAGCGCTAACCACTGCGCCAACGTGCAGCAGCTTCACTGATATCATTCATGGCAGCGTCACTGATACCTCATCTCGAGTCTCAGTGTTGTGTTGTGTCTGCTACTCTTAAGGAAAGTGTTAAAAAAATCAATGCTTTCTTTAAGAAAAAACAAAGTGTTTTTTTTTTTTTTAATTTTTTTTTTTCAAAGTGGTTTGATGGGGCTGTTTGGCACCTCTTGTGGAATGGTTTTGACCATTATTTTCAGTCTGAGTCATGGCAACCTCACATTTCCCAAAATAACAGAAGGTTCTGATTGCCATGCGTTAACTACATTTGAGCTTTTATTACATTTAATTTATTGTTCGTTATCCATACACTGTAAATACTCCAGTGGCAGATTCTTCGAGGTCAAGTTGGAAAACGTTTATCGTCACAAAACCCTCACAAAAGTTCTGTTAGGAAGCATTCACGCCACAATAACAAACAAGCAACATGGCCACCATTATTGCTTTATTGCTGCTGTCAGAGTCCAGAAAAGAGACAAATGGGCTCATCATCACAAACATCAGCACTTAGAGGATGAAATGAAGCGCAGGAAGTAGGATTAATTTTCACTGTTTATTTATGCACTTTTGCTGTACAACCATTACTTATTGTTCCATTTAAATATCGAGCGATCATGCAACTGTTGCAATATCATTTCACAGTTACAAATGACCACTTTAGAAACAGTGAAAATGGATTGTCATGATTCATGTCCTAGGAGTATGAGCAAAAATTAGACAAGTTATTTGTGTGTCAGGCGATTACAGTTGACTTTCACTAAAAGCCCTGCCTTGCTGACTGAGGTCAGACCCATTTCGCAGAGCTCAATGAAACCATCTTCTTTCCCCGTCGGAAGCTCCCAGTTTGACTGCAATCACATGCAGTGGAACAATTCCCACCTCCTGGCTAAGCTGGAACACACCAAAAGTGCGACTGAAAAAAAAATATCTCTATCCATTCACCAATCAGCTCAGACTGAGCACATGGGAGTGGTGTTCATTTCCAATTTCTTAACTTGCGCTTTTGCTGCAATATAGTCTCAGTAATCCAATTATTCCAATCAAATTAGCTGCAATTATGTCACAAAGTGGAAGAGAATCTTTTGACGGAAGAGGTGCATTGTGTTTTCGGCAGTCAAGTCAAGGAGTGCTACTCCACTCAAGCACAATATCTTTATGAGTAGCGAGACAGCCCTCACATCCTTCACTATGATCTTAATTAACTTCTACTCTCTTGCGAGGACACCAGCTGAATAAATCTCAAGGACAATAGACAGGATTAATTCATTTATTTACCAAGCAAGTGCAGCTCATCAAATTCTAATATGGTCACTTCTCCTTCATGCAAATGTTTTTTTTTTACTGGAAGAGTAACTCACTTCACCCCTCCAATTCTATGATCTGCTCTTTGGCCTTATGTTTATTTAAAAAGGCTGATCGACCTGAGTGAGTATGAAAGGGATTTTCCATTGTTTCCAGCTTGACATGGTAAACGAAAAGTGAAGCAGAGCTTGGCACGGTAAACACATCTTATAAAACCCTTCCTTTATTAAAGTGAATACCCAGGATGCATCTTGTTCTGAAACTTAATAAAAAACACAAATCTTGTATTAATATGTAAGCATTATCTGTACTTTTGGGTTTACACAGAACAACAAGCTCCTGTTTTGTTTTGTTTTGTTTTGTTTTGTTTTTTTCTAGGGACTGAATGTTGAACCTCCAACCTACAAAGTAACTTTAGAATAACAGTCTCCAATATTGCTCTATTTCTGCTGCTTCCCTCATTTTCACCTTCCATATTCCTCCGTGTTGTAATCAAACACAGTTAAAAATGCTTATCAAGGACAACCACAAAGTTTTATGTGAACAAATAACTCAGGATATATGAATATGCTAATAAGCCAATTCAGGGATTTGCTGTGGCTATGATTACATACCCCAGGGGTGTAAACCAAATAAAGAGTTTAAAAAAAAAATGTCAGCCTCCTCTGTAATTTAATACTCCCCCAATCTGTTCTACCCTCTCTGTAAGCTTCAGCTGTGGTGGAGTCACTGGCGCTCTGTGTGCAGGAACATCAGAGAACTGTGTTATTTCCCTCTACATAGGAAATAGACATGGGCGGGATGGAAATTGCCTCCTTCACAGACCCCTGTGAAGAGCATTTTCATATTTTCATGCCTTCATCATTTTGTTTGAAAAGCGTAAAAAGGAGGGGGGGGGGGGGGGTGGATCCTGCATGGCACGCGGCGTTTGATGCGCTCACCACCGCGTGTTAAAATTGATCAATGGAACAAGACAAGAAAGCTGTTGGCAAAGCTGTGCTTGTACCCCAGAGAGAGATGACAGTTGGGTGGGCCAATGGGACAGGAAGTGGGTGGGGGTTAACGGCAAGAAAGAGACTGTGGTGGTCCCCTTTATCTCCTCCCGCTCTTCTTCTCCTTTCTCTTTGATTTTTGTTGACCGAAATTGACTTGGGGACATTCGCTCATTGATGGATCTTTTTATTTCCACTTTGCTATAAAGTGAGATATGAGAAGTTGCCTCAGAGCAGTGGATTAGCTTTGATTATGTGACAGAAGTTATCACTGCACACAGCTGTCCCAGGGCCAACTTCTATGGTCCGGACTACGTACATAGGAATTGTAGACAAGTTGCCTGGAATACTAATGTTTCTTCAATTATTGCACTAAGAAAAAAGGAAAGAAGAATTAGACGGACAACAACAACCGACGGTATGGTGAGTAGTGGTTAGCACTAGTAACTGCACAACCAGCAGTTTCAGGATGGAGTCTGGGCTCCGGCTTTTATGCGTGGTGGTTTCTTCCAGGCTCCCTTCGACAATCCAGAGGTAACCTTGCTAGGCTGATTGGTAACTCTAAATTCCCTTTGGTGGGATTGTGTTAATTTTGTGATGGGCTGGTGACTCGCTCAGGTTGTACAGGGATTCTGGAAGTTTACATTATGTAAATGGCCTTCACTTGTATTCGACAGCTTCAGTAATCTCAATGGAGCTTACGTAATCAGTCACATTCACTCAAACATCGTCAGGGTGGGTGGGTCATATTATTGCCATAGAGCTGGAGCCGGCAACTTGATATGGCCTCGGGCCAATATTTGTCTTAGCCAACAGAGATGAGGTGGTGTCCTTCCGTGCACCCACAAGAGGGCGCAGAGAGACAAACTATGAGCCTGGTGATTAAGCTAACAGCTGACTGACACTGGCAAACTTTTGAACGATTTGTTCATAATCCAGCACCATTTAGCATGGCACAAGCACAACTTCCGCGACACTGTGCATCCCGGACAGAACCCGACAGGTGGTCACTTATTGACGCTGATGGCCAGCGAACTGACTAGCCAGGTTTTGCACTATTCGTTATTCCAACATCACGACGTGGGACGCAACTTGGTGGTGGAAAACAGATTCAAATCCTGTGTGTCCAGGACAGAACGGGACAGGTGCTTTTGGAGGAGCTGGTTACTGACAAGTCAATGGACGGTGTTATTGTCTCCGTGAAACAGGTGCCTGTGATATTTAAACTCATCTGGTGGGCCAGATATTGTGCCTGGCGGGCCAGTTGCCAGTTGCTGACCACTCTCATAGAGGGATTCTTAAGCCTGGCTAATATTATTATCTTTACAATATAGCAAGATTGATTATAGTTTTGACTGCACTTTTTTTTGTATTAATGATGGTTATATAAAGTGTTTCCATCACACGTCACAGACAATGGAATTACATGCAAGGCTGTTAGATTTGACAAGTTTTTAAGATGGCGAACCCATGAACTCATGCAAATGTATTCACACACCTACAGTGAATCTGTGTCCGCTGACAAATAGGAATGAACTATATAAATAAATTCACAAAATAGGTGGCAAAATCTTCACAAAAATTAAAACACTTGTTCCTGGCATCAGCAAAAGGAGCCAAGTGACCACACTGTCTCGGGCCTGAGACGGTGGGAGGTATGGAGAGGGACAGAGAGCCTGGGAAGTCTCTGAGGGTGTGAATGTGATTTAGAGATGGTGTGCACTGTTTACACAGCCAGCCTGGAGGGATGCGCTTCTGTTGGATGGAGAACATGGTTAGCATGGGAGGCACGTCGCTCCGACCCCACTTCCCTCTCTGTGTCTCACTCTCCCCTCTTTCTCCAGCTGCTCAGGGGCATGCGATGGTCTGGGAAAGATTAATGCATCTTCAACGGCATGCCGTGAAATCAAATTAGTGTACTCTGATCCAGAGACGTGGAGGTCTTAGGCCAGGGCTGCAGTCGGGACAATTCCGCAATAACCTACAGCTTTTCACTCTCCGTGAAAGCTACAATCTGTTCATTACTCTAATGGCAAACATGCATTTGTTTTTCCTTTCCTTTTTTTTTGTCTCTTAATGTTGGAGGAATTCACTGTGTTATTGATCTACGGATTTGTCGACATAATTATCACAACCTGTTAGACTGTGTTTTTTTCATTGATTTCAAACTGCAATGGGTCATTAAATATATATCAGGAGAGAAATGTAGAAAAACAAAGCCACTCGTTGAATGTCACTTTGTATCATCGCAAGCATGCATGCCCACGTCTTATTGCACGTTTCCATCAAATTCAGTCAAGGATGAATACCTATTTTGACACAATATGCTGTTGAAATTGGATTTGCTGGGGGAAATAAGGGAATTATTACTACTTCAGTGTTTTGTTCCTGTACACGTTTTTCTTTTTCCTCTTTGTATTTGATCATGTAATCAGGCAAGGAAAGATGGAGTCATTCACAGAGCTTAGACAGTAATAACCTGAAGATGTCTCCATTGGAGTGGTGTATGAATAGAGGATGTGGGGTGTGTGAAACCCTGGGAATGTCTGTCCTTGAATATGGAAATTTACATTCACCCCGTGTGAGCTGCTCAAACAAGCTGGGCCACGTCGCCGACCTTTGACTTGCACGCGCCATGCTGAATACTTTGCGTTGGTTGGCTCATTTGTATTGGTCACCACTATGTTGTGTCGCACCCACTTACAACTGTATCCAACATTATTAGCCTTGCGATTAGTATTGCGTGACCTCTGCTCCCCCACTGAGAAACGGGTGAAACCACGCCATTATTTAGCGAATTACATTTATTCCACTACTGCTTGTAAAATTGAATAAGTGCAGAACCAAAAAAAAAAAGAGTAGAAATGTATGAGCGTGGTACATTTATAAGAAGGTTGAAATCGTACCATGACACATTGTATAGTGTGAACTTTTGACCAGCACAATACGGTTGGATTATGCCTAATTGATTTTACAGCTCATAGGATAATCAAGACAAGCTAAGCGATAATGGCTATTGACATCCTGATAAAGTTAACCAGAAGTCAATACAGAGGTGTGTTTTGTTTAAACAATGAGAAGCATGTGGTGTATGATTCCTCCGGATTGAACAGTGCACAGCGCTAAAGGACTGCAAGTAATGAAGTCGTGGACGGATTGAAAGTGCTACAGACACACAAGATAACCCCAGTTCCACTGGGTTTTTACATATAAACTACATTCAGCAGTTGTTGGTCTTTAGGTACCTTGAATGCATGCTGAAAATGAGTCACTTTGCCTCTGCTGGTGAATGTACGATAAAACCCATTGCAGAGGTCGTAGCAGCATTCATATCTATTTTTCTTCAAGGATGGGCTGTGTATTATTTCGCAAATTCCCTTTGTGGACAAAAGGTGGCTGTGGTACCGAGTCACTGTCTTAATTTGTATTCAGTTTGTGGTGATCTGCACCAATTTATTTCGAGAACTGCCCTTTTAAATTTCTAGTAAGTTAGTGTTTATTGTTAATAATGACCAAAAGTTCCAGCTTCTGTTGTGTTCACTATCCGATCTGGATTTGAAACAGGCTCGCTAACTTCTGCAGCCATTCCTATAACACAGCAATTAAAAAACACTGTGCTTTTTAAAAAAAATTTAGGTGAAAAAAAATAAAAAAAGCACTACGTACACAACATTTAACTACAATTAGAGACACTTTTGCAAGTCATTGTAATCCATTGAAGGCCTTTAATTAGCAGTTCCTCTTTTTCACTTAGTTTTCAATAAAACACTAATGAAATTGTTACACATACACATAATACACAAATACCATAAATGTGTGATACAGGTTTGTTAGAACACATGAAAATAAGGGCTACATTTATGAGTTATTTATAGATGTACACTGCGAGACGGTGGTGGACCTGTCAGCTATGTTTAAACTGAAAGCAAAAAGGCAGCATCTATGGTGGTAATAACAACTGAAAATAAATCATATAACGTATAATTACAACATACACACAACCGGTGATGACAAACACTTGGCAATGGTGCCAGACGTTGTCTCCTGATATGCTTCAAAAGCCAAAATTTTTCACATTGTGAACCCACCCCTCCAAAATTTTAAGTAATCTTTGTTTGTATATATTGACGTTTAATTCGATTGATTATTGAAAGGAATATTTTTTTTTTAATTCCCAAGAACTCATTATCATTCTGAAATGCATAACTGCGAGTAAAGACTGTTCATGTAATTCTGCTTTTGATTCACCAAGAGCCTGTATAAAGCATCTTAAATTGCATGCTCGCACAAAAAGAAGGTATTTTCAGCTCGAGTGCATTTTGCAGGTGATCAACAAAGAATAATACCATCTGTGACATCACGCTCACACAAGAGAATTCACAAATGAATGTTTTTCAGGCACTGAACCCTGTTTACATGCAACCTGCCTGGTGGAAACTATATCAGTTCTGTGTATGTTTGCTTGAGTTTTCCATGAAGCGATTGGATGGATCGCTGAGCCTCGACAGAAACTAAATGAAATGTGATACCATGGATTTGGTTGTGTTGGTGGAGGAAGTTATCAAACACTTCAGTGCTCTACAACAAATAATCTGAATTTGGAAGAAGAAGAAAAAAGAAAAAAAAAGCTCTATATGGAATATGATCTGTCACAAATTCAAAAGTTTCAGGTACAACGTTGAATTTCTTCTACAATAAAGTCTGTAAAGAAAAGGTGTTTTGAAGCATCGTTCAGCTGATTTGCCGAAGGCCAAGCTCCTCTCCAAAGCAGACATTTTCAGTCACAGCAAATGAAATTGCGTGAACAGTAATCTTATTAGCATGAACTCGAGTATTTTTCTTAATCTGGAACAAGAATGATATTCGATATTCATGAAGGAAAACATGCTAAACCTATACTGTATGTTAATGTGTGTGTCTTTAGCACAATCCTAAGTGCTTGCTGTAATAGATCAGTGTCTGTGTGCACATTATCAACCTTGCACCCATATTTATATGTACAAAGCATTAGTGGATCAGGCCTTAAGTGCTCAAAGGTTGCAGCTGATAATGAGCTTCACCGCTGTCCTTCAGAAGTGATTCTTTGAATCACTTGATCATAAGAATACTGTGAACGGTGGGATTCCAGTCGTAGCTTATTCAATCATTATACACAACACTCAAATACATACAAAGTAAGTGTAAACAAAGTCAATCTGTGTATAATAAAGTAAAAAATTAAAAGCATAAATCAATGCCGAGCCTACATTCTTATCATCCTAAGCTAAACAGCAGAGAGAAGCAACAAAAAATATATTTTTGTAATGCTCAATGTCTTCACCTGTATAATGAAAACTTTCTCATGTACCTTCCTTATTTCATAATCCATAATCAGTAAGACTGCTTATTGTTCCATACCTACTGCCCTTGGTCCAACTTTTCAAGATTTGTGTCGCTGCTATGGGATAAAAAAAAAATCTACATATTTTCCAAAAATCTACCAGGAAAGAATTATGGTGTTATAGTAATATGAAACGTATATAAATGTATTACATCAGTGTATATAAACTTGCTTCCCCCATGTTCCTGTTGCTTGATTGTCATTGTAGCTTCGTGTCTAAACATTCAGCATTTCTTCCTGTGTTTTTCAAGTGTTCCTTTGTTTACCAAGCACTTTTATTCTCCATGACCAGCCTTTTGGATTACGTATGGGATGCTTTCGCTCTGTTGGTTTGGAACTCTGCATTTGGGTTCTGTATTTGTATTTCATTACCTGCTACTTCAGATTATGATTTTTGCTTAACATAATAACCCTTTTGGAAGTATTGTATTACCACAAAGCCTTGAAACAATTTTTATCTTCTGTGATGATGTGTGTGTTACAAAGTCACAAAGTGAGACATGTCAAGTCATAAGTCTATAGAAGTGAAAGAACAAGTAAGCTAAATATAGAGTAGAATTAAAGTAGGTATTTTTTTAGGTGAAGATCTAGTACCTTGAGTGTGAATTACAGTATGGTAGCTTAATGAACCTACTTTGTACTCACCGCATCTGTTTATCCTCAAGATTATACGGGAGTATAACAAAGCTTTTTCATCATGTATTGTGAAGGTGGGTGTCACTGTGTGTAATATAAGGGACCAAGGTAATGTGCCACTAGTGACAATTACAAAGTGCATAGGAATTGTTAGCTGCGGCTGCACATGTGGGTGAAGATGGTGGTGATCCGTCTTGGCCCAGGCAGGTGCGATAGGACACGCAGCAAGCCTAACAAAGACAGATTGGGACCTGCAGGGCACATAGCTCTAACCAACACATCCTCTCACACACTCCTGCTTAAAGCTCTAAATTGTGACTGCGCATGGATCACTGCTGGCAGGACAGAGATACCACAGGTATTAAAACATAGGGGACACACGCAAGGCAACGTATATATCCACAGATCAGAGGGCTTACACGGCAAGGAGTTACAAGGTTGGAGTGGAAAAAGCCCTACACAGTAAGATAGTGGTAATACAGTTTAGGGGACTCCTCTTGTACAGAGACTCACTAGTAAAATAGAAAGTTTAAATGCATCTTTTACAAGTCAATTCCCATTTTGAGACAACATGTTGTAATGGACACTTGTTTTCTTTGTCGTGAATAGACAAGAAAAGGGGTGGGCTCATTCACAAAACGTCTGTCAATCCTTCCTTCAATACCCTTGATTTGAGGTGAGCTGCAGTTTAAGATTCGGAGCATGTCCGCTTGAACCAGCCTTTGGACAAGTGCACACATCCCTCGCATGAGCCTCTCTTTACCCTATTGACTGAGGATGAGTCTGTCACTGGATCCGGATTAAAGTCTTAAGACTATCTATAAAAAGGGGCAGGGCAATGATGGGGGGGGACTTGTCAAAGATTTGTTTGCTGTCAGGGGCTTGTTAGTGCCAGGAGACGGTGTGTCTGCAGAATAGCAAAAGCTTCAATGTCTCCTCATGTTTCAAAGTCACTTCAAGATCAAATGTCTCGCTCACTACAGTAATAATGAAAATCAGGCTTTTAATTAATCATCATCATCCTGTCATTATGTTGACAAGTCTGAAACGTGGTGCCAGTAAAGACTCGATCTAGAACCCATGAGTTCCAATTTAGGTGACCCATTGATGTTCGCTCCACTCCATGTACCAGTTCAAGTCTAATAGCTCATTTATACTAAACAGCAGAGGAGCATACAGACGCACATCAAGCCTTCCTTCCGGAATCTGCATTCATTTTGTCCATATTTCAGTCATTCAGCTGGATGGAAGCTTACGCGGACGCAGACCACCTGAGCAATACTACCGGTAACCGTTGGGGTGGTGTTGAGATCAGAAGTGGATAATAGAATTGGTTATGTGTAAAGAGCCACTGTGTAACACTTAACGGCCTCAAAACGACCTGCAACACTGCCTCTGATTGTGCCTCCTTCTCAATATCTACATCATTGGAAGCTCCTCCCATTGGCATTGTAGTGGTCCTCGGTTTCCCCAAACATGTCTTCTTGTCACGTCCATTCCGGAAGATGTTTTGTAAATTCAGAAAAACGTGTGTGCCCACAAGCAGATGGAGCAAATGTTGGACGGTTATTTGAGCTTTTAAGGAAATGTAAAAAAACAAATAAATAAAAATGCCTGCAATAGTGTCTCACAAGCATTATTGCTCCTTATATGCCCTTAAAATGCCAAAGATCCATTACTGTGTTACAGGGCAACTTAAGAAAAACAATTCAGATGGTTAGTACTCTTGCAATGCAGTAAAAATATCCCTAGTTTGAGTTTGGGCTTGGGAGCTATTTTGTGCAGAGTTTGCAAGTTCTCTCTACATGTCACTAGGTTTTTTTCTAACTGCTTGATATTGACTGGTGTCTGTAAAATGCTAATTGGTGTAAATGTGATGACATATGTCTCTCTGTGTTTGCTCTGCGATGGACGAGTGATCTGTCTGTGGTGTACCCTGCCTTTACCCACAGACAGTCCAAATTTGTTAAAGCAGTACAGAAGATGGATGAAGGGAAATTGGTAGATGTTGATGTACAAACAGGTACACAAGGCTGTTGTGTATGTATCCTACTGATAAGACTGACTAACTGTCTATTGTATAGTATATTAAGCATAGAACTTATGAGGGAGCAATTTTGTGTGTGTGTGTGTGTGTGTGTGTGTGTGTGTGTGTGTGTGTGTGTGTGTGTGTGTGTGTGTGTGTGTGTGTGTGTGTGTGTGTGTGTGTGTGTGTGTGTGTGTGAGATGAACCAACATATATGTCTTGTCCAAAATCATGATGCCCAGAAGTCATGGATTTTATTTGCCATCCATTACCCTCTTTATATACGGTCTAATCTCCTCTAAAAGCAATTAGAAAATACATCTACTCTGTTTGCCTTGATAAGAGATCAAACGTTACCTGCGTCTCAGCGCAAACAAAATGCTAATGAAAGGCCACCCAACTGGCTGCACACTGGGCCAGTGCGCCTCTGGAATCCACATGCAGATTACCTGCCTGTCGACCCGCTCCTAATTATTATTCATGTTTACAAACTTTCATCTCCTGGGACGGGCCACAGAACCAGCTGCATACGAGATGAGCAAACAGTGGCTACAGCAGCACACAGGAGTGGACATGAATTTATTCATGGTGAAAAGAGCCCATCCGCGCAAGGGCCCCTGCGTCTCCTCTGTGCCTCCCCAGAGAGCAGACATTTATGAAGACATTCCCTCAAAATCATAATAATAGCATTACCATTCCAAGCAGACGCTACCTGCGTCATGACTGCATTTGTTGCAGTGTGCCACCCCACCCCACCCCACCCACCTCTCTCCACCTAACAGCCCTATCCCTATTTCCTATATTCCACAGACGCAACCGAGCAAGGTGAGGGAGAGTTCAGTGCCTGCATTTCCCCTGGGACGTGTGGATAGACGCTTGGCAGCAGCACGTTTTGCACCTGATCTTCAGTCGGAGTGCCTCCCTCCACCACCCATGATGGTGCTGACTTACCGCGGTGGCACGGCAATCTGTAGACGAAAAATGCTGAATTGTTGAAAAGATGGGAAAGAAAAACATCCCGTCCCTGTGGACCTCTCTCACTTTTACACACACACAAATCTGGGATACACTCAGGGCTGCCGAAACAACAGATGGATACTCACTCACAAAGATGAAACCGGGCTTTTTCCCCTTGTATTATCCAGCAGATTTTGAGGTTACATAAAGAAAGTTTCCAGTTGTCATACCCCTTTTCCCTTCCTCTTTGACTGCACATGTTTTACACACACCACTGTCAAACCTGCCATTTCTTTCGCATGGTTTTGTCTGATACATTTCAGGTATCTTTGAAATCAGCTCAGCCAAACAAACACATTGACAATGTCAGTGGCTTCATAACTGATGGCGGCTGTGTGCGCTGTCAGCTTTGTGTCAGTCAGTTCTATCAAAACAAGGAGCTCGGCCCACAATTACAGCTCGCTGTCAGTGCTTGATGAGGCATTAAGACAACAGAACGAGTTGTCAGAATGAAGCTCACGCCTCTCAGATATTGTCTACATGACATGAAATACATGACGCCCACCTTTGCTTCCCCCATAAATTCCCATAAAGGCCACACGTCGAGCTAGGAAAACTGCAGACGAACTGCACATTTTGACACTTTTACAGCAGCTGTTTAATCTGATTATGTTGGCATAAGCAAAACTTACAGGGGAATATATGATATTAGGACACCAGATCACCAGACGTGAAACTGAATATTTTTCCCTTTCTTTCCCTTTCCGTGAATAAAACCAACCCACTTACTTTTGTTTCTTCAATTGTTTTGTATTTACTGAACGTACAATGGTTGCTTATGCTATTTTGTGTATTAATTGAAATTAATTATAAATAATAAATCCAAAAACTTCCAAAACTTGAATTTATCAAGTCTCCGGGTAAATAACTTATTAAAATGTCCCCCTCTTGTAACAATGGTATGTTATTTCCCCCCTTTCCTGAGGCTATAGAATATTATCCAGTTTGTTCAAAAGTTGAGAGCGGGTCTCATCACAGATGTGCAAAACAGACTGGAAAAGCCTCACAGTCCAAGGGCAAATGATTTTTGTTTGTCGCAGCTATTAGCTAAATGGGTGATTAATGCACTAATGAATCATTAGAGGAGATCATTCCGGGTTAGAGTATGCCATCTCGTGAAGTAATTGAGCTAAATTAAGCCAATCTCTGTAGGGCTTGCCTTGTTCCGACCACTGCCCGCCTGACTTCCACAGAGCAGCTGAAGCCGTCCGTATCCAGGCAGCACTACAGGGTCAGTAAGAGCAGCGGAAAACCCCAAGAGAGACAAAGGAAATGAAGGGAAGAAGGAGAGTCTCAAAAATAATCCTATGCTCCCAAAACAAATTGGCTCACGCCTCCAGTCTAAGTGCCATGAGGAAGTGCCGCTGGGAAAAGAATCAATTCCACCTGACCTTCCAACTTAATCATCAATCGCTCCACTGCCACTCTGCTGAGACCTCCAGCACAGTCAGATGATGCAAAGGGTAGGGCCAAATGTCACTGGAGGAAGCTGGAGAAAGCTACAGTAAGCATTTTAGATTCATTTCACAGCAATGATGTTTGATGCTTACCATTCAGGACTTCAACCTCAATACGGTGTTGATTCTACTCTTGATGTCTTCAAAGACAGCAACATAAACAAAGCTGGATGGTTGAATGACAAATGAGGGCGACGGTGGCCCAGTTCAAATACAAATACAGTACAAATAAAGTATATACAGTACATACGGTATGCACAAGCCAGGTCTAAGGTGCAAGTTGCAATGACTTGATGTGATGACCAACGTAAAAAGAAGCCGTGGAATTGACAGTTCTTGAGTAAATGGTAAATGGATCTCGCTTTTCCACTGCGTAAGCAGACCCCAAAGGACTTCACACTGTGAATCACATTCACTCATTCACACACACACAAATGGAGGCAGCTGCCATCCAGGGCACCAAGTCCATCCATTGGGAGCAGTTTGGGGTGCTGTGTCTTGCTCAAGGACACTTCAACATGTGGAGAGATAGGGAATCAAACCTGCAACTTCCCAATTCGAGAGCACCCACTCTACCAACGGAGCCACAGGTTTGACCTTGCACAGTAACATCAACACTGTATAACAATACGTTAGTCCAAATAGATAATGCACAATTTCAGCATCTTATATGTTCATTATATGCTACACTTTGCTACACGAATCTCATGAACTTGGGAACAGTATCATCATGATCATTGAGATGTATGTCAACATGAATCTGGCTCTACCTGGTGTTACCAGGGAATGAATCAACAATTTCTACCAAGAAAAGAGCCATTGTTCGTGGGGAAACATCCACTTTTTTGGCTTTTTTGGGGGGCTTGTAAAGGGATCTATCATACAGAGATTCTGACATTCCAAAATTCCAAAAACAGTTATCTCAAGTGTGACCAACAGCTGTCTGCAAACCCTTCACTTAATATGACATAAAACCATAGTTTTGGCCATGATTTCTGCTTTTACAAAAGAAATCATACAATTCCCATATCAGTAACAGTTTAAGTAAAGGCATCTTGATACAGCAGGTAAATGCAACACAAAGGTCAAGTCAGATTAAATAGTTGGTACAAGAACATTACACTGATTTTGACATTTTTGTGCATCTCTCAGCTTTCAGGCATTTTTTTTACACAATACTCTTGTGTGTACCTGAACAGCTGAGTGGAGGACAATCTGGCTTTCTAACTGGTACACAGAGCTGATAATTAAATCAAAGAAATGCTCACCATATCTTGGCTCTGTTTCAGTACTGAATTTGTTGATTACAAATCTAATTTCATTATCTGGTATGTAAAAATATGATAAATTATTCCATTTCTTGATCAGTATGCATATTAATTGATTTTAAATTATTCTTTCCCCTCCATCAGAAAGTCCTACACACTTTACAGTAAGTCCAGCCTCCGCATGCAGCAGCGTCTCCAGATGCCCTTCATTGAAGGATGTGGGAAAATAGCTTCGCTCTTACCCACAATGATAAGCACGGCCTGGCACAGGTTGGCCTCTAGAGACCACAATGCATTTCTTAACAACACACACACACACACACACGCACACGCACACGCACACAGCAATAACCTGCCCTGCAGAAGGTCAATGAGAGAGAAATCTACTTTTCCCTGCTTGGGGATCGGTACATAGGAGACTCAATGACCTGACACCACAGACCACTGGGCTGCCTGAGTTATAGAAGTAAATTATGTATGATGCAGTTCTCAGACAGCAAATATATACTTGTTTAGCTCTGATACACTTGAGAACAGGGTCCATAGTCAAAGGACAGCGGACTTGTTAAGTCAAACATATGGCAAAAGAAATGAAGTAATGTTGGAGATCGCCTCAGGAGTTTGCCGATGCTGTGGTTCCCCGCTATATTTCACAAGTCAATATTTGCTGGATGTATTGGCTTCAATAAATACTGCAGTCCACACACAGTGTTCATTCCAGCAGAGGCTGGGAATACAGTTTTCCAGCAGCTGTGGAGTATGAAATTTGTTGTGTCCCACACAATACAAGGCTGGGCAGGTGGTAATAAAGATTCTCTTTCTGCAGAGAGGCCTCATACCCTCACTCTCCCTCACCCTTAATTTATTCCCTGAGGTGCGATGAGTGATTTTGTCTCTTCTTTCCCTTATATTAAACATTGCACACTATTAGCTCTCAATAATCATTTGCTGCAGCCCAGGACACAATGATTTCCCATGACACATAAAACTGCAATAACGTCAACTCAGTTTCAGAAATAATACTGCAAGCACTCGTTGGTGTTTCTTATATGCCTCGTACAGCCGGAGAAAATACCTTTGCATGCCTGGTCTTCTCTCATATAGAGAAATGAGACGGCACAAAACATTTATAACTTTCAAAACTTACAGAAATCATGTATCTACAAAAACTCATCTGTGACTTCCAAAAGCACAAAAAGAGTGAAAACAAGCAACATGCTGAGAGAGGCAGAGACAGATGGCATCCATACTGTGCACTCCAACACCCTAAATATCAAAGACGAACACAATGATCTTTATAGATGGACATTTCTCGGCACTGTCCAGCATTGTGAAGAAGCTATATGCTTACGTTTACAGGGCTAACATTGCAGATAAAAGCCTTTTTTGCAGAATTGTGATGTGGGTTTATTCAATTCAGTTTTCCTGAATGGAGAAACCCAGGGCAGTAATATTCCCTGTGTGATGACAATAATGAGGAACCTCTCTCAAGCTTTGCTGTGAAATCACAAGGTTGGTTCAAACTGCATTCATATTCTGTGTCAGCGGAGTATTAGGAAGAGTTAGACTGCAAAATTAAATTAAATGTCAAAAAAAGGAAGAAATATTTGGAACCTATTAAACAGGGCTGCTTATTCTACATTTCTCCAGGCACACACAGCGAACTCGCTATGAATTGTAATCAATGTTCTAGAAAGGCCTCGTACTTTGTGAGGGAGGATTGTCCAGGAGAGTAAGAGGAAGTAAATTACACAAAGCCAAATCACAAATTCCACCGAATGTCAGGTTTAAGATAAGCTGTTATTCCCGTGACCTACGAAAGTAAATTTACTGAGGTGCTTTTAGGGACAGTATGGTGGAGGAGCACTCTCCCCTCACAGTTTGAATACCTGGGTTTGAATTCAGATGGTGGAGTTTTCAATCTTCTTCTTCCAGTTCCTCTGACTTCCCCCGAAAATCCAAAGACATCCTTCTTTGGTTAATTGGTGACTTTGATTTGCCGTTGGGTGCAAATGTGAGCTAATGTGATTGTGTCTGTTTTTGTGATAGTCCTGTGATTGAACTATCAACCTCAAAGGTGAATCCTGCCTTTCATCTACTGCCAGCTCGGATTTAGCGCAGTTCCCCACCAACCTTGAATTAGATAAAACAGGCTTGAAAGATGGATAAAATGATCAATAGAACATACTTCAGAATTTTCAATTTGTGTCCCCTTTTGGGGGAAGCTAGATAGAAAGATTTGACTTTTTACTGCATTTTTGACTGCTTTATGAGTCACCTGATATGCTTCGATAATGGCTACTGTCGAATCTATTTGTTTGCATTCTCATAGCCAAGCACAATGTTTTGCTTCTGTGGCATAAAAGCCATTCACACATTTGTCAAAGATGCATTCGCACATACATTTCATGTCTGGCTTCAGAAATATATATTCAGAAGTGAAAATATAGAACTAAATTAAACAAATGCGTGAATATTTCGAAAAACACTTTGAAAAGTTGAGAGACTTATTGAAACACTTTTCTGCATTGGAGCAAATAATCAAATAATTGGGCAATATTGAGTTCTTCATTTTATGTCAGTAAAAATTGATCATGATAGTGTTGATCCAAAATAAAGCGACAGATTCCAGATTGTGGTGGCTTGGACGTGTATTTAGGAGAGACAGTGGATCTATTGGAAAAAGGATGATGGGGATAAGGAAGAACTCATACAACATTCATAGATGTAGTGTAGGAGGGGATGGAGGTGGTTGGTGTGAAAGTAGAGGAACCAAGAAATGGGGGGTGAAATGCCCAAAGACCGAGCACCAGCTACAGTTCCCATAAACTTCCCTCTTTGATTCAGCAGATGGCGCACAAGAGCGGCTTCAGTCTGTGTTGGTGAGTTAAACCTGATGATCTTTCTGGAGGTCATGAGGGAACCTTTGCTTTTAAGATTCTTATTGTTATTTTGCAACTCTCATTACCCGAGGTGAAGAACTTGAGAAACTTTCAAATGGCTCTTTGCAAAATGATCAAACACTGCGATCTTGTTTGCCTCATTTGATGATCTCTCGTAATCTGTATCAGCATCAGGACCGAAACTGGTCAAGCATTGCTGGTGTTAAAGCTTAACTACCCCGCCAAAATGAGGTTCCACGTTGTACACCATTATCAGGGAGTCAGATCCCATTACCTCTACGGAGATGGGGTTGCACTCATGCATTTTGATAGTACTCCCACATAATAGAGAGAGAGAGAGAGAGAGAGAGAGAGCGAGTCAAGAAGCCCCAAACAGTTATCCACGCTCGAGGCAGGCAAACTGCATTACCTTTCTATTTCAAAGGAAAATCTCACCACTGGATCAGGTTTCACTGGCAGGCAGGTCCAGTGACTTAACCAGAGCTGATCACAGAGGACAAGAAGCTTTACAAAGCTGCAGCTCATGTTGCCCTGTGTCAGCATCGTTCGGGGAGAAAATAAAGGCATCCTCCACTCTGTCAAATTCCTCCAGTAACCTCAGTAGGATACTTCAGCTTGTGAGGAATGAAGCTGGTGGAGGAGGAGGTGAAAGCAAAACATTCATTTGTGAGTCAGTCTAAAGCTCATATAGAGAGCTTGGGCTTACTTCTTCGATGAAACCTCACTGTTTTTTTCTATTTGTCACAGTGGCACGGCATAAAGTATGTCTGTCAGTATCTTTGAGAAACTGGATATAAAAGGCTAGAAAACACAAACCAGAGATTAAACAACTTTATTTGTTGGGTCTGAATGACTGACTGAATTCCAATGAGAGCTTAATGGTAAATGACGTGCTTTAAAATCAATCTGAAAATAGCTGCAATTCCTAAAACCACATGGCACATCCTGTGATTTGTTCATTTGTTCAGAATGTTATTCATTTTTGTACTAGTTTTGCGAAAAGCTTTGTCCTGCGGTTGGTACGACGATCAGAAACATGCTCCATCCTGTCAACATTCCACAGGTCTGCAGGAACGCATCTGGAAAATTCCTACGTGAGCACTGACAGAAAAGAGGAGGGCGGAGGCTTTAGAAGAGCAATATTTAAAAAAAAAAAAAAAAAAAAAGTACCTTTTAAAAGCTTGACGAACTGCAAAATAAATCGTCCACTTTTCAGTATTTCCATGTCAGCTTCATTCTGATAAAATATGTGTACGTTTGCTGCAGGTCACAACTGAGTGAAAAACCCCACACAACAGAGATCTAAATGTCATGAATCTACAGTGCAGCTTCAAGCTGACCAGATAACTCCCCATTAATTCTGGGCTCCACAACAATTGAATAAAAAAGGCCACGGGATGAATATTTATCACAGTTTGGATAGCAGTGCTTTCAATCAAAACCCAAATCCATAACACAATTCTTATCCTCATGTAAAATGGGACATATTTATTCTAGCTATGCGCACTTCAGCGTGATAAATAGGCACTTGCAGAGTTATACATCTGCCCTCCTTGTTGTCCTCTCCTCATCTCAGTGCTTGGCCTATGAAGAGGAATCAGCATTAGATGTTGATACATAATTTATTTTCCCAGCTGTGGTATCCAACCTTTGCTACCCAATAAATATGGAAAGCCGGCGGCTGTGCCGCTTAGTTTTAAAAGTCAGAAACTCATTCTGCTCCTCATGTTCTATTCAGATAAGCAGAAGTTAGAAAATGACCAGTGCTCTCAATTTAGTTGCAATAACTTTGAGAAATGAAATGATGTGTGGGAATCCCCTCTGGGCTATGGACTGCATTTTTTACTTTCTGTGTTGATTCTACAAACCTAAATCATCAGTTATCATCTCCAAAAAGTCACATGGTAATATGTAAAATTTGTCTTTTATATTGTATTCATGGTTGAATCAGCCATACTCACCTTGGTAATGCATTTGATTTTTGTATGAAGTTTGAGCACTGCGGATACTACTTCATGCGCGCACACACCCACACACAGACACACCACACCTGCACCATAAACATCACATCTCCACCCCTGCTGCACTATGACCAAAAATTAAAAAAAAAAAAAAAAAACATAATTTCCCAGGAGAACTCTGAATGAAAACCTTGTGTCACACATTTACAACAATTTACGCCTCATTCCATGGGAACCAAACATTACACCTGTTAGTCATGCAACAAACACATTATTATCGCCCGATCGGTTCCCAGAGCTTTGATCTATAAATACTGGGAGGCTTTTCTGAACCATATGTCATCCTGCAGTGAAACGGCAACGAGCGAGTGACGAATGAGCGATCAATCCCACCTCCTGGATTGAAGCCCTGATGAGGGTGAGAATATCAAGCCGAGAGATGTGTTGGAAGAGACAGCATCTGATGTAGACTCGATTTAGATGAAACAACACATGACAAGCAGCACTACAATTGCCTAGATCAGAAATCTTGACTAAAGACAGCAATACCATTATCGGTTCCTTCAAGTTTGATTGACTCTTCACGTATTGAATAGAGGATATAGGGCCCATATAGCAAAATGTTTCAGGTTCAGTTGTGGAGACGGCAAATTGATCCCCTGCAAATGTGAATTTTGACACCGTACTCCATTGTGTAAAGCTTCCTGCACAACTGGAGGTTTATCACTCCTATAGATGAATTCTATGGAATGTTTTATCCACATGAAATAAAATTTCTGTCACTGTCAGTAGATAACACAACGGTGACGGCCGTCTATGAACCACAAACTCTGCACAACACAAGACCACAGATTTTAAGGTATGATTCACCTCAAGAGTGTTAGAGGAAAGACATCTATAACAAGAAGCAACAAATGAAAAAAAAAAAAAACAGATGAATGAAATGTTGGCTGACTGACGAGCCCATATAAATTATGTTATTGGCTATAGTTTCACTGAGTGACTTACTTTGATGTTTGGAATCGGGTCTGTATTTGAAAACAACTCAAAAATAAGTTGAGTAGAGTTCACATAGACAAAGTCCACTTAGCTAATATGACTATCCTAATGCAATGCTTGCACATTACAAGAGAACTGAGTCAAACATAAAGAAAAACAATTCCAGAATCTTATAGGATATTAGTTAGTTTCTGGCGTTACATACGTTATAATGCATGGCAGAGGTGTATGCAACATTGCCTCTACTGTGTGTGGATGGGGTGTAAGCCCAGCTTTAATTAAGTGATGTCCCATGTGTAGAGTGGATTCCACACTTGTGAAAGCACCTTCTCACACACACAAGTCTAAGCCGGTTTAGTGAGTGATGCAGAAAGTCAGGCACGAGCCTGTACTGCAGTGCTTCTCGCCACAAGGAAAGAGGAAAATGGCAGCGCCACACTTTAAGAAACAGGAAGACAAAAGTCACCTTTCATGAACGTAACACATTATTTTGAACATGTCAGGTCCAATATACATCCACACATTTAAATACGCAGTGGTGGCCATATGCGTATGTGGAATCATCCACTCATGTTATCCCAGGGTTGCAGGGAGCTGCAACGCAGGGAGGTGAGGCCGATTGTGGGAAACACACTCCGGCACAGAAAGGCATAGCAACTCAGTTCTTCCGGCTATGAGGACAATCACTCCACAATCATGTCACAGTATCGCCTGAAACCTATGACACAAAGTTCAAATGAATGGCGTAGGTTCCTGCTTATTATGGAGCTTTATGGGGGTGATTAGTTTTGACGAAAGCAGCTGAAAGACAACGAGATTCTCAATTGTTTTCGTGATGAATAAACTAATGGGGTGAAGAAAATTAAGAGCAGAGATTAACAGCTTGTTGTTGACAAAGAAATGTTTCCACCTCTCTTCAGTACTTATCAAGAAAAATAGCCCACAGTATCAGTATCCATGTTCTTCACTGAGTAATGAAGCACATTGTCATTTTTACTGGTTCCATAAAAAAAAAAAAAAAAAAAAAAACTCCTCTAATGGGCTCTTACTGGATTTACTTGGATAATCCTTTAACTCTCACTTTGAGCAAAACAGCTTTATAAGAGCTGGTATAAGCTGTGACATCCTAAATCCTAAATGCTATCCAGGTCCACCAACGCTCACAGATTATGACCACCAGAGTAACAGAAGAAATGGAAGATTTTCAATCATAACTTTGCAACCATAAATGATGGGTATAATTACGGGTTTCAAACGTGTACAAACTTAATAAGAGAATCAATCATGTGCAAATATTTTTTGGAAGCTGATTTTTAATGTATAAGCAAAATGAATGTATTAAAGTTTAGCATATTTGCTCAAGCAGAAAGTATCTGCTGGAACAGAGTACATTGCTTGTTCATGATTACTTCGGAAAAGGTGTCGCTAAGAACTCTGCTTTTGCCTGTGAAGACTCTCAGTCATCCAGGCCTTGGGATCCCTGCCTATTGTTCTCCAAGGAAATTGAACTTACTTTAGATTTAATGTTCAGTTTAGCTTTCAGGTTTTTGGTGGTTCCACAACCTAAAGCAGCTCTGCTTTTCTATTTTTTGATTTGGAAGGTTGCATTCAGGTGAGCAAACCAACACTGTTACTCTTCATATAACTGCTGGTGATTCTACATTTTTATTTTCCAGAGAAAGTATACAAACCATTTCAGACAACAGTTTCTGAACTGGGACAGAAGTCATGACAGGTTTGGGGCAAGAGACTTTCTTTGAACTCTAAGAAAAATAAATGGACTTCATTTACATATATGGTACATTTTTCCACCTCAGTCGTCTCAATGCACTTTAAAAGATCTGTCACATTCACCCATTCAAGCACACCTGTTTGGAAACCATAAGAGCAACTTGGGGGTGTCTCGTCCGAGAATGCCCCAAAACAGAGCCAGGAAGGATCAGAATGCCGGTGTAGTGATTGGAAGGTGACTCACAACTCGTCCTCGAAACATATGAGAGAGACAAACTCGCAGGGCTCCAGGCAAAATGGGGTGTGGAACCATACATCTAGGAGTTACAGTAGAGCATTTAAGGATAATCACATTTTATAACTGGAAAATAAAATCTGGCAGTAAATAAACACCAGTGGCGGATCGTATCCACTGTTACTAGTTTTAGGAAGATGGCGTATTATATAGGGCGGTGAGCCACGATACCGATACAAGGGACCTGCTACAGGGGTTTAGTGACTTTAGTGACATTCATAATCACTCACACAACATTCATTGTCTTAACTGAGGACACATCAGAATATGGTTCAGTGGACTTCAGGATAGAAGCGTCAATTTTATAATAATCAAAAGTGGATTATTTCAGGTAAAAAAAAAAAAGTCTAAAATTCAAGCTAGTTCATGAGGCTCTGATTCTGCCTGGAATACAACAAGTTTTTTATTTTCACACATATAACCATATAATAGGCCAAAGCAACAGCTCCTCTTTTATTTCTGCAGCTTTACGAACCACCTTTAAATATCTTTGGCTGAAATCGTACTGTATATTTGAGAACAGTCTGGCACTATTTACCATCACCTGTTGTTATTAAGCATGCAAAGAAACAAAAAAAACTCATAACTGCTTAAGATGTTGTTTTCTTTGGCTTCACAATCACACCTCTTCCATTTTTCACAGGCACAGTATGTGCTACTTCTATTAGGATATGAGCTAGTACAATTGCACCATTGTCACGTCGGATTTCTCTTAAACACAAACGTTTACGTCTATGTCAGTATCTTACGACATGTTCAAACCTGTCGACATAATCAAAAGGTTTCAATTCAAACATTTTAAAATCACAGCAGGCAGAGTTAAGTGTCACAACTGGCGGGCCATTTAGGGTTAAAGTCACTTTTTATTCTCTTCAAAAGAAAAAGAAAAGAGTGGTATGATCAAACAAAGATTTTTCACCACTTGATAGATGCTCTAAAAAAAAAAGTTAAAGACTTGGGGAGATATACGTACAGTTAATTGCTTTTCTCGCCAAGAGTTAGGTGATAAGATAAACCTGGCCCTCGTGTGCAGGCTTAATACAAACAGCATGCAGCGGCTGCACCATAGCTTAACATACAGCCTTGACTCGTCATGATAAAGCTGGTCGGGCGTTAAAAGAAAGTAGTCAACCAATGTCTGAACAAATAAGAGATTAATTGTGAAATGCTGCATATAAATATAAAGGCTTGAGACATGTCGGTTGATGTGTTTTGTATTTTCAGCCTATAGGATTGACTTCACAATCTTGTTACTTGTACAGAAAGCTATCAACGTCTTGGGCAAATATAGTATTTACCATTTTCACACTGAAACAAAACTTTAAAGCTTTTGTTTAAAACTAGTCCTACAACACTGTGGAGAAAAAATGTCAAACCAGAAAAGAGGGACTACATAACAAATCACTCTCGCAGTGGTACAACTTCCAAGGTTCTGATGTCGGCCGATATTAAACAGTATCAGTTTTCCCAACAAACTGTTACTACTTGGATGTGCTAGTGATCACCTTTCGTGATTATTTCAATCTCAATTATGCTTTCGATAGTTAAATAAGACTTCAGGTAATGGAGTCAATTAATCAAACAATTCAAATAACGGTTAAATTTGTTTTCATTCAACTACTTTAAAAGACAAAAAAAAAAGAAAGAATAAAGAACACAGATACGTCTTAGTATATTCGCTGCCTCCTACTCTTAAAATGTGATAAAAAAAAGAAAAAGAAAAAACTCACAAAGAAATGGACGGTTCACGGTTCCCACTCACACCTTGCAGACTTTTTTCTTCTGCCTCCTTTGTCTCTGGATTAACTTTTGACTTTGGAGGCTGAGGAATCTGGAATTGGCTCTTTGTGACCCCTTTCAATCCCTCAGACGGCATATTGACTTTCTATGTCAAGGTACCCGAACACTTTGCTCTAAGGTTGTCAGGAAAAAGAAAAAGGAAACAGCCAACCAGAATGTGTGTATTTGAAAACAAACTTTAGGACAATAGAACTTAAGCAAACTTCATTTTATGTTCATTAGCTGGCGGCTTAAACATCAGGTTACATCAGAATCTTAAACTCAACCTGCAAGTCAAGGATAAACGCTTGTTATTTCCACAATTTCAAAAACACGCACAACCTGAATCCCCAGTCCCTTTTGAAAGATGAGATTCCAGCAGCATGTTACTTGATCCAGGTGCTCCATGTCTGTTCTTTTGTGTGACCAGGTTAACTAATGGACAAGCTAATCAAAGGGTGTTGGTCATGTCTGTCTCACATTTGTCAATAGATGAACGTTGACCTCTTAGCTCTACCTGCCCTCAATCCCCTCCCACAACACACACACAGACTTGCAGAAGCCCCATACACTCCCATACAAAACAAAACAGGACTAATCGGCACCTTCAGCCAGCTGGAATGTCCCCAGTTTCTATAGGAGTAGAGCCTTAACGGGGAAAAACAGACAGGTATTCTGCGCCGAGAACAAGCCCAGACTCATTCATTGATGAGACTGCAGTGCACTCTTGTTAAAAAAAAAAAAAAAGTGGGAGTGTGGGAGTGTTCTGGGAGCTTATGTATTTCTGAGCTCGCTTAAAGAAAAACTTAATTTGCCCGAAAAATAGGAGGCGAAAAAAAAAAGCCATAAAATGTGACTGTGAATGCAATCACACATAATGAATCTCCCTTATTCCAACTTAATGGGAGCTGAAGTGTTGGCTTTTCCACAAGATGGATTTTGCACGAGGACCGCTCCAGTGTCATTCACTGTGCTGCTGGAACGGCAAATGACCATTCATGCGCCAGTGATATCCGGATAAGGCAAAATGTTGCAGGAAAAGAGGCCTTTTCAGTGAGCCCCGCTGTGATGCCATCCCTCCACTGTTATTACTGCACGTTCCATGTCAATGAGAGAAGTGCATAAACACAGGGTGCGGACAGACCCCCTGTCTCACACATGAATGGGAAAATTATCAAGCTCCCTCCTGCCACAACACATTCATTTTGTGCACCCAGGCTTACATTTGGGAGTTATTTTTAGAGCATTTAAGACGTTAAAACATGAAGATATGAAATGGTAAGTTGGGATATAGAAGAAAGGGTAGGATTAAATAAGTGTTGCTTCTTTCTACTCCTTTTCAGACATGACTACCAGTTGTGCTGTTGTGTGGTATGACTGGGTATATACACACTATAGCTGTAGGACTATGGGTATATTTTTATACATGAACTCTGCATTTAATCATACATAATGTAAAGATCCCAAGTTGTTCTGATCTGCGTGTCTGAAATAAATTATAACAACCTCAACTCAGTGAAGAATGGATTATATTCTACATATATTGTAATTGTTGACATAACCTTCTCAAGAGTCTGAACCAGTGGGGCAAAATAACAACTTTATGTCATATCGTAGCTTAAGCTGGACATTTTAAAGTATTTTTATGCATTTTGACCTTAACACTTAAATAAGCTTTCCCAACTTAGGGTCTGGAAACCCCGTTAATGGCGGATGACGTTGGAAAGTTTTATACAGGGGTGTCCTGGGTATTTAGGACCCGTTTACAGCGACAATGTTGTATTGTTTTTGCGTTTTTATTTCAGAGTTGAGGGTTTACACGGCCATGACAGAAACTGAAAATTAAAGTTCTACCTTGGGAGCCATTTTCGTAAACTTGGATTTCCAGTGGCTCATTTTCAGTGAGTCGGCTAGAATTTAGCTTCACTGTCATTTCTGGCAACACGGGGATGAGCTTGGAGAGCTGGTCTCCTACAATCTGAGGAACACAAAAACATTATGAACCACTGGTCTAAACCATTAATTTAATGTGTATATGTTGTTGTTGTTTTTTTTTTTTTTTAACCAATTAGTTTAAAAGTTGATCAGAAGTTTTGAATGCAAAATTGTGAAGTTGTAGTAGGCATGAAATATGTAGCAAGTTTTACAGTACAAACTCTAATGTAGTGAAGTACAGGTAGAAAAAAGCCCACGACAGACACAGAAGTACTTAAGAACCATAGTTCTGTGCAATACTTGAACAAATAAGCTTACATTTTGTTTTTGTTCAGTGACAAAGATCTCCTTCTCAGTGTTGATCAACTCCATGCTGAAATTATCTGTGTATTCATGTTGTGTTTTCTTTGAAATACTATGGATCCAGGAAGCAGCTGAAGCACACTTGATAATTCAGAAATAAATAAAAGCCACTCTCAGAAAGTGTCTGAGCGGCCGCTTATAGGCAGCAGCAATTCAGTTGGCTCTGATCTGCCTGAGAGGAGTTTCATTTCAGTCTTCTGCCAATGTTGTTTTATCAATTTTAATTGCGAAAGAAATGGGGGGGAAAAAATGCATTTTTTCCATTTGAAAAAAAAAAAAAAAAAAGAAATGGTGGTCTTTCTGATGATTGCATCCCCTGGCTGCAGCCAATGGTTGAAATTACAGGGTTCGATTATTATTCAGACTTTATTTATTTATTTACTTGTTTTACAGTGATAGTGATTCTCAATAAGACCTAATCACGTTGCGCCACATTGGTCCAGAAGCTCACACAAATCATATTCACATACAGCCTTTGTTATTTCCAGCCCATTCAGACAGCCCATTTGTATTCCGGGTGTGACAACTTGAATCTGCATCCAAATGGGGAATGAAATATTTATGCTGCAAAATGATGGCACTCTTCATTGTCAATTTGCTTGAACATAAAAGTGCATTAGAAGGTAGGTGCATTCCTGCCCAGGCAAATCTGAACAGAATCAGCCAATGAGGCATCGGAAATAAGGGACAGAGGGGAGTATCAAGGTAGAGAGACAAGCCCTGGGCGGCCTCGGGCTACAGAGACACGGCCGACACCCAGGAAGCTCACACAGAAAATCTCAAATTGCTATAAATGTCAAAAGCCTCCGAAGCAAACACCGCCATTTAAAAATGAGAAACACTTTTGTTTCATTATTCAAATTATGTCTGTATTTGCTCTGAGGTATAGCTTGTTTTGCTATACCGGGGGTAGAGCGATAGCGCATACAATAAAATAGATTGACAACACAGCGCAGTTCATTTTGTATGCATGAATAAACAATAAGCATCTGTTGGAACTGTGATATGCTGATGTAATATTCACATATGCCATTGGTGAATATATTTTCTGAATTAGTGCAACACACTGCACTTTGCATTTTACTGTATATACTCATTGATATTGATTTCAGTTGTGAAGGACCTTTCAACATTATACAGCGGCTTTACTTTTGAGCATTAAGGTGCAGCATAGAAAATGTATATGGTTGGTTGTTTTTGTAGTTAGTACCTACTAAGAGCGCCAGCCTCTGTAGGGCTCACTATTCAAACCATACGTTCAAACAGACCAGACACTGGACTTACAGACTCAGAATAGCTGGTTAACTTGCTCACTTATGTATCCATACCTAGAGTTCACCACATAATCAATGAAATCATGATTGTTTTTGTAAATTAGCTTATCTTTTTAAGCATTACATGCTAAACCAGGCTCCACAGCGCTGTCGCAGTTGACATTATCACCTCACGGTGAGAACGTTCCTGCTGTGAGTCTGGACTTGGATGCATTTCTCAGTGCATGTTCTCTTGTACTCCGCTTTCCTCTCACTGTCTACAAACATTTATTGGTGACTTTAAAATGGTCTGTCTCTCTTGTTTGGTCTGTGATGTACTCTGCCTGTGTAATGAACCTACGATGGGTAAAGTGGCATAGAAGATGGATAGATGGGAAAAGAATATAATGAAAATATAATTTGTTTCTACTTAGTATGTTCTGTAATTTTAGTTAGTGGAATAAACAGTATCATTATGCAACATCAACATCATAAACCATCAAACACGCAGTTATTTTCTCAAAGCAATTAAATAAGGTCAACTTGGTTATGACATTTTCCCTTTTTTTTCACAGCTCCCCTAAAGGCCTGGCATATGTACTACATGCCCTGAAGCCTCATGTTGAGCCGTGTTCATAGTGACGTGTGGATGGATTTTTTTGGGAGAAAAAAAGATTTGTTTTGGCTCGTGTGGATGTGGCCTAAGTCCAGTTGACCTGATTCAATTGTTTTGAGATGCCTTCAAGCTGGACAAATGAAAACACACAGACATGCAAAAAGTAATTGTGATTATCGTTTAGAGGGAAACGCCTGATGGGAGCCGGCTTCCCTGATATTAAAGATGATCTCGCAACTTCCTGATCACAATGAACATTATAAGAAAATTATTCTTCCTAAATGTTATTATCATAATAACACAAAGAAAAAAATTATTTCAACCATCTGGAAGATCACACAAAACATATGTTTAAAGCATGGTATACGCATGCGGCATGACAGGGACTTTCTACCCATCTGAAAACTGTGTTGAAGCTCACATTCCTCACAGTGACGTGTTACAACGAAGCCTCCGTGTGCTCCCTTCAGGGAGTGCTGCGCTGAAATACAGCACCTCGTCACTCAACAAATCTCTCCAAGGGTCAGTGCTCACTCCACAACATCTCTGAATGACGATGTTTGTTAACCAGCAACCTTGCGTGTTCGCTAGAGGTGCAGGTTTATAGAAACCTCTGGACAGATTGACTGACCTGTGTCAACTGTGAGGCAGACCTCCCACTGGGACTCACATACAGTACAAGTTGACGGTCAACAGAATGTTGTCGTTTTTTTTAATGCCATTTGTAATAATAAATTCCCTTCAGGGATATGTTGGCCTTAAAACAGTAAACTTTTTTTTTTAACAACACTGATTGTTATTTAGCAGATAAAACTGATGAAATAACTTATGTAACAGCAGAATTGATGCGAAGCAGAGATGCAGTCGACTTAACAGAGCTTTTTAAAGCAGGTAAGCACTTTGTAACCTGCTTGAAGTCATTCAGTCTTTGATGTTTATGTTTTTGCGATATTGTTTGTGTAATTCCACTGAAAGAAAAGTTCTCAGGGGATTGAAACTGCTGTTTAACACCGCGTCTTTAGATCACTTCTAAGGCATCTCTCCAAAAAAAAATAAAACTGCACCCACCCTTGTCAGTGATTTCAAGGAAACATCAGTTGGTGTTTTTTAAAACTTGCAGAGTCTTGCTGTCCGTATGATGAAGCATCATAGGGAGAACAGTGGAAAATGGCTGTAATCATAACAGCAAAACAAAGAAATTTATGTTTGATAGATTACATGTTGCTACAATGCTTTTTGCTGTTTGGTAGCCTGATTTATTTCCATTTTAAATGATTCCACCACTGAAAGGAGCAGGCATTTTTGAGATGAGGAATTCATTGGACTCAACCCACACACTTAACTCTGCTGTTCATCCCACAAATGCATATTTATTGCAAATATGGCACCAAGAGGTAAATAAACATGCTTTTTGTTGAACTGTTGAATGATCATTGATAAAAAGCATTGTGACGACACCAAAACTGCTATGATCGTTTGCATAAATGCTGTTTAAACTAAGCAACAAAACATTTGTTGCCATACAACCACAAGAGCAATATTGTGCTGCAAACTGTCTCCCACAGTGGTTAGTAAGCCAGACGCAGTCCTGCCTTCAAGCAGAGTGTTTTCAGAGGCTCGTTTTTCAGCTGTCGCCTTCCAGTGGTCCAAAAGATTACCCCAAACAAGTCACACTGTCCAGAGTTATCTGGCCCACACCGAACATAGAGGTAAAACGCAGCCTGTCTCTGGAGAACAACAGCTCATAACTCAAAGATATTGGTGTCCTTGTCAATAAAATCACACATAAAGAAGATTGGGCTCAAATGAATGTGCTCTCAGGAGGAATATCTTGTCAGGTGAGGCTTGGTGCAGAGCTCTACCATAGGAATGTGCCAGCACTGTTCCCCCACACACATCCCCCCCGAACCCCTGCCATTGTGAGGGGAAGGAATGCTTTTCAAAAAGTAGCTCTTTTCACACTGAAGGATGTCGGTTGTCGCCCCAGTGTTCACCGTGGGCTCAAGGGAGAATGTGCACCGACACCTGGACATTTTGTTGCTAATAAATGTAAATGTATGGCACTTGAGGAACTTTGTGTAACGCCACAAGTTACTGAGCTCCACTTGTATTTCAGTTATCTGCTTTGTGGCTGGCGGTGATCTTCCAGGTGAACCCAGCTCGAAAGGGGAGAAAGTTCAAAGACACATTTATCTGACTACAAAAGCATTCTTTACTGATCACAATTGCAAATTATATTTCAAATAACATCATGAGAACGGGTTTTAATGACTTCTGAAATTCTTCTGAGGAGCTTTGGTCTAATGAAGAATCTGGCCTACTCTAGAGGGAAGAAAAAAGTGAGCAAATTACAGAAAGGATCTTATTAGATGAATATTACATTAGTTTCTTCCATTTCATTTTGCCTCTCTCAAAATCATTCTTCAAAGCCTTTAAAGTGGAAAGGGTGTCTGTTGTGTTCTTTGACTATCGAGAAATTCAACATTTAACTAATATTTTTGTATTGTTGATCACGGGAGTTTTTCTCCTTTCTATTCAAATGTGCGGCAGCTTTTTTTTTCTTAATTCCTGGTACTAAAACCACGCCACATGGCAGGGTGTGGCAGGTTTTCAGGACTGAACAAGGGGGTGGTCCTACTCGGGTGCTTGTGTATTATTGGCTGCTGCAGTCCTCTAAAACACCAATACCTGAATCAGGTAGAGAAAAAAGTCAGAGAGAAGCTGACAGCACTTGTCAGTCGTTCCTTCACTCGCTGGTGAAGACCGCCTTGAACATTGTTTGCGGTTTGATTTGTTATGCATTCACAGAACAACTGAGGAAGTAAAGGTGCAAATAAGGTGAGTATACTGCATTGCAAGCGAGGTAAGGTATTTATTTATGAGCAAAAAAAAAGTTGCTACAACAGTTAAACGCTATGTGTCAGGGAAGTACTTATAGTGTATTTATTTACGGTTTAGGGCTACATTGTGAAATAATTCCCGTTGAAGCCTAACTAATATTAAGATTCAGCAGAATTTAATACGATTTTGGGAAACATGTTGGTAGCAGTTGTGACAAAACAGGAAGGAGTACGATTACTAGAATGCTCAAGGTGTGGAAAATGAGCAAAGTGTTGTGTTTTACAAGAGGTGCACTCTGATGCGGACAGTTAGTGAGACTCACCACAGGGTCTGGTGGCAGATCTCGGCTCAAAGAGGGCTGTGGTGGGGTTGCATCACTGATGACTAAACAGTCATTCGGCTCAGATCTGTGATAACGTGCCAGAAACCAGGATTCCAACAGCAGCCTGAAGCCCTGGAGGGAACTAAACAGGGCAGGCCTGGTCTCGCTCAGACTCAAACTTAAACTCCCCGAAAAGGGAGAGGCCGCCATCCAATTCATGCTGCACATCAGTGCCACCCCCTATCCCTTGGAGGCTTCCTCATAAATCACACCGTCCCAACTGCCTACCCCACACCAGGTTCCAGGATTGGCCCCCATACTAAAGCTTACCACAGAAAGTGAAGCTCAAGGCGTCTCATAATGTAAATTAGAACTCAGTGTTTCTGCAAAAATACACCAGTTAAAAATTATGTTAGGGGAAACTTTGCTATATGAGACACTTACAGAGAAAATCTGGGACTGTAGGGGAAGATGCGTGTGTTTTATTCTGACATGTGTACATTTGTCCTTAATTTCAGATGCTGAGAGAATATTCCATGTGTTCTATCCTTCATTCCACCGGAGTCTGTGTCTGTATTTCACCAGATTTCAGTGGTGTGAAGTGTACGAGACATGGAGATATGACTTCACAAGCTAACATTCACAGTTCCACTACCTACCATGCTTTACTTTTCTCTGCATTATGTAAGCTTTAAAATGTTTTAGATTTAACAAAAACATTCTTGTACAATATCTTATATGTATTTCTTAGTCCATGTGTATGAGACATATGTTATGCATGTAAAAAAAACAACTGAGTAATACAAATAAATTCTCTGACCTTGTGTGCCCAGTGTTTCTTTTTTACTCTGTAAGAAGTGCAACATCTCAAATCATTATAGAACTATTATACCACCCACACCCAAGTTTCTATGGTTCTCAGCCCGAGAGCATGGTTTTTCTTTTTTCATTAGCCAACATGGAGAATTTAAGACTCAGCCCACACAAACAACCTTTACTGTTTGGCAAATGAAGCTTATTAACAATTTAAAACATATCCTCACTGTGTTCCACATAATAAATGCTGTTAAAACAGGTATTTTTCCCATCTGAAAAGATGCATCTCTACTTCTGCCAACTCACTTCTGTGTACATCAAAGGCAAAGGCAAACAACAGACGTTGCTGGTACATTTTCCTATACCTCAGCATAGCAAACATTTCCACATTATGTAATGCCCATGATACAGATTGCATATGTAGGCTAAGCTTTGTAACTTTGGTAAAAGGTCAGTGGCTATAATTGCAGGGCTTTTCAACCAGACCCAGTCTGCATGGAGCTTTTCAGTTGAATGAAAGTCTGAATAAAAAACGATCGTTGTATCTGGAGGTCTGTGAGCATGCCTCTTTGATGCTTTGTGATTCTTGACAATCCATGCCCCTTCAGAGACTTTTTTTTTTTTTTTAACATGAAATGATAATAAAACAACTGAGTAATGCAACATGTTTTGGGCCCATGGTTATGTGGGTACACTCATATGAATATAAATGCACTCTCTTGTACTCATTGGTTTGAAATGGGTTTTCCCCCTGTGGCCTCTAAATGTGTTTTAGTTACTTAACACTATCAGGCTTCTAAGTGCTTTGCTACAAGCAACATGAGTCTTTAACACAAAACAAAAAAAAAAAACACACACATCAGGGTGGATGAAACATTCCAGCAATCCAACAATCCACTATGCTGTGCTGTAAATATGTTGGAACGAATCACAACATGAGATTCTATATATTACCTAAAAAATGTTATGCAACACCTACAAATGCAAAGGCAATAGACAAGATGTGACTAAATTCTTAAATTACATCATAATAATAATAATAAACAACTAATAACCTGAGAAGTGTGAAAAATTTATAATTAAAAATGTAACAAATTCAAACCAAGCCAAAAAACTGGTGCTGTATTGATGAATTAAGTACCTAAACTTATATTAACCAAACTGACAAGTAATCAATTATAATCCACCTACCTGTTGACTAGTTTGATTCATGTAAGTCCATTGAATGAGAAAACCTAACAAAAGCACAAATGCTTCAAAGTGATTATTTCAACTTCACAAGGATTTTGTGATATACTCTTAAATTAATCATGATGCTTCATGCAGATGAAACTTGGAACACTTCACATGACAAGAAGAAACAACATATTTATTGCATTGCTTTGTAGCCGACATACTACAAAGGCTAAGTTTATAAAGTGTATTCATTATTTTCACTTCAATGAACCTGGGTCAATACGACACGCTTCATTATAAAAGCAGACAGACAGACAGACAGACAGACAGACAGACAGACAGACAGACAGACAGACTCCTCACCCATATAATCCAACAGATTTGGGAAAATTAAGATGAAAGACAATTTTACTGATAAACTACTACTACTACTTCGAATCATGATAATGATAAAAGTAATAATAAAAAGAATAGACGTTTCACAGATAAAACATTAAAATGTGATTAACAGAAAAAAAGCAGCACAGTGAGGAAGCAAAGAATACATTAAAAATACATTTAAAAAATTTGAAGCAGGGTTTTAAGGCATTGAGGTGATTGTAATCAGAAAGTTATTTGAAGTTCTGAGAAGGCTGTGTCCCCCAAAGGCCCAGTGCTTAGTCCCAGGAGGGAAAGATTGGAGGTTGATGAACAGAGGTTACGGTTGGGAATGTATGTCTGGAGGAAGTCAATGAGATATCCTGGGGCAACGTCGTGTAGGGAATTAAAGGTGAAGAGAAGCTGTAATATTGGTGGAAAGGTGGGGCTTTTTCAACAGGCTATTTTCTGTTTCACTGCAGTAAAGTTTGCCTGTTCCCTTTCTTGGTCCCCACATTGGATGATGTGTTTAGTCTGTTTGATTTGGCAAAAGTTTCACACTGGATGCCCCCGTTGACAAAAACTGAGGAGATTGGGGTGAATGAGCTCTGGGACCCACAGAACTTAGAGATCATCTGTGGGATTTGAACCGGTGAACTCGTGGTTCCACGATTGTCCAACTTTTAGACCAGTGATTCTCAACCTGTTTGAGCTTGGGGCCCAATTTTTCCAGTACAAAGTGGCCCGGCGCCCATTGAAATACAGTACTAAAATTTTCATTTCAACTGATCCGAGTCTTGGTTTGATTTGTATTCAATAACTAAATCCAGTCCACTTAGAATAACAATAACAACTAGAATGAGCACTTGATAGAGTGTATACCTTTGCGAACACCACATTTGTCTCCTTGAAAACAAATGGATTACAATGTTATTTGATCCACCACACTAGTCCTTCCATCACTACTCATGGTCATTTGAATTGCTTCACATTATCACTGTTTGACACAGATTTTTCAATTTCCGGGTGACTCATCTGATGTTTGACCAACCAGGGTAATGGTGTCACTGCATCATGTAGCAAGTCAGAGGATAGGGAATTAAAACTGCAAATTTTGGCATTGGTTTGACATCAATCAGATTAAAACTGATCACGTTATGACAAAAACATGCTTTTGACCTTTTCGTGACCTAGACCTTTACCTTTGACCCAATTGTTCTCAATAATTTATAGAAGCATCCTTGGATAAAGACTAATCATCCCTGAAAATGTCATGCAATTCAGGTGAATTTTTTTTGTGTGAAAGCCACGTCCATGGCAACATATGCTGATCTCCTTTGATGTCCGTGATCTCCTCCATGAACTGCCTCTCCCATCTACTTTGTATGGGGCATTTTTTTCATAGTTTTTGGGGATGTATTCGGAAACGGTTAGGTGCTCACATCCCAAAATCTAATCAATAGGTCCTTGGATGATGGCAAATCATCCCTGAAGATCCCATGCAATTCGGATGAGTAGCTTTTGCAAAAAGTTGGTAAAATACATATAAACCAATGAATGAATAAATAAACGCAGACAAAAACATAACCTTCTCGGACAACTTCCTTGGTGGCCGAACTTTTGTTGGCGAAGGTAATATATTATACAACACACTGTGATGATCTCAAAAACATTTCTTGATCTCGTGTATGTAAACCTGCACATACAAACCCTGAACAGAAGAGCCATTATAACAAATCAAGTTGCTACAAGAACAAGTATAAAGTATAAAACCGGACATATTTTGGCTTTGAGGACGGGGTGGCATCACTTTTATCTTTTTATCATTTTAAAAACATCTGGCTTCTTCTTCTACTGCGTAATGGAGCATGTTCAACTACAACTGAATGATGTGTCACTGGCCCAAGTGGTGGGAAGTGGCATTGCAGTCCTGCGGCCCTCACAGCAAACAGAAGTAGAACTGAAAGACGTTCGCACACACAGTAGTTGGCAGCTGCATGATTAATGATTACTGATCAAGACCACTAAATACTTCCACTAAATAAGAAGTACTACTTCTTTTATGTGCAACTGTTTGTTGAGTAGCTTGCATGAGACATAGTACCTTCCCAATGAGGAAGCTCAGAGTTCTACAACCTTGAGTGGTTATTTTTCCCACATGATATCAGGATCTTTCCCACTTCCCAGATACTCATGAACTCACAATAACATACAGCAAATTAAAAAAATAAAAGCTATCCATTCAAGCATTAAAACAATCGTTTCTCTGTGTGAAACGCTTCAGAAACAACCCTCATGACATTACTACAGTGGACTGTTTGTATGCAATTATAATTTTAATTTTCGGATGCCTGAGGGGGCAGAGACCGGGGATTTGCCTTGACCAATACTTCTTATGAAGCAACCAGTCAAATCAGTCATTTGAAGCACAGCGACGGGACAAAAACCACAGTTCGCAGAGCATCAGCACCCATGTCACAGAAGAGGTTGGTACAAGAAATGCCAGGGGAGGAACCCACAGAGATCTTCAAAGGAAAAGATCAAAGGGCACAGACGTTGGTCCTTTGAGTGTGAAGTGGCCCAAAGCTTTTACAGCATTACAGCATTTACATCCTTCCCATATCCAAGACACAGCTCCCACGCCACTCTCAAACAGTAACAATTGTATGACTACCATCTTTTGGCACGAAGGACAGTGAAAACATCGTGCCCTGTGTTTGATGATTCTGGTTATAAGCAGCGTGTAGTGAGTCTGAGCAGCTGATATGAAGGTCTTGATAGTTTGTCTGTTTTGTACCTTTCTGCTACTGAATTTAACAGTTGGACAAGACACAGGTGAGAGCAAATGATTTTACAGCAGGTGAAAGAACATCAGGAACTGTGTTGTGAAATGCAGATCCTTCAGTTTTTATTCTCTGTAGATGAGAATGGTAATATGTCAGTGTCACAGTGCACAAGCCTCGCTCGCTAATTGCATACACAGCCTCGCTGCGTCTTATATCCTCTCCACACCTCATTAAGTGGAGTTTTCTGCGTACGCTTTGTGACGTGTGTCATGTTTATCACGTCTTCATGTGGCAGTTGAATATGAGCTGTGGTTTTATTCCCTATTAGATAAACTATTGTCTTACTCCTAAAGGTTGTGTACTGCTTTCAATCATTTGTATTCTGGGTGTTTAGTTGCGGAGGACATCGGCATCCATCAACTGGAGCGTTTGGTTGAGATGCTGACGCCTACAGAGTGTGAAGACCTTTTGGTTGCACTGTCTCAGCCAGAGGAGAACATCTTTCGACACCTTGGACGTCTCTCACCAGAAAAAAATAATCTAGATTTGATGCCTCGAGCCAAGAGGGACACTACTGCAGCTGCTGGTTAGTGCTCATTATCTACATTATGTATGAGAAAAAGTTCACTTAAAATGAGTTAAATTACAAATTACTATAATGCATAGAATACTGCAGATCTTATTGAGTTTGCTTTTTCAAGAGAAATGCAGTTTTCAGTTGTCGGTCTCCAGTTGTATCCTTCATGCGAGTATGGTTTTGAACATTTTAACTCAGCCTTTGAGAGTTACAGGCTAAAGGCAGTGTGAGACACTACTTTAACAGTTATCAGTGGCAAGAGAAAAGAAAAGTACCCTATGTGCCCACCATGAGAGCTCTCTGTCACTCGAACATCTCCCTTAGTTCAGAGGGTTTCTGGCAGGAATCTGACTGACAGAGACCCTTCGTTCTGAGCACCATATGCTTTCCGTTTACTAGATAGCGGGACTCAGTGCCTAACAGCCCTGACAGACTGGCTGCTGAGGTATGGAGAGGAGACCTACTACGACAGGCTTTCTCGTGCCTTGCAGCACATCGGCAGAACAGACGTCGCCATTGGTAAGAAGTGACAGAGAGTACACATGCCTTCTGCGGCACAGAATAATTTGTTTTTCACTGGATTCTACACACGTGATGTTCTTCGAATTATAAAAGCTTACTTTTTATGTACAGTACAGCATTGTTGATAGAAGGAAAATCCCTAGGAGCAGACATCACAGCATGTCCCTTGACAAAATGAAAATTGGAACAAAGCCTCATTTGGGTACATTGTACATGGTATTTGCAAAATTGGTTTATTTCGGTCAAGAAGGCCTTCTCAAGACTTTAACAGCAGTGTATAATTGCTTCATTACTTTTAGATCCATTTTAATTGGAACTTCAAATGTGGCATTTTTTGCACACTGCCAGTCTCTGGCATGTACTGCAGTCCAGTGTGCACACAACTCCACAGCCGAGTGGCGTTGGATAGAAGGAGGTGTAAATGATCTGACAGAGGACTCAGTGGAGCTGACACCAGCCACAGAACAAACCATCTGCTCCTTTCATCAGCAGCTTTGGAGGAAAAAAAGACAAGGAAGGGATGGGAAGAGATGAGTTGTAAGACAAGTGGGTGAGGGTGTGTGAGTGGAGAGAAGGGAAGCAGTGATGGCTTTGGTGAAAAAGACTGCGGATACAGAATGCAGCAATTATCTTACACTTGATTGCGGTTCTGAAGAGATGTACTCCTTCATAAAACCTTGGGAGGTTCATTTTTCTACTACACTGACGGACAGCAAATTATCTTGTGCTAGAATTAATTATGTTCAGGGCAAGAAAACAACAATTAAATTCCAAACCTTTCACAAGATGCAATGTGTTCGCATCAAGTAGTTTAGATTATGAGAAAAAATTTCTCTGAAAAGTTGTGTGGTTTTGTTTGGTTCAACAGAAGTGGGGAAGAACATCAACCAAGACAAAGCCTTGAGTCTGAAACGCTACGTGGAAGATTATCACAAATATGTCGACTCCTTAAATCCCAAATCAGTAAAATCCAACACAAAAGACCAGCGGGATGCAAAGCGGAAGGTCAAGAGGAGAAACGGTATGATCATTGATTTGAAATATTGCAATGGAAATAATGATGGAGGGCAATCTTTTAAATGGATGACCTGCAACACTGGTGGGGATTTTATAAACCTGGGTAAGATAGTGAATTTCACTGCATGATGTAACTTTACACTGAATCAGAGGTGATAACCGCTACAACATACTTCAATATTTAGCAGCAACACTGTTGATCCAGCAGTTTTGCTCTTCTTAGGGAATCTTTAAACTACTTTGTCACTTTGATCGTCACATCATTTTCTGCTGCATTTCTATTGGTTGTTAGCAGCCGTCACACTGCAGTCTATTGAAATTTCTTATACAGTCAGAAGATGATCTCAGTCCAACGGTGACAGTCGTCTACAAGTCAACATTAGGTCAAGATCTAAGACATTGTCGCGATTTCTCATTTTCCAGTTAGGACTGATCACATTCTCACAGTTTATATCACCCTTTAAGATTCAGTAAATTTCAAGCATTTACTGTTTTATGGCGGCCCGATGTAGTGGTATGAACGCCGTTGCAGACATCGCGGTGCACAACAAACATGTAGGCTGAGTCTGCTTAAAAAGTAATAGTGCATCTCAAAAAGAAATCATTGAAAACTTCAATATATTGTCAGATATTTCTACACTAATAACATATGAAGTTTTAATATTTAATTTGTAGTCATTATGGCCTCAAGTCATAACAAAATTTGTTATTTTCAGATACTCGTTTTTGATGATCATAATTTATAAGCTGAAAATGATCCAGAATATTCTCATATTTTGAAATGCATCTAGGTTTCGATACTGTAAATGTACTCTGTACCGTTTACTTAAAGTTGGATAAAGTCTTAACACAGCACAAATCAAACAGCTGCAAATGGACCAAACATAGGAGGTGACCAACTTTAGAACAACTGTATCCTCCTAGTCCATTAATATTTATTTGACTCACAAAAGCAGTTCCTACTGATATTCTGACTCTGTGATACAGTCTGCAAGCTATAAAATCTATAGCTGATAGAAATCCTCCACAAAGACCGAACTAGGCACTCTGTCGCATTTAGCTCAGCGCGTAGCATTGCTGTGAACGCTATGTCACAAAGTATGTCACGACAGCTTCGCGCTATGGTTTGTTTACATCGTGTGGTCCAGTGTTAAAAATGTTAGACTAAACATGAAGCAAATTGGACCCGAGTTCTCTTTTTTTTCGTTTTTCGTCCAAATTTGATCCAGACCGAGAACCACATCACGGGTGTGAGTGCTGCCTTAGTATGTGCGTCCATGATTAAGCTCAAGTGTCTCGCGCTGTTGATGTCAAGAGGAGATTTTTGGGTTAGACCTCCGGAGACTGTCTAAATGACAAATGATATCATGTTTCACTGAACCCTGAATCTATTAAGTGTTTAGATGAGATGCTGGATTAGATTTGGTGGCCGTGGGCATGCTTCCAACTCATTACTTCTTCAACATCAAAGCTCTCACCATACGAGGAATATTTCCCAGGACAGTTAGAAATTCAAAAATGTAATTATCACCTGTCCATTGTTTCAGTCTCCTGGGTGCCTCATCCAAGTTAAAACTTGACAAGAATGCTCCTGCAAGTCCTTTGAGATGTTAAATGTGTATGTGCTCTGTTTTGTGTGTTAGTCAGGGATCTAACGTGGCGTAACATGGATCTGATTGTGGAACGGGCTCCTGTACCTCTGTACCAGAAGGGGCCTTTCGATGTGGCTCTCCCGCTTTTGCGTGGCCTTCTGGTGGGCTTCGGAGGCTCCTTGCTTGCAGGTGTATCTTTATTCTTCATCGCGGTCTACGTCTCCCGCAGGATTCAATGACTGGACAGGCACTGTTGGGGGATGATACATCCACTGGAAAGTCAGAATAGCGCATTCAAACCTGCATTCAACAAATAAAGAAGAAGAAAAAAATCTTTCATTTCCATCCTTGTGGGTCAAATAAAAACTGAAGTTGTATTTTGAAAATGTTTTTTAATTGCTGTCAATTGCAACATTTAAAAAAAAAGTGTTCAAAGAGAGACACTTCAAATGAGATGTTGCAGTAGTTCAATGAGGTTGAGAGAAGTGAAAGAAATTCTTAAGTAAAATTAGAGACTTGAAATATTCCACCACACGGATGAACTGGATTTTAAAAAGGTGAGACTGATAAACTACCAAGGAAGACAAATAACCTCAAACATATGTTTTTGGACTATGGGAGGAAACCCACAAACATGCGGCGAGAACATGCAAACTCCACACAGAAATGCTGAGGATATCCTTGATTTGAGGCGAAGATGTGATCTAACGATTAATCTTCTTTATGCAGCCGTTCATTTCTTCATAGAAAACGCCTTAATACACTGTGATGTGATGTCGAGGTAGGTACTCTTGTCTCACAGCAATATGATTCTCATTTGAATCTGGGCTTGGGGTACCTTTCTGTACAGTTTGCATGTTCTCTCTATGCGTGCACAAGGTTTTATTACCACAGTCCAAACACATGTCTGTCTTTCTTGGTTTGCCTTGCATAAATCTACCATTATCCTTATGCATAATGACCACCAGAACATAAATTAACTATTGACTCCATCACACCAAAGCTAATCATAACAAATCCCACAACAGTAATGTACGTTCTCGATAAAATAATCTGCATGTGTATCGCTAGATTGGCATGGATTATTGTCATGCCAGTGCGCGTAGATGGCAAGTAGTGTGACAGATGCGCAGGATTTCAGCCCTCACTACAAAAGGTTGTTCCGATGTTACTGTGATCGCGATGCCACTTTCCATTTCCCCTCCAAGTGACGGCAATGTGCCCGTCTGGCATCGAAGAACAACTAATTATCCAGCCTGGCGCCTGCATCCCCGGAGCCTGCCGATACCTCCACAGGCAATCCAAAAGACTAATAACAATGACAATGCAAGCAGACAATGGAGCACTCTTGGTTGTGATGGCAGCTTCTGGTGGGTGACAGAAGCCAAACAGAAAACACTGTGCTGTATCTTTTGAAGGTGTGAAGAAGGGAGGATTGCTAGCATGCTGAAAGGACTAGAAATAACGAAAAGGCAACTGTGAAGGAGGTCTAGAAATTGGCAGTGGAAACTGAACAAAATAACAATCGTCCATATTAGAAAATTCAAATTAACTTTAGTGACATTTGCAAGCTTTAATTAAGGAACGCTTTTTTTGCACACAACGGGCATGTTTTTCACAAACTCTGCTGAGACAAACAGTTTTATAATAGAACGACAGAAAACACGCTGGTGGCACTGGAGTACTTTCTAGCTTCGCGTACCCACTTTCTTACACCAACCCTACTTTCTTCGTCATAATTGAACTAATTACTTCATTATACAAATCTGGCCTAATGTGCTTCAGGAGGCAGACGACTTGGATTAACAGTGGCACTAAGCAGCAATTACAGACTATTAGCTCATAAATCAACATTTAAACAAATTATAGTGCCAAGCAGAACCGCATAAGCCACACAAAAAGGCCAAAGCAGTATAGATTTTAGTTTTGAATTGACTTAATGACTTAAATAATCAGGCCACTTACGTTTTTAATTGATCATAATTCAATTTTTAATCCTTTAGAATAATCCTTACAATCAACAGCACAAACCAATTGACTACATGCTATTTACATGTTGAATTAAGAGGAAACCTGAGCTTGTAAATCCAATGAGATGAGGCAAAAGCGTTTTCTGACACACGCCCACGGGTCTCAGCACTGCGTTTCACCTTCATTACTAAACTTCCCGGGTGGCACAGCAGAACTCGTCATGACAAAACTTGCTCCGTCCTTCACTTTTCCCCTGCTGGCTGTTAGGATCCTGCAGGTGCTGACTATGACAGGTTCACCTGCTGTGGGCTCACCCATATTTCTGGAACCAGTGGAGAGGAAAGCCAGAGTTCTGTATGCCTGAATGACTCACAGAAACAACATGCCACATGGGGCCTGCATCATGGTTGTGACATTCCTTTGCATAGCCAAGGTCCCACCAGGCAGCTACTCTTAGTGGATAATACAAACTATAAAAACACCTTGAGCTCCGTTAAGACGCACTGCAAAGCGACAGAAATCCACAGCCAAGCATGCTGCTTTTTCCCTCCACAGCAGAACCTGATCGTGAGATTGCTTCCAATCCCACTCTATAAGATGCCTCTCCGTTAAAAGACATCTGAAGAATAGGCCAACATTCATTTCAAGCCATTCTCATGCAAAGGGATGAAGCAATCATGGACTGCATGGATGAATGGAGAGAGAATCTGACATGAAATTGACATTTACAGCCAAGGCACAGCCAATGTGTGATGGTACGGTTTCCAGGCATATCCATTCTAATGTAAAATAGAACATTTTCTATTTTTCTTTGTCACTGGTTTCTTTGGGTTATTTAATAGTTTGTGGACCAGCAGCTTATGAAACTGGATTCTCAAAGGAGGACACATCTGTCTCTTGTCATTGGCTCAGCTCTGCATAAGGAGTCTTGATTGTAAGGAGTGTTTGTCTGGATGGAATTGTAGATGGACTGAATGTAATGCGTGCCAAGGGGACGCGCCGATAGAAGGGCTACGTCCTTGATGTGCTGAGGCTGAGCGTTCTGCACCAGGTCCTCAAGGGTGTGCTTAGTGTCACTAAAGGCTTTAACTTCCCCTCCCTACATTTGCATCTTCATTCATCTGCTGGGCCACTGAGGTGCTGCAGTCCCCACTCAACCATCACTCTCCCTTTGCTCAATATATATGGATCACAGGAAACAAGATCACAACACCAGCTCTTTTAAAGTCATACTTTTTTTAATCGTCTCGGCTCCCGCTTTCACAACTTTGTCTTTCATGGTTTCCTTGGGGGAATCTGAGACTTCTTCAAAGTTTTATTTTTAGTGCTGATCAGAGAAGCTTTGAGGGGTTACAGATGAAGCCACAGTGCCACCCGGTGGTCATCAACAACAATTACAACGTAAAATCTACACGAATATGTAGATCGCATGTGATCATTTCTAAACACGATTTTTAGAATGACTTTCTTTAAAAAAAAAAAAAAAAAAAAAAGCCGTGATGAAACAAAATAATTAAATACATTTCCGATTCATACGACATAGTGATTCTATTACTTCACCTTTATGAGCAGCTGTGAAAAATATGTCAAGGGAATCAAGTGAAACAAGAGAGGCGAGTGTAGATGATCATAATAGGGTGCAGTTAAACAGATGTTTTAAGAGCCCAGCATGTTTAATGATCAAGCACTGCTCTTGTCACAATAATGGGTAAAGATGCTGTGTAACTTGGGCCTTCATAAAGTGAATTACAAAAGCTGTGATGTATAGTCCAGGGTAACATAATAAGCTTCAACTAAAAGAGTTCCTCTCCATCCCTAATTGTTATTTACACACAATGCACAGGTAAAAAGACAAAAGAATGAGCGATAACTAAGTCTGCATGTTTGTAAGGGCATTGGGAGGATTGCTTATCAATTACAGAAGTTACATTAAAAGTTCACAGATGACTTTGTTAGGGCTCTTTTCCTTTTTGTTTCACTTCCCAAGTTGTTTTGATTTAGACCGTTTTAATATTATAATATTCCATAATTTTAAAACATTAGTTATTTTTATTTTCTTAACTGGTGGGCTTGGTTGAGCTCCAGGCAAATTTGACCTACTTGGAAAGACAGTAAATATGCTCTTTTGGTGTGGCACCTCTGGCATGGAGTAAACAAGGACACAAAGCAGATCAAAGCTTGTTTGACCGACAAAGTCGAAATATTATGAAACAACATAAAACAAGTGTTAATGTTTACCTGAAGCCTTGACGTCTTCCATCGAGGCCTGAACGCCTCCAACAGCTGGCTAGCATTAGCTATTAGCCAGTGAGGATTTCAGATAGTAAAGCTACTATCTGTTTTTAATTTACCACTGAAACCATGTGTGTTCGGTGGCCTTTTGCCTTTTAAACTTTCACATGCGAAGGTAGTTTGAATAAACTGTCACAATGACCCAAACCAGTGAGGGAAACTTTAAAGTTTATTGTATGAGTGGGACTACTTTAGGTTAAGGTAATACGCAAATGCGGATTTATATAAACTCACAGATACTACTCATACCTAAGGCGATGATACAAGATTTTAGTTTTAAGGTCTATTCTTACAATAACAATAGACATTTAAACTGCACATAGTAGTCTGAGGTAAACTTGTATTTTGGATTAAATTACCAAGCTATTTAGTCGGTATTTGCATGAAAATAGGGAGGAACTACTTTATCTCCCGCTACTCGTAGTAAGATGAACTGCGGCAGTATGAAAACAGGTGGAGAGAGTTGTGAGTTGAGTTCCGGTTTCAGGCTGCAAGCTGATGACAGCGAAGTAATGCATTCAGCCTTTAAATTCTGAAACTGAAAAGCAACTTAATTTTTTAAAATAAGCACAGAAAATCTCTTCTCAAGTTAAACTACATTTCCTAAACGGTAGTCACACAAAAAAGATTTATACTCAGTTACAGAGGAATAACTGGAAAGCACACTTGTATACATTCACACAGTAGGGATTTGTTTTATAAGAAAATATAAATAAAGAAGAGTAGCTCAGCTAAAAGAATAAACGCATTGGCTATGTGAAGACAGACTGATTATTACTGATAGTAGTACTTTTAAGTTTAAAAAACTGATTAAATTGTACCCAAGTATGAGGAAAACTGCACAAAAGAGTGTGCATGCTGTAAAATACTATGGTACTTTATCACAGAGTATTTATTCTTCATCTTTACTCATATAATTTTAAGTGTCCTTTAATGTTTTAATATATTTTCTAGTTCTTTTGTAATACTTTTAATTGCCTTGTGTCTGAAGGCTTCTCTATAAATAATCCTGCCTTGTGTTTCCTGGCACTGTGTCTTAATGACATTTCATTGTGACTATTTATTTTCTATTATATACTTGAGTTCCTGGTTATCGGATCGGACCTGAATAAATATCATCAATATTGACTCACAATAATTCAAATATAACTAAATCAGCCTTTTTTTTTTTTTAATAAAACACTTTATTTCACGCTAAAATCCTTCTAGGTTTTTTTGTCCACTGTCCAAATACATGCTTGATATTGATGCAGTGTTATTATTTGTTTAATCGTAGGTCAAATACTTTCATATAGTTATGTCATATAGGAGTGAAAACAATTCAGCAATACATAATCTAACAGCAACATGTATCAGGAAAGAATGCTTCTGCTAATTCCCAATGATGTTAACATAAATGTAGTGCAAACAGTGTCCAGCTGTTATGGTATTTTCTGTATGTACGCGTACATTCACTGTGTAAAAAAAATGCCACATATGACAAGATGATTGTTAAGATGAGTACTTTTAACATAAAATGGACAGTCATATTTATGTGACAGTAACTCTGTTGACATGATTTTTTATTTTTTTATTATTATTATTCATTCATTTCAGGCAAAATGCCTTTGTTCAGATTCAGAACACACTGCTTGAATTGAAATTTGTTTTAAATGCAGATAAGTCGAAGTTTATGTTCTTCAGCAGGTCAAAGAGTGCTTCACAAAATGTTCCTGTATTGTCTTCTGTTGATGGAAAGGAGATTGATTGATGACTCCCTCAGATTTAAACCACATGTTCTGTCGCTGGCGAAAAAGCTGAGGCTAAAACTGAAAGACTTGGAAGCGGACTCTATAAGATGTCGATGTTTTAGCTCAGCTGTCTGAACACCTGACAACTTTTATGATTCGTAGATTGGCTCTATTTTAATCCACGGTGCTGTGCTTTTGTAAATTGTACTTTTGTGTCCCTTTGTATCTCCGTCTGTAACTTTGTGTTTTTGCTGCTGCCTGTCTTGGCCAGGTCTCCCTTGGAAAAGAGGTTTTTAAACTCAGTGGGACCAACCTGGTTAAATAAAGGTTAATTAAATAAAGAAAAGAAAAAATGTGACATTCAATCATTTTGTGCATTCACAGACATAACCATATACATACACATACACACGTATCCATAAATATATACACCATTTGATGATAATGAATAATTAAATTATAGGTTGCAAAAAATATATTTAAACAAAATATATAATTCTATGTTTAAATACGCACACACACACACACACACACACACATACATACATACATACATACATACATACATACATACATACATACATACATACATACATACATACTGTACATACATACACAGAACTCATATATCTGGCTATCATGCCTGATAAGTCTACTTCTTCCTACCCCATCTCCAATATTTAATATTTGTTTATTTTTCAGTATTAACAATAGTTAGTATTATATATTTATATATACTTAAAGATATACACACATATACATATTTACCACCTACACACACACACACACACACACACACACACACACACACACACACACACACACACACACACACACACACACAGACTTTTCTTAGCCCTGGGTCCAGGGACCCGGACACACAGTATGTAATATAAATGTGTGTGTGTGTGTGTGGGGGGGGGGGGGGGGGTGCAGTGTGTGGACATTAAAAATGAGTTCTGATATACAGTATGTTCTTTATATATATGTTCTGTTCACAAAAAAAATGTCATGTTTGCATTCATATACATTCATTCACACAGGGCTCCCCTTCCCAATATACCTGTTCACAACGAAACCCAACATAAGAATATGCCTACAATCACGTGTGTATAACCCCATTAACAGTGCAAGAGACCCCCTATAGTTTCCTCCCAGTTCTTCATCTCTGTCCATGACTAATATTTTAAGTTTAAGCCTTTTTTAAAACAGTCTCATGCTTGGTCATTGTTTCAGGTCTTGCCCGAGTGTGTTCCAAATCCTGACTCCACTGACTGAAGTGCACATCCTCCTTATTGTTGTTCGAACACTCTTGGTTCTGAAGTCCAGATTCCCCCTGTAGTTATAACCCCCCTCTCTATCAATGAAAACTTTCTGTATGTTGACTGGTATTTGCTTGTTTCTAGCTTTGTGCATTAATTTAGCTGTTTTGAATTCTACCAGATCAGGGAGTTTTCATAGGCTGGAATTAATAAATAAGGCATTAGTGTGGTCCAGGAAGCCTTATGAACCAATCTGATGCTTCTTTTCTGGAGTGTGAACAACAGTCGGAGTGAGAATTTACAGGTGTTGCCCCAAATTGAAACATGATAATGTAGTTTGGACATGTGTAATATTTCAAACAGATGTTTTCAATTATCAATTATCACACCCAGAAACTTAATTTCCTCAACCCGCACTACTTTTACCCCCTCTGTCATAGCTTTTACATCAGATGTCCCCTTATAATTCCCAAACACCATAAATTTTGTTTTATCCAAGTTTAATGATAGCTTATTTATGTCAAACCATATTTTTCTTTACTGAGCTATTCTAAGTTCCTCCCTGTACAGAAAATGTTTGTGTCGTCAGCAAACAAAACAAAATGAAGTATTTCAAAGGTTTTACATATGTCATTTATATAAAGAATAAATAGTTTAGGTCCCAGCCCAGACCCCTGGGAGACACCACAAACAATGTCCAAGCATGAAGACTAAAAATCCCCCAGTTTCACAAACTGCAGTCTGTTGCTTAGATAACTTTTCATCCACTTTAGAACCACAGTCAGAAAACTAGTCTGTTTCTGGTGTGGCCACCATTTGTCACACCAATTATCATAATTCCCAGTCAGAGCAACAGACTGCTTGTCAATCATCCTGGCTTCAATTAATTATTGCAATTTAGCTCTAAATTGCCACTGTGGTTAATTTACCTTGATGAAAGGTTACTTATAATGAAGAGGTAAACAAAAGCAGAGAAGAGCTTTGTGTATTGGCTGCATGGTTTGTCTATTTATTGAGATAAAAGCATGAGGTTTTCCGTCTGAGCTTCAGACAGGTGTGTTTCCTCTGCACCAGAGACAGACAGATTTACCCATGGGAAATGGGGGGGGGGGGGGTATGAGGCAGAACTTATCTGAAATTCAAACCCACTCTTCTCCATTTTTCCCCCCTTTATTCATCTTGTGAACATCGTGTTTACCAGAGCAATATGCTGGGATTTCATACAGCGCTCAGTGGAATGCTAATATGCTAATGTTTGTGTTAATGATTCGGATACATTATGCAAAAGAACCAAGGGGCAAAATATTACTCATGCTTGTGTGGTTAATGGTCTCAGTCTGCTCTGTATGACAGGCATTTGTAGACACTCAGACATGGCTGGTCTTTGTCTCTAAAGTCAGGTGTCAGCTGAGAGACACTCTTGACAGCTCAGTTCTTTGAAAACTGACTTTAATAGAGTGTGCCAGGGCATAGAAAAGCCCCTGTATTGCAGCTGAGGGCCCTCCTACTCTTTTCAAGTAGTTCTTTATGCTTTATGCGTCAGAATAACCATTTTCCAATGAACTTGGCTTTCTTTTTAAGAAAGAATTTCTTGCATTAAAGTTGCTCATATATTCACTGTTATATTGACACTTGTCAGTTCAGATGGAGATATTGGCAGTGGCCCTCCAAATCCATCATGCAATTCTCAAAATTAATGAAGTAATTGTGCACGAGCTACCAAATTATGATTGTGTAATAACACTCACAACACCCCTGATGGCATTTTGCAAAGTATCATGTGGCTTCTTCCCATGCTGTCGAGTTCTAATGAGTTCCCCTTGCATTGCACCACACTGCGTTGTTTTGCAATGTCTTGTCTAATTTCCCCACTGATACTGAACGGCTCAGTAAGGAGCTAGTATCTATAGTCATCACTCTGTGTTTTTTTTTTTAAATTTAATGAGAAGACAGGAGCACAAACAGTACCTGCCGCTCGGTTTAATGAGATGATGGGATGATAAAACACCTTGCTTGCATACCTGTCAAACACAATAGCCGCAAATCTGTCTTTGTCACGGCGGCAAATTGAAAACGAAAGCCAAATTTGTTCTGAGGCTTTATCTTCATGTTTCAGGGTTGTTTCCTGGTGCCGTTTATGAAATTTTAATCAATTCCTTTTGCAACGTTATTTTCTTCTTTGTCGCTGAATTGCTTTTTTCCAGTGGTCGCCGCAGTGGATCACGTACCTCAATCTCCCCCTGTCAACGGGCTCTTCCTCTGTTGCCTGAACCATCTCCATGTCCTCCTTCACTTCATCCATGGATCTTCCTCTCCTCTTCCTGGCTGGCAGTTCCATCTCCAACATCCTCTGTCCAATATATCCACTATCTCTCCCCAGCACATGTACAAAACCATCGCAGCCTGACCTCTACAGTGTTATCTCTAAACTGCTCAACCTTAGCTGTCCCTCCCTTCATTTTTAATCCTGTTTATCCTGCTCACGCTAAATGAAAATGTCAGTATTTTCACCCCAGCCTCCTCCGAGCCAGCCTCCTCATGCCTTTTTAGACAGAGTCACTGTTTCTAAGCCAGAACATCATAGCATGTCTCAATACTGTCCGGCAAATCCTTCTTTTCACTTTTGCGGCTCCCCGTCCATCCATCTACATTCTCCACTGCTTTATCCGACTCAGGGTCACAAGGTGCAGAAGCTCATACCAGACGACTATGAGTGAAGGCCGGATGCGCCCTGGACAGCTCACAACTTCACACACGTTCACATCAATAGGTGATTTAAAGGCAAGATTTAGTCTCAAGTGCATGTTTGTATGCTGTGGGAGCAAACTGGAATACCTGGAGAAACGCATGCACAGAGAGAACATGAAAACTCCATACAAAAATCTTCCCATTGACCAATCAGGGCACCTTCTCACTGTGAAGCAAACGTGCCGACCATCCTAAACCTGTTACTTGTATCATTTAATGAAGGTTGATCTGTGAATACTTGTAATGCAATAATGCGAGCTCGGGGGGGAAAAACAATTCATCCCATCTACAAGTTGATAAAAGAAAAAAACAAAAATGGCAAGCACGCGGCGCAGTTTTTCATCAGACATGGGGTTATGATTCAATTCAGCTATAAATAATTAACCATTCTCCAATTCGAGACGTACACTCAATAATTCCATGCCTTAATTAATCATGAGAGAATGTTCCATTGTTGGGCCATTTAATTGCCACTGAACCACTGGAATGAGACAATGTGTTGCAGTAATTAATACCAGCAATCAGCGGTCAGATTTGCTCTGCGCAACCCTGTAAACAAACTGTGTCCAAAGACAATTTGCTGATGTTACACAATCGCGATTTATGATGCCTTGGCTGAAAGCTAGTTTGTTAATGAAGCACAAGAGATCCCTCAACATAAGCCTGTAAAATGCATATGCTAAGCACCAACTGCTGTTACTTGATCAATGTCACCCATTTATTAAATTTCGAAAAGTGGATTTGCTATCCTCCCTGCCATCCCCATTGTTTTAACGAAGAGTTACAACCCCATTGTAGGTTTGAGCAACAATATTTTACCAGAATTATTGCCCGCCTGGTGTTTTATTAAGCACTTTAATTTCAGATCTGAGTTCTGAAAGGTCAGAGCTAAATACTACCTTGGGAAAGGCACTCTATAAAAACAGGTACAGGCTAAATGACAAGGTCCTGTGACTCAGTCTGGAGATACCCTCGGACACCATGCAATTAGTCTAAATACTATGAAACCAATGGGAGTGTAAACAAATTTCATACATAAATCTCCCACCTCTAAATTCATAAAAGGAACCTTGTTAATTAAACCCTCATGGTCAATGGATGTGCGAGCGGTGTAAAATTTGTTTTCATGTGAACTTGTAATCACAGGATTGTGTAGCTATTCCTTTATAACAGTATCTCGTTTGAAAAAGGATTTGGATGAACGGAATTAATAATTCAATGTATTCATCATTCGACCTCCAGAAAGGTTAGGGCTTTATTTGACAAATAGACTCAGTGATAAACGCTAATTATATTATACAATATCAACAAGGTTAAATTAAAAAAAGACCAGCCAAAGCCTATTATACATTTATATAATTGAAAAAGTTATAGGCCTGAAAGATACAATATATTATTATTGCAGTTTAAAAGTAATAATTCAAAAATGTCTGCACCTCAAGGTACAATTTGTAATATTGGTTTCTACCCTCTGCAACTCTTAATTCAAGGGTATTTCAAGCCAAAGCCATTTCCTTTTCTTTTTGTGTCTTTTCTAAACCATTGGTAGGTCAAAGAACAAGGACGCGTCCAAAAATCAGCAAGTTTACCAACTTGCCCCAACCTGTTTAGTCTCACACGTTTGCATGACAAAACGTTGTATTAAGTCTTTAGAAGACTGGTTGGAAAAGTGATGGAAGCCTGGACAGGGGGGAATATGGAAAGTCCCGCCCCCCCAATAAGCATTTTGCAATGTTGCTCTGTCCTTGTGAAAAGGTATCACTTCCATTCTGGCTATGTATTACAGCCAACACAGTCACATGTAGATATGGCAGGTGCACACATCTGCTCTACTATTTTGGAAGTTAAACGGCTGCCCTCAATTTGCTGTTCTCTTCCCACATTGATAAGCAGCATATGAATACTTTTTTGTTAATATCACCTGATATAGACCAAACGCACCATCACTACAAACACTACAGTGAAGTCAGAAGAGCTGTGTTGTGATTTAAAGCATTGTTTTACGGGAGTGCACAGTAAAGTAGAGGGTATAGTTCTCGACTCATTGTGAGAAAGTCCCTGGTTCTCTCCAGGATTGGGCTTGGGAGCATTGCTGTTTGGAGTTTGTACGTTCCGCCTGTGAATTTTTCTTTCAAGTTATCTCCAAAACTGGTGACTTTCAATGTGGGTGTGTATGGTTGTCTGTCTCTCTGTGTTTGCCCGGTGGTCAAATGAAGACTGGATAGAAAAAGGGATTTTCTATATTTGTGTAAAAGCCTGATTCATGTTGGGGGAATTACATGCAAAACGTGTTTACTTTGGCTGTATAGTGTGAAGAAATCCTTTGCAACTGTAACAAAGTTATGTTTGTTATGTTCACTGTAACTTAATCTAAAGATCGACGCAGAAGAAAGACTGCGCAGCGTGACATAATAACTCATAACAACCTGCCAAATCATGGCAAAACTCATTATTTCAATCAGAATATCTTTCTAATACAAGTTAATCAAATCAAGTCAAAGCAATCAGTCTGAAAACAATGACAGAGAGAGAGAGAGAGGGGGGGGGGGGAGAGAGAGAGAGGGGGAGAGAGGGGGAGAGAGAGAGAGAGAGCGAGAGAGAGAGAGAGAGAGAGAAGGATAAACTGCAGGTAATGAAGTTACTCTCTCACACACACACACACACACACACACACACACACACACACACACACACACACACACACACACACACACGCACACACATTAAGTGATGAGAGACTTTCCCAGGGCTCCAAATTAAAGCTGATGGCCATAGAAACCTTGTAATCACTTGTGGTGCCAATTTGCTGCAGAGACGAAGGGGAGCAGAGGAGCAGATGTGTGCCAGAATACCTTAGGATGATTTCTTAATAGCTTCATAAATCCATTCATGCATCACAGGCATACCAACACGACTGACAGCCCGCTGCTAGGCTCCACAACACAAGTCTTTAAGCACCTGCTACACAAACACAAGTGGGTTGGCTCACGTATTTCTCTTCTTTACATTTTTACTGGTGCAACTGGCAACAGTTTGTGGGGTGTATTACTACACTTGCTGTTGCTTTATTTTACTTCATGGAAAAAACTGGAGACTGTGGCCCTGAACAAAAAAAAAAAAAGAGTTTGCAAGACAACAAAGCCATGAAACTGCTGATACGAGGCAATCTTCCTTTCATTTATGTTTAGCCCTTCGCAGTGACTCGCCTCCACAGGGACTCAGCCAGACTGCTCAGCTGGTTGTTCCTCACAGCTGTGGCCGTGCACACAGTTAATTACAGGAGCACTTCTGTTGCACAACTGCACAGTCAGCAGGTTCACTCCACAGATTTTTTTATTTTTTTTGTGTGTGTGAAAGGTAGGCAAACTGAGCCCCAGAGTTCCCCCTCATTACCCCCTGAGCACTTACTTGTTGTTGGGGTCTCTTGCACTGGTCTGCACCGCCCCCTGTCAGTGGAGTGAAGTACTGCTGCTGTGCGGACGCCACAAACTAAAGCATTTCAATTAGGTTGGTTAGAGCAAAATTATATAAGAGTGTAATTATTCCGTCTGCAGAATAACAGAAACATAAAGAAGGATCTGTATTATGTTTGGTCTGGTCTTTATCGCAGAGTTCAAAACATCTCCTGCGCAAGTAAAACAAGTTTCAAAGATAAACTTTTGGCTTTTCTGAGGACTCGAATTAAAAAAAGGGTGCAGCTGTCATTTTGTATCAGCTTGTATACACGACCTGTGTTTACCTGCTCCAGGTTTTCTCATTAATGTTAAAAGCAAGTCCCTGTGTTGTTCCTTGTGCGTGCAACCAACAAAGTCGATTCACATTTAGGTCAAGCGGGCGTGTACACACTGTGACGCTATTAACACTGACACAGCTTGCAGTGCGGACAGAAGTAGCACACTATGTTCTGCTTTGACTGTAACTCTCAAAGTTCTCTGGAATGTCTGACAAGGTGATTGGTGGAAATCAAGAGATGAGGTTCTCACCAGCCATGCCACATTGCACCTCTGGTGTCACCAACATGTGAGACGTTACTTCATTCCCTCTATTGTGAACAAGTCACCAATGTTTCCCACGGATTTCTTGACTACGGGCATTGCTGCCATCTGCTGCTCAGATATCTGTATTGTGTTCTGACGGCTATCAATCAAACAGCACAACACCAGAGGACCAGTTAGAAACTGTAGTTGCTTTTACTGAAAAGGGACAATTCATGTCTTCGCCATCATTTATTAACGCTGCAAACAAGCAGTGAAAGATGTCAAAGAAGCAATAGCATCCAATTTGTATTTTGACAGAGAATCTGTAAAAGCATGCACCATATTGGACAATGTTACAAGCTAGTTTTTTGACAATTCACTATATTTTGCACCAGGGGGTGTCACTGAAATTGTTTTTATTTAGATTCCACTTGTTTTTCCTCAAGATTTTTTTAAGATGTAGACTTTTTCAATACGTGTGCTACTTTGAAGTAAAACAGAGAAAAGTTTGTATCCCAACATTTGTATTGAGATAAAAAAAAAAAGTTATGTAACCAATTTATTGGTCCAGAACTCAAGATCAATATTAAATTAAATTTTATTTAATTTCTATGGGGTCAAATACAACACAGTCATCCTCAAAGCACTATTACAAAAACAACAACAACAACTAGTGTCCATTTGAGAAAGCATAGGCGATGGTGGAAAAGAAAAATGGTCTATGAACAGGAGGAAAACTGCAGAACCAAGCTGAGTGGTGGAGGCATTCTGCTATTCTAGTTGAGGTTAGGGGGTAGAAAGGACAGGACAGAGACAGAGAGCAACAAACAGACTGGCATACCAAACAGATGGTCATAAATGTACACACTGCGGACGTGATGGGGCAGTTCCATTGTCAAAGATCCTGCAGGGAGGGAGAGAGAGAGCGAGAGAGGGGGGGAGAGATGATAATACTCATTAATATGAAAAAATAAGAAAATGATTCCAAATCCAAAGATGACTTCCACACCTGTAGGCCATTCAGATACTGATCAATCTTTAAGAGTTTAACTTGCCTACGCTATTGTGTTGGTCCCCTCTCTTTGCTCCCCACACTCAACAAACTCAGAAACATTGTTTATTCTGACAACTTTCCATCAGAACAGGATTCATATCTGCAGTCCACTTACTCTCAAAAGTCACATTCACGAATATGTTCGATTGATGAAGATATAATCTGTGTTATTTTTGTCACCTGTCTATAGTTATAATGTTATGGCTGATAAGGGTATTTTAATCAAGTATAAGACAGTTTTTTTGCAATTACAACACTGCAAATATAGACCTCATGTAGCAATGGTATGACATGTGGCCTTTAAAGAAAATGTCACACGGCACTGAATACGCAGACTGACCTTGTGGTGAGTTAGAATATGTCGTGAGTGAGATTTGTGTTTACGTCCAGGTAAGGTGGTGAAAGAAGTATCAGCAAACACATGTTTGTACCTTTTTTTTCCCTCCCAAATAGATCCCTGTCTGTATGAATAACCTTAGAATGTTTGTTGATGTTCGTCTATGATGAAATATGAAAGGGATTTGACGATGAGGCCTTGACAGTATTGTAGATAAAAAGTAAGAAATGATTGCAGGCAGTATAGCCATCATCCACAGCTCCTTCAGCCTTTAGTGCCTCACACACCTGGGCTGAAGCCACCAGGACTAAAAACATTACTCAAGGTCTTACGCAGACTGATGAGAGTTACTTCACCTAATGCTTGAGTGAAGGAATTATATTGAAAAGATTTGAGGTTCAAAAGAAATCGTTGGGTTATTTGTGGATTTCAAAGTTTCAGGGCTGGCACAGGTGCAGGAATATTATGTGAGATTCATCCTAAGTGTGCTAGAGACAAATACAATTTATGGAATACATTTTAGTGCAGAGATATAATTGTAATATACAGAGACTCGCCAGATAGCTTACATTGGAAGCATTTAGCTTGGGCATGCATCCCATCGGCAGCAAACATTCAATTCAACTCAACCAAAAATCACTTTGCATTTTAATTCCTTGTATTATCTATTCATCTCACAGGAGCGCCCTATAAGAAGTTTTCACACATATGATAGCGCTGTCCTTCACAGGTCTGAGCGACTCATTGTTGAATGAATGACGGGCTCTAAGTTGCCATGCCAACTGTTCAGGAGAGTGTGAAATACACCGTTATTAAACTTTTTACCTTGAACATTCGTAAAGCATAGCTTGACTCAATCTGTATGCGAAATGAAAAGAAAGAAGAACGTAAATGGGAAATGTTTGAATGACATATTTTTTTTTAACCATTAAAAGTGTTGAACTTTGGTCTTATTTCAAAAACACGTCTGAACCCACTGCAAACAAGCTGACAACCTTCATCAGTTCGTTGTTATCCATTAGATCTATACTTGTTGTATTGCATTGTAATGAGTTGCATCAACAAACTCGTGCCATAAACATGTCTAACTTTGAAAAGAGATGGAGTTTTTTTCCGCCTGGTCGGGATCTATATCACAGCTGTGCTTGACTGCTGACGTCCTCCCCGTCGCCAGATTGATGATATGACCCACTATAGTATCAAGCTATTGGAGAAAGCCGCGCTCAACATGTCTTCCCTCCGGCTCACTGCTGGACGAGTTGAGGCTCTGCCTATAGAACAGAAACAGAACTGCATTGATTAATTCATCAGCTGTAGTGTCAAACCATTTACTTGAAAAGTTACATTTGTGTGCATATTTGCCAGAGACGATGAATGATTTAGAATGATCGCCATATGGATGTGGAGGAGAAGTCTGCGGCGCCCTCAGCTCCGTTACAACAATCAAAGCTACACTGCTGACACAGGAAACCGCTAATGAGGGTATTTTGACATCAGGGAACCGCGTAGAATATATTTCAGCCCGTGCCAAATGAGCAAACTGACATGTGACAAGTATTTTGATGTTGTTGTTTATTAAAAAGACTACATATATATATATATATATATATATATATATATATATATATATATATCAGCCAATGGGCACATCTATGGTGACACTTTGATACCAAAGCTACACTGAGGCATGGATCTGCTATCCTGCGGCAGTCATAAAGCCTCTGATGAAGGACTCTGACAGATGGGTGGCTACAAACCTAAACTGCATAAAGCCATGCTCAATCTGCCGCAGACATAAATCATTCTCGATGGGTCACCTTTAAACCATACTTCACATTTGCTTTCAAATTGCACTTTAAATGACAGCTTTCCATTGTACAAATATGCGTAGGATTGCTGTGGGGCAGTCAAGAGTTCCAGATATCACCAGACGGAGCCTCGTTCATCCTGTCTGTGTCCAGGATCGTGGCGTTAGGAGTGGAATTAAAATGACTGGAGTTTGATCCCGGGGGGCCAGCTGAAGACGCCTAAAATGCTGAGGTAAGCAACGATACCTGGACATGGACGGTAAAGTGTCACATCTATTTTCCTTGGCACACTACAAAGTGGTAAAGTCAGGCTGCGCAGCTCTGGCAACTTATCACTGTCATCATACAAAACTGCTGTAGATAAATCACTCTGATTTAACCTGAGACCATCTGTTGAGGAATGCCCTGGAAGAAATATGGGATGAGAGAGGAGAAGAAAGAGGAATAGAGATCACTGACGGGGGGGGGGGGCTTGCCAGAAAGGCAAATGCCATGCCTGCAAAAAGCAAAAACTGACAGATGAACCATGAAAGATAATACAAAAAACATTTGTTGTATACTGCTGCAACTACTATGAGTCAGAGGCTGTTATTGTACAAAACCACCAGAGAGGACCGACTGGCCTTGAAGAACCTGAATGGTGCCAGAGCTGAATTCGCTAATGGCGTCACACAGTAGGTTTACTTTCCCTTTGTACTTGGGGAGCCAGCTCAACACAGGCAACGTCTGAATAACAAATCCCTCTGTCTCGGCATGGAGAATCTAAAAAAAAAAGAAAACCTTGTAGGAGCAGGGTTTCTTTCCCCGCTTCCTTTGTTAACACGTGTCTAAAGTCTGTGTTGAGTCGGAGCTGGAGTGCTCCCTGCTGTTTGATCACAACACAAGGCTTGTCAGAAGCGGAGCGTGTGACGGGAAGGCGCATCGACGGGGTCGCCTGCGCGGCAAGATGGCAACTCCGTACCTGAAGTGCTTCTTCACGTTTTATCCAGCCGGGAACTGCCAATCAGCGGTGGACCTGGTGCCGGGCTCCAAGTGTGGTTTAACGTGTTCAGGTGATAGAAACTGATGTCTGATGCTCGGTGCATCACACCTGATATTGGACTGTTATTCGGTGCGATTTGTGAGTAAACTAGACTATATTACGGACCGTTGGTAGCTCATTTCTTCATTCATATTTGAAGGAAAACAGTATTTACGGACATCAAGAAGCACGGTGCAGATATGCTTGTATGACAGAACAAGGAGCTTAAGACAACGTATTTATCAATAAATGCATTTTTAATGGGTTCAGTTTCTATATACACATGTGACCTCTTCACATTCATTCTCTCATCAACAACAAAATAAAATAAAATAAAATGTTACATGTTTTAGAGTAAAAGGTACAACTTAGCTAGAGCTCCAACAAAACTAAACGCAGATGCTATTTGGACTTGACTCACTTGATTCAACTAAATGAAAAACAAATCAATGCCATAAATAGTGTGATTGGACATAAAGAGGGTTGGGACAGAAACAACGTGAAGAGCAATACATGATTTTGTTCCATTCTATCAGAAGACGTGTGCAAAAAAAACAATGGCATCACTAAAGTGCAATTATTTATTAAGCCATTTGTGTTTTTGTTTTGTTTTTTCTCTACAAGAGGAACGTCAGATTATTCAAAGTGACTGCTGATAAAGAAAGCAGGTCTCTCCCTCTGGTGGAACAAAAAAATGAAAATCACCAAGTCCATGAGTTGCTTTGTTCTAGGTGTGATGGATTTTAAAAAAAAACAAAAAAACAATTTTGTTCCTCATGAAAAGTCCTGAAGCAGCATGAAGAATCTCATTCTGGTACATTAGCAGCTCAGAAAGAAAGTGCAACCATTCATATCAGTGACTGAGCTTAAATCAACATGTTCTATCAGCTGAATTGATGACGATGACGATAATGTTGAGTACTAAAAGGGGATCCAGGTCATTTCAAACTAAAATCATTTTGTACTCCCTGTTTGAAGTCATTCAGTGTCTAATTGAAATCCTAATTCCACCACAGGAAGCAGAAGTCCCACAACTTTTATTTAAATCTAAAAAATACAAATGTGTCCCGACAAGAGAGGATTTCAACTAATTCCGTGTAATTTTTTGGGACTGGGATTTATTTGAATCTATTCAGATTTTTAATGCTGGCGTTACAATAAGAAGCTTTCTGAAGGCTTACATCGTTTACAATTTACTTCCTAGACTAATTATGCTACACACCAGGATGGCATCAGTACTGTTTTTAGATATTCATCATCTTCAAATTAACTGATTCTCAGATCAAGGTTTTATGATTTTGTTCTTATCCAGTTGCTACTGACAGGATTTGGCTTGCATACTTCTTATAACTCTACCAAAAAGCCAAGACATTGAGATCTGCATCTATAAATTGATCACTGCTATGAACCCCAGCACGTCTGCAGTACGAACGTCCGATCTGATGAGATGCAGCAGCGTGTTGACACACATTTGCGACATTAAAATAAATACAAAGAAAAAGAGTGATTCTCAATGACTGCTGGATATTGAGAGGTGAAGTTATTTTGTAAAAGGAGGCAGCAGCACTCATTCATTGCACATTTTTGGCAACTCTACAGCCACAAAATCAAAATGAATCCTGAATATGATTATAAAAGGGTTATGAACTATACCCCAGTGTTATTACAGGTCCTTTATTTTAATTTTTTTTAGAAGAAGAATCCGTCTTGTGCATCGTCCCTTCGCAATGGTCGCTATTTCAGGTAGAAATTCATGTGCAAAATGGAAAGGGCACCAACTGACCAGCACTGATGCGTCGAGCAGAATCTGACTTTCATTTAAGCATATAGTCGCTGGATTAAAAGCGGTTATTGTGGGGATTTCCTTTTAGATATTAGTTAAAAACAAATGTCTGCAATAAAAGTCAAAAAACGTCTGAATCACTCCCCGCTTGTGTCTAAATGAATGACTGATCTGTTCAATTAAAAAACTTTTCCAGCCTTTTTAGGATTTTGACTTTTGACACACTACACGACTGCAACATGTGAGTTGTTGAAAGTGGGAGAACAGGTTACAATACAAATACAGAGCTTGTTAAGCGAGTGCGACAAGTGTGACTCCATGTGATGAAAGTCAGATGACTTATTAAATCTAGCCATGTCTGCTTTCCCTCCTCTTTTGATTAAAAAAAGAAAAAAAAAAGAAGAAGAAGCTCATTGACCAGCTCCTGCTGGCGGCCTAATATCCCCTCGGAGTCAACTGCAGTCTGTGGAAGTCGCACCAACTAGAAATCACTGAGGATGCTGATGTCTGCGAACTCCTGGCGGTATCGGTACGAGTACAAGGCCAAGAGGAAGGACCACTTGAGGGTCATGAAGCTCCACACACAGGAGAGGTAGAGGCTCCTTGGGTCAGAGGGAGCTGAGGGGCGGAATAAAGAAAAGTGATCAGTACTCCAACCATAACAAGCCACTTTTCTCGCAATCTAAATATTTGACCTCTCGGTTGCCCTCCAGGAGTCTAAACAGCACTTGTAATGAAATAGTGAGAGCAGAAACAAAATTACATTGCTTCTGTGTGATGGCCAGCGTTAGAAAAGTGATGAAGGCAGTCACGGCCAAGATGGAAAAGAAGACGCCGACAGCGATGAAGAACTTGAGGCCCTTGAGCCAGGTGCGCCAGTAGTCCTGCAGGTACATGATGTGTGTGACGAGGGCCCAGAGCGCCAACACCCCTACCAACAGAGAGAGACACACAGATTCAGACGGAGTGTTTTACACATTATTCACATGACAACGAGGATGCTCAACGTTATATCTACGCATTTCTCAGTTTAAGATGGGCGAGTTGTGGTGCAGAAGGATATCTTAACTACTTTGCTTTCCATCCTGCCACCGAGACGTCGCCGTGGACTATGTGTGAAAGAAGATGAATTAATGGATGGATTGAGCGAGGACCTCGGCTTTAATTTTTCAAGACATCTCGACATAGAAGGAGCAGATGAAAGCCAGTGCTGTTTCTCAAAATTGTGCTTCAAATTTGCCTACAAAATGCCCCCAAAAATAAAAGACATAATAAAGCATGTTGAGACACTAATCGGTTGTAAAGCGTAATATTCTATCAATACAGATGAAACAAATTGGAAAATAATTTAATTATGGCGCATGTTTTCAACTCAAGTCTTAGAATCATTGAAGTATCCCAAGGAAAAGAAAATATGGTCCCTCTATACTGTTATGTTTGGTTTTACATTTAAAAAAGAGAAGTCAAATTAAGAAGGACATTTACAATGTAATGACAGTACTTTAAAAGGTTTTCCTGAAAGAGTGTCAAATAAAAAAAAAAAAAAAGAAAGCTACTAATAAAGTCATGTGCAAAAATGTGACCCGTTTAGGGAATTTACACAGACACACACAGACAATCAGTAAACATTAAATGCCTTTTTAGTGAAGACTTTAGTAGCAAGCAGGCCTCAATAGTTTCAGATCGGCTCCATCATCGTGTGAATAAAACAAAAACAGGTTACAGTTGTGTTAGCATACCTGACAGGCCTCCCATGGCCGCCGTCCATGGCTGTTTATAGGCGATATTCCACACCAGGAAAGCCGAAAGTCCGACCACAGTCCCGAAGGTAGCATATCCGATGCTAACGTGGATCCTGTTAAATCCCATTATTCAAACACGACGGCCGCACCGAGGCGCCTGGAACCCGAACCTTTCTGCTATCAAAACAATACGAAGCCCCAGCAACAGCTTACTGCCACATTATGTAATGTCCTCGACGCCAGGAAAACGACTCAAAGGTAGTCCCCCTTCGGCACAAACGTCGAGAAAACGACGCCTTTCGCGGCTGTGGAGAAGTTTAAACAGCGGTGGCTTCGTGTGTTTTATACATCACAGAAGACAGTTTTAGCTGCTCCGCGAAACAAAACACCGAGCCAAGTGTTTATCAGACGACACGAAGATGCTCAACTCGGAGCGAGACGGTGACGCCAGCACGGATATCCAGCTCCAAGGCCAGACTGAATAAGTCTTTCAGGATTCAAATGCCTCGACTTGTATATATTATAGGTAAAAGTTAATCTAATTTAGGTATTAAAAATACACGAGTTTTTATTTAATATGCGAGCCAAACAACTGTGTATGACAAAAATGTGCACATCGATTTGCGACAGAGTGATCTCTCACTCCGCCTTTAAATATCTTTGTATTGAGGAAACTCCCGGCTCACCCACATGCCGCCCCGAGTGGTGCAAAGAGGAACTGCATGTTTACATCTCGTTTGATGGAGTGAAGGGTAATCTATTTTTAAAGCAATATGACAAGAGTTAACAAACACATTACTTTTCTTAATTATAAGTACATATGTTTCTTTGTTAAAAGTAATCAATGTGAAACCCTTTTTAAAATATTTTCTTTTAGACTTTTTCCTTCAGCCTTTTTTCATTACAGTTGCCACAATACATCATGCTTTTTCAAAATCAGTTTCCTCTTGTATCCTCCTCCGTGTTACTCCTGCCTATTCAACAGAAATTATACAGCACATACTCATTCATAGTAGTTTTTTTGCAGAAATGGAATAATTTTCTAAACAAAAATAAAATAAAAAAAAACAAACTGTCTGGACTTCACATAAAATTATATGAAGAGCAGAGATCAGAGACGACCAGCAGCAGGTGGCGATGGTGGCATTCAGAGCACATCATAAAGATACATTTAAAATGACTGACTACAAAAGATTTTCTAAAGGACTCCACTCACCCAGCGCATCACCAATTCTCCCTGCTGCACTAGATACAGACTCTTTAAAACCTAAACAGACTAAATATCAGCTCCTACATTCAAGAGGCCAACACAAACCCCTTGACACAAGACTGGAAGTGCAATAATCCACAATTCCTTAGTTCTTTGTACTTTATTCTATTTTTGTAGTGATTGATTAAATTTGTTTCCGACATGTACATTATAATATGACTGCACTATGGGCATAGCAAGAAGGGTCAAAGGTTCAAATCTGGGCTGGGCCTTTCTGGGTGGAGTTTTCATGTTATTGTGTACGTGGGAAAGTGTCTGTTGCTGAGTGTATTTGCCCTGTGATTAACTGGCCGCCTGTAGCCTGCCTCTGCCAGTCGCCCGGGATCAGCTCTAGCACCTCGGAACACACACACACACACACACACACACACACACACACACACACACACACACCCACCCACCCACCCACCCACCCACCCACCCACCCACCCACCCACCCACCCACACACACACACACACACACACACACACACACACACACACACACACACACACAAAGTAAGCAAACTGCAACACAACATTAGCAAAGTACAAATGGGGTATATATACATTAGCAATGCAATCACCCCCATATGTTTATTCCTACAAACAAGGTATGAACACATTCTAACTATCACACTTCTTTGTTTTGTATTTTTCTGTTGTTTTTATATATAAAAAATCCTTACTTATAACATTTGTTGTACAGTTTCAGGCCACAGTTTTTTTTCATTATGTATCTTTCAAAAGATGTTCCATGTGTAGTACAAATACACATTTTGGATCACTCAAGCTTTTTGGCAAAGCATTTGTTTCTCTTCTTGTTTTACTATGTATAATAATGTTTGCTCATTCAGATAAACAACAAACAAATTACTATCTTTATCTTACTTTGAATTACTATCAAACTGTTGCGAGGAATAAAAGCAGTGATAGTCAGTCTGGTACAGTGAGACTATTCATATGAAGATGTGATCATGACTTTATGAGAACAAGCATGAGCTAATTTTCCCTCAAGATGTGCTGTTTCTTTTATAGAAATATTTATAGTCTGACGGTAACGTAAGAACGCTCTAGATTCTGTGCTCCGAAACTCAGCTTCAAAGCTTCTTTGCGGTTGTTTGCAGCAATGCTGCTGACATGGTTGTCACAGCAGAAAACCACAAAACTGACTTATATCCACGCAGTGAATGTTCTTGAGAGAAGCAACTGTGGCGTTGCTTATATTCTGATTACGCTTTCACCGACACATGCGCTCCTGAGTGTCGGTGCTGTAGTCAGACCATGCCCTCCGGCGATCTCTTTATGACCAATCAGAAAGATACAGGAAGCTGTGTCCAGCAACACTCCCCATAACTAACACAGATACCCTGCCTGAGAAATCATCTTGGGACACATGAGAAGCAAAGGCTGGAAAAGGAAAGCAGAAAACTAAAATAGCATTAAGGCGTTCAACCGGTTTTTGCAGGAGCACACCAGCGGTGAGTAGCTGATCACTCATGAAACTGAAGATCACTCTGTATATTTTCAAAATATTCAACATATTTGAATGAAAATGAGAAGTAGCACTTGAAACAAGTATGTTTTATTCTATCTTGAATATTTCTTTGCCTGACATGAAAATTACATTTTTGCCTTCCTCCATATCATTCATAATTAAAACACATGAATATAAACAGGCGATCAGAGTTCCAATATTCTTTGAAGGTATATGAGAAGTAGATGGAGGAGAAACATGAGGTGTTGAAAGGTGTACAACGGTCGTCTCCATTGGTTTTAATGCCTTTGCTCAAATCTGTTTTCCACTTCTGCTTCGGTCCTTATGTGACCATGGGGTCAAACTGATCAAATGTGTATATTGCCTTGTCACTGCTAACCAGGCAGGAGAAAGGAAGGAAGGAGTGTGCGTTTGCATGTGTTTGCCTGTGTGCCAGCAGACAGGCACAACAAAGACAGTTGGTGAAGTACATTCCTTGGGCGTAGATGTGTTGCAGGAAATCCCACTCCCATTCCCCAAGGACCTCAAGAGAAACAGACACAAATAAGTACAAAAAGGGAAACAGAGAGACAGAGACAAAGCACGAGGGACAAACTACCTCGGATAAGTAGTTTATCAGAGGATGAAGAAAACTTTTCATGTAAAGATAACACTTAAAAACGTTTATTTAGAATGACGATATTTATATGAAGTGCACCTTCAGCCTGAAGCAGATCAGATCTGGGCATCATGGGGCCCTCTGGTTTTTCCTGACCAGCCAATGAGATGTCAGTGGCAAATTACGAAACAAACAGCTTGCAATGATGGATTCAATACAACTGCTTTGCATTGATTTTGTAAATCATATCTGATTCAGTGTTTGTAAAATTAAAAATGCAAAAATTAACCTGCAAAAAGTTTGCAGTATAGTAACGAATGAAGGATCAATGGGGAATTTACAGTTTTCCAGTGAGACGTGGACATCATGGTACTGTTAAGGTAAAACTGTGAGCTTAGTTTGTATAAAACAGAGTTGAGGGAATAGAGCTGGAGTTGCCATTACCAAATATATACACTAAGAGAATAGCAAGAACTTGACAGGTCAGGTATCATCACACTGAGGACTGCTCTGGTTTGGAATCTCTTATATATGTGTGATTCATTGTATTTACCAATGTATTTTATTATATATATTTTAGTCGTGGTTGTAACAAAATTGCCTTTGAGGATAAAACAAGTTTCTGAAGTGCATTGAAAGTGAATTGAATTGCAGGGCATTCATGGTGGCTTATATAACATATTTCTTCTTTTATGAGATGTATTTACTGTATGTGGAGCAGAATTGCATGGAAACATAATGCCCTGCCCGGCACAGCACTCCTAGTTTATTAATACGTGACCCTGAGAGAAAATCAATTGCGCTCTTCTGTGATGGATTGTTTACCAACTCTTTGGATGTAATTATTTCATTTCAAAATTTGTGACCAAATGCGACCGCTTTTAGGAGCTTCCTCCTCACTCACACACATTGCAGGGCATGGACTCCACGTTAGAGGGCAGTATTTGTTTTCCAGCTGACAGATGTGACATGAAGCCATTAGCAGTGGAAAACTGGTCTGGAGTTTGAGGTGTCAACATTTTAGATTCAGCTTTTCATGTGGGTTTGTGACGGCCAGACCTCCATGATAGTCTTTGAAGCTAAAATAAAGCCAAGCGACCTGGCACCGGGATACATGAGTTTAGATTTCACCCCCAGTAGCATAAAGACTACGCATGACTTCCACTCTTAATTATGCTTGAACAAAAAAAGAAAACAGTTTCGTCTTCTCAGCCTTGCACGAGCTTTGGAGATTTGGTACTAAACGAACACGCGTCTCCTAAACCGGTCACATTTTTCTCATTGATGTGCTGCACTGCACGAGGGACAATCAAGAGTCACTTTTTCAGATGCTATCATGCAGAGTGTGGCAATATGACTTTGCTTATCAGCCAAACCATTGTGTCTCTGCTCCCTCAGGAGGTCATAAGAAGCTAAACTGGCTTCCTTCATTTTACAATATTCCTAATGTGGCATCACAGAGCTCCTGTGAGGCGTTTTAGAGAGACAGAGAGGCACACAGTTTAGGACCAGATCGCAGAAAATATACCGACCACACTTTCTGAGAGGCTGGTCTTGGATTTAATAGAGGCTTTTGGAAAAGCAGTGACTGGAGTATCCTCATGACTCTGCGAAGGTCTAAATTTGGTAAGAAGCTACTGTTTATTTCCTGAATGATTCCACTATGTGCCATTCGGTTGGCCACCTTTTGAAGCACAGTGAGCAGAATGAGCTGATTCTGTTATGCTATTGAAACGGCGGGGAAAAAGGATTATGATTTAAGGTAAAGTGAGCTCACTGTGCTCTGAAATCTATCCCTCACTCAACACTAACTAATGGAAAAGGGCAGCGAGAGAGAAGCAGTTGGTATTACCCAGAGGTGAGTAACAGGTGCTGCAACATGTAAGCAGCGTCAATACACCGGCCGCCTACATCTTTCCAGCTGGAGGAACAATGAAACCGAAGCATGGAAAGCAAAACAGAGCGGATGTTCTTGTCAGTGTGCGTCTTGTGGAAAGCCTTGGCAAACTAACTCAGCCGCCGAGGTCAGAACAGGAAGGGCAGCCCTGCACTGGAACAATAGCAGGGATTTAAATAATTCTTACATAATGTTTCCAGCCTGCAGCGCCCGATTGACTCTGATCCAGTTATAACAAGCAGTGCATGGGAAATTAAGTTAAATTGGAGGGTTCCCTTGTCCTTGTTTAACAGTCTGTAGATGTGATTCTGTTTGTTTTGCACTAACTAAAGACCAACCAGGGGGGGGAAAAAACACATTGAAATGCATATAAAAAAAATGGCTGACCCATAATCCTCTGCTATGTCTCACACAGATTTTGTTCAAGCCTTCCTCACCATGGAGAACATGATGAAATCCATCCTTTACACACCAAGACGACGCACACCAGATATGGGTGAAGTAAGTCAACTCATGGCTCTAATCTATAGCAAATATGGACGGAATCAAAACATGTAGAAAGAAGAGTCAAATCAAAAAAGATATTATCACATTGCTTTGAAAAATGAAGCTATATAGCTGATGATTTGTACAATCCTATAAATTAAACATGAGAATGCAACAGCTTAAAGGCCATGCAAATGGACCTGGAAGTAAACATACATGCTGATGATGAGAGACGTCCAGTACAGTTCCTCAACTTAAATTGCTTTCTGCCCTTGAAGCTATTTATCTGCGCCTGCAGACCCAGCTGAACCAGACAGCTGGACAGCCTGATAAGTGTGTATGCAGAGGTCTGCACTCCATGGGGGCTGTTCTCAACTCAACTACTGCACCGAACCAACCTGATTATTCTGTGGCTGCATGCAACAATTTGTCTCCTGCAATACCCCTTGAACAAGTGTTGTTGAACTCGGTGTCAGGTGAACAGGAAGTTCAAAACTAAGCAAGTCCCTTCAGTGTGTGTGTGTTTGTGTGTGTGTGCGTGTGCTTGTCTGTGAAAAAACAAAGAAATGCCTTAATGCTGTACAGTTTTTAACTCGTCATTAAGTGTTAAGTTCAGCTGAAGTTACATCAAATAGCATTTGTTATTATTATATTATTTAGTTCTGTATGAGTTAACCAGGCAGTGTCAGTGTTGTGCAAGTTATTCTCTTACCTGTTAGTTCTTTACAATGTGTGGGAGTTAATAGTTACTAACAATACAAGTGGATGCCACTTTTAACTTTGTTTTCTCAATCTGGATATCCTATATATGTTCCCAGAGATGTATTATTGTAAAGTTTTTGTGACACTTTAGTGAAGCTTTGAGTTATTTAGGTCTGTTTGTTATACGATCAGTATTATAGTCTAACTGCAAGCATGACATACAATAAAAATACAAGGGAAATACAACAATAATCCGCACGCCTATATGAATATCACTGGAAAGCTTAGGTTTTTTTCCACTTATTTCTTCAGTCACCTCTTAGAAGTTAAACATTTGTTTAGTTTCTGATTGTGACAATCACGTGATCTTAAATATTCTAACATTTTGAGATACAGTGGTTTGGATTTGCAACGATCCGAAGTATCCAAAAGTTTCGCAGTTTCAATTTGATTGTGGGAGAAATTAACTTTACCGTTGTAATCATCTGTTTAAGATGCACTTTGTACGGATTTAATTACGGAGTTTGAGTGCCGTTTTCTCTGCCTTCGTTTGAAATATAACACGTGTGGTTTAGTGACACGTTTCAAAGTTCAACTAAAAAATAAAATAAAACTAAATATGAAGCCTGTACCTGCGCACAAGCACGTGGAGTGAAATAAATCAAACGTCATTAATGAGGAGGAGAAAATGCCAGCAGTCTCTCCTTTCTCTCGCTCCCTCTCCGTGTTGTTTCCTGGCCCGTGCCAAAGTGCGCACGCACGCAAGCGAAGTGCGCCTCGGTCGTGAGGGATGCCGGAGCTTTACGCAGCCCCTCTTCTCTGAGGCGGACCAGCGGGGTTTTTGGATGCAGTGACCAAAGTGAAAGCGGAATCCCCACCCTGTGTTCTGTGGGTACAAAATGCGGAATCCCGGGCTGTGCTGTGCAGAAACCGGCCGCTGACTGGAGCGAAGTCTCAGCGCCGCTTTGGATAATGTCAGGAGGCGCCGAGCGGAGCACCGTATGCAGATCCTCTGACTGGGAAACTTGTTGGTCGCTTGTTTTGATCTGAGACAAGATGCATCTGTTTCGGACTCACAATTACCAAGTGTTCCCGGACCGCTCCTCACTGGAGACACCGACCATACGGGGGATCAGCTGGGTACGCAGCTTTAATGCCTACATAGTTAAAGACATATTGTGCATTTCTTGATTCGTACAATAAGAATGATGACCACGCACGTGTATGGTCTTCAGTGATTTAATGTACAACGATTACACGGCGAATCTGATGCTTGAGAACAAAATAAAACTCCACTTGTTTACTTCGCATATCTTATGTAAAGTTTAGCCTCTAAAATAATAATATCTCTATTTTAAATGTGTGGCACATTGTGGATTAATAGCCCCTATAAGCTTTGTTTTTGTTGAAGTGACAAGCAGCCAGCTTAAGGTTTGTGCTTGGCACTCACCAGTGGTATCAAGTAACCAAGTAACCTGCATTTAAGTGTGTCAGATGCTGCTGAACATTGTTTTTTTCTTTCTGTGACATGAATTGAAATGTTAGGCTTTGACGTCACCATTTACACAGATATTAAACAGCAGTAGTAACTTGAAGCTTCTTATTTTGGCAGACACAGACATATGGACCTCATGTGCTTCAAGTGAACCTCAGTATACACAGAAATGATCAGCTGATTAGTTGAAAATTAAATGAATGTGCAGTCATTCAGATAATTCTGGAAGGTGATTTGCAGCCTCAGAAATGTGTCATTTCCAATTATTTTAATAGTTCGAACTGATTCTCAATGAACCAAACACTGGGTTAATCCTAAACACAATCACCTTATTGACGCACTATGAAAATAAATATGTGCATACAGAATAGTTCAATCAAATATTAGGAACATTTAGAGATTTCCTCTGCAGAAGTAGTGTATGTCTCTTGCTTTTACTTATCTATATTACTTGGCTTACACCATTACTATAAGACGTGAACACGACATGTACAGTTCAGTCCCTCGGAGCGAAAGACTTAAGATATTTCAAGAATTCCTCCAAGTCGACTGAAGTAGTTTCTCTATTGTGTTAGCAGGTCGGGTGTGGGGACACAGGAAGGTAATGAGACTCAGTTTTTTTTCTCCCTATATTAAACACAGTTAAAAATAGGGTATTGTTTATTGTTCACCTTCCCTGAAACACCCCCACTCATTACACAGAAGAGGGTTTTAAAGAATGTGCAAAGGGGAGTATTTTTCTTTTCAGGTCACAGGACAAGTCCAACAGAACCTCTCAAGATAGAAATATTTCTGGTCTTTAAGCATCAGAAGGACATCAGATGTAAATCGCAACTGTGTCTAGAAATATCAGCAATCATATGCTAATTATTCATTATATTTGATGATTTACAATCAATAAGCAACACACACCAAGTAATTCTAAAAGATGGTGTCATCATCACCCGTCTGGCATCAGGTTAGATCAAACATGTGAAATATATAACAGCTAGTTAAAAACAGCCCACCACAAGATCTAGCCTGGCCTGTGGAAATGAACCTTGCAGGGTAAAAATGTCAAAGAAAACATTAAGTTAACCGCTGTACCTAATGTATTGACTCAGGATCATAGTGTTTTTGCAAGAGCTGTGGATATAGCGTAGCACGTCTCGTTGTATTTTGCAGCAGGAGACGGCGATAAATATGACATGTTACTGAGATGATGTTAATTTTTCTTTGAAGTTTTCTTCAAGTTTTGTAAAAAATATATTGTTTTGATGTTATCCTTTGGAGGTAAAGTTATGTCATAATTTCACTAGTCCCGCCCACTCAGGACCAAATTGCACTGTATGTTGTTTACCCTGAATTAAATTCAGTTCGACACTCCTGGGTTAGAAAGTGTCTGTCTGACTCAGTGATCATTTATCTGACTAAAGGTTGTTTTTTTTTACAAGTTAAAGCCTTAAGTTGTGATCATAGGTCTAAAAATATCAGTAGCCTCACTCTCGAGTGTATTGATTAATACCAATGTGCTGATAAATCGTCCAACTCTAATAACCCGCTGCTTTGAAAAAGACAAATCAACACCAGGTCCTTATCACAGTGATTTTATTTTATTGAGGATATCTTATACCTTACAGATGATATAAATAACATTAAAAAGCCACACGTTGTTGATTTACCACAATGTTTGGAAGTAACATTGGAGTAAAATGATTATTATATTACTGGTGCATTGAAAACTAATGCGGTTTAAGTCAGCTTGTTACACGTAAGTCTTGTTGGAGAGTGGCTGTTTGTCTTTTCTTTGTACTCAGTGGGCCAACTAGTAGTTTAGAAGCAAGGAACAGTTCTATAATACCATATTTCCTGGACTATAGGTCACACTGTTATAGCGGAATTCTGTTGTCATACAGTGCCTTCTATTGGTCCCAGATGGGATGTACCTGCATGTTAGTATATGTATATAGGTTGTGTCTTCATAACAACGAAACAAAATAAAAAGAGTATGAGTTATATTTTGAGGAACAGGGTACTTGTGTATAACTGGCATTTATAGCCTCACAGTGTGGTTTTAGTAGCACATGAAAACATTTGGAGTGCCGTTGTCGCTCTCTCTGTTCCTATTTCCAAAAGAGCCAAATGTGTGCTTTAGTGTCAGCATCGTAAACAAAGAAAAACTGCCCATTCTTGTTTTTTTATGAAGTGGCACAACTGCCTAGTTTCACTTTGTAACTCCGTACCTTGGTTATACTCCATGTTTCAGTTATTTGGCCTCTATATGGTGTCCCATCTCTCAAACCCATTTGAACAGCGTGCATTAGACAAACGCCTCAAATATAGGCAAAATCAAGCTCATTTCACCGAGTTCGTGAGGAAAAAAAAAGAAAAAGAAAGTTGAACAAATAGCCTCAGAGGTTAAAAAGGTTTGCTATCGTGTCCATCATCGCACCTGGGGAAACACTGGTTTCTCCACATTTCAGGTTCACTTAGAAGGCACATGTGGCACCTGGATGGACTCTTAACTGATTAAACTATCATGACCTAAGTTGTTATGGGAAGTGTATTCAGTCAAACGCTCTTCACTGCCCAAAAATACCAGAATCATAAATTCTGATAAACATTGATTTCCCTGTGAGCTCCTGACCAAAGCTTTCCACAAGAGCTAATGAGCTTTTTATGAGGGAGTTACAACCCTTGGCAGTCTGCCATCTCGGCTGGGATCATGCGACACAGCTGACTGCATAGCATGCGACACAAATGCCACAAAGTCTGCAGAAGCAGGGAGATACCGATGCACTTCGATGATATGAACACTTTGTCGCAACCTCCTGATTGACAGTCAGCTAATGTATGTAACGTATGTAACAGTCTCATGCAATCTAGCGACACAGTACAAAAAGGAGACTGATGTTTATCACACTGGTGAACCATACATTCATTAATAAAGTTTAATATTTGAAGTATGCTGCCCATAAATTAATTTCACCTTCCCTTTTGAAGAGTACAGAACTAGCACTCATAGGTCACAATCAATATGATTTGACATTCACAATTGCCTGGATTGAAATCTTTATAGGTCTATAGATCCACCAAATGTGATTACCTTGGGAATATGGGCACAGAAAGACAGCTACAAGATGGTCATAAAAGCATAAAGGCCAAATGACAAAGAGGAAGTACAGCTTAGGCCAAAGGTCCAACATGGGAATGTTGAATGTTTGTCCACCGTTTGGTAGATGTCAGGGAGGATTTACCTTCAGTGAGTGCTGGGAGGGCAAGAATCTCCAGAAATAATACGCAATTCCACTTATGTTTTCGAGGTAGCAGCTGCACTACAGTTTGTCTCTGAATAATTTGGGCTTCCAAACGCTTTTTCTCCACAAAAAGGAAAAAAAAAAAAAGACCGAAAAGTTTACAGAATGCGAAACAACAAGCAATGCATTTTTCTTTGTGACGTCCGTGTGCTCTTTCCTCCCATCTCATTACACACACTTGACACCCACACACACACACACACAGTGATGAAGGAAATGTTAAAGCATCACTGGCTGAGATAATGTATTTGTTTTGACCTTCATCCCACTGAAAAGAAAATAATGACATGTTGGATCTGGATTGCTTTTATGAGTTTATGTGGTGCAACCACAGTATGCTCACCATCACAAACCAGTCCTGCTCATTGTTGTGGAATTTCAAAGTGTTGTGTGCTTTATTTCAAAGGCTTTGGCATACTCAAAATGGCTCAGTGGGAATAAAGTCTCCTCTTTTTGTTTCTCCTAGACGCCGCTGCCAGAGGCTCTGAACTCCAAGGATACTATGAAGCAGGTGTGTAAGACTGAAATGCTTCGGTGTGTGATGTTTCTAAACTCCAGCTGAACTTAAGGAAAGTCTCATGGTGCCTTCCAGTTGCCTCCGAGCTCGGGATTCCCAGTTGTTTTTAGTGTAGACGCGCTTACGTTTTTTTTTTGTTTTTTTTAGATTATCATTATTATTATTATTAACCTTTGTCTATACATGTAGCCTTATTGAGACACGCCGTCTCGTTTCCATGTTTTGCTCACTTCAAGTTGATATCTTGAGCGTAAGCTTGGTCGAGCTTCCAGGACGCTGAGTTCAGACTTTCAACGTGGCTGTGGGCAGCGGGCGTAAACTCTGTTCCATTGTTGTCTTTATCACATGTAGAAGCTCTTTTAAGATCCCTGTTCGACAGTGTTGCTTCTGGGTATATAGTGTCGTTGTTTATTTGTCAATGAAATGCGTTGCAATGGTTTTATTTATTCTTGGAATTACTGCAAGAACATTTTTTCTTTATGCATCCACTCTTGTTATGTTCCCTTTGCATTCCTGCGATCCGATCCACTGAAGCACTGGAACTCAGTTCTTTCCAAGAAAGTTCAGAATCAAATGCTGCAACGTTAATTGATGTCAAATTGTATTCACACTTTCCCAATTGAAAATGTTCGTTATTTTTGAACGCACCATGAGTTAGTCAACAGCATGATTTATGTTTATATGTAAATGTAAATATGATGTATGAAATAAGACAGAGAAATTATCGTTCTTTGAGAATCTTTTAAAGAAAAAAACCCCAATATAAAATAAATGAAGTAGCATATTTTCATTAGGAAGAGATGAAAATAGCAGTGTTATGAGTAGCTATGTGTCAAGCATGTCATCCCTTCTGAAATATCTAACCACACTCTGACAGGAGTTGGCACAGCTTGCGCTGGTTTTTCTCTGCCCTGGTGGCTTTCAGATTCACTGACCTCTGGTATCATCCAGAGTTGCAGCGCTTGCATCCTCTCAAACTGCTGAACTTGTTCTTCTGTTGTTATAATATCCTGCATTACTACTCAAGCGAGTCTTAAAAAACACATTCCTAGCAGAGGCGAGCAGCCATAAGGAGTCTAAAGGACACTCCAAGGCACAAAGTTAATTGACCCTCCCCACCCTCCTGGAGTCGTGCCTCGCCGAGTCCAGGCCCCGAGCACTGCTTTATCTCAGCGTCTTGGACAGCATGCTAAGGACGGGGCCTTTACAACATTGATAACAAGGTCTGACATGGAAAGTCACTCCTGTTTAGGTTCAGTGGTCTCCTGCTAACAGAAGAATAGAGGAGCAAAAAACAAGAAACAACTCCTTAATCATCAATCTCTGGGAGTTTATTTTAAACAAGATTACTCGCTACTGTGGTAATAAAACTCTTGGAGCTTTGTTTGGTTGCTTAGTAAGTGTTTGCTCCTAAAAGACCCGATGAATGTCACACATTGTAGAACCGTCCAGATACTGTTTTAATAGGCTCAGATTTATTGGCTCACAAATTTTACATGCAAAATAAATTATTTTCCTGTCTACACATGAATACAGAAAAGAAAAAAAAACTTGAAAAGTCAACTTGGACGATCTGAAAACTGAGCTCAAATGTTCTGCAAAGTACACTTGTCAACTCGCGCAGTATTCCTCCTCTCAGGCTGCACCTCACACACATCCACACATCCACACAGCTCACCGAGGTCACAGAGAGCAGAAGAAACAGAAAAGAAATCCAACCATAGGTGACATATTGCTGCACTCGTCGTCAGCCCATCCGATTCTATAAAATCAACTTCAAAGGCAGGGGTTGACTCGAAGTTAGAAAAGTCAAACGTGGACCAGTAGGCTACTTCCAAACTGATTTGTCTTACTTGTTGAGATTATCTGATGCTCATCAGGTTGCATCTAAAAATGCAGCAGGACTCCTTTACAGTGTCTGATTTGTCAAAACATTACAGTGAAGCCAGACGCCAGTGGACACGCACACCAACACTTGGAAGCAGGAGCCTTCAAATCAAAAGCAATGAGCAGTGTCCAAGTTCTATCTTTTAGTGATATAACTTTAGTGATCTCTCGGGGTCCCAGACGCCACGTAGGGAACTGAAGAAATAGATAATGCACTGAAGCTGTGATGAAAGTATTACAATCTTCCTTCTAGCAGATGATTGTGGCCAAGCACCTGTTTAATAAGGTTTCTGAGTAAACGTTCCAGGCAGAATAACAGCTGTTCAGAAATCCATTGTTTATAAGATAGGATCGTAGATAAAGATCATATAAATTTGAGTGTAAATCAATGTAAAGTTGAGTATTGTCTGGCACTTCTTAAATAAAGGCGCAAGGCTGTAAAATGATCCCAACAAATGAATGGACCCCAGTCATAAAATGGGCTACGGCTGCTTGTTTAACGCTCACAAATGGTCCATACATCAGAGCTGATTACTGCACACTGAATGGCTGTATATTGTACTTTATGCCATCGGCTGACGCACCTGTGGGAAACATATTTGCTCTGTTATTTGACTCACCTGGAACAATTACCCCTGGATTATAGTTCCTAGATAACACGCTGAGATGGCCTACTTGGAGACAATCTACAACACACTATGCACCAGAGAGAGACAGCCGCAGAGTTAAGGAGAAGAACTGGAAATATTCGACCATTATTTCATTTTCTGTCTGTTAACAAGACTGTCAGGTTCAGCAGCAAACAGCCGGCCTTTCAGTAAATGATGGCCCTTGATACTGTTTTTGTAAGGAGTGGGTTAGGCAATGGAAAATTGCCTCATCAAGAAATTAAGTTTGGGAGTTGACATGCCTGAGAATGTGCCTATGGGACTCCCAGGGGAAAAAGGGCCCCTGGGAATACTGGTGACCTCTAGACAGCATAACTCCAGCCGGGCATAGTAGACGCCTCAGGGCACATTTACTCCATTGATGTCAGGCCTGGGAAGAGGCCAATGTAGGGAAGACAGGTTGAACTGCATGTTGTACAGTGTTACCCTGAGCAATCAGTTACAGTTATACATAACAATTAATAACCTGATGTGAACTTGGATCTAATGAGATTACGTCATGTGAAACATGCAAGCAAAATGTTGGCCAGCATTGATGCGTGGAGGTCAGAAAAGAAGTCAGATGTCAGTGGGTGGGCTTCACGTTCAGAGTGAGCCGCATTACAGGAGAGAAGAAAAAAAAAAAGAAGAAAACTTTGGTGATTACCAGGTTTTGAGTGAATCTCAAAGCCACATCTTAAAAGTGTATGTCTTGAGGAAAACTGAAAGCACAAACAGGCAACTGTGTGAGTCACTCGTGTAATCACAAGACGTGCAGGAGACCTACTGGGGGGAGCGAAACAGGGAGGAGCAAACTGAAGTTCATTTTGCTGTCAGTCATTAAAACAATATTGTTGGGTGGCAGCTGGACGCCACAGTGTTTTTTTCTTCTTCTCTCTAATGAAAGGCCAGCATGCAATGTGAAAAGCCTGAAGTGGGACAGGTGAGATAAACAAAGCACATTATTACATAAGCTGTGCTTCGGCATCAGTGGCTTTGTTTTTTTAGTTTTTTTGGGCTTAAAGGCCCAACAGAGTGAGTCACAGTATTGTCTATATTGCATGAACCTAAATGTGTTTACACATTTGCATTGACTTGGCTTTTTATGGTGGCCAAAAGAACTGGCGCTAAAAATCAGACAGACTCTATATGTGCACAGGGAGAACATGCAAACTCTCCACAGGAAGGCTGCCAAGCCCAGACTCAAACCAAGGATAGTCTATACATGCATGTACAACCCCATGAAGAAAAACATCAAAACAAAAGGAAAAGACTTTCAAACATGAGACTCGGAATTCATTTAAAGATTTCTTCTTATTCTGTTGAAGAAATGTGCAAAATGAATAATTAACGCTGAACTGAAAGGTCATCCAATAAAGCAAAAGGAGTGACAAAGGTTTTGACTAAATCAATTAAATTGATTTAAAAAAAAAAAAACAGGGTAAACAAAAAGGCTTGGAAACAAAAAACAATCAATAAGTGTTTACTAAAAAACCTGTGTGCAGTATTTGGAGAGTAAATATAGAATCTCCACCACATACGCAACTTTACTAAAAGTACAAATGTCCGAACCAGATTGCAGCCATCAAGTAAAAGCAAGGAGCCAAACAGGCTGATAAGGAGTGTGTGTGTGTGTGTGTGTGTGTGTCTCCAACATGATTGGTCCATGTGGGCAGGACAGCCAATGAACAGCCGACAAAGGAAACAAGAAATAATCCTACAGTGCCTATTGAGCGAGGTGTTGGGGAAACGGCAGCTCTTTCTGCTGCAGGAATAGAGATGAGCAGCAGTTCGTCTATAAGTGCCAAAACTGCATCTTATGTTGGATTCATGAAATAAGGAACTACAATAAAAAAAAAAAAATTGCTGACATTTTAAAAACTGTTTTAGCTGTCTCAGCTTGTTCAAAGTGACTTTTTTTTTTAAGTGGTTTGCTAATTTTCCCCCACATATCACGCATGTCGGGTAAACAAGCATCTCCGGCAGTGAAAACAAATGAGCCTGTCCTCACTGCACTTTCAGTTATTCTCTGAGGTGTTTGTTTTTAATGATCTTTTTTAGGATTTATTTATGGTCAGCTTATCTTGGGCTGACACTAGACACTGACCAATGGCAGTGAAAAGTGCAGTTGAATAATAGTAGGATGTGACACATATTTAAGTTCACGAGATAACGTCCCATTTATCACTTCAATTTCAGAGATACGATTTCCTTTGATAGATTTTCTGCAGGGCAACAAAAAATAAAAATAACAGGTTATTTGCACCCAAATTTGTCAAAGTTTTAAGGAGCCATGATAAAAAAAGAATACTGAAGATCTGTGAGCTGCAGTTCTCGCTGATATTTGAAGCTGCTGTTGATGATTACGAGGCACCCGTAACCTAATGCATATAATGAGAATAGAAGATGCCATTGAAGGCAGGAGTAGTTCTCTGAAGTCGAATATGAGAAATGATTTTTGATTAGAGAATACTCAATATTTCCTTTCTAAACTAATAGGTGTGCCCCAAATTCTTGGTTCCCAGTCTTATTTCATAGTTACATTATTTGAGTTTGGATGTGCTCCCTGTTCATGTGCGGGTGTTCCCCGGGTACTACAGTTTCCTCCCACAGTCCAAAGTGTTATTTTGTGGAGGACATTAATGTTCAATGACCAATTATTGAGTCTCTTTCCCTAAACTGAACACAGAGAAACTGAAAACTAATGCAAAGCAGGCACAGTACCTTGGCAAAATTCTGTAACAAACTACTTTCTATCAAGCGATTCCTTCACATAGAGCAGAATTATATCGTAGTTATGTGCCACAGCACCTGTGGGAAATTAAGTTCCCACCACTGAGTGAGACGCATATTACAATAACTGGTGTCTTTTCTTGTCATGGGGTCTTTAAAGTAAGAGAAGCTCTTCGGTTAAAGACGTTCCTTGTTGCTCTGAAGTGACAAAAACGTGTGTGTATGTGTGTGTGGGGGTGTGTGGGTGGTGGGGTGGTGGGGTGTGAGGGTGGAAAGAATGAAAGGAAATCCGTTGAAGGTGGTCAGAGAGTGAAAGTTTGTTTCTGCAGCATGCCAGCCACAAAGTTAGTTGTAGAGTCTGGGAACTCGCTGGGGTGTGGGAGAGTGTAACACAGCCATTTATAACACGTTCTCACCTCCCAGCGAACCACACAGACACACAGACACACATACACACACACGCACACTTCACCCCGACACCTACAGAAATCTCCACTCCTGCTGTCTGTAATCTCCCCCACCGCCACCCTCTCTTCTTCCACTGACACGCAAACCTTTGCTTGAACATTTGTTTCTTTTGCTAACTTTGGCCTGTCGCCGTCACAGAAATCGTCTGTTTCAGTAAACAAGACCTCCTGTGTTACTTATCCTCCTGCTCCGTCTCCCTTTCGCACCACAAAATGTGTCTGTGAATAAAAAAAACTAAAATAAAAAACTAAAAAAACACTATTTGCCAGCTTAACCTCTTTTCTTTCTTATGGCTATATATGTAGTTCCTTTCAGATCGTGTTGTGAAGGCCGCGAGATCAGTATATAGTGTTATGATCGAGAAGAACCCCGGTCTGATTCGAGATCGAAAATATCACCTCAAAACATACAGGTACTTCCACTGCTCATGTCATCTCTTTTTTCCTATTTAAAAAAAAATAAAAAAATCCAGCATGAAATTACTTGGAATGGTTTCTTTTCCAGACGGTGCTGCTCTGGTAAAGAGCTTGTGGAGTGGTTGATGAGACAGAATGAGTGCCTCCAATCAAGAAGTCAAGCAGTAGGAATGTGGCAGGTGTTGGTGGACGAAGGAATTCTTGTTCATGGTAAGAAGTCTCACGCAATGAGACTGAAACACAGTCCTCCTTAAAAATGCTAAAAATATACAATGCATACACCACATAAACACATTTTTAAAAGTTAAATCTATAGATAATGTTTAAATACTTAGTGGATGAGTACAAATGTATGTAGTAAATATGAATAAGCAGGTTTCTTACCATAAATCTCGGTGTATAAGTCATTAAAAAAGCACACGTCAACAATTCCTCTCGATCCCAATGGTTGTCAACACTTTCTTTAAACATATCATTTCTGGTGGCTTAAATATATGTGTGCAGACTTCGCTGTGTTAAAGACACGGTAAACTAAACACCTACCTAAAGAACTTAAACCTGCATCTTTGTCAAGAAACGAAGGGCTGAAATGGAAGGAATCTGTCTGCTGGGCAGCGGATAAACTGAACCACACAATCACATAGCAGTTGTTGGACAAAGGTTGAAATACACCACCACCATTCAATTCTGCCATGTTTAGCATCACTAATATGCTCCGACGATAACAGTTTCAGGCTGCTTTCAATAATATCCCTCAAGTGTTGAAATATTTGGAGATGTAGTGATTGGCTCTGGCAAGCTTTCCGATGCGTTCTCGCTGGGTTGAGTGTTCGCCGAACACTTCTGCTCTGCCGTCTTCCTGAGAGAGACCACTTCAATCAGGACAGGAATGCTTCCTCATCAAATGAAGCGAGTCACTCAGAAAGCATTTGCGCTCATTTCTATTCATCCGGCTATTCTCGGTTTTTAATTCAGTGTCTGTCTGAAAAACAGAAATGAGCTCCAGTAAATGTTCACTTCATTTGTCTTAATGTTCGTCTGTTCTCTCACATAATTCACTTTTGCCTCTTCTTTGTTTTGCCTCTATCAAGTAAAGCACGAGTTGAACTTCCATGACAAGGACACTCAGTTCTACCGCTTCCAGGATTCAGAGTTTGGCCTGAACAACACAACTTATGAAAAGGACTCGGAGGACGAGCTGCAGGAGGCGTTGTCGCTGCTGTCCCAGCTGGGCCCCGACGCACTGCTCACGATGATCCTGCGCAAGGGGTCCGTCTGCTCATCGTTCTTTAATGATCACTCAATATGATACCCGTTATGTATATAGAATCACTTTGGCTGGAAGTTCTCTATCAATAGATCTATTAAGGTGCGGCTTGATGAGATCATTTGTTTGCATGGCTGATGACGTCCCTTGCCTTGTCCTCTCTTCTATTCAGTCCCAGTCAGAGAAGTGCCGAGGACCTGGAGGTCATCTATGAGGAGCTGCTCCATGTCAAGGCTGCTGCTCATCTCTCCACCTCTGTTAGTCACACATTACTGGCTCCTTCTGGCATTATTTATACAGACGGATGGATGGATGGATGGATGGATGGATGGATGGATGGATGGATGGATGGATGGATGGATGGATGGATGGATTCTTTTCATTAACTTTGTCGGCATGCATTGCTTAAAACAATAGTGCAATAGAAATTGTTTTAATTTCATGATACTTTATGGGTTAACACTTCACACTGTAGGTGAAAGACAAGAATTTTTTTGACCTTGCTCTTTCTTATTCTCCAACAATCCACCTGTTAAATGAATTGCTCTTGTTCTTGAAGCAGCTTAAAACCAATTAATCCATGGACGACAACACGGCAGTCTAACGATGGTTATCAATGCTCTTTTGTGCCCATAGGTGCGTAAGGAGTTGGCAACAGTGCTGGTCTTTGAATCACATGCCAAGTCTGGAACAGTGTGTGAGTGCGACAGCTTCGCTGACGTTGGAGCTTAGTGCGGAGCCTTGCCACACACTGAATCTTGCAGTATTTCACTGTGTAGCCAGCAACACACTGCACAGATGTTCTGATGTGTGAAAAATACCTCACTAATATGTTCTCATGTACAACACGCCGCTCACATGTTATGTGCAGTGTAACATTTGGACTATGTGCAGCATGCGCATATGACATTCATACATTATAAAGCACATTATAAGAAGGTGGTGTGTAAGCCTGATTGTCATGGTTAGTCATGCAGAGAGAGACGCATGTAAATGACTGTTTGTGCTTAATGCATTTTCTGCGATGCAGTGTTCAGTCAGGGTGACAAGGGCACGTCGTGGTACATCATTTGGAAAGGCTCTGTGAACGTGATCACGCATGGGAAGGTAAAATGGCTCCAAATAAAACAAATCTCCCCAGTGATCATTAATAAAGTGCTTTGGAAGTGGCATCTTGTGCCTGAAAGGAAGAGACTGTGTTCCCAGGGTTTGGTCACTACGCTGCATGAAGGCGAGGACTTTGGGCAGCTCGCTCTGCTGAATGATGCACCTCGTGCTGCCACCATCATCCTGAGAGAGGACAACTGCCACTTCCTCCGAGTCGATAAACACGACTTCATACGGATCCTCAAGGTTTGACTTATTACGACATGTGTGACACTGTTTTTCGGCTGTCAGAACTAAGAAAGTGATGTACAGTTTACACCATAAATTACTTTGTAACTATGCGCTTCTATGAGTAAAAATTTCGACCTAATATTTGATTCAACTCCTGCTTTGCATTCAGGATGTGGAGGCGAACACAGTGCGACTGGAGGAGCACGGGATGGCAGTGCTGGTGTTGGAGAAAAGCGCGGACTCCAGAGGGCAGGGAGGGGCAGGAAACAACAGCAAGTGAGAAACTCCTCTTATAATGACTTCGCACTTCGACTTCCAATCATTCACACACATTATGGGTGTGGGTAAACGCTGCTATAATACCAAACATTACTATACACATCTATTTGTTACAGTGGTGAAGGCCTTAGAGTTTCGACGACATTCACAAACAAAGCTTGGACTTTAACCCTGCCTTTGTGGACCGACTTGTTATCAGTCTTGAATGATTTTAGCAAACATGAAGATGGATAAAGTCAATGTCAGCTTTCGTCATACACATTCTACATTACATGTTTTTATCCTATGACTTATACACATTACACCTTTTTTTTTTTTACCCCATAAAATCAGACAAAGTGTTCTTCATCTCTAGTTGTAGAGTAAATATGACAGACACAGCATACGTGATCGGGTCAGGTGTTTTCAGTAAGAATCATAAATTTTGTGAATATCACTGCAGTGATATACTGCTACCATCCTACTAAGTGCTGTAAACAGATCCTGTTGGATGAACTATGAGATGATTACGTCCACAGCCTTTCTTTCTTTTTTTTTTTTGCTCTTGTCACTCAGTATTTGTGCAAACCAATGACACAGTATACGTATAGAAGTAATAGAAATACGTATAGAAGTTCCCATGATGCATTTACTTATTTAATTCGATGGTGCGGTTTGGCTGCTCCTTCCCAGGGTCACCACAGTGACGCAATCAGAGGTTAAAGGCTTTCCTCGTCGACCCACAGTGGTGACCTGCCGGCACTGAGATTCAAATATGAATCTATTTATGATGTTTTAGCTGTATTTAACTTTCTAATTCTGCTTACTCTTTTATATTGTACCAGTGTGCCTTGACATCTTGTCTCATGGAACTTTCTTGCAAAATTTGGAAAAAATATACGTATACCTATCATACAGATGCATTGCATATACCATTGGTTGCTGGTTTGAATCCCATTGCTCCGAGTCCCTGAGCAAGACCAGTGACCCCCAAGAGGTCCCTGGATGTTGCACTGTGGCAGCCTACTGCAGTTAACTGTAGGTTAAGTTAACTATACATAGGCTGGGTTAAATGTAGAGAAGTATCTTCTCCACAGAGATCAATAAAGTATCCGACATTGTATACAAGTATATGTTGAATAATAGGGAGAATTGAAAATCAAGCCTTATTTATACCCTAAGAATAAAATAAATATGTATTATTAAATGCCATAAAATAGGACTTTTATGTGCATAATAGATCATTATATCCTGAAAAATTATATATTTATTCTCATATTACCAAATAGTCTTAATGTTTAAGTACATACGATCATATTAAAATGAAAGTAAAAGAAGCGGTTTATTCTCAAATAATGATTCAAGTGAAAGGGATGCGATTCATCAGATTTTTTCAAACACGTCACTGTGTGTATATTTGTTGGCAACATGAAACCACCAATTGATGATTGCCCAAGTCCATTTAGTCACGATTAGTAAATGTTAGTCAGCAAACGTGTAAGCGTTGCGCAATGGTTTTAACAAACCATCACCTGGACAGAGGCTGTAAAAGCACTATGTGGGATTGAAGCACTATAACTAGAAGTATAATTTATTATTCTAATTCCGAGCCATAAACAGAAGGCATGCACAGGGAGCCATACAAAAAAAAAAGAAAAAAAAAAAGAATAATGTCTCCTCCTCTACAGGTACACAGTTATGTCAGGATCACCTGAGAAAATCCTGGAACACCTGCTGGACACAGTGAAGCTGGACTCCAATGGAAATGACGCCATAGGTTGGAATCTCTTGAAATCTACACATTTTTCTGATCCCACAAAAACAAGGCCTTGTTTACCACTCAGACAACTGTGTGCTGTTTGCTGCAGATCCCTGTGTGAGTGATTTCCTCCTCACCCACAAAGTCTTCATGCCCTCCAGCCAGCTGTGTCCTGCACTACTGCACCAATATCCTGTGATGCTTCAAAATACTGAACGGTCATGATTGTGCTGAAAATATTGAATCCCAACATGATCTTGATGATGATGATGATGATGATGATGATGTCTGTTATTTAAAACTCACTACGTCATTGTAATGTATAGAATTTCTACTTTTGGTATTATTAGCCATTGTATGTGTGTGTTTATGGGTCCTTAACTGGCATTGCACTTACCGGGCAGAGCTCTCCGAGGGCTCGGATCAGGAGAAAGCTGCCTACATTCTCAACACCAAGCAGAAGGTAGTGAAGCTCATTGGCCAGTGGGTGGCACTGTTTGGCCTTCTGTTGAGAGAGGACCCCATTGCATTTGAGTTTTTGGAGGTACAAAAGCTTTAATGAAATGAGTCATTTCACAATGTGTCAAAATTCTGTCCATTTTGATCGTAGTACTTTTTTCCACACGGTAACTTATTGATGTTCAATCCTCTATGCTCTATTTGTTTGGTCTGAAACAGAGAATAAAGAAGGACGTGGCAGCGGATTACCGTCTCTTCAGTGTGCTGAAGGAACAATTTCGAGAAAGAAGAAGAACGAGAGTGTAAATATTGCCAATTTTTAAATGTTGTTACTAAAAGTTATTAATAGCTCATATTGATCTTTGATGATCGATGTGCTCCCAGGTTGGAGAATGGATATCAGTCACTGAGTCGGGTAAGCATCACATTTTCAGCAGGACTGACACCAACAGGTTTCAGATGATTACATCTGAGACATGTTGTGATGAGGAAATGAGTTAATGTCACTGATCTGCTGAATCTCTGATGCTTTTGACAGAATCAGCAATTTGATTGGTTCTCAAACTGCGAGGAGCCAGTAGGAAGGTTACAGCCAATCAGAGCACAGGATAAAGGTGAGTAAGCAATACATCATATCAGGAATAATGTTTCCAAACGTCTCTATTTGATCGTATCTACAAGTTAATACTTACTTCAGATAAGTTAACCTATATTTTGCATTTTTAGTCATCATTTGAGGTTTGAAAAAGAATAAATCATTACAGTTACTTCTTTAAAAAGTGGTATTGTTAATTTACTTATTGAAAATGGAAACTTTCTTAAAATTTAATTCTCAATATATGGTATAAAGCCTTAGTGTAAGTACTTTAATAATGAGTGAAACTAAAAATGACTGGTTATTTGGAAGGGTAGTTCATATATTCTTTTAAGGTGTTTGATCCAGTTAGGCCTGTATTATGATATTTTAGTGTTTTTACATGAACTGAGCTGGCAATACTGCGCGGGACACCAAGGACTGATCTATTATACCCTGCTGAAGTTATATTAATAAGTTGAACTTATATCATGGCTTCAAAAAGTAGCACTAGTTCTGTTAGGAAATTGGAAATGGACCATTTGGGAGATTCTCGCATCCAAGTTGAAAATGTTGACATGACGACATGAACCATCTGAGGCCAGCTTTTATAGTTCACAAGCTAAATCAGCTGAGGTTATCTACAAGAAGTATTATTTATTATACCAAAGAATTATTGTAGCATTTGATAACGTCACAATATATATTCAGAGCTTTCCCACATTACCAGGAGGTAGTTCCAAGTTTGACACAGTTTGGATCCGTTTCCAGAGTAGGAACTTTCCTCGAATTCTTCAGTAATGGTGTTAAAGAGGAAGGCTCGCGTTACTGTGAGGGTGCTAATGCAATGAGTGTACTGTGGATACTTCATTACAGTAGCTGATAAAGTAGCTTCACAGTAACAGGTGATTGACCGTCCGGATATTGACGCACGATTCCTTCATCATCAATCAGCATATATTAACATTTGGATTTCTGTTCCCTCTTGACTCAGTGTTGTACGAGATCTTCAGACCAGACAACAAACCTCTGACTGTGATGCTCCCCGTTAACACATCTGTACAGGATGTGATGTCCGCTGTCGTCGAACCTGGACGAGATCACATCCTGGTCAAAATGAACTCTGCAGGAGGTGAGACTAGTCGCTCCGTCGCACTTTCATATCAGATCGGAAAACACGCCTTTGCGTCAAATTCTTGAAGATGAAGTGCTGATAGTCATCGACTCATTATTGTGACAATGAGCTCTTGGTTTTCCTCTGTGAACATACACAGAAAGAGGTCAGCTGAAGCTGGATGCGACTGCAGTGTACACCGCTCTGGGACTCAATGAGAGATTATTCATCTGCCCAAGCAGTCAGGTGGAACAGCTGGTGAGCAGAAGACGCCTTCATTGCCTTTTAAACATTTGCTTGTTTGTTTTGGTTGAAATAACTATGATCCATTATGTTCCATTCATTCATATGAAAATCACATGGAAAGATTTAAAATTGCTTATATTTCACAATCCAATCTTCTGATTGTGTCTAAGGTAGATTTCTTGATAGATATTTGAAAGCGGTTAATATGTTTCCTACCGTCTCACAATGTATGTGAACTTGCAATTATATTCAGTCAGGCATCCCAATTTTTCAGTTTTTTGGTTTTTTTTATCATTATCCTTTGTCATTTCACAAGCTGCACTGATTTTCACCAATTAATTTTTCCATCACTTCTATGATCGTTGTGAACTGTTAATTTGTCATTTTGAAAGAAACAGACAGAAATAAGGAGTTACCAAATATCGTTACATCTTTTCCTTGCTGATTTCTTTCTGTTCGTCCCCCCCCCCCCCCCCCCCCCCCCAGTCGCCCCTGAGAGAGCAGCTGGGCCCAGAGCGAGGAACTACTGACATCCTCGAGCAGATGGGCTCCAAAGACATTGCCAATGAACTCGCTAATTATGACTGGGAAATGTTCACGGCCATGCACGAGGTAACTTAGTAGTTATGACAAGTTTGACCTCTGATCGAGGCATAAAGCTGCTCATTTGCACACGACTGACTTCACTTAGGTTCAAGTCGTTTGTCATTAAACATGAACGTTTGGGAGACTGGAACCGACAAAGGACTGGACATCATTTTGTTGGAGTCAGACGCCTGACTTTTTTTTTTTTTTTTTTCCCATCTGACTGCACCATCTTTGCCATCAGTTCATCTGGTCTGCTTCCTGCATGCCACACATATTTCCCTGCCGTCACCTGTCGATGCCTTTCTGTGCTTGTCAGATCTGTTGGTTTTTGTTTTGCTTCGCAGTTTTGCGTCCATCACTGTGACTCATCGTCTCTCATCTCTCCAGGTGGAGCTCGTCTACTACATATTCGGTCGTCATAAATTTCCAGGCGCCACCACTGCGAACCTGGAGCGGTTTGTGCGGCGCTTCAACGAGGTGCAGTACTGGGTGGTGACGGAGCTCTGCCTCTGTGAGGACCTGGTGAAGCGGGCTGTTCTTCTCAAGAAGTTCATCAAGATCGCTTCAGTGTAAGAATTTGGATCCTGAAAGTTAAACTGTCGGGCGGACGAGTGCGGTCCTGGACATGTTGTAAAACAATTATTCAGACTCATATTCACAGTTTTTATCCAGGCATGTCGGGGCAAGAAGACAACCAAAATGTGGAGGATTTTGATCTTTCATGAGGGTTTTTACGCATCATCGTTCTTTTTTGAGTTCAGCTGTATTTTAGAAAGAAAAGACTGTGTCCTCCTTTAGTCTGGGAAAGAAAATCCAGCAAACATTGATTTTTAGCACCACTAGCAGGACATAGGTTTCAATAAATGAGTTGGAATGCCTCAAATTTCACTTTGTGTACTATGGGTTTATTATTTTGATCGTACTATTCGGCTGATGGCGACAATATTATTTAGCAAACGTTTTGCTCCAAAATGACAAGAATAGAAAGACTGTATTAATCCGAAGGGTAAATTCATTGTCGCGTTGCTCCAAACATGCTACGGCTAGATAGATAAACAAATTCAATATCTCCAAATATTTAAGCATTATTTCAAAACATTCATACAGCATAGATTTTGTTGGATAACCTCAGCAGGAGTCAAGAGGCAGAGTTTGATTATGAATGAACAGTATTAGTCAAGTTTTAGTTGTGTCATGTCTTTAATCAAGTTAGTACAAATCAAGGGTCAGAGATGACTGACAAAATAATACTGAATAAGGTATATTTCTGTTCATGTTTCTGACAGGGTTTATGTCACTAATTGAGATGACGTAACATCTACTGCAATCATGTAGATTTTGTTTTGCCTTGTACTCGTTTAGAACAGCTTTATCCAGACTACAGTTAAGTAAGCCGATACGAGAATTTCGGATTTTAATAATCTCATCAATTTGCCTTAAAAATGATGCAATCATTGTAGATCAGCTGTCTAGCGATAACCCTTTGATTTCCTAATTGTTTCCATTGCCAAAGCTCAAGTGAACATGAAGAAGGCTTTTACCTCAAAATCCACAGCAAGTCTTTAAATACAGCCTGCAACTGCTGCACTTGTTTGGCAACAAAATTTTTCTTGAAATGTACTTTCTCTTCAAGCTTTTGGCATTTATTAAATGCATCTTGCATCCTTTATCAAATATTACAGGGTGGCAGTGTGGTTCACAAATTGCAGCTTTTTCAAACTTCACAAATGCATTATGATGATATCCAAAACTAATCCACTATGTCCTGCACACTATCAGCACGTGAGCCTTATTCCATTACGATCAGCTTGGAATACAGTGCATGCAAGTTCGACGGTAGTTCAGTGCTTCACTTTCAGGGGCGCAGTGCTACGTTTACCACACCTACAACAAACCAGCCTTAAAAAGTCACGCATGGTCCTCAAAATTAGCTCCCAGTCAGTCTGACACATGGAGGTTCACCACTCTGTATGTTTTCTTTGCCACAGATTAAAGGAGCAGAAGAATCTCAATTCCTTTTTCGCTGTGATGTTCGGTCTCAGTAACAGTGCAGTGCAGAGGCTTTACAAGACGTGGGAGGTGAGAACACTTACATAACTGAGATGTGTCACATTTGCCAAAGACTTTGATACTGACTTGTTTAACCTTTTTCTTGTTTGTAAAAGAGAATACCCAGCAAGACAAAGAGAATCTACTGCGCATATGAGAGACTGATGGTAAGTTAGTTTTTTTTGTTACGCATCTCTTTCAGTGACTATGACCAACATACTGCTGAAGCAGGCAGACGCTCTACGTTTTTATAATTACTTTTAAAACATTTTCCTGCCACAGTCCAGTGGTCCTTCATCATTAATGTCCAACTTCCTCCGAGATCAATATTTTACCTTAAACTCATAATGTGCTCTTGTATATAATAAGTCTAATGCATCAAAACACAGAGAAGTAGCTCACCTCTTAATGAATGTCTTTCTGCTTGTTGTAGGATCCATCACGCAACCACAGAGCGTACAGATTGGCTGTGGCGAAACTCAGTCCTCCTTACATCCCCTTCATGCCTCTGCTTCTCAAAGGTAAACAAGAAAACAACAACAAGCAGCCAGTCAGTCGATCATGAATCTATTGCAATCCCGATTAAACTACTAGAATAGTGGCCTAATATTGACACTTTTTAGTCGAGTTCTTATGTAGTGTTTTGTAATTTTCAGTATCGAAGCTTAAGTTATTTTGAATAATCTTTTAATAAAATCTATTAATGTGTAGTGCAATTATTATTTTATTTGTAGTCTGTTACAAGAACAGTCTTTTTTTTCTTGTATTTTATTTTAACAAAGTTTCACAATTTACATTAATCCACATAATTATATGGCCGTCTTTGTGGGTGGTTAAAACTCCCCCCGACAATATGATTGTTTGCGTCTCTTTATGCATTTGGTGTGTTTATCAATGCAATTACATTAATTCTCTTTGCAAAAATTGCCAATTTGTTGGTCTGTTGCTTGATCAACTGACTGACTGCTTGGATTTTAATCTTGGTTGATTGTGTTTGTATGCAGACATGACATTCATCCATGAGGGAAACCGAAACTACATTGACAAGCTGGTCAATTTTGAAAAGATGGTATGGACACTTTGAAATATATTTTCTAATATTGTCGAGCTTGACTGTTCTCTTAAAAAATGTGCCTCGTTTAAAAAAAACAACCAAAAAACACTTAACAGTCCTTATTTATCCCTTGCTGTTGTAGCGAATGCTTGCCAAGACAGTGAAAATAGTTCGAGGATGCAGAAGCCAACCGTACGGTGAGTGATGGAGTTGTGCTCATACATTTACACATCCAGGAAAGCGGCAAACCATTAAGAGACGAATGTGGAGTTAAATTCATTAGTTCCGGTTTGTGAACCAGGTAAATTAAATTTCTGTTTCCTCCGCAGTGCCTTCCTCTCCACAGAGGGGCCTGGCTGATCGGATGTTTCTGGAAGGACCGGCCACTCGCATATCCACATGTAAGTCTGCAGTATCAGTAAAGACCCAGTTAAATGTATTTTCTATCATATGAATTCAGCGGCTTACAAATGAGCAATGATGCAGATCGTAACTCAACTTCTATCATCAACTTTGGTCAGAATTATATCACTTTCTGAATTTAAAAGCAAAAGTAAAAAACCATGCAGATTTTTTTATATCAAGGCAAGCAAATGTTTTCATGAGATAAATCTAACAGCAAAAGTAATGACACCATGTGAAAACTGAAAACAGTGAAAGTACAACCTCTTTCTCATGAGATTATGAGATTTCTGTATTCCCACATCATGCCCAGCAGATCTGGTAGAGCACGATTTGGGACAGCACTGGTGAACCTGAAAACAACAGTGAATCAAATACATGAAGCAAGTTGAAACTTCCTGTTTTCGAAATCAAAGGTTACATTCTAAATAGCTTACCCAAAAGCAACAACACACATTTGGTTGAGGGGCTGTTTCTATATCTGTAACTGTATTCCAGGTGTGCTCATGGTGTACTGCATGTTCTAGGTCGCTGTCTGTGGCAACACACCTGCTAGTAATGACTGATTGACTCCTTATTGGAGCTTCTCAGGAGATCACTGGTGTGTTGAAGGAGAGAGAGATCTTAAAACATCCTGGGCCTATGGGACCAAAGCTGAAGGGCAACAATCAAGAGTAATTTACTTGAAAAGTAGAAGCTGTAATGACAAATATTCAATGTCCCAGTGTCCAGGTATAGCCATTTCTACAGTGGAAGAGCAAGAGTGAGCCATCGCAGACCCAGAAACAGAAATTCCAGTCTATTTGCAGTTTAGTTGATAGTTTATGAAAGTAGATAATAAACATACTGGGGTTTTCCTGCAGCAAGTTCTATCTTTTTTCTCGTTGGCTGTTCCCGGTCTGGTGGGAACTGTGTGCCCTCCCCCTACCTGACCTGTGTCTCCTCTTCTTGTCACCTATGCCCTCTATATGTGTGCCTGATTACTGACACCAAGTGTCCAAATAATGCAACAAGAAAACTTAAAACCAATGAATGGCTCCTACAAAAGCTATAATAATTCCCTGCAAATGACATATCCATCATATTTGTTATGTTGGATTTTATTTTGCCTGCATTACATGATTAAATTTTTTGGTCAGGTTTTTACTCAAATGTGAAACTGTCCGGTGTGCTTTTGTTTACCCTCTATCTATTTACTGCTCCTTTGTTTAAGTTCCCATTGTGTTGTTTCGCCCTTTTTCCTTCATGTCGTCATCTGAAGAAGCTAAAACTAGTAAAGTGGCAGTTTTGTTGCATTATAGTAAATAGTAAAATAAAGTCATTCCTTCTCATAGTGAGAGTATTCTCAATTAGAGTCCAAGTTGAGCCTAACTGTGGAGTTTGCATGTGCCACCTGATCTGTGCATACATGGGTTTCTCCCTTAGCCCCCAAAACTTGCATGTTGTCACCGTGAACTTTCCAGTAAGCTTTAATCCGCGTTTATGCAAATTTCACATTGCTGAATTGGATAATTTGGTTTAAAAAAACAAAAAAATAAAAAATTAATAGAAGGCAGGGATCTGCAAGTTTGGTCATTTTGAGTATCACAAAATGTTTATACTAACTACCAAATTGTGATTTATAAGGATCATAGCTGCTAATGAAATCAAACAAACTAATTTATATACATTTAATCAGCAAGCTTTCTTCAAGACGATCAAGCAACTGATAATTGCTAACTGGTTGAAATTTGCCTAAAAGAACTTGCTTCCTCTAAAAACAGTGATTTATTGACCTTTTGAAAATTGTGACATAAATGATGTTGATCGGGGCCGTCAGGCGCCAAAGTCTGATGTAAGGAGTAGAAGGTATATACATGTTGGCAGTTAAATGAAGGGATCAAAATTAAAAAGCCATCTGAAACTCATATACCCAAGTAAAGTCTGAAGAGCGTTAATGAAGTATTTGCACTTAAGTACACACTACCTATCACGCCTAACATACTTTCCTCTTGTGCAGACTCGGACCACGCCCTCCCCCTGCGGAGTCCCACCAACATCCGGCACTACATTCAAAACCTGAAGGTCCTCGACAACCAGCGCAAGCTGACAGAGCTATCAAGGACAATCGAGTGCTAGGACATCGGGGTGGACATGTACAGATGTACAGGAAAAGACTGTAGCAAAATACGACCCAGGCAGTGGACCTGCGGAGGAAGATGGACGCGTGGCGTGAACTGGTAATCCGCTGTCGTCGAAGGGGAAAAGCAAAGCCCAGCATTGAGAGTGAACATGTGCATCGTTCACAGGAATGACCTCCAATGCTCCGCCGACTGTGTTCACAGGACACAAGGTTCATCCAACACACTGGCGTTTCTATATTGTAAAGCTATGTTACAAGATGTACAGCTCACGTTGGTGTCAAACTGAATTTACTGTGACAATTTATATACTTTTGGAAAAAAAATTGCACTAATATGTACACATCCTACACATCTGTGCCACAGCTAAAATCACATTAGGTCAGTTTTTTTGTGCACTACTGTTTTCACATCAAAAACTAATATATTGTATCTGCTCATTTTGGACAACATGCATATGACTTTTTTCTAAATAAATTATTTTCCCAGTCACGCGTATTCAATGAAGGCACACACATTTGTAAAAAGAGAAATATTTTATTTAAAAGTACAAACCATAACAGGTAAGAATTGACCTTCAAAGAGCCTCCCTGCCTCGACCCCTCCCTCCCAGCGAACACACAAAAGGTCCCCCCCAATATGGGGTGAGAAAATTCACAACACATCAGCTATCATTTGAAATCAAAATACTCTCCTTGGCATAAATATGTACAACATCTTTTTTTTTAAAGTCCCCAGAGAGAAAAAAAAATGAGCGAAGACGCCACAAAAAAAAAACAAAAACCAGTGCTTTCTCCTGACGTAACCATGGAGGAAATAGTAAAATAACCCCCTGTCATTATAAATAATGGGATGACGTGTTTGTAAAAACCGTTTAATACAGACAAGCATGTTAAAGGATTTAAGTCAATGACCAGATGGGGAATTTTGTGGAGAATCTGGCAAATTGTAAATCGCTATCCAATAAAGGTGAAGTGTAATGAGGCAAACAAAACACATGGTGAGTATAGAAAGTTGGTGTTTGGGCAGGTGCAACAGCAGAGCACATAATTCTTCAAACTGTGTCAACAAAGCTGAGCTCAACTCAGACATGCTCCAGTGAAAAGTATTGAGTACAATTTGGCGTGGGGGGGAAAGAGAAAAAAAATTTTTTTTTCACACGTCACGAATGCTTAGTGAAAAAGCAAGACAACGTGCGAAGCCAGAACCCCCCCCCCCCCCCCAAAAAAAGGTCCAATCAACGTGCTCGTCACATACACAAACAGTCCTGTTTATCACACCTCGATCACCAAAATAAAAACAAAAGAAAGCACTGTAATATTAAACAGAGTGAATATAAATATTGCACGTCCAAACAACATTTAGTTCCCAGTGCCTAGTTGTTATCCCTTGTTCGAGGTATTTGTGCTGTCACGCTCAATAGTTAATGCTTAACCTCACTTATCTCAAGCTACAGATGTAATAGGCATGAACCGGACTAGGCAATGGGAAAGGTAATAATAACCATACACAAAACAAGCATTCATAAATACACCATCCACACAAATGCATGTATGCATGAAGTCACACATCCAACAACCTCGCCACGGACATATTTACATGTAAGGCACATTTAAACCTATGTACATGACAAAAGGAACCAACACAGAGCATTTTGACTTTCAGTCCACCTCGCCGTTGTGGGATGGCTTCAAGCGTTTTCACTGAAAGTACAATCGAAATTACAGTATGTCACACTAAAAGCTGAAAAATGTAACCTTGGGTTTTCTGTTGAGGCTACAATGCTGCTGATTGTCGCATCTTTTCAGTAAAAGACATAATTTTAGATGACTGTCGACTGTCGGCTCCACCTAGGCGTCATTTACTTCCACATGGTGTCCATTCTGAACGAGCACAACTCCAAACCAAGCAGAAGTAAACGCGTCAACATATTCCTGGGCAGCGGTTCCCCACCTGAGGTCCTGGACCTCTTCGGTGAGACTTTCTACAATCTGAAGCAGACCTGCAAAACTTTTTCTTAATTTTCTTTAAGGCTCCTGCTTTTTTTTTTACACTGGTCGGTGTTGATGCAAATCAAGGGGAGTTTTAAGGGGTTAAAAAAAAAAGGTTGAAACCACTGCTTTTGGGGAAAGCCACGCTTTGAGAGAAGCACCACACTGCTTCGAGCCTTACATGAGGTTTCACAGGGTCGTGGTGGTTCCAGTCCCATCCCAGTCAACGACACAACAATGACGACGCTGCCAGCATTGGTAACTCCGAACACAAACATACAGGACGCGAAAACAAAAGTGATCAGTAGGATCTCAAAGGAAGAAGATCAGTCAGTCAGTCTTTGGTGTCTCTGGAATAATATCAGTAGATTCCTTTGAGTGCAAAAACACCTTAACCCAGCACTGTCCACCAACCTGAGGCAGAGAGATCATTTTTCCATATTAACAGTTAAGAAACATCCATCTTTGCATCTTCAATACCTGCGGTTTTTTTTTCTTCCCTATTCTGGGAGGTGATATCTGTCCTAGCATGCCCAGAAATACTGGAAACAATTTAGGTATTAAATTATTAGAAGACTTAAAATTTTCAATTTACTGCTAATCAGATTTGCATGTAATGTTGCATTTGCTAAAGCCGAGTGAAGATTTGCACCTGAAAAGTGTTTGGTAAACCATGTGTACATGCCTCGGGAGGCGGCGTGATTCACAGCGCCAACATGCCACAAGCAACATATGTGGACGGAAACTGTCAGAGGCAGCGGACACACAAGTTAATTAGCACCAAAATAAAGCCGTTAAAGGGATATTACAAAACTCTCCATCTCACAAATCCACAAGGATAAACCCAACATGTGTCCGGCTGCTTTCACAGGCGGTGTGAAGCCTGTTCCTGTTCTTTGCAGTCACTTTTTTTTTTTTTTTTTTTTTGCCTTCAGGCACAGAGAAAAGTTCCATTTAATAATCCCAACCTGCCAACAAGAACAACATAAATTAAAAACAATTAAAAAAAATAAAAACATTCATTCAGCTTGGAGATCTTTGGATTTTCTTTGTTTCCCCTCTAGTGCAGCAGAGTAGAGTTCCAGTAGTCTCTCCTTCGTGTAACTCTTCAACTGCTCTCTGATTCACTCTACATGTTTCTTTCTGTGTCTCCATTGCAATCATATGGCCAGGTACTGTGGTTCTGGTAGCTCTGGTGGTCACTCAGGCCTCGGAGGCTGCCTGGGGTTTGAGTTGTGCTTTCTCCATGGCAGTGCCGTATGGTAGTGATCGCTTGAAGAAGCCAAACTGCAAGAGAAGAAGAAATTCAAGATTTAAAAAAAAAAAAAAAAAAGATCTATAAGCATCTGTACATCCAAAGACCTGGACCAGAATCAAACTGCAGTTTTCTCATTGTGAGGTGACAGTGCTAACCACTACGCCACAGTGCGATCTGAGAACTAACATAATGGGACTAGCTTCAGCATTAGACTTGTAGAATAGCAGCACGGACCCTGTACAGGACGTAGATGAGAAGAGCCAGAAGCAGTAAACCAGCCAGTATAGCCAAGATGATGATCCACAGTGGAACCGAGTTCTCAATGTCCGGCTTGTTCCACACCACCGGGGTCACCACCTGACGATGACACCACATTTTACTCTCAGTTAGAAAAAAAAAAAAAAAAAAGGAATGGTACATTTCAGAATGTGAAGTTGTGTCTAAACGACTAATGGATGAGAACAGAGGTTAAATACCTTTTTGTGTCCATTTGGTAATGTTCTGGGCAAGATTGCATATGGCATCTTCTTCACGCTGTAACTGGCCAAACACTCCAGGACATACTGCTTGTAAGGCCTCTGAAGGGAGAAGCATCACAGTTTATTAAATTACATTCAGAAGGTGTGAATAATTCATGCTTCGCCTCGCTAAACAACTTCTACCAGGAGTCATTATAGAGAAATAAGGGTGCACAGAACATGTGGCTCTGCTAAAATAGTTTACTGAACAGAAGAGGCCTTATTTCTAGGGATGCACCGATACCACTCTTTACCAAAATGAATAGTGTATGAGTACTTGCATTTTAGTACTCACCGATACCGAGTACTTAGGCCAATACACACATTAAATTTTTTTCCACAGATGTTAATCGGACAACATTCCTACATTGTGATGTACCGAAATTCAAAATTAATTCTGTTATGGCACTGTCCTGCTTGCCACCGGCTGTGAGGCGAGGGAGTTAACCCCGAAGCCGAGGACAGCTTCGGCCCCGCAGTAGAAGTTGGTCTCCCTTGCGTCTTCCGACCACGGTCTGGAGACCGGGGTAGGAAGGGTTAACACTTTGTCATAAGCTGAGAACTAACATTTACCAAAAGTGCTTTCAATAAAACTTTGTCAGAAACCACAGGGTTTCCTCTACATTCATTTAGGAGTGGCGGGCCGCCCTGGGTGGGGGGGAAGTGCGCTCGGTGGAACAGCTTTGAGCAAGCCGTGCGCTCTTCACTGGACGCCCGCACTTTGCAGTGAAGTGGCGTAAAGTGGCATCGGTGTCGTGGCATCGGTGGCAGTTTTATGAGTACGAGTAGGAGTACTCATGCCTGTTATTGAACCGATACTGGTTTCGGTATCGGTGCATCCCTAATTATTTCTATCATCAGATATTAAGTTATTTTGGTACCACTGATGGTCAAAGAATGATTATACAACATAAAGCACGTTGACTACAGTGTGACAAACCTCTCTGAAGGTTTTACTGTGATTTTTGAGATGTTTACTTAATAACTGAATTTTTGATTGATGTAGAACATATAAAAAAAAAATCTTATGGCTCAATTATTACATTTCTAGTGTAATTTCTGTTATAGAAAATGGTCGTGTAGAAAGAGCAACAAAAAATTTCATAAATCGGATAGAAAGTTGCACTGCAACATTTATTCACTAGGTGGCGACACAGTCCACGCGTATCTTCCAAAGAAACCCCCTGTAGCATTCCCATCCTATGAGATGCTGTGACTGCCACATAATGGATTTTCATCACACTCCATGTTAAAGTGTGCAGGAGGTGTTAAATAATCAGCGTCTGGCTCAGAGATGGCAAACACTGGCAGACGCTGCAGTCTGTGCTCTAGTCTGGACCAACATACCTCCTCAGAAAGTAAATGTCCCATTTGTTGGGACAAATATGTAAATCTGTAAATCATATAGTTGCATTCCGAGTCTGAACCCTTGCTGACGCCTTGTGAAAACAAACAAATATATGCGACTGGCAACTGTATCTATTTGTCTTTCCTCACCGCACATTTGTGGTTTCCAAACTTTTTTCTTTTTCTTTTTGAGCTTTAGTAAAAATGGATTACTATATCCTGCCAATGTCCGAGACGAGAAAACATAGAGAGCCCAATCTATAGCGTGCGGTCTCATCCTCTCCTGGGATCCCATGTTTATGTGCAGTATATGTGCAGAGAGTTTGTACGGCACGATTCTTCTCCCACAAACCTCAGTGAAGGTCTCGGCCCAGATGCGAGAGCGCATATTGACGATAGCGGTAGTCCCCCTTTCCAGCAGGCCCACTTTGCACTGAAGCGTCCAGCACTCCACGTTGGAACAGGACTATGGAAAGAGAGGGAATGTCATCAAAAGGGGGTTGATTAAATACTAATAAGTAATTTTTCCACATGGTTAGTATCTGAAAAAAAAAGAAGTGTTTTTCCCACTAAATTTTAACAATGTGACAGTACGAGGTGAAACTCCTCAAGGCAAATACTGGTAGGCTAGACGTGGTAAAGCCAAATAACGGCAATGTTAATGCTGCAGGTCGAATAAATATAACAAAGAGTCTAATGTTATGATCCCTATTCCACGCCTGCTTCGAATTAGATTGAAGGAATGTCATGAGACTGTAAAAATGCAGCGTGTACCGCTCGCCACATTATTGCCCAACCACTAAAACCGGTCCATTTTTCTCAAGACTGTCGAACGCTAAGTCCTAATTACATCCTCATAATGCCGGCTGTTACATTTAACATTTTAAAGCTTTGCTCACACTGTGTTTCAGGGGCTGGTACTGTAGCCAGACCACCCCCATGCTGAGAGGTTTCAGTGGGTTTCCTGCGGGAGCGAATTAGTTTACTTATTCCACCAAGCAGGGGAAACTCGGGAGAAACAGAGAGCACCCACCTTGTTGCTTCAGGCTCAGGCTTAGACAAACTTAATGAGTATTCAGACAGACACAGAGCATATCAGACCACTTCCCCCTGAGTAGACCTGCTTGGAACCCCAGGGCAGGGAGGCCACAAAGGAACGACATGAACGTGGTCCCGTGCCAAAAGATGCCTCTGACCAAAATCCCACGTGTCTCCCCTGGAGGGATTATGTGGTCAGGATGTACATTTAGGGGGGGGGGGGGCATTTATTCCCACAACTCCATAAAATAACAGTGTGGCCTGCTAATGCAGCTGAAGAATGAAGTATAGTTTGATATTTTGTAAACAAAAGACACAATCATCATGTCAGAGTAGAAGAATTAAAGATTCAATGAAAGATGATTAATGTCAAATAAAACAGTTCTTCAGTGTGAAGTGTTGGCCAGAACAAACTATGGCTGGCTGCAGTCCGGTTGCAAAACATAATTTGAGAGCTTTGACTAAATATCTGTTGTTTTTTTTATAAATGGTGAATGAAAACAGGGAAGAATAAATTATTATAACCTATTTTATCTACCATACAAACATATTTAATAGCTCGTCTCTGTTATGATATTATAATGACCCTTTAATTTACTTATTATTTATAATTTTTTTTTGTTACTGTCGAATCATTCAGTCCAAATGAATAACTAATAAAAACATCACCTTTACTGAAATTAGCAGTTTTCTCTCATTATATCTATATTTTTATGACCTATATTTGTGGTTTGCCTTATTTTCTTGTGAAACTCCTCGCTGGGAGACGAGATATGATAAGTCTTTCATTGCATGTTGTAAACTGTTTACTTGCTCTGCACATACATACAACAATAAAGACGTTGAACTTTATTGTATCCCGTTGTTAAAAAAGTCATGCAAGCTGCAGCTACTTGCTTCAATAAGAGGTACATTTTCTAATCAGTACAAGATCATGTACAGGTCACTCATTCAAATAACTATTTGTGTATATACACATCTTAAATTAATTTAATTAATTCACACAAATAACTTCAATATATTTTATTACACATAAACTCAAATGTGTTAAGCATTTAAGTTTAATTGTTTAACATTTTCATTCCTATGTCATGAAAATCTAAATATATGAATATTTCACAACTGCAGCTTTATTTACCATTTTGTATAAAAAAAACAAAAAAAGGAACCATAATAATCACATCATAAGTTAATATTTCTTGTTCTTTTTCATTTAGGTGAGTTACCATTCAGTCAAAATAGGACCTAAATTAATAAATACACATTTTATTGTAATTGTGATCACAATTTATGAAACAAAAATATTTCTGTTATACAGTAGGTCGTTGACAAAAAGAGCTATTATTTGTATTTGACTTGAACGAAGCCCAACGTATTGTGGATCCATTATCAAATACTTCCATATCTTCAGAGAAACCATAATTTTTTCAGCTACACGTACTTACATTTTTACAAGTGTTTTTGTCCAGATCCCACACAGATTTTTCCAGAAGAGCTGGAAACACTGCGCCGCTTCGTGAAAGACAAACCGCTTTAACACGATAACCCCCAGATTACATTTTGAAGGCTTTTAAAGAGAATATGCAAGTAAGTACACATCAAAGAACTGAGTACACTCACAATTCCAATTGCTATCCAAACCTTTCATCTGCATCATTGCAGCCGATAAATGTTTTTTTTTTAACTGCTTTGTGTTGACTAATTGCAATATTAAGCCATATTTTCTACAGGCACATTGAATGAAATGTCTTCAGCAATGCATCATTAGTGCAATAACTTCCACATTGAAGTGTAGCGAAATTGCTATAAAGCAAAAGCAGCGGTTTTTTTTTTTTTTAATGAATCCAAGTCATTATTTTGAAAAGCTATTACATTTTCAGTGTAATTACCATCCTTTGTTCTGAATGGCCATCACATCTTTGTTAACAAATTAGACCATTTGAAGTGCTCACATTATGACCTTCACTAACCACATTATCCCAGGCATCACTAAACACTGACACACTTTGATCAATGACGGCTTTGAATGGCTTTTTTCTGCCTTCTTGGACGTGAAAAACAAAAAAGTGCAGACACAAGGGAAATGGGACAATGGGGACCTTCATGCCAACTTGTCATTGGACATGCTTGATGAACGAGCACAGTCAGCGGAGACAGACAAAGGCCTCTTTAGTAGATGCAGGTATTCACAGGCCGGGCAGCTACCTGCAGCTGGGTGGATCAATAGGACCAGTGTGTGGCTGCTCGAGGGGATCATAACACCCAGGGCCAAAAAATTAGGGAGCAGTCCGTGAAGCGAGTAGTGGATCACTGGCAAAGGGCCTCCCATGTGTCATGTCCCCTCTCCGCTGCTCCACCAATACTAAAGGCTCTTTAATGTTAATCACCAAAACGGGACAAGCCAGTGGCCTCTGACCCCTCCCTTTTAACGACATCATAACCTAATTACCAAGTCCCCAGAGCCTCATGTGAAACCACGGCCGGTGTCACCAAAATAAATCCAGATTTGCACCCTCGAATGAACACAGTAAAACAGATGAACTTTTTTTTGCTGTTAATTGTGTGCAGAGTGAAAACTCCGCTTGTGTGACACAAAGACACATTTATATCTACTAAAGTGCTAAAGCTCCTTATTGCCTCACTTTCAACTTACCCTTCGGTCACCTATTGCATTTAGAACCCTCTTTTGGCCTCACAGTGTTCATTCATGCGTACACGGTGTTTTATTTATAGAGTGTGAAAAGGTTCCTACCAGGTTCGTCAAATGAGCGAGTTGATTCTTGTGGACGTCCCTCCTCTCGACTTGGTGTTCGTGGGCCTTCAGAGCCAGAACTGGCGACTCTGTGGACGTGAGCTGGAGCTGAAGAGCGACACAAAGAAACGCACCCATTAGAATAACACAGACACTGACCTCATCGGGCAGAAGAGCACGCCACCCTTTCTGTCAATACGCGAGACTTAATGTTAGCGTGACCCTGAAGCTTCGTCGTCATTAATCATAAGCATGTGAGCGCCGCTACTCATGGATTCCCGTGGAAACGCACCGTACTTAGCAATACACCAGGGAAGAAAGAAAACACATTTGCTCGCAGCTCAGACTGATGACCACTTGCAGCCCTGCGAAACATCTGTCAAGCTACAAACGCAAACAAACAACTGCAGCAAAATAGCTTCCCGCAAAAATCCCATAGCGACGACTTATAGCCAATTGGGGAAGGGGGGGGGTTGCTAAATGTCAAAAGATGAGAGAGTGTTTCGCTGGGTGAGGTGGTTCATCAAGCTGTGCCGAGTGGTTGGGAAGAGCTGAAACTTCAAAGTGGTGGGGTAAGTGTCCTGGGTGGAGCAGGGGGCGGGTGAGGGCCAACCATCGGGGAACCCAACAGAGTAACGAGTCGAGATCTCCCGTCTGATTTAGCCCCGCTTGACCCTGTGAAGTGTGCGCGCGAGTTGCTCACTTTGAGGTTTCGGTGGTTCATGTTTCTGTCCGCCGTGCAGTTGATCGGGCCATCGGTGGAGAACTCCAGAGGGTAAAGAAGTGCGTGACCCTGCACACTGAGGGGGCAGCGCAGCTCAAGAATGGTATTGCTGATCCGACTCGGGCCGTTGTTCAAAAGCTGGAAAAACAAATGAAAAATCAATCAAGTATTGGAAAGCTTCAAGCAGCTGTTGATTGTTTCATATTGTGCTTTCAGCAGCAGCATGGCTGATGAGTCGCATGTGTTTCCGTTCCATTGCTAACAGGTCTTTACAAATTGGTAGAGCTGTCCTGCTTCAAACACAAGACACTATCTGAGTCTTTCTCCTTCGCTGCCCTGGAAAGTCAACAGCAGGGTCTGCTTTCCAGCTCAGTCCTCTCGGCCTCGGTGAGTCTGCACAGCTGATTACCTCATAGATGTGTTCCACCTCAGGACCGACATCCTGCTCCACGGCATAGTTTCTGGTCGCCTTCCAGTTGGCCGCCGGGAAGAAGACCTTATCTGGCCGAGACACACTTTAAAAGAGAAGGAGGTGTGTGGGAACATGAGCAGGAAGGCACTTAATGAAGGTCCAGAAGTTGAAAGTAGCAGATCCTGAAACTAAACTCACCCTTGCAGAATGACTTCAGCCTGAACAACGACCTCCAGCTTGTAGGGCACAACCTCACTATGGGAATTATTCTCATTTTTACTGTGGAGGCAAATGAAAAGAAACAGTTGCATTAGGTGGTGTCATTTGACATTTGGCAGTGACGACAGCTGACATTCTCAACAATTTCTGATTTCAACTTCTTGCTTAAACTCGTTCGCTCTGAAAAATCCCTGTTGTGGAGGACATGACCCCTTCGAAACAGATTGGCAAACTGGGATGTTCATCACAATATATTTCAATGCCACAAGGCACAGATGTGATGAGTAAGAGGGTTACACCATTCCTTCACATCCACAGTACTGGATTCATGTTTATCCACTATGGAGACCGGTTCAAGACTTCAACAACCGGAAACACTGATTATTAATTAATAATCCTCCCATCAGTTGTGGATCCATCTTAACATCGCTTTTGTGAATTTTTTCCATGCACATGATTTCCATCCTTGTCAACATCAAGTTGGTCCATGGCTTTTACAGATTCACACAATGCGCTCAACGGCAACTACAAAGTGTCTGACTATCGTATGCTGGCCTCTGTTGTCTATCAAAGACAACATTTTCAATAAAGTGTCTTTTATAGAACTAAACATACAAATGTTTGTTGAGAAATCCCTCATGATGCAAACTTCAGGTTTTAAAGGTGACAGTCCTTGTGAGCAGACAGGGGGTTGAGATGATGAATAACTTGTTGCTCCGTGCTTTATACTTCACACATCATACAACTGAACTACTCATAGGAGGCATCACTAATGAAGTGGTGTACTTACCTGCGGATCTGCAGCTCAAACTGAACAGTTTTGTGCGTGTCCTTCAGTCGCGGCACTTTGAATCGTAGACCTGCCCAAAGCTGTGGAGAGAAAATTCAGACGTGTAAATGCAAACAGACTTAAATCATTAAAACATATAGAAAGATACAAAACTCTTCGCTTCCCTTAATGGATTACACAACATTGAGGATCACGCAGTGCCATCATGCTGAGGAAAGATCTCTGTCACTGTCTCATCAAGGGTTGTTTTTTTGTTTTTTTACATTCAATGTATAGAAATTATTTTTATTATAATTGTTTTTTTAATAACGCAAAGACAGTTACAAATAAATAAATACCTAAATAAATCGCGATCAATCAATCAATCAATAAATAAATGGGGGAAAAAAAATTGTGGACACCGCCTTTGCTAAACAAGTGATAGTTCAGTTCAGTGTAGTCAAACACTCGAGGACTTAAGCTCAGCACTACTCCAATGAGATAAATTGAATGTGTATATTTCAAGGAGCAAACACATCTCAGTTCTTATTTTGTAATCATTTCATCATTCAGATCCTTTCACTTTCTATTGCAATTTCATGCGCACTTCCCTATAAGCTGTAATGACGTACTCAAATGACGTAAACAATGTCGGTGTGAGAGCTTTAAAATAAACAGTTTTACGGAAAATAGGGAAGCAAATTTTTAAAACGTCTTTCTCTCCCTCTCAGTTAGCATGTAGTTGATGGCCCTTCTCTGCAGGCTTCTGAAATACAAGCCAGATTGTGACTGGATTATTAAAAGAAAGCAGAACTCTTTTCCAGCAGGGAGTTGGATGCAGCGATGGAGTCTGTGTTTCCTGTTACAACATTTTCTGACACACACTTCCTTTTCCTGTAATGTTCACAGCCAACATGAGGATGGAAACTCCCTCTAACAAAGAGCTGCCAACTGGAAACGGCAATCAAAAATGGATTCTAAAATTGTTAGATTTTACATTACAAAAGCCTGCATTTATACACGAGTTGTGATTTTCTGGTCAAGATCTAAACAACAGGAAGAAAATTGCATTTGGTGGAGTTTATTTTGGGCTTACACTGGTATTTTTAAGGTGGTAGATTAGTGACTTTGAAAAGTACAGTGTATAAAATTGACAGAAATCCATCTTTCCATTGTTGTTTATGTGTTGAGCTGTACGTATGGTACCCACAAACATCATCACTGAAGACTACTACTGTAACAGAGCTTTTATAGCTTCGACACAATGTTGTGCACTGGGTTAACCGTGTATTTATATCGGCTAATCACTTTAACAAAAAAATGTATGCAATTTCGTAGCATAAATTCCAGAATTGCACACACCACATCACATTATTTTAGTGAAAACACATCAGGGTCTTCTGATGCTTGAGAGAAAAAAAGCTAGTTCTCAATGTTTCTTCAGTGCTTTAGTGGTCAGAAGAAACCCTCAATGCTTATTTATTTATCTGAGATGGTGTTGTTTATAGTTTGTCTTATCCCTTCTTAATGCTACTAACATTATCAATGATATCTTAACAATACTATATGAATTTTCAGTTGTGAGGATTGTGTGTATGTAACTGGTAAGAAAGGACGAACGAATGAATTGCATCGCATTGAAATTGACACCATAGTGTGTTTTCTCCATAATCGAACCAAACCTCCCAGAACAACCATAAATTCATGAGGTACTGAGCGAAAAGTACATTTAAAAAAATAAATAAATAAAAAACTGGCAAAAGCCGTCTTACGTTGGTGCCAGACTTCATTGGATTTCCCAGATCACAGCTGAGGTATCGGGTCTGGTTTTCAGTCTCGTAGCTGCAGGTCAGTTGGGTGAGACTCTGGGAAAACAGGGCGGCACGTCGGTCAAAACCACAGCGAACGACAATCAGCAGGGGGAAAACAAACAGAAATAAAAATTCCCAGGAGACAAATTAGTCCCTGAAATGTTCTGAGGTGTTTGTTCTCACCTCATTATTGCGGGCAATACCGCTGTAGTCCGCTTCGGGGGGCAGCACCACGTACAGCTCCGACTCGTATGCGCCGCCCTCACCCTCGTTCCTGGCGTTGAAGGTCAAGGTCAGCGAATTGTCATCACCTAAGTAGACTTCCTTCCGGTCACTGGGGACAAAACCAAGGCGAAAAAAAACGATTAACTGGGTAAACAGCTAAATTCCTTCTACCAACAATAATCCACAATGACATCATTTGGCGATATTGGCAAGAGAACTTGATCATTTTGAAAATGGTGAAAAACAAAGCTGAGAAGAAGACAAACAAAAAGTTAGAAAAGAGGAACAAGACGAAAAAGTGAGACAAAGATGAAACTGACAAAGAAGCAAAGATGAGGGAGAAAGTTGTCAAAGAGCATTAAAACTGAGAAAAGAAGATGTTTGTTGATGCAGTATTAATTGAAAGCAGTGTTAACAAGTGCAACAAAACATTAAACCAAAACCTATGACAGACACAGGAGGAAACACAGTAAGATTAAAATCGAGATTATTTTAAATTAAAACAATCACATAAACCGAATACTTTTCAGAGAGGAAAATTGAAACCCACCAGAACAAAACCTCAACTCTCTGATGTTGGTATTGTAATACAAACAATTAAGTCTAATATTGACTTCAACACTTGGAAACTTCAGGTTGTAGTACCACATTTAACACTCTAAAAGACCTCCCCTTTCCTTGTTTTCTCTCACTCCCTCCACCTTTCTCTGCAGCGAAGAACAATGGGAAAATTCCATATGGAGGACCACACAGATGCTTTTAATTACAGCTGGTTCTTATAAAGTCGGGCAAGAGAGCGAAAGGGAGACGAGCTGATCCTCTGCTGACCTGCGAGCCAGGCGGAGTCTGATTTTTAACTGGCATCACACTTTTCAAACCAAACAATGGCTCAAAATTAGACAACACACACACACACACAGACACACACACACACACAAAGGCAACAACCTTCACGTTAAGCTGTCCCTCAGGGAGAATTCATCTAACAGGTTGTTATATTTGGAAGAGAACTAGAAGAAACAACAAAAGAGGAATGGTGGATAGTTTGTGTAAAAAAGAAAAGAAAAAAAGAAAACCATCAACTCTTCCAACGACCATTAGTATTCTATAATTCACAGCAGAGAAGAGAAAAGCAACAAGGTATTAGTTTAATTGCTCTAATCACACTTTCTCAGTCCGAGTTGGACGTGGCGAAGTTTCACACAGCAGGTTATTCCATATGTGACGAATCAGGCATACATTGAGAGAAATGGAGGCAGATGGTAGATAAATATAGGAATGTGAAATCAAAATGACAGAGCGGGGAAGGGAGTATTGGGGAGTGTGTTATTTTTTGAGTAAAAATGCTAACAGATTTCTTGAATCAAAGTGTGTCAGGCGGGGAGCTCCTGGCGGCTTCAGAGACCGACCGTGTTGGAACTCTGGCAAACAGCTCTCCGAATGGATCCCTTTCATCGGTTCTGTCTTCCCCCGTCAACTGTTTGTCATAGCACCTGTAGCTGCATCCTGTTTTTTAAAAAATAGCATGCCCCTACTGTACTGCAACATTGCAGCTCTTAACACTCACTCTCTGGTATGCAAAACCAAACAAGGCAGCGGAACAACAAAAACAGCTGTATTTATATGCTTTCGCACTCAAATCCGAGATTCCCTATTGCACAGTGGAGGTGAAGAGTTCAGTATTCGTGATCCAGTGCAGAGTTTGCTATGCATTATCCATTGAATGCTAATCTATTTCCTGACTTTCCATGTGCTTTGGGGTTTTCAGAAATGTGTAAGGAAATGACCAGACTCACCCGTGCACGGACAGCTTCAAGTCAGGAACACAGATGTTGTCCTCGCCGCAGTCCAGCAGAATCTGAGCCTGGAAGTTGCACAGCGGGAGCAATAAAAGTTTTAACATTCTACATTGGGCAGGTTTTTTATCTATGTTTCTTTTTAAAAGAAGTAATATTAATTTATGAGGTACTGCAAAAAATAAAATAAAAAATAAAACAGGAAGGTAATTCTTGGAAGTTGTAGTAATGTCCACGTAGCTGCATTATTGTGAAGTCGCAGTGACAGTTAATGAAGTTAATGATTGACTCAGACTGATTCATGCAGCTCAAGTTACATTGGTTATTTAGTGGAAGACACTCTAACATATGGATGTTACAGCTTCTTCGAAGAAATGTTTACTTCATGAGCTAATAACAATAAGAAGCAGCAACAAAACAATAAACACAGCTCTAACCAACATTTATTACTTATCATTTACTAACTGTGATGCATTCACAGTCAGTGTGAATACATACTAATGCCGACATTTCATTAAGTTGGACATCTCTTTATGTTGCTGTGAGGAAGAATAAGTTACTTCAGGATTCATGCACTCCTCCCTCAGTAAACAGGAGTTTAGTGAAAAAGTAACTTCAAACAAAAGCTGACAGGTAGAGAGAGCAGCTTTATAGCTTTAAAGAATGATCTGCAAGATAAACAGAGTAATGAGTTCATGTTCTTCCACAATGTAAACTTTTGTCAACTGCATTACTAATCATTTAGTAACACGTTACAGCCATAAGTAGTGACATGATTGTCACAGTATCACAAGCACAGGAACAGTACGTCCAGCACCGTTTCTGATCATTGGAAAGTTCCGATTGAAAGCACATTTTGCTTTACATGAGACACTAATTAGGTACGCAAGATAAATCAGATGTTTGAGGGAGACAACAGGATGAGTGTTGCAAGATGCAACATGCGCTATGACTAATACATTCCACCTCAGTCTCGTCTTGTGACGACCACCCAACACACACACACACACAAACACACACGCATGCACACACACCTGGACTACACTCCCCCTTATTTACAAGACGTCGTCACTGCACATCAGACTGTTAAAAACTATGCTGCGTCTCTGAGGGACGATAACCGAGCCAGTGAGGTCATGATAGGCACAGACGGAGTCGCGTGAACCAGCTGTCCTGGCACACACTCCCACGTGTTTTCTGTTTGCAGCGTAGAAAAAAAAAAAAAGAAAAATTATGAACGGGGTCCAACTCTAAGCCCATGCCGGAGGAGATACTCCTGTGGAGCGGAACACAAAGCCGCCGGCTCCCAGCTCTTACCAGCATCCCACATCACAACGCCATGTGGCAAACCACACTTTCACCACACACTACACCACCCAGCAAACCACAGCAGTATATGATCATATAGAGAGGGAGGAGCCTGTAGCTCAGACACAGGATATCTTTGTTGACCTGAAAGCTGAGGCGGGCGTTTGGAGATTACAGTGGAGGGACAGGAACAGAAACACTACCGGATAAATGGAAGACTGCTGATCGTGTGGCAGGGCCGCAGCAAGGAAAGCCTGCGGATGGCTAAATTGCATCCCGCTGCGCTGTGTCAGTGTGATGATGCTCATGACGATGATGATAATAAATAGAAATGGAGGGGGGAGATTAGAGAGAGCCGAGAGCGCTGCCTGTCATTACACAATCTGAGGGGCTCTAATTATAGACACCATGGAAACCACCATGCTAACATCTGCACCGTGGCTTGTGTATCTGTGAAGGACAGCAGAACAACATTCGCAGTGCCATCACTACACCTAAACTACATAATCAAGCCCAGCAGACACTGATCAGCCGTCACAACAAAGACTACAGTATAATAATGTGTGGGTTCCCCTATTCATCTCCCCATATGTGAAAAACAAGCCTTGATGCAGTGTTTCTATCAGAACCAAAACTGACTCATGCAGCAGTGTGTGTGAGCTACAGTGGGTCGTCTGTTGGACCGAACATAGTTTCCCACTTTTCTTTCCTTGGACCACTTTTCATAGATGGCGACCGATGCAGACCGACACTCACACAAATGCTTACAAGTGCCAATTTATGTGCTTCCCACAGATACATCTTGAAAACGTAAAGTCCATTTGCAAGTTGATGTATTCCAACCAACTTACAAAGAGCATAATAAAGAGATCATGTGTTATTTAGTTTATTTCAGAAGCTATTAGCAAAAACACCCGACTGCAATTTCATCTTAACTGTATTACTGTTACCATCTACAATATGCAGTATTTTAGTACAGAACAGTTTAAAAAAAATGCTCTTCTTTAATGACTAACAAATAACACTGCATTCAAAACGTAGTAGTCTTGTTACAATGTTTTTTAATGTAATGAAAACATTTTTTTTAATTGTTGCCATATTTCTCAGTTTAAGTGAAGCTGCTAGTTACTGAAGACCAGATACTTTCCACACACTTCCACTGATCCACAGGCAACCCTAAGACTGGCTTCATGCCCCATCAGTACATTGAAAAGAACTATTTTGTGGCAGAAGGAAAGTTCCACTCTTGAACATTCGCCAATATATATATATTTATATATAGAACTGGCACCTTTACCAAAATATTGATTGCATGAATATCTGAATTTATGCATGATGTATAAAAAGGATGGCAATTATTAGCTCCATTGTCAAGTCACGACTGCTCATAAATACATGTGGAAAATGTTAAAGATGAGAGAGTGTCAACATGATCGCTCATTCTCACTCGGCCTAAAGAGAGTAAAAACTTGGCAGGCTCTATGAAAGGTTGCATGCATCCTCAAAGCATATGTGGAACTCAATAGGGCATCATGTGTCTGAGCTGGGCCAAGGTTGCGGTATATTATTCACCCTCCTCAGTTTATACACTATAGCATTCACACAGTACAAAGCTAAATTAATGAAATATGTTGGCTGTCTGACATCTCCCGCTCGCCCTTTTGCACACATACAGATCAGGCTCTTTGGGCGTTTGGCAGGAAAACTTGACTTCTTGAGGCTTAATGTTGATATTTTTCAAGGTCATGGTTTAGCAATACATCACATTAACTGGAGGCCCAACTGCTTTTATATCTTAGGAGGTCATGAATGGACAAAGACAGAGAAAGAAAAGTAACTAAGAGGGAGATTATTCCACGCCGATTCCACAAATGCTCCAATCTGGTAGTAGCTGCTGCCGTGCTCACATATGGTGCACACTATCCCAAAAAATACCCATGTGTTTACTGCCAGAGGTAAACCTGGCAAAAAGCCGAGAAATTTCAACCAGAAGGGCAAAAATCCTGGCTGTGCCCCTCACTAAATAATCAGACGTCCTTCTACGCCTGGGTCACCTCTGGAGCAGGTCAAGTGTTGTTCCCTGCAGGGCCTGGGGGGGAAACGTAGCACTGTACCTCACAGTTCCACTTTGAAAACATCTTTCCAGACTCTCTGGAGCACTTCCTAAGAATTTACTATTGACATTAAAAGGAAGGGAAGCAGTCTTCTTTTTGGGACAAAACAGTAACTGAGCAGTTGGCTATTGATCATACAAGGAAGAAATTATTACTCGGTCCGATAGATCTTATTGCCATCAGCTAAGAGAGAATTAACCTTAGTCAGAAGAACTTAGAACTTTATTATGTATTTTTTCAGCAGCTGTGTGGAAAATTCAGGGCTAGTGACTGATTTAGAAGATTGAAAAGGGCGTGAAAATACCTTCTGCTCAATTATATTGGCGGTCTGATAGTTGAGGATGGGCCGCAGGCTGTGGGAGTCAGCTGGAGCTTTTGGATCCAAGCTGAAGTTCAAAGCCACAAAAATCGGGGAAAGTTTATCCCTGAAGTCCTTGTCATCCTGCAAAATCACACAGATAAATATATCCACTTACTTTTACTGATACGGTGCATTTTACAGCTTCAGTCAAATTCACCACTCATAAGTATTTGTCTTATAAATAATCAAGTGGACATTTACATTATCAACAAAAAACACAAAATAAATGAATAAATGACAGACAGTGGGCTTGTCCTCATGTTGACATTTCTTTTCTAGACAAGAATAGAATAGAATAGAAATCATTTGAGATGTTGTTTGCATAGTTGTTGATCAGTAAGAGAAGGGGTTCAGGAGCTTGCTTAACAATACTTTGAAAATGGGGGAACACCAGAGATTGTTTAGTGTCCAACTGTATTGCTGAGTCACAGCTGAACACATAGCAAGACAGAAGAAACAATTAGGCATATATATATGTATATATATATATATATAGTATCATTCTTGGAAGAACTGAATTTTCCAATTTACCATCATAATAGAGCATAAATCACAGCCACTGTTTTCCATTTCCGCTCAATTCAATTTAATAGATTAAAAAAATGCAATGACGTCATATGAGCAAAGATGGGGTTATGGGGAAGAGGAAAACTGGCTTTAACAGTTAGAAATCAAATTGTTCCTCATGTCTACAACCACCGACATAAGCTCCAGCTGACAGCGACCGTTGTCTGCATGAAGCGGTATAGAACATAAACGGACGGGTGGAAAGAGACACACCTTGAGGTAAATCTTTGTATGGTTGCATACTCGCTCGCCATGGCGCACCCTCACACTTCTTTGGAGCGAGGGCAGCTGGGAGTCCAAGAACAGAGCTCTCTTCACTGTACCTTTCTGCTTGTGCTTTTGGCTATCAAGCCGCACCTCCACCTGGAAATCTGGAACCCATAAAACACAGACACAAATGGGTATTCATGATATGACAAATGTTCTAGACTCGCATAATGACAGGCCAGAAAAAGAAAAAAAAAAATCAAAAACGGTGAATGTTTTAATGCACACACAACGTAAGACACTTTTACTGAAACTTGAAGGTGTGGGAAGAGCTCAAGGGAATAATCAGACATAATGAGCAAGAGTTAATGTGTGGAGGGACTGAACACTGAGGAGAGGTGACTATCAAAAGGTGAATCACAGAAGATATACGACATGCTGCACTCCCTTTATGTCATAACAAAATCCCAAAATTTACATGGCCTGCCAAAGCACTTTAACCTACAGACTGTGATGGATTTAAAACATTATCGTTGGTGGCTTTTTGACAGCCTCCTCCAATGTAATAAAGTGCAGATGTGGAAAATTGGCTCACCTAGATTGCTTGGTAGGTGCTTCCCCTCAGCAGATATGCAGAAACTCAGGTTGACACTGTTTTGGATGAAAAGGACAAGGACATGATGAGAGAAGCATATTCCTTCATGGCAGATTGTCAGTGTAAATACACTAAGCACAAGACACCTCACTTGTTCTCTCGCTCTCTATCGTGGCCCAAGTTTTCTTGTGTCAGCTCCTTACAAGGTTCACATTACAAGGCATGAGGCGTATCAGGAAAGCAATGACAAATATGAAAAAAATGACAAATGTTTGGAGTAAGGCTGGTATTCAACCCCCTTCGCCATCTCGCCGGGTCGATAAATCAGTAGTTCTGCGTTTTCACCCGCGCCCCCCCCCCCACACACACAAAGGAATAGCACAGTTAAGAAGGGTGAAATTGAGCAATGACTCAGGTTTCAGTCCTGACCAGTCAATGGCTGTCTATATAAGCCTGTAGCTCTCTCCCATGACATCAGCCACACAACATGCTGCTGCTGTCCAAGAATGCAATCCCAAACTCCCCCCAGTTCTTTCACCAGTAAGCTCACACCAGAGACATCAAGAAAGAGCTCGAAGGAAAAAAAAGGCAAATGAAAAAGCTTGTTGAGAAAAAAACAAAACAAAAAAAAGAAATGGAACAGAAGGAGAAAATAGGAGAGAAAACCTCAGAAAAGTACAAGGATTTCTCTGGAGCAGCAGTTCTCGCTTCATGTGTGAGTGCCTGTGTCTGCCTCTTTTCTGCAGAACTGTGTGCGCGTGCTCACGGGAGTCTACGTGTCCTGATGTTTCCCAGCTGTGTTCCACCAGCAAACAATATCTCATTCAAAGCAACTGCGAAGACCTCCCAGCCCCTCCCCTCCAGACCTCCCCTCCCATTATTCCTTCTGCTCTCCTTTCACCCCCACCCGAAAAACTCTTCATCACCAAGCAACGAGGCATAATCAAGACACATGTGTATACAAGAGTTTCCTTTATGGATCAGGAAGTGGAGAAAGGGGGGAAAAGCAGACACATGAGTGCAGTGTCAAGCATGTCGTATGTTTCCTCTCCCTGTTTCTGAAAGCTGTGCACATTTAGCGGAGGCCAACAATGCTGCTATTCAGCATGTTATTTCTCCGCTCCTCAACAGTAAGAGTGCGGTATGAAGACATTTTGAAAATGGGTCAGAAAAACGCAGCAGTCAGTGCAGATTAAGACCGTGAATGCTGATGTGAAGAATATCCCTTATCACAGTTTCCTGCCAGGATAGAAGTGCTTATGTACGACGGAAATAGGGAAGTCCATCATTTCACAGTGGGGTCAAACAAATACCAACAGCGCAGTGCTGAAGCAGAGACACAGGAAGCAGAGTGCTGCGTAAGGGATGATCCCAAGACTCACCAGGAAACAGGAATACTGGCATTCCCACTGGTGATTATGCAGTTTTTCTCTTCAGGGTTAATCATGGTGGGGTAGACCGTCAGAAGGGCTGTGGTGTTTACTATTGGACGAGACCTGTGGGCAACAAAAATACATTCATGCTTTAGCTGTTATGTGGAGCTAACGATTGCCCTAATTCTATTTAAATTGCATCAAACAGTAAATATTAGACATTTACCCACGTATAGAGAAACAAACAAGCACAATACTGACACACAAATCATGTACAATGTGTGCAAAGTGTTACTGTCACAGGACTACTTTGACAGAAACGTGTTGATAAATATTTACTATAATGAAACTCTAGTTGAAACTAGTTGTAGGGCTGCAGAGCTGCTGTCTCTCTCTGTCCTGCTTACTGACCGCAACATTACTTCAGCATTAGCAGAAGCTTGTATCAAGCAAAGAGCAGCTCAGTTGCAGTTGCACAAAACTCCTGTTTACTGGAGGAGCAGGTTACTGTATGCTCGACCAACATTGGTTTATTGAAAGTGATGTCTCCAACACTCGAGATAAAGACTTGACCGGATGTGCGACCACAGGGTTAGTTGTTCTTTTTGCCAGATGCCCCTCTAGCCCTAAGCAGGGTTCAAACATTGCTCCCACATACTCATGATCAATGATCTAACACAGAGACATGGAAAATGTCTCATTGTGAAGATTGTTAACGTTACGCTGGATCCACAGTGCCATAAATTAATGTTGGCTTCTCTTCAGGGGACCGATTTGCATCTTGGCAGTTTATCTCAGCTGCTTTATTGCTCCGTCTTCTTGTCATTAGTTCATAAGCCTATTTCTTTTCAGAAACACACAGATCATAGAGTATGTAATTGAGAAACTGTACATTAGAGATGATCACCTGTAGCATGTAAACAGAATAGAAGACCAAATCCAAGATGTATATAAAGAAAGAATAGGAGAATTTCATTTTCCGAGTTTTAAAATCACAACACATGCTTTCTGCAGTCTCGGGGCATTTCTAAAGAGAAGCGAAAGAGTGAACAGTTTTTCCTCACAACTCTGGCATCAAATTCTACAAATGGACATTCAGTATTTTCCACACTCAATACCACTTCTCACTGGTAATGGAGGTTATGCTGTTTGTTTACTCTACTTTGTTTAAATAAACTGTGCATTCTTGATCTCCTTTGCCAATGAATATAAAACATCATCCCACTTTCCGTTGAACCAAACGCTTTACATGATTAGTTAAAGCTTCAGAACAAAATACCTGTAGAGAACTGCCTTGTTAACACCGAAGGCTCCAACAATGAGATCTGTGGGAATAAAAGGAAAATATTGAAAAACATAGTACAAATACACAAACATACATGCCGTTTACAGACACTCCCTGACCTGGGTATCCATTCATGTCCAGGTCCTTAGCACCTCTGAGGGCAAATCCAAAGCTGGCAGGAATCCTCCCAGCAGCCCACTGGCCGATGATCACCTGAGATGGTTTTTCCTGGAGTCCATCCGAGTATCCATTGTAGATGTAAACCAGCCCCTGCCGATCCTCCCCTCCAAATGGACTGCTAATAGCCACATCTACCAAAGAGAAAATAAATTAACCCATAAAGCATCCTACCTAAATATTTTCATCCAGCAAATATTTGGTGGTGAAATCAACTATGACTCTATTCTCAGTATCCCAGTATAAGAATGCCGAGGTTCGATTTTAATGAATCTTTAAGCCAAAAGTATTGCTAATTAACATGAATCATCAAATCAAGCCAAATATCTCTATAACATAATTACATTCACTACTATTGAGTCGCAATAACAAACTTTTTTCTGACTAATACAGGCGGAAAAAAATCTATTAGGCTTCTTTTGTCAGCAACCATAAATGCCTGAACCAGACATTACCATCATGAGAGGGACATAATATGGATAAAAATGCATTTTCTTTTCAAACCTCCCATTATTGGCAGCATTATAGCGCTTATAGTATTCAGTTTGCACATTTCACCCACCAGCTCCACTACAATTCCCCGTCATTACCATTAAAACTATCCTGGTTGAGATCGCCCAATGGTGCGATGGTACTGCCGAATCTCCCAAACACCTGGGTGCCTGTCAGGTGAGGTAGGCGGGGCTCCAGGTCCAGGGGGCCACGCTGTAGATAAACATAAACACGCCCCATCTCTTCAAGGCGACCGTCAGAGCCTCGGACCATGAGCATCGGTGCTCCCACCAGCAGGTCAAGCATCCTAAAAATATGAAATGAACTTGTAAGTCCGACACAATGACACCAGTCACTGATAATAGTAAGATAAATAGAAAAAGAGATAAAGAAAAACTGAGAGGGACAAGGCTGCTACTCACCCATCGCTGTTGATGTCTGTTGTTGCCACTGCGTAGCCGAAATATGACCCCATCTATCAACACAAGTGTTTCCATGACTCGAGTCAGTGAAAATCTCAGTTATAAATAAGGCACAATAAAAGCTTGTTCTTTGATGACCCAGAATACTTGAGCTCCATCATGGTAAAGATTTGCTTTCCGTATTACAAGAAGGAAAAAAAGAGAAACCAAAAGGTTGATGACTTTTACAGGTTTGACTCAATTCAAGGTTTTCAGAATCCACTTTTTATTCATTGTCTGGTTCGTTTGTAACGATCTCGAGTTTAAAGAGCAGAGGCCTTGAAGGGGGTAGCCTGAAGTGCAAGTATTTAAGCAAATTAATTTGGGATTGATTTGGAATTTTTTCAGCTGAGCCAGTCATCACGGTTTAAATGAGTAGAGTGCTTTTAAGTTCCCAGAAGCATTTGCACAAAGTGCCAGAGGGACTTTTTCCATCAATAACTGAGCTTTACAGAAAACCACAAAAGAGGCCAAAATCTAGTAAACAAAACATTGTAAAGGAAATCATTTTTGCCTTCAATGACTCAGATAATTAAGGGTTCTCATGAAGCACCAAGCAATGGAAACACAAAGGAGGTAAAGAAGCTTTCTATAATGGGTACAGATGAAGATAGGAGTTGTCTGCCTCACCTGCTCACCAGTGTACTTAATCATGGTGGTCAGATCTGTACCATTCAGAATGGACACCTGCGACACAGCAAGAACATATGGTGAACATCTTTTCTGCATGTCTATTGTAAGCAATTTCTCTGGTAAGAAATTCCCGACAAAAACAATTCCCACTGAGACTATATCTCTACGGTTGTTTTCTTTCTTTAACATATCTGTATTGGTCCCAAGTTGAAAGCCTTGGCCTTTCGATCTAAAAGCACTAAATGAAAGCCAGAATGAGGGGAATGATTAAGCTTTCTTACCGAACCATAAAGCATGAGTCCTTTTGGAACACCAGCCACAAAATCTGAGGAGCACACGAAGAGATGAAGCAAAGATTTAGCAGGGAAAATATACAGGCCAAGTCCAGGAGGGGACTAACAGTTTTTACTACCAACACACTTCCAGCTAATAGGAAATATGGAGCCGATTCTCTTTCTACATTTCTTTTTTCACCTTTATTATTTGCATTACTATGTGAATTCCTTACTGGGTTTTTTTCCCCTCCTTTTTCTCCGCTTCATATACCAATGGTCATACATGTAGCCTGCATAATTCACTTACCTTCTACCTGATCGCCACTGAAATCCCCAACAGCAATAGAATAACCTGTAGAAGAAACAAGGAGTTACTTCAACCTCAGCGTGACTAATGAGGAAATGTGTGATAGTTTTAACCAACTTGCCTTGGTAGCTGTCGTCATGTTTAGCATCAAGCTGTTTGGTCTGGATCTGGCCCTCTACGGCCTGCATAAAAAATCCTGGATAGTATGCTTTGATAATGTCCTCTTTCTGGGCAGAGATCACCTGACCTAAAGTAGGAGCAAAGACATAAACAGTGAGGAAAAATAAACTTGGAAGGACATTTTGAGGTTTCATCTTAATGATTTGTTTTTAAATGCCTTGCAAACCTTGCCAGAAGTAGCTGCCTGGCCCTCCCAATACCACTTTGCCATCCTGAAAGATAATATTTGTGAGTTACTGTAATGGAAAAGGAAAACTCTATTCAACATACCTCTGCTGGAACACTGACGGGAACAAAGTTCTTACCATTGTGAAGTCCGCGCTGAATCCTCCCTGACAGTAGCCTTGTCCCACTGGATCACTGATTTCTAATGCATGACAAAAAGCATCATGGGATGATTGAACATCAGAGTACTTTCATATTTAAAACTCAAATGCCTTTACAATGAGCAGCCACAGAAAAAGAGTGTGATTTGTGAAGAAACTATGAGCGCTGGATGTTTCTGACTGAGAGGGAGAAAGTAGGTGTATTCACCACTATCATTAAATAAGCAAAGCCATCAGCCAATATCTACTTTACTAAAGCATCCTTTCTTACAGGGGTGTGTGCAATGTAAATGTATTGAAGTGTGAATCTGTAAGTCAAACGTTGGTGCAATGTGCAGGTTATATAAGAAGTTTTCAAAGTAAAAATCTCTAAATGGTGCGTGTCTATAAATGCTTTTTTTCCTCCAAGGATCACAAGAACTTTTGACAATATTTTGTCATTTGATACCCACCAGGAGGTCCACTATTTATCCACGAATTATCAATATGAGACAAAGTATATGTGAGATGAAGTTCAGAGGTTATCAATTCTATTGTCATTGTACAAGAACAACAAAAATCCTATAAGTGCAACACTGTAGAAGCTACAGAGTAAAATTCAGACATTAAAACAGCACATGCCTCACACAACTTAACGTCATAGAATAGAACTTTATGGATACTGCTATATTTCTGCAGCACACAAACATCCCCACAGACATTAACACTCATTAATGAATAATAAACATGTTGTTGAATATTTAAAAGAAATAGACATAAATATTACATACAATCACATATAAAGACAGCTGATATCACTCATTCGAGAAGCTGACTGTAGCCGACAGAAAAGGCTTCCTGCACGTTCTGTCATCTATACTGTAAATTATTGATCAATTTCTGGTCACGTTTCAAGTGCAGAATCACAATCAACAGACTGATTCTATTCCTGATGATTATATTAATTATAATATTAAAGGTGTTACACATTAACCAGAGGTAGCAACACCCCCACCTTGCACTGGCTCGATGTAAAATATCTAAGAGTTTTGACGAGAGGTGACGGTTACCTGAACGACACGGAGCATACTCCACAAATTTGGTGAAATTTTGGACCGAGAGGTAGCAGGTTCCTGTGGCATCAGATCGGGGAACATCTCGTTCAGTACGCCAGGAGTACAGCGGGGCACAAGCCTAGAGTACATAAAGGGAGAGAGTGGAAAAGAGAAAGGAGTGTGGAAGAACAGGGTGAGCTTTTTTTTTGGGGGGGGGGGGGGGGGGGGGGGGGGGGGGGGGGGGTTCTTTCAGTTGCAACAACACCTTAATGAACTCGGGAGACGTCTGAGGTTGAGGTCAGTAGTACATCTGGAGTAAGGTAACCATGTAACTCAACCCAGGTCACAGCCTGGACTATCTGACCAAACGACAGCCAGCTCGATTTTAATGTCAGAGGGGGCACAAAACATTTCTCCAAAGTGGGTTTAGACTAGAGGTGAAAATTGGTTCTGAATGAAAACAATTCATTGGACACTAATCTGTACCATTTTAAAACAATTTCCTCCTGCTGCTTGACTGACACATAGACAAAGTTTATCACAGTAAAAGAGGCCACTGCATTGAACCTGAAATATTAACAATAGAGAGGAGCTTAATGGTAAATGACAATTGGACTTTACATCACACAATTACTGTTTGAGCAATCTGCTTCACGTGATCTATCAAATTCACCTATCGATGCACACAATTGTTTATTCTCTAATGATGGCAGTCTCCATGCGGGGAGATTGCACACCAGTGACACTTTGACAGACAGAGAGGGTGAGGTGCGAGAGCTCAGTCTACCAACTGAGACACAGCCGCCACAACTTTTCTTCACCCACCTCCTGAAAAGCATCTTTGGGAGAATCAGCTTACCAGAATTGTGTCGCCATGAGAACGCACAGTGGCCCCGAACCATTGGTGTGACTTGAAATCTGCCTGGTGTTCTGTGTCGTTGAGCAAAACCATGCGATCTCCTGGGAAAAAAAAAACACAGACAAGAAGACAATGACTTATAGCCGTATGATAAATTTCTTCAACTGCACCTCAAGTATCTCAATTTCATCATCCCCTTCCTCTGAGGCTCTTGAAAACATCTGTACTATTGGCTGACACCAGCATTTAATGCTCCAGTTACACTATTTTTCATGCAAAGATGATCAGGGTGAGAATTCAAAAAGAATGGCATGTGCTCGGGCCGCACTCTTCTGTAGATAAGTCCCAGCGTGGCTTGCTTTGAACAGGCCTACCCCGATTTAACCTCTTTGACCTTTTCGCTTCGTTTGACCACCTGGCCAGTAATGCTGATCTACCACTTCAACGCTTGGACAGCAGCAGGTGACATGACAGATGGCGTGGGGAGTCAGGTTTAAACACAACTTTATTGGAAGACGGATGTTGCATCTGCAGGGCACTAAAGAATGAAATCCAAACAAATTGATTAGGCAAGGAAGTCACAACACATCTGCACGGGAAGTGCAGTTTAGGATGAACCACGCTACTAAACTCTTGCAGTATTTTTTCCCCCACTTAGGCAACGTCAAACTTCAGGCATGCTGCGAAAGAGCAGCGCAGCATCTGTCAGTGACCGGGTACTGAAAGATGTTGCAAAAGCTCATGACCTCAGTAGATTTGGAAAAAAACGCCTTTCTATCCACGCCTCCAGTGTTTCTTAGGAGCCGTAGAGCTGGAGGTGAAGGCCTGATCCGTGTCTTTGTGGAAACAGCGAAGGGGGCCGGGGTCCAATGAAAACATACACACTCTGGCCGGGCTTCCTCACAGCAGCTCCCCAGCCATCGCTGTTTGGGCACACACTTCCCTCATCCCTTTCTCTGTTTTCATTTTCAACATTATCTCCATTTTCCTACTCCTTTTTTTTTTTTTCCTCCACACTATCTCACCCAGGTCTTCTTGTCCGTTTAGCCCGTTCTCAGCCTCCCCTGACCCAAAACGGTAAGCAGAGAGATTATAGTTTTTTAATAACTACTGTATTTCGGCTTAATCTCCAGCACTGGGCTTTTCCTGCTAACATTATTCATCGTGGGCCAAAAGTAGCCTTAAGTGTTCAGAAGAGTGAAAAGAAGGGCTTTAGTAGCCACACCGGCAATAACACGACCAACACTTCAAACAGCTCCTCATAAGCTTGTTACTTTTGCTAATCTGCCTTGGCCGCATGGTGTTCCCTCTTAACATTTTCATAACAGTCGAATTTGTTTGGAAAGGGCAAATGAAAATCCACCAGCCGTACGCTGATGCTGAATAGGGACTGTGTTGGTTGGAGTCATTTTGCCGAGGAAACGGAGAAAAGCACAGTCGTCTTGTAATTCGTGCCGCATAACTATGATCGCTTATATTTCAGTGTAAAGAAGAGGAAGCACACCTGACAGTTTTCACATGGCAGCATTAATTCACTGTCACTATAATGGGCTCTGTTTGTTGTCGGCGAGGCGAGTGACGGCAGCCAGCTGGAATCACGTGGAACTCCCGACGATGAAAATAGAGGAGATTCACAGCAGAGATAGAGACAATCCACAGACGGGCCACAGCAAGATGTCATCTGACCAAATCCCCCCTGGGAGGCTGGTTTAGAGCAGTGTGCTGATGTGACATGGTGCCAGAGCTCAGTCTTTCTCTCACGGGACCGGCGAGAGAAGTGAAGGGGTCTGGAGTGCGTTCACAGACGCACTCTTTACTTTGAACTGCGTGAGAGTGGATACCCATTAGTGAGGTTAGAGCCTCTCATTCTAAATGTGTGTGTGTGTATGTGTGTGTATTTGTTGTGTGTCAGTAGGATAGAAGACAAATGGCCAAATTCACTCATCACATCAGCCTCCCCTGTGGGAGTACCGTGAGCAGCAGAGGGGGGTGGACCAGAGTCGGGGAGAAGGTCTCTGATTTCTCCTCCTTCCCCTTCTACCGAGTCTCCCATCCTGTGTGTGCCCTTTTGCACCCTCCCTGCTGCCCTTGGCGCTCTCTCCTCTTCTCCAATCCATAGACAGGCTCTTATCTTCATGGAAGAGGAAGTGGGTGGGAAGGGCCACTTTGACCCAATTAGTTAGGCTAATTAAGAGGGTCTGTGGCCTGCAGGTCAGAGCTCAAACACACCAAGAAACCGGGAGACCTCCGGCAGACCTCCGACACCACTGTGTTTCAGCTACAAACTGAGGACTCTACAGCCATCTTTTATTCAGCTTTTATAGTGTTAAAATATCAAAATATCAAAAGAAAAATTGTAATTATTTGGCCTTTACTGCAAGGGTTGGCAAAGAAAACACAGGCAGAGCTACAGTGAATGAATTGCAGCAGTAAATGTCATCCTTTTAACAGCTGTTTGTCATAGGCGAATTTGCATGCAGCTGTCCATGTACAGAGTCGTCCCCCACTGCGGTTTCACCATGATCCAGATGTAAGAGCTGGCTCTGGTGCTCTAATCTGCTCCTTCAAAGTCTTTTTAGAATATGAAGGACACTCTGACAAGCTCAGAGGAATAACCTTGACCATGAGGCCTCACTGCTTGTGCATGACATCACTCCCTGCACCCATGAGTGCTCAACACATTTTATGTCACCAAAAGAACTGTGCAAAAACAGTTGAGCAAATGATACCAAGAAGTGGTGTCCAATAAAAAGTAAAGGCTTGTGAAACACTTTGTGGAATATTTCTCCTTTTCATGCATTACAGACAGTAAATCTGAACTGGCCCTAAATGTTAAGGTTTGATTTCTCAGGAAAAAAGCCAAGGGTGACGCACTTACAGTTGTTTTATGTGTGTGATTCATACTGTTTGTGTGTGTGTGTGTGTGTATTTAAGTGTGTGTTTCCAGTGTATGTTTAATCTAAAAGATTGAACACTCTTTCTACTCTGAGTGTCCCTTTCCTCACTTCGCCAACGCTCCATTGTGGAAAACAGCCTGACGGGTAATCTGTCAGCATACTGAAACTCGAATCCATTCATTAGACAACCTCACAGACTTCCTTGTGTTCTCCTAAACCACTTCACTTGATTTCGACTCAACTGGAGCCTTTTTGTCAAGACTAGGGGTGTCTTCTTCACCTGTCATACAAACAGCACATTTCTTTGTCTGAGCTATTTGTTTATTGGTTGCTTATCTCCTTTTACCTCCTGAAGCAAGGCAACACAAACATGACCCACAGGAAGGAAGGAGTATCCTTCAAAAGCCTCTTGAGCGTGCCCATTATGTCTTTTAACCCCAAAGGAAAGAGACAAAGAAAAATAGGATCATCACATATCCAGAAACTGATGAAACGGACAGTTCAGTGAAGTGGAACAGTGATGTACTGAAAGGAAATGCTTTTAGGGCTTCAGTAGTGTAGAGAGCAACCAAGCCCGGTCATTTAAACTTGATGAATTACAGTGAGAAACCCTTTGAATCTGGAAGTAGAGCAAGACGATTTACCAAAGAATTTAGGAAACTGGTTCAAATAAAGCCAGCTCTTTATAGGCGGCATTTCGAAACAGTAATCGATGCTTTTGTCACCACTCGGCAATGCAATGCACTTTATGTCGGGGTCAATGGGATGGGACTCCTGCCCCTCGTCTTCAGCTGGCTCAAAAAGATGCGCCGCATCTTTCAACTGGAAAACATAAGAAGGAGTACATTTCTTCTGTTTTAGCCTAATTTTAAAGTTTTTTTTATCTGCTTTAAATCCCTCCACACAGTCTTGCTCCACACTCTGCGAAACCCATACAACTCGTCCACAAAACTGCAACCCCGGACAACTCGTTCATGTGATTCCGGACAACTCGTCCACAACAATTTTTTTCAACTTTATTGATTAGAAAGATTGAGATTTCACAGTATATAAATATTAAGTATATTTGACACCAAAACATAAGATATTAAGTATATTTGACACAAAAACATAAATAGTGGCTGAATTTGCTGTGGGTGAAGTAGGAAGCTGCCCAGAGCGCAAACTCAACAGGGGCGCAGATACGGTCTTCTGAAATACGGTTTTCAGAAATGTATTTCTGAAAACAAATAGGCTGTGCAGTTCAAAAGTTAAAACATTGCTTTGTAGCTGACAGCTTTGAGTGAGGCGTTCAGGTTCATCACGTACACCCTGCCCTCCGACATGTTAATGAGCTCATACAGTCGCGACGTTAAATGTTAAACGAGATTAAAATATGACTGATAGTCATTATCAAGCTGGAACATGCTGGAACAACACTTGGGCAGTGCTGGTTTCCGGATGCGTCATTGTGCAGCATCGTCACCTATCAAGTCATTTTAAAAAGCCACTAAAACACAATATTTACGTTTTGATCGTGTGAAATGTGTCTGGCTATATTGTGACGAACTTAGAACTTTTAAGGATTTACTAATAGTTTATCTAGAGACAGATTGTATGTAAAGATTGTGTGAATCTTAAAGCTTACCTGCTGTATCAAATTCAATTGTGTGACAGTCTGATTGACTCAGGCTCCATGGACAATAGAAAACGGACCCTCCCTCTTTAACGTTGACCTGCTTTGTGTTGGCCTTGGGAGCTCCAATCACCACACTTGAGCTGGAAAGAAGACACACAAAGAGACTAGGTGTAAATCACATATTTAAACTGAACAAATCAAAACCCAGTGAACAAGCGCTTAAAAATTTGAGTTTCTTTTTCAAGACCTTGTTTGGAAGCTTTCAGCCTGGCCTCAATTAAAAAAAAAATACATTCCAGGCCTCCCACACGACACAATGGGGCATGCACATTTTACAGCTTAGTGAGCTTTATTCTGACTCAAATGTTAAACATTTTAGCAGGTTGCAGCACTGTTTTACATAATCCCCCTTGGCTGATTTTTTATTTATTTTTTTGTTCAGAGACACATTGGTTGTGATCAGACAGACAAGGAAAAACACTTGCACGCTCACATATGATCCCCTTTGGGCCGGATTCAATGAAAAAACAAGAAAGCAGACAGGCTAAGTGGAGTCACACTTTTGTTTCTTCAGCTGTGACACTAAACATCAATGGCCCGGGAGCTACACTGAAGGTCAGCTGACTGCTTCAACAGGCACACAAGGAATAGTGAAGTTACAGGTGAGTCCAGGAGTAATAATGTGCAAGTAGACTTCAGGGAAGAGAGTTGAGCATTGAAGTTTGAATCGAGACTAACATCATTTTAATAGGCATTCGTACAAAACAATTCTCTTGGTAGATAAAGTGTCTGAGGTAAATGGTTTAGGCATTACCTCATTCTGGACTCAATTGACCCAACAAGCATCAGAGACAAGTTGCTTTCATTGATGTGGGTAAAGGAGGCATGGGACCACTGAGCCCAGACGGTCTCTAGGGGCCTGAAACAGGAAGAGTACACCCTTTCCTGCCCCAGATCTTCCAATAGTGCATGAACGTTTACATTTTGGCTAAACTTAGCATCCTTCCCCAGAGGGTACCGACACTGCAGGGTCCGGGGGGAGATAAGAAAACCAGCATGAGTCAAAAGGAGTTAAACTGTGTAATAGTCCAAAGCTTTATAATCTTCTGTAATTAATTTCAATGAACCTTGAATGGAAAAAAGGATACATGCATAAAGTTATGCGTTGGCTTGTGAACTAAATCTTGTGGGTCGATGTGCATTGGTGGTCAGTAGAAAGGTTTCCCATCAGTTCAACATACACGATTTCAAAAACACACAACTGGTCAGAAATGTGAAGGAAAGAAAAAGTAAAAAAAAAAAAAAAAAAGGCCACAGAGGAAATGGAATGAGTTTAATATTTTGCTGTTACTGTAGTCTTAATATGTCCATAACAGATACAGAACAATGCCAAGTCCAAATGTGCACCAGAAGCTCCCAGTTTATGTTGGAAGAAAGAAAAAGAAACAAACCAGTTCAACTTGGAAAAGAAACAGACAGCGCCCCCACCCCCTTATTTCTCTATTTCTGACCGCATGTGCAGATGCGGGAATATCCCAGAAGAGCAACAACAGATCTCCACCTGCACAATAATCTAAATCACAGAGAGGATCCCTGGTCGGGGATTTCACAGTCAGACATCTGAAGGTCTGGCCTACACTTATACTCTCCTACTTAAATATAGAAGCAGTCAGTATACTGCATGCAGGCCTCTCACCTGCAAGCCTGTTAGACCTAATGTAGGATAATAAATTACACATACTACAACCACAGTTACCCGAGTCTGAGTCAGCACAGGTCAGATAATAGAATTTCTAGGGGGGCAAAGAGCCAAAATAATTTTTTTGACATAATCTGGAAGCACATGTAGGCAATAAAAGGCACTGCAGGAGGAACATGCACACATTAACAAGCCCAGGGAAATTGAAAGCAACTGCATCTTTTGTTAAATCAGATCTGAACAGAGTCCAACCATAGTTTGCAGTGGCAGCTTTTCAAAGTGTGGAAAATACAGGAAACAAGCAGATCAAGCTTTAATCACCGAGTTGGCAGCTTGTTCAGCTTGGATCCTTACTACCTTAAACTGTAACAAAAACGGACTTGAGCACACAGAGATCGATAGCAATCTGTAAGCTCTGTTAATGAGGAATAATTAGCATTTAATAGGTCTTTATCTATGGATGATCTAGGTGGCATTCCCCTGCCCATTTACCTTATCTGTCATCTTTGAGCTCAAAGGAAGAGCTTTTGTATCGTTTGCCTTCAATGAAGGTCTGAGTGCTGCATTGTAAACACCTTTGTCGGAACAAAAATAGGTAGAGGGTTCTTGGTATGTAACAGATTGTAATTAGTTGGGGGTGAAGGAATCCCAGCTTCTTTATAGAATGTGTTGTATTCATGTTATAGAGAAGCAAGACAAAAGACTTTGTAAAGACCAGACCTATACCAGGTTTGAAAGCATGTAAGGGACACTTGCTGGTATCCAAAACCAAACAAAGTCTAAAATGAATGAAAGACACCTTCTCGTGCACTCAGATTAAAGTTCATCTATTCATTAAAATGCTACTGGAAAATCAAACTAATGTTCATTTGATCAGTTCTCAGTTCCGTGTTATTATGGGCAAATGGCCAACTTTATTTTGCGACAGATTCAAGCGACACTCCAGCAGTCAAGTCAGGGCAGATGAAAAACATTAGTGGCTTCGCAATGTCCCCGCCTGCTGCCACACTGAAGCCACTAATGATCTCCACCACAGAGATGATGATTAAGCATCAATTAAACCAGTGTAATTCATTTAGGGTGCAAGTGAGGAATGTGCATACAACAGCTCACGGGTAACTCAAACTTTCTCATTGGAAGGCCAAGCATCAATCAGGAGATCTAAAATGCATCGGATATATCTGGTGACGCAGAATACTGGAACTTGCTGATGTGACACTACTGGCTGTAGACATGGCTAACACACTTTATGAAGAGGGTAGAGAGGGAGGTTGTCAGCGGGCAAATTCCTTGGTTACCCCCTCCCGTTTAAGCCCAGCATTTTCCCCCCATTCCTCATTTAATTGTTTTCCAGCCAGCTGCAGAGCTGATGTCACTTGAACACTATTATAACAGCTTTAAGCTAGAAAGAGGGAAAAATTACAATCACATACTTTGAGCCTGCCAGTGCTGGCTGCAGTCCCCATCTGCAGTCATAAACAGCTCAATAAATGCTATAGCCCATATGCAAAAACCGAGGGTGAGTGAGGGGGTAAAGAAAAAGGGCCAGTGGCCTTCAAACTTCAGCAAACACCTCAGTAAAACATGAGAAGAGCCCTGCAGAGTTTACACTTAGCGATCAACACATGCTTAAACACTGGAGTGGCTCCATATCAGTAAAGGGAATTGAGATGGAGTGACCTGATGGGAGCCAGAGGCAGCTCTTGACTTTAACCCCTTCAGTGGAGAAATGGAGCATACCAAACTACAACAAACATCTCACTCCATTCCACTCTGAAGAACCGCATCATCCCTCGATTTATCGAGATCGATAAATAATGGACCGCTCGTTAGCATTTTCGAGAAATAAACTAATATAATGTGATGTCACACTAAGGAAATATTGATTTTTTTTTTTTTTAAAGCATGTGGCACTTAAGAGTGAGATCAGCTAAATGACAAGAGATGAGAAGCTCAAGTATTGAGTGATGGCTTATCCTAGACCACATGGAGCCATACCAACGGGCTCGTGTCCTCTCAGAGCCAAGGCCAGACAGAAGCTGTTGTAGTCCTTACAGCTGCCATATGGACGACTGTCTCCTCACCACACACACGCACATGCTGTCAGTGCTGCTGTCCAGGACCCTGAGGATGATGAGAGTAGCAGTGCCTGCTGGGATGGCGTGTGCTGACTACAGAGGGTTCACTTTGCTCAGCAGAGGATACATTTTACATGGTCAGATGGTGCTGGAAGTTGCTGCACCGGAAAAAAAAAGACCTGTTTGTTGTTCTATGGGCCTGAGGCAAGTTGTCTTTCCCAACAATTTATAGACATTTTCACATCACAGGACTGACCAGAAGCAGTCACTGAGCCCTGAACCTGCAGCGATAAACAGCCCTGTCCGATCACTGCAAAAATCATTTCAATTGAAAAAAAGGCTGGGCAACGGGTGGACTGGAATTACAAAAACTGCTACAAAGGTACCCCAAAAAGTTGTTTACCGTCACAAGGGCAAAGTGTATGACAGTTTCCATCTTTAGGATTGTATTCTTTCCTAGTGATGTGTAGAAGTCCTGAGTGCTGGTTTATTGGTGGTTCCTCAATTTCCTCGACTTTCAGGCTTGTCTCTTATGTCAGTTTCAATTATGAAGACAAAAAGTCTTTATCATTCAAATCTGGCATGAAACTTTCCCGTCTGATGAGGTTTACAATTAACACTGGCTCAGAGCCACCTGGACCACTGACTCAATCCTTCTTTTTAGCTTCAAACATTTAGATGTCTTGGTTGGACACAAATATCCTGTAGTCTGTGTTCTATCCACTTTGTGAATCAATGCAGGAATTCCTGGCTGCCAGAAAAAAGTTGATTATTTTGCCGTTTGTCTTTCACCTGCTTGTACTTCTCTCTTTATTAACCTCCAACTCCAACAGGTTAAGCCAAATGTCCTCTACCTCTGGGTCTGGTTTATTCCAATTAAAAGTAGATTTTTCCTTACGTATGCTCCTCATCTGAGATCATTGAGTTTATTTCTTCTATATTTTATGATTTCGTTTGAGTATTACGTGGCATGGGGGACAGTGGTGGCGTAAAGTCCAGAGCAGTGAGCTTGTGACAAAAAAAGTTATGTTTCAAAGCCCACGGTACAGAAATCCCACTGAGGGTCGCATCAGGAAGGGCATCCGGCGTAAAACTTGTGCCAAATCAAACATGCGGATCACAATCTGCAGTAGCAAGCCGAGAATGGAGCAGCTGGAAGAGGAAGATCAGCAATGTTCGTTCTTTCTTCCAACTTTTCAGCAAGCAGCAATCATGTCTTATCAACATCCAGCATCCTTGTGTGAGCCTTTAGACCTAATGTGACAAAACCAGCAGCTGTTTTGATAAAAAAAAACAGCAACTTGTCAAGTTAATTCACAAGTGGCAAGTGAGAAATTTGAAACATCCTGCCACTACAGCGAAAAATCAAAATGACTCATGCTCTGGCCTATGTATTTTCTCATACCAAACTGCTTCCCACCCCCAACCACAATTACAGATGCCCCCTCACCCTCTTACAACGCTACTGCCCTAAAATTCTTCGGGTGAGGGCTTAACTGTTGGTGGTTCACACCTCTCCACAATAGCCACACCAGGGGGTCCAGTGCTCTCACCTCAGGACAGAGAAGTTGTTGTATTAAACATGGGGATGGAGGAGGGGGTTGCAGCTGTTGAGACATGTTGCCTATACACCCCGCTGCCCCGGCGGAACCCACACATGCATATACACGATCACACATTCACAGGAAAGATTGCACAATTACATTTTCATCTGAAATATTGTGACAGATCTGAATTTCACAAAGCAGAATTGAACATTTCACAGTCCACAAGGGCATTTTGTGCCTTGTGCAACAGACATCCTTTATGAAACGGCCCATAGATATGAGTAATTTCTTTGACCTGGGGTTAAATCAAACCAGGCTGCTGGAAGTCAGTGCTGGCAGATTTAATCTACCAGAGTATGAGTCAGGCCAACCCTGACCAACAGCCTACTCCTTTCCAAAGTAGACGTGACGTCTGAGGGGGCATTCCCAAACTGATGCAGCAGATGCAACAGCAGGGTTCACAGACCCCTTTAAAACTATCATCACCATCCACACTGACATCTTTTTCCAGTGAGACAAACACAGTCTTGTTACCCAAACCTCCTTTTACCAACACACCCATAAAAGACAGAATGGCACATTGTTTGAGACACACTTCAGTGTAACTAACTAAGCATATCCTGACTGACCTTTACAGAAACAGACTTTAATGCCCCTAACACATTGCGCTGATTATCATAGGTGCTTGCAAAATTTGACAAGAGAAAATGACGGCAGCTTTTTTAGAGAGCCAAAAAATTAAGAAAGTATTGAATCATAGTGGGAGCTCATCTGATGGGAAACAGTAAACATATTTTGCCGTGAGACAAAGGGCCCCTTTGTCTGCACGCAACAACGAGAACCTGGATGAAGAAAAGTTTGGCAACCCAAATATACAAGCAGCACTCTCGCTGCTCAAACACTTACGGGTTTGATTTAGAAACAGGTCCATTAAAAAGAAAGACACCAGTGAAAACAATAACACAAAACGACTGTATGTGGAGAGGGACCTCTGAGTAGACACAGAGAAAACACTGTCGCTTTAGTGACCATAGGAGTCCCTGATCCAATGTCAATATTAGTTCAACTCTAACTCTGATTGAGAGGGTAAACTCCAGGAGAGTTAACTACATGGACCGGCTGACCTTGGCATGCGTTTATTATGGTCAAAGCATTCACAGTTTAATACACAATCACAGCCTGTCAGAGAAACACATGAACTTGTCTCGTTTGTTCGTACACACCAAGCCAGGTCTGTTGTTATTTACAGCCCAATTATATCCGACCTTTCTATCGCAGCATGGTCCACTCCCTGATCCCTGCCTGGCATGAGAAAGTCACAGAGGAGTCAGAAACTGGTGTTGGATTATAAAGCTGTTGAGGTGGGAGTCAGCCTTTAGAAATCTTTGGAGAAGAGGAGTGTCTGTGTGGGAACTGACATTAAGAAACATTAGGACTGGGAAAAGTCCACCCTTGTTCAACGAGGAAAAACATACAGTGAACCATGTCCTCTTGCCCATCCTGTGTGCGTTTGACAAGAGCTGTCACACAGTTCACAGATACCATCCTGAGGCGAGTACTTCTGTGGTGAACATCGACCGATGTCCAAATCAAATTTTATTACATCAGGCCGAAGGGCACGACAGACCCGTATATATAAACTTGTCAGCGTCAAACATGGAGAAAGTGGGTCTTTGTATTTGCAGGACTGACAGGAGTGTTTACGAAAGACAGACGTTTCTACGTCTCCATCTGCTGTGTCTCTCATTTTACATGAACAAAGCAGCAGTTTAACCAGTGATGAACACACGCTTGTATAGAGGCAGCAATATTTTACTCACAGGAGCTCATCTGGCCTGCCAAAAAGAATTTCTCTGTGCAACCCTCAACTGACCTCACAGTGTTTCCAGCTACTCCTCCACTCCCCACATCACCAAAAGTGTAGGCGATGATGATGATGTGATGGCAAAACAAGAGATAACAGAAACTCATTTCATGTCTCTGCTGATATGTTTTGATGGGCAAACTTCTAACAAACTGTGAATAAAAAGTGGCAGATGTATGTGGTTTGCAGATAAAGCACCGAGTCATGGTCTTAAATCTGCCCTCTCATACTTTGTTATGGTTGACATTTGACTTCAGAAAAAATATATCACAGGGGTCAGGGAGGAGAATTACAGGGCCTTGGGCTGTAGGAAGCTGCATTCAAACATTATTCCTCCATCGTCACATGTCTGCCTCCTGAAGCAAACCAGACCAGCTGTAAAAAAGTTCAGATTAAGTCATCGGTACGATGACGTGTTCTGTGTCTGATACCTAATGAGACGTAGAGAGATGATAGTGAGAAGGGCTAGACAGTGGGGGAAGGTCTCAGTGAAGAATGAATTAAAAAGCCCAGCAGAATGACATCAGCATAGAAGGAAGTAAGGAGGGGGGGGTGTCGGTAAGAGAGATCCCTACATATGAGCTTCAGACCCTAAATCAAACCACTCTCCTGAAGCTGCCGTTTTTCAGGGAAAGAAATTAAGACCAATGGCAGCAGCAGGCTTTTAAAGAGTCAGCCAAGGCCAGGGAAAAAGAGGGGGGAAATCTCCCCTTGTCTGTGTGTCTACCGTCCAAGGAAATGGGGAGGAGAAACAGCGAAACTAAAGCTACTGCTGGCGGCCCACTCGGCACAAAGCCCTTTCTCAAATCTCAGCATGCTGGCTGGTTGAGCGGTGGTCTGAGGCACCGCCGGTGCTCAGCAGACACAGCCAGGAAGTCTGATTATGTCTGAGTGAAACCTTGACTGCGGCTTTAACTTTTTCTTAATTACTGTTGTGATTATAGGGTTGTGTCCAAAACACATAAAATATAATCAATGAGGAGAAACACAAATGAGGAACTATCAGTAGCTATATAAACGTATGTCTTGCCCTTTTAAGTATCCACCAATAGACTAAATACTCCTTGGACAGCCAGGCACCCCCCTCCCCATATTTTATCCTTCACAAAATGCTGTAGTATTAGACCTGACCACAGGCACGCATGGGGTCAGGTTCCAAAAATGACTGATGCCAAAAACTCCCTTAAGAGCCAAGACAGTCTCTGCATGCAAACTGTCACAGGGATCATGTGCTCAAAACAGGAAGGAGGCATCACCATCAGCTGTAACTTTTCAAGCCAGTAAAAATGTGAATGCTAGAGATTACAGTGTGTTGGATTGTCCTGGCGTTTCAAAGGTGAAAGCAGCTTAAAAGGTCAGAAATAAATGTAATTTCGTTGGACAATGAGATTAGGATTTAAAGGCTATTTTAGTGGGTGCTGGTCCTATTAGGGTACATGTCTTTAATAGCCAAAAAGCCACTCTTGTTAATTGGCAAGACGAGTTTTTAAAACAAAGAACATTTAAAGCATGAACATAATTCCTTATATATAATGTAATCCGGAGACTTGAATCCACGGTGAGGGCGTGTGCGCCGTGCGTAAAGCAAGCATGTGTCCATGAGAGACACTGTACACAGAAAACTCTGAGCCAAACAACGACTCACAAATTGTGAGCTCGTCTCAGTGTGTTTTCTCTTGGAAACATGCTCTGCAACTTCAACAGCCCATCTGTAAATGTTTTAATGGGCGACAAAAAGAAAAAAATAAAAAATAAAAAAGAATCAATGAAGTCCAATGGAAAGTTTGCGTACTGAGGTCATATTTGCCGTGGGAATTATCACGTGTAGATAAAAGCAGAAACAAATACAGCGTTTTAGGTTTAAACAGTCACTTTTATGTTTTCACCACCTAACATTTAGAGCAAGAAAGTATCATTCGTGTGAAGAAACATACCCGGTTGAGTCAGACAAATAAAAGTCAACAGCATATCCAAAGTAGCTCCCTTCAGGTCCGCTGTAAACAGAGGGATTCTCCACGTCCAAGTTGAAAGCCTCGCAGACTGACGGGGAAAAAGTGAGTAACAGTCCGACAATACAAAGGAATGAGCGGGCGAGAAAGGCTACTGTCCCCGGCGCCTTTACGCGAAACCGCTCCAAGCCCATTTTTACGGAATAAATAAATCCACTAAGGTTTGCTTTGAGGGACAAAACTTTCCAAGCGTCAGAGTTTTCTTGTCCACAGCCTGAAACCAGGAGGAGAATCAGACTAAAATTGCATCCCTGTAACTCTAACCGGGCCAGTATCTGATTAATGCTCTGTCAGCTCCTCTGTGCGTCCGCGCTCCTCTCTCTGCTCCGCTCTCACTGCGTCTCCCCACTCCTCCTCTCTCTGCTCAGTGCTCACCTAATCATGATACATTGCGCAGGGAGTTCCCACAGCCGTGACAAAGTTTGAGAGGAGGAGCCTGAGAATCACTAAAAAGTGTCTGCTGCTCAAACTGCTCAAATCTGCTCCAAAAAAAAGTAGTGTAGTGTGTTTAGTGTGGTTTCAAGCGCTGGTCACTTTTATTACTGACATCATGAACAATACACGCATACTCATTCTTTATAGTTTTTCTTACACTCATTGAGACAGTTTTTAGTATTTAGTTGAATTTAGTTTTTTTTTTTTTTTTTATAATGGGGGTCTTTTAAAGCAATGTGACAGCAGGTGCAGTGCTGTTGGGTCTCAAGAGGGCTATGATTAGTTGTAGGGTCCAGGACCTAAATTATGTCGCATTCATAAGTGACTGAAAAGTTTAAAAGTTACACTCCTGAGTGGGAAAAATGGATGTGATTATTGTCTAAGTGAGAACTTCCAAACGTAGGAACTTTCTTAGAAATTCCAGGTGGTAAAATGTAAGTCTATACAACAATATTTGGTCATCTACATGAAAAATCCATCGCCTATACTTCTTTATCAAATTCAAGATTGCAGGTGAGGTGAAGGAAGGACAATTCAATTCATTCTTCCATCTTCTGTACCACTCATGTTCAGGGTTGTGGGGCACTGGAGCCAATCTCAGCTAACTATGGGCGAGAGCTGGGTACACATTGGACGGGTCGCCATTCCAACACAGGGCAAACACACGGAGAGACAGACAACCACACACACTCACATTCACACCTCGGGGCAACTTCGGTCATCACTTGTGCAATTTTTTTGGACTGTGGGAGGAAACTGGAGTACCCTGAGGAAATCCAAGCACACTCAGGGAGAACATGCAAACCCCACACAGAAAGGCCCCAGCCGGTATTTGAACCCACGTTTTTCTCGCTGTAAGGTGATAGTACTAACCTCTCTTTCGCAAGTCAATTCAATGAGCTCATTTTATTATATAATACAAACTCTAAAATTCATTTCTTTTTTGTTCCATCTCCTCACACACACACACACACACACACACAGAAACACCTCATATGTCTGAGTTCCGGAGCATTTGGAAGGGAGCATTAATGGTGCAGTCGGGAACTTGAACAGTTAGTTTTGTTATAGTTGGCGAGTTACATGGCTTATGAAGGATATAAAACAATCTATCTCTTGGTAAAAAAATGTTTTTGTTGTTGTTGCAGTTATTTATCTTGCAGATGCTCAAGTCCCTTTAGGTTGAGTGAAGACACGCTAGCTTCTCAGACCCCTCTCTCAGAACTGAAAGTCTGATGTTCCCAGTTTTACAGGTTTCTGATACTTTGTCCGACTGGCGTGGGGAAGGTTTTCATGAACACACCATACATTCATGTAGGCAAATGGAGCAATGAACAGGTTTTTAGCATACATGACAGTGTTTTGTTACATTATTGCTTTTGTCAGAACAGAAAAGAAGAAAACGCTTGTTGCTGCTGTTAGTTTTCTGTTTGCTGTTAACATATCTAGATAGTGGTGCAATTAAGCTTTGAAACGCAATTGTATTTCACTGAAGTGGTGAGAGGAAGTGTTATAATCCATTCCTACAATTATGAGCAAAGGTAACATAAAAATGCCATTTGGAAATGTGTTTCACCATGTTCAGATGCACTTTTCTCAACCAGTTACTAATGAAAGTACCTTAATACCAACAACCATGAGTTGTCGCTTCTTGAATCTAATTCTTCGATTTGATTTGACTGTGGTATTACAGTGTCTGTTGTTTGGGGTTTTTAAACCAGAAATAAAATACATCTCCTTAAATCCAATGACAAGTCATGACTTAATTGTATGTGTATCTCACTAACATAGTGTAACATACTAATTATATCTTTATCAACCTCTCAGCAAGCTCAATGGGTGATCAGTGTGTGTTTCTGTTTAATTTCAGTGATCTGATTTGAGAATATGATGTCCTCTGATCCTCTTGAGAGAAGAGTGTGGGAACTGACTTTGACTCACACCAGATCAAGGAAAGTGTTTAGGCTGCGATGAGCAACTCCTCACTGCAATGAAACATTTGATAAACCACTGTGGCCTGGTTGGAATTAGTAACTGTTGGTTTAGCTGAATCACTGGGAGCCTCTGGGATTGAACGCAGGGGCCAAATTTGGCCGGGCGGCAGTAGCAACATGAACATGTCAAGTGTTGGTCATATTTATAACTCGTCTAAGTGCATCGACACTCGGAGCAAAGTCTGACCGTAGACCGATGGGGGTAATCCAGAGTGTCTAGAGGGGCCAGATCACAGCTGTTGGGGGCACTTGATGGTTCAGAGCACTGATCCCAGAGGCTTCTCTTTTCCTCTCAATCTGTTTTTAGAGCCATCAAATTGTGATTGCAGATCACTTCTACACATAGGTGGAAAAAATACTTCCCATGATACAAGCACTAAAATTGGCATAAAAACTCATCCGTGGTTAATAAGTAACACTGGCCACCTAAAGTTTCAAAGTGCTTGCAATTTTTCAGCACGATTGCTTGGGGTTTTTTTTTGGCAAAGGTATTACATAATTGACCACAGCATTTTGATTTAAACTATGTGAAAGTTAAAATATCCACTTCAAAAAGTCATTCTGCTGTGATAGAAATGGAGAGAAATCAACAAAAACTGACTTATATTAACACAGTGGCTCCCAACCTGAGGATCCAGGACCCCTTGAGATCACATGGGACTTTGCCTGCTTGGAGATTGAAAAATAATTAATTGTGCACAAGCCAAAGAAAACCAAACAACAACAATAACAACAGTTGGAATCTCAAGCAGACTTCGGAAACTCAGCATTTCTTTTTTTGAAGAATCCTTCTTTTGCGTGTTTGTGAACTTAGGTAGCATCTGAACTAGAAAGAACTAATAGATAATGGTTAAAATACAATCAGCAACATGTAAAACAATATCAAGAATAGTTTAACTGACCAATAAGGTCATAGAAAAGTCATTAGTATCCTTTGTTAAGGAATGTCTTCCTTCATGATATTCCAATTGTATTATGTTTCATATCTAAATTAAAACAGTTGAAATGTTTTGATGAGTTTAAAGACTATAGATAATGAGTCTTGGAAGGCAGCATAAAGCCATCAAGATGATTTGTTGTCCCAAATTTCCAACTTGAGGTCATGAGTTAGTTTTCAGAGAAAGAAAGAAGAAAAAAAAACATCACATGCAAATTCTGAATGAGAAAATGTTTGTGCATCAAGTCCCAATCGTTCACACTCAGTAAACCGGTACATAGGTTCTCCCAATGTGTGGTGATGAGTGTCAGTGGATATCCTCAGAGTCTAAACCTACTGGTGGAGGTCATCATAGTCACACTGTCCCATGACCTCATGCAAGAGGTTATTCAGAGTCGGAGAGCAAATACTTTGGGAATAGATAATGCTGGTATCAGCCCTTCGTCATGGTCTTTATTGTGCACCTCAGGTCTCGCGTTATCTATCCACCCACAATTATCTATGTAACCCTCTGAAGTATCAGGATTTGCCAGGATAAGTATTTCTTTGAAGTCTTCTCACCCATCTCTGCACGTCTGTGTGTTATTCAGTAAATCCCCCAACAAGTAACTGTAAACAAGTGTGTTCATTATTAAACATATTTTGAGCATGAAGCCACAGCCTATTCTGCTTCTGGGTGATTTGTTTTTTGGGTCTGGCTCACTGAACAATATTTTCCATCTCGTCTTCTCCGTTAAAAAACGGGGGTGTGGTGTGATTGCAATGCCTCTGCTGTGATTTCATAACTCAGCCACTATGGCAACAGATCTGAAGTGCAGGAAAACACTTATAGAACATTTCACGGGACTCAACACAGCTGGCCAAGAACTTTAAATATAGACGTGACACACTGACACTTCTGCAGGGCCTGGCATATATATACAGTACATGTACGTGCATGCACACACATACACACACGCCAACGTATATGGCGAGTCTCCTTCTTTCTTGTCACTGGGCATATGTTTTCCACCAGAGGAAGCTAATAATAGTGCTACCAGAAGGCCACTCAAAGTGCCATTATCTTCACACAGTTAAATCGAGATGTGGAGGTGAGTGTGTGTGTGTGTGTGTGTGTGTGTGTGTGTGTGTGTGTGTGTGTGTGTGTGTGTGTGTGTGTGTGTGTGTGTGTGTGTGTGTGTGTGTGTGTGTGTGTGTGTGTGTGTGTGTTTTCATGGGACTCCTTCTTATTTTCAGATTGCTTTTTGGTAAACTAATCTGGCTTCACATGAAAAGGAGCTTTACGGTTACTTGGATGCTAATCAAATCCTACTTAATTGAATACTTCAACATTTGAGGGAATTCACTTATTCACTTTACTACGATCCTCCTGAGAAGAGAGGATCAATAGCACTCTATTATCAGTCCATTTAATATGAAACCAGAGATAGGGCAAGTTATCTTTCAGCATTAACAGCAAGTGATGAAATTTACCTTCAAGCACCTCTAAAATGGTATGCATTGGACTGTGCAGTAGCAGTTTACAAAAGCTAACCATAGTTAATTCTATTAATCTATTTTCTCTACCAGACCTAATATGTTGTCTCTGACTGGCCTGCTCGGGATCACTGACAAATTATGATTTAAATAGTGTACATGATCAGCAGCTTTATGTTTCCAGTGTATGTAATTCATACATGTGGTCGTATCTTTGATGTGTTGAAAGTTTGCAACACGATTCAAGACTCAAATAAATCTAAAACTTGACTGATCCAAAGCATGAAAAGTAGCTTGTCAAACCACATTACATATTGCTTTTCAATAAGAGATGAAGTTACGGATTCATACTTTCATAACAAGCAGAACTGAGCACAACGGGTGGCTGGGCCTTCCTTTCTCTTTGCAGCACAAACAGCTGATACTCTCAGGCTTCATGGGGGTGAGGACGGAGGCTCCCTGTTGCTTGCCATTAGGCAACTGTTGGCCTTTTAAGTCACAGAATAAACACCATTTTACCACTTGGGAACAGACAGCAAATAAAGGCCACAACAGGTCACTCAGTAGTTCACATACACACACAAACACACACACCGAAAGACTTGTGGCGCTTTCTTTGTGGGGTCTCCCCATCGACATAATGCATTTCCTTGCTCCTTGTATCTTAACCTAAACCTTCACAACTCTGTGTCTAACCCTCATCCTGCCATAACCCAAAGCTTGAGTCAAGTGTAACCTCAGCTGTAAAACCACAGCTTCACTAAAAAATTCAACTGGTGTGTGGCCATGTACGCTTGAGCTTATGAGGTCGGTCGAGCCTCAGAAGTGTAGTGTGCTTCCAGTTTTCAGAGATAAATGCAACACAAATATAAACAGTATATAAATAGCCTCTTTTGTTCTAATCTAAACCTTCAAAATCCAGGGTCTAACTATTATCCACCTATAAACGAAACCTCATCCCAATTACCTCAGCTGTACAACCATGTCATCACAATAAATGGAATTGACATTTTGGACCACAGGGCGTGGACAAGCCCCACAGGTGTAGCACGGTCCTTGTTTTTGGGCCCTACAAATAAATGTAATGTAAATTCACACACACTTGCTGTGGAATCTTTGTGAAGTATTCCCATTGACTCATCATTACTGATTTTAACATAATGACCCAATAACCCTGTCCTTTATGTTGCATCAACCCTGAAAACCACATCTCTGCCCTTCAAAACATGTCAACCGGTGTGGGTTTCTACATTTTATACACTCACAAGGTACGTCGGACTCCACATGTTTTTGGAAGCCTCACAGAGGGAGAAATACTAGAGTAGAAACCCACACATGAGGTTTTAACCTCTGTTTGTTGTTTGTCTGGTCCCTTCAGATGCATTGGATTCGTGATTCATTTAGTTGTGGATAAGAAGTCATGTTGAACAAGGGCATTGGGAATAATGATGGAAAATGTGGTTTTTGAACATGAAGCGAGACTCCTGTGACAAATCCAAACGAGTCTTCGGGAAGAAAAGGCTTTTGTGGTCGAAACCAAAAACCTGTGCCTTATGTATAAACTGAAAACCTGAGACCTGTCCCGAGATCCCGCTAAAGTTTCCTTCCTCTCTCCTTCTTCTCCTCCCTCTGTTGCTCTTTAACTGTAGAGGCGCAGTGATACGCATCTAACAGGCAGGAAATTCCTCCAATGTAAAAGCTTGCCTGGGCTTCCTGTTTTACCCAGTTCCTACTCTTTGCTCTGTTACACTCGCGTACAAACACGCACCTTGCTCACACGCATACTCGGCTCCTATCTGCCCTGTAACATTCCCCATGTGGAAGGAGGAAGGGTGGTGAGGTGCTGCTGATTGCTCCAGCCGGTATGAGTCTCTGCATGCTGGATGACAGATTTGTCATGAAGGGGTGGAAGTCCTGCGCTGGCTCGTGTTGCTGAGTGGACTGTTCATTGTTTTCAACACAAGCTCTTAGCAACGCGGTGGCTGAGTGAATCATGTGATTGTTTTAGATGGAGGAATCATCCCAGAGGTTCCTTACAAGGCAAAGATCCCTCGCCCCTGAGCGTTATAGTTTCCTCTTGTGAACTTTTACTGTCAGCTCAAACAAATTGTATCAACTTGTGTGGGTTGCAAGATGATCCGAGCAGTGTCCATTGTTTTGTTGCCTTGTTAAAGCAGCTGCAAAACTCCCGAAAATGAGCAGTTGTGTTTTTATGTGCATCTGCTAATCAGTCGAGGGGGCAGAGCAGTAAAGCAGCGGCAGTGTGCAAACTGCTGGAGGGAAACGACCCCACTACCTGCTCCACCAGCCTCGTTCTACACTTCATAACACACACAAGTGTTCTAAACACCAACTTTGACCTGCCTGTTTTTACAGCCAGCACTGTGCTTCATGCAGCGTTTCGGTCTCTTCCTGACCTCACTGAATTTGTTTGCTTAAATGCATAACTTTTAAAGAGTCCGCATGAGATGCTTCGCATAAGTTAAAGAGAGGTCAGCGAGAAGGAGTGACCAGGCTGACAAAGCATCCGCTCGACTGGAACAAACTGGTGCAGGACAAGCTCAGAGTGAATACCTGAGTGAGACTGACACATAAAACTCCTAATAGACAAGCTTACGTTCTGCGAAGTGGTGCAGTGGTTAGAACTCTGTGTGAAGTTTGCATGTTCTGCACGTGAGGCTAATTGATCATTCTAAATAGCCTGCAGGTGTGAATGTTAGTGTTCCTCTGTTTGTGTCTTGTGAGAGACTGGTGACCTGTCCAGAGTGTACTCTGCCTTCCCCTGGACGCAGCTGGGATCAGCCCCTGTAACCCTGAGCGGAATAGCGCTTCGTATAGAGGATGGATGGCAGACAAGCTCAAACTGGTAACACTATGAGCTGGATCACAGCAAGCAATATTTGCATGCGAGCACAATGAAACGAACAACCTTACCCAGCAGAGTGCACGTGTTCAAAACTTGAACCAGGTCAAACCCCGTCATTGTGACCACGTGCGAGCAGGAATGCTCCGAGATGAATATTGTAGGTGACAACACACCGCAGCCAGCCGGACACTTTAGTATTCAAGTCCCGTGCTCAGGGTGTTGTGTTTTATTTGGATGGCCTATTTGTCTGTCAGAGTAATGGTGTGCCCCCGTGACCCCCTTCTGTGTTTTCCTTTTGGGGCAGGCGTGCAGCGGGGCCACCGGCAGGCCTCACAGTGAAGGAATGTGGCTGTTAAAATGTGTGTATCTGGGGGTACAGCAGAAGAGGGCAGTGAATCAGTGTGATCACTGGACAGCCTTGGGGTATTGTTTCCTACACATACACACACATACCCCAAGTACACACACACACACACGCTGCTGTTGCTTTCCCACACCCACTCCCTTGGCCCAACATGTTTGGCACAATGAATATGGAAAGCGTCGCACCCAGGTTTATGGGACAAAAGCTCACAGCGCTAAAATTAAAATAGATAAATTGTGTCCTCTTATAATCACAGACATAACATCAACATACGCTTTTTTTTTTTAACCACAGCCTCATAATATCAGTGGAAAAGCAGCATCATTTCCAATTTACAACTACCAATTTAAGGACAAAGCTTTTATGAGAAACACACTTTAAAAGGATTTGGGCTTATTCAAAAAATCTGATCCTAATAATGGGACCAGTAGACACAACAGTCATGTGGTGACTTTTGGCATCTCATCAGCTGTGGCATTAATTTTTTTTTTATTCCACGCTGAATTGGATATGATGGAGGAAGTTGTTTTTTTTAAAGTGAGCCTTCACATTTATCACCAACATCAGACCAACACAGTGGGTGTGAATGACCTAGTGTCAAGTTTTCAAGTTGTTTCTTCCTTCTTGCAGTGGACACTTATTTTTATCAGCTCTTTATCTTTTCACTCAGATCAAGTGCTAACTGTTAAAACACACCCTTTCAAATAGTTTTAATATTCATGCTGCTTCTTTTGTATTCATTCGGACTAGTTTACAATTTCAGAGTGAAAAACACCCAACGGAAATGTAGGTTTTGGTAAAATCGTGTTTCACAATGCTCAAATAGAAATAGAAACTTTTGATGAAAAAAACTGTTGATTTAGCACCTAGTTAAGCTTGCAAGAAGCCTTTTTTCTACCAGCTGACACGGGTGAAGAAGTATTGTACACAATGCACAGGTGGTCTTTCCATCACAGGCTTAAACAGAGAAAACAATCACCCACACACAGTCACAGCAAACAAAGTAGCGTGACATGAATGTCTTTGCAATGGAAACCACACAAACTCCAGAGAGAGAGAGAGAGAGAGAGAGACCCCTGCCCAGGATAAAATGTTTCTGTGGCATGGCAAACACACATGAAGGTCAATTAAAATATCAATATATGTCAGCTATGGCTGTTAAACTCACGATTTCACAACTAGAAATGAAAATGATTCAATTCATGACTTAATAGTATAAAAAATCATCAGTGTTCAGTTCACCAGTGTATCGTTCAGTCTAATAACCGATTTACTCATAAAGCTAAGCTGAAACTACATCCGACTACATCAGTCAGGTGGACAAAGATATTCTACAATCTGGATTTTAGTTCTTCTTTATAGAAACACACATGAAAAGAAAAAAGCAAAAAAAACAGGTCAAATAAACAACCGACATACTGTATATGTATTTAATTCTGCTAATGCATCACAGGTTCTGTTTGATTCAAGGTGATATTAAGGTTACTGCATCTTTCATGTCAGGTGAACTGAGTTAATAATATTGTATCAAACATGAGTTTCATGAAATAGTAACAGAGGTCCTCTGTCAGAGAGTTTGAGGGAAATGCTAAAGCAAAGACGTAGTCGGTAAGCCGTGCAAAGGAGACAGCAACTGTGCAGCTCCACCAATCTATTGATGATAATCATTAAAAAGAAAATTATTAATGTAAAATGTTCCTTTAAGGCTGAGACGATGCACTATTAGTGTCTTCCCTTTAGAACGCACAACACTTCATGTAACCACAGTTGAGCCTGTTTACATTGATGTTCAGCAAGTGTAATATTTACAAAACCCTCTTGTATGGTTTATTGGGTTAGTGTGTTAATGTTTGCTGATGCCATGCTCATTAAATCCCTGTCTGCACACAAGTCTTATAGTCATTTTACAGCTCCTGAACACAAATTTTGCCACATCAGTCTCAAAACCCTCGGCTATTTACGCCAAGTAAAACATAAGCAGATGTAAATAATGCTGATCCCACTTGTAACTGGCCATAAACAAAATGAATGGACAGATTTGAAAAAGAGTTCAAGGGAAAAGCTCATTGAAGGAGTCCGAAATGGGCCCGTCAATGTGGCACGGGGGGGAAAACTCAGGGGCTTCTTAATTGGTCAGTGGGTATCATAAATGTCCATATAAAGGTTTGCACATCCATTCAGAAGTTTCTGATATATTTCAGTCCGAACCAAAGTGGTGCACTGACCGGTAATCCACCATCGCCGTTTGTTATGCCATTAGCACGGTTAAACACGCCGTTAGTCCTGCTCTATCTCTCATCTCGGACTACTTCCTGACGTATTGTGTGTTATTTCCTGTCCAGACTGCGCTTAGCCGAGGCTGATTAACAACACGAGCCGTAAACCATGCGGACGTCTTGAAAGAATGTACCGTATTTCAGCAATGTCACCTTCTGTAAACATTAAAAAACAATGTTGGGGAGTGGGAGTCACAATTCCCGTTAAAAAGTCACACCTACTCCGCCGACTCCTCTCAACCTGTCCCGCTCCTCCTTATAAGTCAATGTTGATGTTAATGCTGCACAGACCACCAAGGTGTCATTTGCACTCAAGCAGCCTTATATAGAAGCTATTAGAAGTTTATGATCAGTGCATTAGTCGTATCAGTTGGTGTGAATGGTGTCCTGTCATCTCTCTTTAATGTACGAGTCACATGAAGGGCACATCTCACGGTGGTCTGCTGAAGCTGCTTGAAAATAGCTCATGCCCTTTTCCTCAGTTAAAGCAGAGTCCCTCTTAGTACACGGATGAGGTGAAAGGGCTTGAGAAAATAATTGAGGTTATTTTTTTTTTTCTGGGGTCAAGATTAATGAGGAATCCGGAGGAAACATGGCACATGGCAGGTCCCATGTCTGGATTGGGTTACATCCCAAACAAACCAGAGCATGAATACAAGCAAACAGAGCTGAGGGAAAGCAAAGTGTCCTCTAATGAAAGGATGCAAGGTCAGGAACATTATTTTGCGCCAACTGCTGTTTTTTCCCCTCCACTTGAAATCATTACTGAAGTTTGTGTTTAATATACCCACGGAATGTTCCACCTGTTCCCCGAGTTTGTTTTTCAACATTATGATGAACCTATAAATATAGAAGCAGTTGTTTTAAGCTCACTGACCTGCAACAATATGTGAATATAGCATGAAAAATATTGAAAGGTGTGCTTGGAAGATTATTTCTTTGTTGTAATGCAGCTTCTGGCACTTAGTCCATGGGAGTCTGTGTCTTGTTTTGAAGCGTGATTATAATGCATCAAATTACTCACAAGTTTGTTTGATCTCGCCCTCCTGGTTATTGGAGTCCACCAATTTCACCAGTCCTTTTAACAAACTTAATGGTTCACAAATAAACAATCTGAACAAACAACAATATCACTCCACCTGTGCATCTTGCCCTGCACAATTAGTTTCTCCACCCACGAACAACCCACCAACAGAAGCACATTTCAAGATACAAAAAATATAAGTCTCTTTGTTGTTCTATGAGTTATAATTGAAATCATATTTATTTTTATTTCAATGAACCAAAATTTGACTGTGTCAAACGTACACAACAAAAGAACTGATGAACACAAAACGTTGCTTCTACAAAGCGATTTTTTTTTTTTACTAATCTCTGCCGCTTGTCAGGGGCCAACGATGAAGTCATTTATTTTATTATCTTTTCAGCTGGTTTGTGTAGGTCTTGCAGTTTCAGTCATATCTTATCTTTGTAATTAGTTTATACAGTTTCAGTTACTCTTCTCCTCTGGGTCACTTTGTGTTGGTAGAGATCCAGCATTTCTGTTGGCTGCTGCGCTGCCTTTTGGACTTCCACTCCACTCCACACTGGCGCTGCTGCCTTTATTTCCATTCTCTTGTAATCCTGTTGTGTCGTGACTGTCCCTCACCTCACTCCACTCACAACATAACAAGATTGTGTTATGTCTATCTGTCCAGTTTTGTATATGTAGGTATTGTTTCTGCACTCTGCATTGTTTTGTCTTCTGTCTTATGTTCACGAGAGATACTGTTGAAGATCACTTGTTGCTCTGAGATATGTGTAACTGTGATGTCTGAAAAGGGGGGAAAAAGTGTTTCAATAAATAAAGTCATTTGTGTCAAACCTATGTTCAGGTTCATGTTTGTGGCTGTCGTGTTGTGCTCTTTGTCGGTAGCCAGTTCGTCTCATAGGAAAAAAAGAGGAGATGCCTTTTAAAAAGGGAAGGAACACGTCTTCTAACATCATTAGATTCATTTATTTATTTATTTATTAGTAAAATGCAAACCTTTGGACATTACACACCAGCGATTTTACTACTACTGCACAAGTCCAGGACAACTCAAGGAAGATCTCTACAAACCTTTTTGAAAGTGTTGTACATTTCAGATAATCTGCTCAATTTTTATTTCCCCAAAGACAAAACAAGGCAAGACTTTCTTCATCTCAAATGGGGAGATTCAGTCGTCGCACTGGCTTCGCATTGAACAAAAATAACAAGATAAAACTATCAATGAATGAATATTGCAAAATTATCAATATTTGTTCCAAATAAAGAGAAGAAAAATTGAAATAATTTTGCAATTGTAGACTATTATTAGGGACATGTGTATCTTCACAGCATTAATAAACTACAAGGACTCTTAGATTGAAGGAATCCATAATTCAAACAAGCTGTACAGTAAAAATAAAAAAAAGTTTTGCCATCATTTGTTTGGCCCTCTGAAGACTGAAGGTTTATTCAATCCCATTTATCCGTGTGTCTCTGATTTGTGGCAGTCACCTTGTTTTAGTGCTCCTGGCACATTGTACTTCACGCTATGAACAAGAGTGTACCATGCTGCCACAGCCAAACTTTGTGACCAAACAATCCCAGTCTTCCTGTGTTTGTGTTGAGGAATGTTGTGTTTTGTTGCTGATGGATCTCCTCTTCTTTAAAGCAAAGCCGCTTTGTTTTTTTACAGCTTCTTTAACGTCACAAGTTGTTGAGGTGTTTATCCCTCTGTGTGAAATGTTATCCATAATGAAGGCTGCATTGTTTTCTGCTACTGGAAAAAAAACGTGACAATTAGACCCCCATTACTTCAAATCCCCCGTTACGTAACACTGCTGGAATTATATTAATTGTGTTAAATCTACGGCGCTGACAAAATGCTTTTTCCTGACCGCGCATATCAGACATGACTGGTAATGTAATATAACACAGCCCAGGGCTGAGTGAAGACCACCTACACACTGCAGCAGCACGTTCCTCTTCCCTATGGAGAAAGTGACAAAATCTACATTTCTTTAACCATTCGAGCTTCAGCTCTGATTTAATTTAAAAGTAATTTTCTCTAAAGGAACACCCAGGTAGAAAAAAACAGGAAACCCTTTAATGCCAGGAGCGATTTTCCTATGAAGAAATGGAAGATTTTCTATCACACAACAAATATGTACAAATTTTCTGTCTTATTGACTTTTTTAACACTGTGTTTTAAAAACAAAGCTTCTCAGAAACTGGACTTTTATGAAAGGAAACTCCAAACTACATTTTTTTCCTAAATCAATGAAAACATTGATAAACCATGATTATTAGTTATGCGGCATACAGACACAAATGGACAATACTCATTAGTGATGCAATGTGGGCAACCAAGTAAGTCATATGAAAAGTGCAAAGCAGACAAATACAAAGGCGACACAGAATAAAGTCTCTCTTCTGTTTCACGGATTCAACAAGAATCTGTGAAACAGACAAACAAAATGACTCGACGTATGTGACGATGGGAAATTATTCACAAATGCATGGTGAGCGAAGCTGATCGGAACAAGTGAAGAATACAGAGCAGGGATATTTGAACGTTTGAAAGAGAAGACGAGAGCAGACCCAGGTGATGTGAAGTCCATGGAGGGACAGATAACATCATGTACTTTATACTGAATATTTATTATACATGTAATTATTGTTACAATAGGAACTTCTTCAGATCTTAGGAGAGTTTCAAATATTTAAGATTTTGTAATCTTGATTTCTGTGACTTATAGATTTATAGAGATGTGTAAATGAGCATTTATGCAAATTAAATTATTGAAACATTTTCCATTCTATTGCAATGGATGCAAGTCTCACAGTTACATTAACGACGTCTCCTGATTTCAAGTTCAAGAGAGGAAGTTGTAACACCTACCTCCATAAAAAAATGGGTTCTCCTCCAAATACTGAATCAAATAAAAAAAAAAAAGACATTACTGACAGGCTTTGACTTGATTCCAATAAAATCAGACAAGGAAATCCTGAAGTCCAGCGAAACATCTGTGGCAAACATGAACCAAACCCTTCAGAGTTTGTTGAGTTATAACACCGGAGGCGTCACCTGAGCTCCTCTGGGACACTGCAGGTATCAGGTAACACTCCTTCAAACCCCGCCGTACGATATTAAACTTTTTGTTCTTTTTTTAAGAAAACTTACCCTCCTTTTTTGCTCTCCAAATAAAAAAATGTAAAATGCCATGCTAAGTGATACACGGATGATACACACGTTTCGTCCTCACAGAAAGCGCTTGTATTCTTCTGTGTTTTTGTTGTATTCCTCTATGCAACTTATCATTATTCTATAAATGAAATAAAGATAAGACTCACAGCAATCCTTTCATTTAATTCTTTACGAACAAAACGTGAATCAGTGACTCTGAGTAGTCGTAAACATGTTAAAGTCAGGAAATTTAATTTCTTAGAGAAGGAACAATGGCCAGAACATATGAATGACTACTTTTTGGTGTGGTCCGCCAATGAAGGCTTCTAAATACTAAATATGCCATAAGTATTCAGGTTTACTATAATGTAGTTTACCTTTATATATATTTTTTATTCAAAGGATCTAATCGGGGTACGATTATATGTTTTTCCTTTAAGAGGGGATCAGATTTTTGTGACACAAGGCTATGAATGTCTATACTGAATTTAAAGAATTTGTGAATGGGACTGTGACATATGCACAGAAAAACACACAGACCAAGACAAAATATCTCAAACTGATGGTTTATACAAAATATAGCAACAAAAGTAAAAACTTGACTTGCTATAAAGATCATGGCCTGCTTCAGGTAAGTGGAGGGATAACTAAAATATATTCAAGAGTTGTATTAAAAGAACAACAATACAAACTGCATTCAACAAAATCAACTAAAAGTGGACTCGTTCATCTGGGTAAGTGACAGCAATTTAAGTGCTGATTCATTTCCTCGAACCTGGGAATGTCTCCCACCAGGAAGGAAATGACCATTCATGGTAATACCTGCTGCATTTAAAATACGGAGCATGAACACCGGCACCAAACGTTTGTGCTAAAATGCTGATTCATTCTCTCTAATGAGTCCCTTCAGGAAGAATGGTGCTCCCACTGTCTTGTGACTCAAACCCTCTTCTAACTGAAACTCTAAATAAGGTAGTGTACTTCTCCTGTAGTGTTTATCAGTTCCACGCTCGCTAGTACTCACTGTCTGTGCTTATGACCTGATGAAGAGTACAAGAGGGCTGAAGTGGAGCCTCTGTTCTTGGTTGCCAGATGTCTTACACATGACCAGTGTAGAGTTTACACTGTCAAAGAGACAAAAAGTCCATAGAAAAAGGGATGCAAGTTGAAGACTGAGAATAGAAGAGCTGTTATTTCTTGTTATTCCTTCGAACAAAACAAAAAGACATTGTTCAGCAGTTTGCAATGCAAAATGGACACAGAATGTGTTTAATAGGTCTAACTAATATAAGACAACTTTGAGACAATAGTGCAGAAACAGGCAAGCAAAGACACTCAATGAAAACTAAGAGGTGAGTGGTAATCCCGTGCTCCAGCTGTTCTTGCACTAACCTTTTCTGTTAATAAATAAAAAAAACATTATGCATTCACAAGTAAATCTATTACATTTGGTTGGTTCATGTAACTCAGAGCTCAGTATGTTACCAGGTGGGAAACCCTACTTTATTGACAGGGGTGTTCCTACAACACAAAGAAAGACCTTTGAGTCCACCTCACAAAACATTACAACATCACCATTATCATCATGCTTTCATAAACTAATATATATCAAATGATGCATGTGAAGTCATTTTGAATACACCTCTCTTATTCACATCATATTGGTTTAAATATAGTTTTTTTTTTCACCTGGAAATAAGTCTGAAATGCACAGTTAAGCATATGTGCATGTCAATGTGTTTGTGCCGGCACGTGTGCGTGTACCCTCATAGCGTGACAGGTTCATATTAACAGCTGTTTAAATTCTTTTTATTCTCTGCATTTCAGAATATAAATTAGTAAACTCATAAGTTTTGAATGTCTTCATCAAAAAGAGAGCATTGTAAAATGGGGTGGGTCATCTTATGATTAGGGTCCTTATATATTCAAACCAATACAGTATGAATAAAAACGTTTTTAAGCTGCTTTACTATGTAGGCGACGCTAACGAACTCTGTTTTCACTTTCATTGTGATGTGGTGGATGGCTTCATTAGAAAATAGTAATATGTAAAAGCAAATAGTCTCGCCCAGCCAACTATTGTGCGTGGGGCCTATACTGGTCATACACGGACTGAACCATTGGCCCAATGTGGGTTTGCCATCAGGTTCCATAATGGTCCCATGCCAAATGCCCAAGTGGGCTCAATGCAGTATTCATTTATGTGGTACCATTATAGGCTGCACAGTCTGCAAACATTTCCCATTATTGACCTAAATATTATCCATAGAGGAAGCTCAAATAATTAGTGAACCTATATGGGGCACTCTCAGTTTGCCCATTAGGGTCCCATGTAGACTGTTCACTGTTAGTCCATGCCCACTTGGTACCTAAGTACCCCAGCCATAAACCATGAGGGGCCCCCAGACGCATGTTTGCTTGGTGATAATTGATGTTACATTATTTGACTCTTTTCACTCCTCAACTATGAAAACATCTCAGTCTTGGGTAAAGAAGTAAAGGCGGATAGAAGCTTGTTCAGCCTGATTGGTGAGATTTATTTGAATTCTGTTGCCTTCTAGAGAGCAGCAGGGAAAATAAGTTATGTTTGATGAGAGAAGAGTGAGGATGTCGTAATGAGGCTGGTGGGGTCTGGTGGGCTTGTGAAAACATCTGATTCACAAAATTATGCTGATGAATCATCTGATCCTACGTCTAAAATAACACAAGCACTTCCCCCTCTATTCCCACCTCAAACAAACATTTTCCCTTTGAAAAAAAAGAAGAAAAAAAAACTCCATTACACCATGCTAGTTATTGCCTTTTTTTGAAATTTATTTATTAACATTACATTTTCTCAGTTCATGCCTATCTTCTGACAAGCTGCTGGCTGCATTTCAGAAATCTGTCACCGAGTTCAAAGTTCAAGCTGGGTGGTTATCAGTATGCGTGCATGTGGTTGCACTTAGCTGCCTTATCTGCTAAGCCAAATCAATACGATGTCAAATGGTGAGGTTTACAGCCGTTCTGCCTTTTAAAAAAATAAAATCAAATCTTAGTTTAGTGTTGCGCTGACTTTCCTTATCAGTCAGGCGTACTCATCGCGCGAGCAAATGGAGAAATCTCCGATGAAAACAGGGATTTAACGCTCCCATCCCGGCCTGCCTCCTGGGGTAATTTATGGTTAAAGGTCTGCTATCTACCCACCGTTATGTCTGTCTGTCTTTTTTTTTTATTTGCTCCTCCTCCTCTTTCGTCACTCCTCCAGCGGTTCACTCCAGAGCAGCGCAGTTAAAGCCCTACTCCTCGTGCGCCATGTGTCTGGTTTCCATTAGTGATTTTGGCATAGGCCTCCATGTGCATTCTGACTAGGTACGGGAGCTGTTAAGGCAGAAATTTCCCTTTTTTACAAGACAGCCCCCATCCCCCCGGCTTGTCTCTCACTCACGCACATTTCATATGAAGATTCTATCGACCCATAGTGGCCCCCCCATTGTCCCACCCCGGGAGCCAGGACACCCCCACTCCAGGATGTTTCACACTCAAGTTGTGTGTATGAACATGTTGGTTTCCATGAGTAACAAGGGGGAGCTGGACTCCCTGAGGAGATGCTGTCATGGGCGCGTCCAGCTTTTCTGGACTGACCAAGCTCAGCTCATCAGGAGCTGGCCCAAACCACAGCCAGCTGAGGACTTCGCTCTGGAAGAAATACCTTGCTGCCTTTGTAATAACCCCATGTGAATGATAATGACTTGTGTCTGGGTGGAGGGACAGAAGGGGGAAAAGCACTGCTCAGAGGGAAGGATAAGAATTAATATTGTTTAAGTCTCTGAGAAATTGAAAAAAAAATTGTCATCTCGACTCGGAAATAATTACGTGAATTTTAGGAGAGAAATAAAACCACTCCTGTGGGTCTAAACAAGTGATTTTACGGACCATATCACATGCGCAGAAGAGTCACTCTTCCATGAGGCCATTGACTTTGAATTGTATATATTTCACATGATTGCTGGTCATTTTCCCTGTTTAAGATTGATGAGCTTTTCTTATCACAGCAGGAATGATATATAAACATTATATTCAAGTCAACATGTTGCTGTCTGACCATGCAAACATTGGGAAGTGTTTCCTGGAAACCAGGTTTAAATGTTTATTCAAAGTTACCGAAGACATCATTTGTTTACGACAACCAAGATGATATCATGCGAGAAGGCCGATTAATGAAATAAGTTGTACAGTCTGTGACTGTGAAACTGTGAGGGATTGACCATGGGGGAAAAAAATACCTGCATCTCTCCTCGAGTACACACCACCTTGACCTAAGGTAGACTACACTAAAGCGTACCTTTGCCTGAGCCGAGTTAATCTTGAAGTCTAGTGAGTCTGATCTACCTTGACCATTGTCGAGTCTAGCCTAGTGTAGTCTGATCAAATTAATTGTGACTCCATCAACTACAGATTGTCTTGAAAGGCTCGTCTAATTAATACTGGCCAAAGTCAAATCTTTTCTACTTTGACACAAGTTCACCTTACTTTTATCATCTCACATCTAATAGGGTGGAGCCTACCTTGACCCAAGCCAGGTCTAGTACAGTCTTCTTTGAATCTAATCAAGTCCAACGTACCCTCCCTAGTAGTCTTTCTTTACCTTGATCTGTCTCAAAAACATGAGTCTTACACTAAACCCAAAATGATAGCAACTTTCAACTTTCTCTCAGACAAAAACTTTCCTCATTTTCTGGAACAAGACATATTTTTTAAAGTAAAAGTTTTTCTGCTCATGATACCACACATCCTGATGCCCTCATAATCCGTGGTTTAGACTAAAACTGAGTCTCAGGATTGGATTTTCTTTGGTTGCACAGATTTGACTTCACTCAGCCTACACGGTATGTTCCCCTGCCTGCTGCTGCTGCTGCTGCTGCTGCTGCTGCTATAATTGCTTCCATGTCTCTTGTGGTGCGGGCCATGCTGATGATGTTAGCGAGAGGTGGGGAGGCAGGTTTTGAATGAGGACGGCAGGGACCAGCTGGGTGGGGTCATTTACTGGCTGTGGAGAGCTCAATCTCTCAGCTGAGCGCACTGCACACTGATGACACAGCTTAGGAGACTGCCCCGTATGAGTAAGCTTTTCCTTTGCTCATAACGTGCTATTTCCACAGCAGTAATGTCAGGCATCCTTACGTCTCTCACCACAACCTCCCACAGCCAGTAAAAAAACTACACACAAGATTTGATGCGTGTAAACTTTTCTTTGCTTTCTGACAAGTAAAAACGGGCTGACTTTGGTATACTTTTATAGAAAACACATTGAAAACAATTCATTAAAGCATTCGGTTCTGAATTGTTGTTGTTGCTGTTGTTTTGTTTTTTTTAAAAACAAATGAATGATCTGCGGTTGAAAGAAGCCATCAAACGATGAGATACATTCCTATTCCCACTTATCGATACATCTCGGAATGATTAAGCCTCAAACAGTAAAAGGTGGCTATTTATAAGACGACTGAATGAACTCAGTGACGATATCCAGGTGCCTAGATGGTCCACAAACCGGCAGGCTGGAGGGGGCTGAACTCTACAGGTGCTATCTGGTTAGTCCGACCTCGGCCTGCCAGGTGTTTGCATATCTATAGATTTGTTTGGTCAAAAAAGAAAGAAAGAAAGAAATAAGAAGAAACGTGTCTTTATTCAGGAGAAAGAATATGCCGTGACATCTGAAATTAACTGATCTCAACTTGATTCTCATCCCAGATCCCAAAGAAGCTCAAACAAGGCAAAGCAGTATCAGTGACGTGATGAGAACAACAACCTATTGTTCCTCTCGCCTACAACGTGCAGTATCTTAATTTGGAACATTACCATTAATCTGAGGGTGGTCTGCAGTTTCTCTGCTGACGTTAACCACATGAAAAGGTTGCACGTTCAGATGATCTGTTGTTTGAACAATTGCATGTATTGTTAAATGACGTCTGGTTATTAAAAAAAAAAAAGAAAAAAGGGAAAAAAAGAACAAAAAGTCTTTACAGTCGATGAAGTGTTGCTGTTCAGGGAAGCAGAAGTCAGTCTGTGACTCTCCTGCTACTCACTTCCTCCGTCTGAGCGTTGAGCTCAGGGGACGCCTGTTCAGCGAGGAGACTCTAGTGAGTCGCACACGCCCGTGATGCAACACAAACACGCTGTGTTTTTACAGCGATTTATATGCTGTAATTTATCCTGAATGGGGGGTGGACTTCACAGCTGGGTCGTGACTGCTGACTCCGGCTGCGTTGGCCTTTTGTACATATTTGACAGAGTGAATAACAAGGATAAATATAAAGCATCCTCATGGGTTTACAAGTGGAGAAATGCTAGGGAGAAGACTCATATGACTGGAGAGTATTCTCTCACATGACATACAACCGGGATACAAAGCATCCACTATCTCTACGTGTGAAAGGAGCAAGTATCTTATCAGTACATGTATTTGTTGCAAATACAGATATTTGCTGTGTTGACTAGATTTGATGAGAAGATCAATACGATCCTCACGTAGCCACGTACACGAAGGTAAAATGCGATGATTCCACAGATAAAGTGTCCCAGACTCAAACCAGAATCAGAGTTCACAGTTCACAGGCTTTTCTTAAAACATAACCAAGTAAGTTAAGCTGATAGTGTGTCCACACAGTTGGAAAATTGCCCACCTTCAAATTGGGACTATGGATGATAAGAAAATAGTTGCCCAACTTGTCTATGAATGACAAACTTTTGTCATTACATGATCAAGCTAAAATGGGTATGGAATGCTCTATAAGAAGAATAAGAAAGGTCTACAGTTGAAAGTTGCAATGAGTTGCTGTGGCAACGCCTATAAAAGAGGCAAGCCTGATGTCTGGTTACTTTAAGTAAAGGCTTGTAAGTCAAGTAAAGTATGAAGCAGGGTTATAATAGTGTGCATCATTAAAAAAAATACTGGAACTCATAAACGTGAAAGTGCTGCCCTGTGTAGTGACTTGATGTGCTTCTCACAGCTCTCTGAAATTCCCACTTTTCCAGGGCGAGGTTTGACAGAGTTCAGTTGTATTTTTCCTAATAGAAATTTCTCTTTTCCAGTTACTCTTGAACGCACCATAACTACCTGCCAACTGCAGTGGTATATTTATTGTACATGATTAACAGCAGACATTTCATTTCACGATCAGCAAGAAAGTCTGATTCACATTTGCAAGATGCAAATGTGTGTATTTTATGAATATGTTTAATTGCAAAGTGGTTGTACAGCGATGAAGTGGGGAGCATTCACCAATAACAGAGACAACGTTCCAGGATTGAATCCAAATTGGCTCAACTGCCTTTCTCACTGCGCATGCATGGGTTTTCTCCACATACTCATGATTGCTTTCCACAGTCCAAAAATGTCATTATTGTCACGACCTGGACGGATGACCTCTCCTAACCTCTCCATCTCTTTTACCCAAGTCAGCTTCAGAGTTTGATAAAGTGGGTTAGAAAACAAATAGCTCGATTGACTGTGAAACTGAGAACAAACTGTAGCATATGTATTTATTTTTTAATGATGGAGTCAGGAAGACAAGAATTGACAAAGAAGATAACTCCACTTCAATCCCAGGTACTTACTTAAGGAGTTTGCGTAAAACCCCTGTGAATGTGTGGGTTTTTCTTTCGCAAACCTAAAACAAAGATTGTGACTCTGAATTGACTCCTTGGGTGTGATTGCTTCTCCGTGTTCCAGGGTGTAACCAGCCTCGTGCCCCCTGTCAGCTGGGATCTGCTCCCCCTGATGAGCTCATTCAGATCAGAAGATTGACAAATTTATGATTTTCAAATGTATCTGTGAAAATGAGCACGTGACCATTCAGTTGTCTTAAGTACACTGTGATCACACATAAACTGTAACATTAAAAATAACTTGTCTTTAAACTGTATGATTGTAATATCGCCAAAAACAACTTAAATATCAGGGTGTATTTCATCATTTCATCATTTCATCAAGGAACATGTCCTCAAGGAAGGGTCACATTAGGGTTACATGTTTCTCACAGCTTGCTTGGTCACTTCTGATTGGTTTAGGGGAAGTTGTGGGTGGAAAACCTTTCTGGTGTTCTTTTGTTATGACAACATACGGAGCAAACAAATTTGACCTGCCCAGAAACATTGGGCCACACAACTTGTCATTTTTGGTTCCAATCGAAATTTTTAAAAGCAGTTTATTTGGTCAAGAAGAAATTGATCAAACTGTTCATTTGAGGACTGGTGGACAAAAGCCTTCAAAATACATCTCTGACTTTCCCTTTTGTGGGTTTCAGGCGCTATACGGAGGCTAGTGCAAAGATGATCTACAATAGTAAAATCATAACCGTATTTTAAGACATGCCTTATAGAACATACACAGACTATATAAAGGAATAGTGCAACAATGGTGGACACCGGCTATTTGCACTGATGTTAGATAAGTAGTAAACAACACAGTCGGGGTCACCTTAGGGCCACACATTCTGCAGCCTAACCTACTTACACTTTAGTTTGTTTATTTAATCTGTAAAAAAAAAAAAACAATCAGTGTTACTTATTGAGCTTTAGAAGAGTGTTTAAATTGATTTTTTTTTCTTTCTTTACCTGCTAAGATAACCTTATTACCTCTCATTCCAGCCTTCGAGCTTCGCCAAGCTGACCTGCTGCAGGCTTCAGAGCTGTTTGATGACTCCAAACCTCCAGAAGACAAACACACATATGTCATGGCTTCCAGCTCAAACGTTCCTCCTATTAACCTTCTTTTCTTCAAAGTTGATTTTTTTTTTTTTCCTTTCTGTGCCACAGTTTCCGCCCAGATCCTGTAGCCGTCTTCTCTCTCTACTTCAGTTTTCCCGCACCCCTGCTCCGCATGACAAAGCCTGCTGGCTGGCTCAAGGCCCCGGGTATCCTCATTACTAAAACGTGGGGCTTTTAAATTCTTTTCTTCTCTAATACGGACACGCCCTGCACTACATGTGATTTAAAGCCAGGCATTAACTACAAGGGTTCCTAAACCTTTCGCGTACATATATTACCTCTGTCATTGCTCTCCACTCATCATCCTCCTTCCCCCAGCTTCCACTCGCTGTGCACCTCCTCAGCCATTACCTGATAAATAATTTTATTCATAACAGTACGACCCGATCTTGACCTCCACACCATTTTGCCGGGGATTGGAAATCCTATTGTTTGATCTGGTTAAAGGAATCGTGACACATTTCCACCTAAATACAAGAACGTGTCGTGCACATCCTCAATAATGACAAAGAAAACATTGAGCTAATGAATGAGAAGCAGCTGTTAGTTTAAACCCAACAAATGTACGTCTGAGTCATCGACTTTTACCCCCGTAATCAGCTACAAAACCAAAAAAAAAAAAAAAAAAAAAAAAGGATGCAGAGGGAGAAAACAGACCTTCAGGTGGTTTGACAAAGTGCGTTGATTCACCTGCCAGCTGCTGGTGACGCGGTCTGTCTGCCCAGGAGGGGAGGCAGTGATTAGTAAAAGGCTGGGAGTTGACCTCCCCTCCCTGGGTGAGTGGTCACACTCTGTGGGAGCCTAATGAAGGGCCTGAATGTACAGAAAAGCCCTGCAGGGTCACAGGCTGATGTCAGTGAGAAACTACAGAACCCTCTAATCTGGTGACACCCAACACAGAGCAGCAAGGCGGCCCGGACACGTGTATGTGAGCACATGTGGGAGCATATGATTCAGCTGCAGCGTGTTTAAATGCTCAGTTCACTGCACATACAGAAGGCATAGCCTCACCTTCAAGTCCTTTGGTGGACAAGACTGGGTTTTATTTGTACTGATTCTCATCTTGGAGACCGACATGAGTATTTACTAGAGGGGCTAAAGTATACACAAATATATTTTGAGTATTTTTGGGCCACTTGAAAAGTGGAAAAACCAAAACACAACAAATATAAATTCTGTTTCTTATTAATCCGCCAAGTGTTGTACTGTGTCAATAAGAGTAGGATTAATAATGCAATAAGGCCCCGTTTACACGACAACGAATTAGAGTGTATCCGCAAAACTTTCTTCACTTTTGGGGGGTCCGTTTACATGGCACCAGTTTGCGGATGCACTGTATCCGCGAAGTTTTTATCCCGGCTCCCAAGGTGGAAAGATTCTTTCACGGCGCAAATTCCTCCTGCGGAGACTGCTGGAGGCTACAGAGCCTGTTACTGCGCATGCACATCTCTCCCCCTCCCTCCTGCTCATTCAGTTGTAAACAAACATGGCGGCCGCGTAGTGGTACGACTCACGGCCCATATTCTAGTTTTATCGTCCATATGAGTAGTTTAATAGTTGAGACTCACCCCTGATAGCATCCGATGTGTCATCAGTCCATGCGGATGTCGGGTGCTCTCCATTTTCTTTACGTTTATAGTGTATGGTTCTCTGCACACATCTGTGTAGTTTCATTACAAAATCAAGCAACAGCGCCCTCCAGTGGCCCGGCATACTAACTACATCGTTGTCTCTGTGTCCGCTGCTGCAGTGTAAACGCACTCCTTTTTTTTAGCGGATTAGGTGTTGTCACATTAAACGTTGTTGTGTAAACAGGGCCTGAGACCCGAGCCGAAGGATCAGTAACGCAGCATTAAAAGCTGGCTGCCACCTTCCCATTGCAGTTTTGCTTTTAACAATGAGGCCAGACTGTGAGGGTGAATTTGTGAAAACATGGACGTTAAAGGGTGCAGAAATCATGTGCCTGAGAAGTTTTTTTGCTCAAGAGAAATACTGTCACAGGATGGATTTATTCTTATAAAAGCTGAACATGGACTTATTTCTAATAAAAGTTCAAATTAATCAGATTTTGTAAAAAAAATTATTAAATTAGCTCGAGACTTTTGCATTATGTACTTTTCTACACACATTTCTACTTTCAGTATCTTTATGTTTAAAAGTAAATCAAATTGGGCTGCATGTGGCCATTAAGTTTGACTTTTGGGGTTGACATGCATCACTGCCACAACCGTAACACCTTAAACCACCTGTGACATCTAGAAAAATTCAAAACTAACAGAAAGCTCAAAAGTAGACATTTTAGTTCATGTATTGGTTGATTCAGTAACCCCAGGACCTTTACAATACAATCATCCACTCACAAACTAGATTAGGCAGAATGTCACTCATTCATAAGAGAAAATATAAATTATTATTGAATATGGGCCAGATATTGAGAGTTGCAGGTCAATGGGACAAAAACATTCACTCGCTGTCCATTTTTTTTGACAATTCTACAGCCAAAAAAAATCGAAATAAATCATCATGAGTTGAAAAATGTAATTGGTTTCCGACTCTTTAAGACTAAACAAGGAAACTGCAACATGTTGATCTTACTGTTGAACAGTGAGATCAACTCATTCCACTGACTCATTCACACTGAAGAAAACAAGAAAAACTGCATAGAAATAAAGCCTCCAAGCATAGACTCAAACAAATAACCCATACTGTGAGGCAAGAGTCCTATTTTAACAATATTAAGAAAACTTGAGGTATTGAGTCGTCACCATTGCACTTCTCACTAGTATCTCAGTACATCTTCACTCAACAGCCTCAGTGTTACTGTATCATGTCTACTGCCTTGGCAGTGGAGTCGAATGGGAATGCTTGTGCTTAATTTGGGTGAACTGACCTTGTAAAAAGCTCTTATATTAAACTGAGTCTTTTCAAGAGGAAAAGCATTTAGTCGTGGAACATTGGAAAAAAGAAAAGTTGGCTAAGGATTTGAAGTATGAAGTGCAGGGTTTACCCATCACTCATAGGGATGTCAGCCGTGGCGTCTGCTCAGAAAGCAGTTAGTATACGTTGACTGGACACACACACACACCCACGCACGCACGCACGCACACACGCACGCACGCACGCACGCACGCACGCACGCACGCACGCACGCACGCACGCACGCACGCACGCACACACACACACACACACACACACACACACACACACACACACACACACACACACACACACACACACACACACACACACACACACACACACACACACACACACACACACACACACACACACACACACACACACACACACACACACACACAGGTCAAAATATCCCTGAGAAAACTGTACTCGCCACACAGATTTGACTTTATTGTCCCATTAGATCAAAAAGAAGTTCACTAATTGCAGCTACTCGTTCTTACAACATGTACTTAAAGTGTTAAAAAAAAAAAAGTGGTGGTCTGTGAGAAACTCCAGCAGAAAGTGAAAGAGGGAGGATCAGGATGTATTCATTAACCAGCAAACGGCTCAAGTTCACTTTACTCCACCAAGAATTTATGACAGTGTGAGCCTCTCTTCTCTTCTGTGAAGCTCCGCGCTCTTTTCCCTGGAGTTTAATCTCAGGGAGGGGCGTTTTGGGTTTCTATTGAAATATTTTATCTTCTCCCAGGATGCTATCTGACAAGAGAGTCAAGTAAAAATGTACGGGGATCCCGACTGCGTCCTCTGATGTTTTTCAAGAACGCCTCATCAGTCTCTGTTAACTCTTGGAGACCCAGACAGACGGGGGTCCTGGTAATCAGATTTCTTTGTGAATCCCTCTGGGGGCTTGGTGGGAAAGCCATCACATCTCATGAAGTGCTGAACCAGATCTTTTTTTTCTTTTTTCTTTCTGAGAGCAGCTGGGAGTGTCTGGTCATTAAAGGAAGAAGAAGGAGATCAAATTGACATTGTGGCGGTGTGGTGACCCTCTTAAATCTGCACTCTTCGTGCTGCTTAATCCGTCCTCTCCGCCAGGTTAAAAAGCTCAGGTGACTCTCCAGACTGTTCGAAACAAAATTCCCGGGCAAAGAATAAAAAAAAAAAAACGTTAGCCTTAGCTCAGTACTTATTTTACACCTGGTTTGAGGTTTTTTGATTTGTGCAAAAAATGAAGGAGGAAGAAAAAAAGGCATAAACATAAACCGAGTCAGCATTCCAGAGCATTACCCAGCTTAACCTCCTGTTCATTTGGCTGAACTTATCTGTTATCTATTACTGATTGCTCACACTTAAAACTTGACATCAGCTCACAGATGCAGAGCAGGTATTTCAAAAGAGCCAAACTCCAAATGACCTCACACTGCCTTTGTTTAGTCCACAAGTCAACGGCATGTTTCTCAGTATTCAGGACGAGCAGCTTACTGATACTTCCACTCTCTCTGAGGGGATCTTCTTTCCACTAAAAAAAAACCCTGTGGTGGGGCTATAAATAATCTTCTGAAGTCATCCCTGATGTGTAATTAATTTTCAGCAGTAGGTCCCCCAGTGATGAAGCTCTGCAGTGTTATGACAAGCCCCTCCATCAAACCCATCACCTGTTGGACTCACGCTATGCTATGTTTTCCCAGCAGTAACCTGAGATCAAACCTCTTTCCAAGCACTCGGGTACAAGGGAGAGAGCAAGTAGAAAATAGCATGTGTGTAGGGCAAAACCGTCTTACATTGAAGCTGAACAATTACGTATTATATGCGTTTATAATGGTTGCTGGGAACCAACTAATAAACTTCTGGTATTTGCTTTTCAGCAAAAAAGGACTTTAGTAAGATGGAAACTTGCTAATGAAGAGTAGCCTCCTTCAAATCATTTAAGTCCCTCCCTCCCTCCCTCCATCCATCCATCCATCCATCCATCCCTCCCTCCCTCCATCCATCCTGAAGGAAAGAACCCCTCTCAGGCTCCATTCAGTCCTGAACACCTGAGGACTGCTGACTCAATCACTTTGTATAAATGACTCCTTAAAAGGTCAATATTTGCTAACAATACATTTTACCTTTATCTTAGAATCTGTGACTTTTTGTCTGGAGCTTATCTGCTTTTGCCATTTTTCTGTTTAGTTTTTAATCATTATTTTACCTTTACTAATACATTTTTGAACATTTTAAAAATAATTGTATTTTTATTGTTTCACCATATTCTGCATCAATAAGGTAAATATAATTCTGTCAACACAGTTTGGTGTTGTTGGGCTTGTTTGTTGTTGTTGCCTTAAAGGAAAAGCACGATTTAATACAACAATGTTTATGAAGACAATCAAGATTTTGAGTTTTGGAAATAGTTTTCTATTGCTTTTAAACTATCATTACTGTTATTATGAATATCAATGTTTTTTATTAAAATTTTTTTTTACATTTCCTGACTTTTTTCATTTATTTTTATATATCCGGAATGATTTGATTTAAGCATCACTAAATGAGATGATTTCTCCTCGTTTTTAACTTTTAAATCTAAAATACACATCAAACCATCAATGAGGCAAACACCCAAACTTTTAAATTATTCCACAAAGAAAAAAAAAAAAAAAGCCTCTCCACCCTCTATCGTCCGACAGTAAATGGAGCCGCCTTTTCTCTGCATACATAAAAAGCCCGGCACCGTCACTATGTGGAAAGTCTTACCCACAGAGAGCACGGAAAGTACTGTTTTCACAGGTACGCCAGAGAAGCCCTTTGGTACAGGAAATTAGGTCACTTAAACTGTCAATATACAAAAACAGGGATTGAAAACAGAAGAAAACATTAACACAGCCTTTCCTACAGGGAATGAGTACCACAGCGTTTTCGTTACAAGAAGAGGGGAAAGACAAAAAGACAAGTCACAATATGGTTTAATTGTGGTGAAACGACTTGCCTGCGATAATAAGAGGGGGGTTTACATGATTCACATAATTGTCCGTCGGGGAGAAGGGCACACGAACAGGAAGTGAGTCCACATCCTTTCCCAGATTTTCCAAAACACAAATCTCGCTTCTTCCCACCACTCGTATGATATGGAAGATGATATTCCCGCACCACATGCTACAGATCAAATGCATCAGCACAAGTGGCTTCACTGAGCAGGAACAACATTACAAGAAAAATACAAATTTCAAGAGAGCACGGCTCAATGTATTGTTTTTCTTCATTTTCGTGGTCAAAGTTTGAAGCATTGCACAACATATAATCATTTCAAGTCTCATCAACTCACAGAACAAAGCTGCCTTTTTTTAATTTTTTTTTTTTAAATAAAACATGATGAGTATTTGTCATTTCTGAGAGAAACATGCTTCACTTAGTGAAGTCATCCAGTTTCGTCTAATCCATTAAATAACCGATGACATCTGTCATTATGAAACACAGAGACAAACAAGCCATTACCGTCAGTGAAGTGGCACATGTGCAGCTTGAAGGAGGTACGACGAGTACAAATCTGATCCCAAGTAAAAAGCTTTAATGAAAACACTTTTTCAGCTATTGATATTATCAAAACAAAATGAGAATACCACATAAAATGGTGACTTCTCTGCTTCTTGACAGGGTCTAATCACAACCAACTCTGACTTAACAGGTACAGTACGTACAATCAGTATAACCTCGAATATTGGGTGATTGATAAAAATCATCAGGAACCTAGCCATGTCAAAGACATTGTTGTAATACGCCGCTGGTGCATTGAAAAAAGTCAGCTGGTTTTCCAACTTCTGTTGCCTAATTAGTCTCACAACACAACTTCACACCACAAGATGGTGTATTGAGTCACTGAAAAAGCAGTTTTCAACAAAGGCCGAAGCTCTGGGACACTACACAGTGGCAGAGTCGATATGATTAGCAAAATCTGTTTCCATGCAACCACTACCCCCCCCCCCCCCCCCCCCCCCCCCCCCCAAAGACAACCCCCAAACAAACAAAGAAACAAAGAGCAAAAAAAACTCTAAACACTAGACAGACTGGGTATGAAGTGACTCTCAACATTGCCATCTGATGTACAAAGGAGGCATGAGTTGAAGCTGAATAGCATAGCAGCTGAACCTAATTGCATAAGGGTGCCAAATTCCATGTTGCAAATGCTTTGTCTCATTAACCTTTGGCCAAATGGAGGATTTCCTTCATATTTTTAACATTATAAGACAGTAATAAATAATACATTAATATTGCAAATGGCTGTTGGGTTCCACAGGCAATAAAAAGCATAATTGTGCTTTTTAGATGCTTTTAATTCAAGACATCTGATCATTCTTCATAAAGCTTCTGCAGCTGTTGTAGCTGTTTCACTTGTGGGGTATTTTTTTCTCACTAAAGCTTCTTTCATTATTAGAACTTGTCTCTGTAACATTCACAAAGAAAAGCCCCCAAGAGTTTTCCTGCTACTGCTCTCTAGTGCCCTCAGAATTGTCCCCAACTTTGAAAACCACTGATTGAACAAGTTAAGGCTAATTTAGATTTGAGGTGGCTTGTGGCAACAGTTCAAGTGAAAATGAATATTTGATGCATTTTCGTTTCAGAAAACTTTTAGCATTTTGCGCCCATTTCTAAGGAACCAGCAGAAACATGGAAAATTATGTAGTTCTCATGTTGGGCCACTAGTAGGTGCCATGCCACGCATATGCACAGACAACAATATTATACTATAAATATTAACAATGGGAGTACATGGAGATGCGTATGGACAGACGGCGGTGTTGGATTGCTATTCCAGGTGACTGTCAACAATAAAACTACCAAGTCCCAGGGGACTATGGACTGGGCGTCACGCCACTCTGGAGGACGTCATTGTTGCTATTGTCCATCTACTGAGCTTGTCCAGAAGAATTATTTACAACAGCTGTGGTGCACATGCAACAGTAGCAGCGTCTCTGTTGTCTACAAGGCGTACCAAGCATTTTCAAATAGTTGCGTTTTCCCTCACTAACACGGAGTCAGAGCATCTTCGAAAAAGTTCCACCTTGGGAGCCGTTTTAAAAAAATATTTTGTTTTGAGTGGCTTTGAGCACTGTTGTCATGAAAAGGGACACCCAAAGCGCAATGAAAGTTTTGATTTTCCACTTGAAAATATTGTCGTGTCAGCCTCGAGTCGGTGGAGCGGGTCATCTTCCAATCTCAAAATTGATGGTTCGATCTGCCATGTGATGATGTACAAGTACCGTGCGTGTGAATAATCACTGATCGTGTGAGAGCGTGTTAGCAAAGAGCTATTTAGGCCCATTTACTATAGTGGCAATTAAAATTAATCAGCAAGCTTAACAAATCAGCCAAAGTCAATTTGTCGAAGCAATGCGTGTTTCCATAAATTAAAAGCATCCTTCCAGCTGCGAGAGTGAAGCAACAGATGCAGATTGCCTTTTTTTTTTTTTTTTAACGGATACCACTGACGTGAAGTCACCTCTTTCTTCTCTCCATGGGTAAGACAGAAAACATTCAGATGAGGTTTACCCACTGGTTTTCGTTAGGAGGCTGTGAAGGCATACAGATATTTAATCTTCCACCTCGAGGAATATGGGCACTCTGCCAGTTTCTTAGCTAATGGGATGGTTTTTATTACCGGGACCGAGAGGAAGAGGAAGAACATGTAACGTTCAAGAAAAAAACCCCACAAGAAAACATGCACAGGAACAAAGCTACATGCTGCGGTGTTTTTCCTTTCTCTTTTCTCCTCCCAAACCGTATGATGTTTTAGTGATGTTGTTGTTGAGGAGCTTGGATAGCTATGACGGACGTGTCCTCGGGGACCAGCAGGCAGTACAAGACACACCATAACTCACACAGCTGTGTGTCCACAGCTGTTTTTCTGGTTCTGTCGGGAGTTGTTCTGACTGCGCTGCCACGCTCTGCTTCACTTCAAATTATTTTAGTTTAGTTCAGGAAGTGCCATCTTGTCCCCAAAGGGATATGACATAATAAAACGCTTCTGATTTTAGGAGTGTTTTGCGAGATATCTGACCCTGTGTAGGCCGGATCAATGACACATTGTCGCATCAAATCAATTAACAAAGGATCAATTAGCTCCAGTTACTTCTTTGAAGAAAAGTAGATGTTACTCTGCTATTTATCAACATTTCAGTAAGTCAATCTTCCATTAGTTCTGACTGCTTTGTGCAGGTCTACAGTTTTGTTTCCTGGTGTCCTTAGACAGTGGTCTGGTGCCTGTAGTGGAGTCTGGTTGACTGAGTGGACAGGTGTCCTTTATACAGGTGACCTGCTCAAACAGGTGCAATCAATAAGGTGGAGAATAGGAGGGCTTCTTAAAGAAAAACCGCTAATCAATTATTTAACCATCATACAATGTGATTTTCTGGATTTTGTTCTAAATGACAGTCCTCTAAATTCTTTGTAAGTGGGGAAATTGGCTGAATCAGCAGTGTATCGCCTACTTATTTCTCACACTGTAGGTGTTTATACCTGCGGCTGCAACTGTTGTTACATTTGTTGTTTCGCACTGAAGCTTATATCATGATTCTAATTTGGAGTCATTTTCATAACACTGACATGAACATTTGAGTAATTGCAATTAAAAAAAAAATCAGATGGTGTTTTAGTACAAAACATCAGACCTGCTGGTAAAATGTCAGAATTATTTATTTTTAAGAAATCCATAAAGTTTTACGCCATACGAAATGTATATTGTTTCTACTCACAGGTGGAATAATGTGTCGGTATGAATGCTGTAGCTGAACACAGACCTCTGTTCATTTAAAAAAGAAAAAAAGAAAAAGAGTACAGTGAACGAGTGTCCTCTTCGACTGCAGTGGAAAAGTGTGCACACGGGACTTTGTTTCACACACCAGAACACCCACACGTAGTTTACACAGTGGTATATATACATACCAGTGTTTGTACAGGTATCCTATACAGACCCACAGATGCCCGCGTGCACAGCTGGAAACCACGAACGACAGGGAAAAAAAAATACAAATGTTTTCCGTTGAGGATCCATCCACCCTCTCACACACAAATCACAATATATTGACAAAAACATGTCCTAATCTTATTCTCATTTACTGCTGTAGCAACGATGGCTCAACACTTTAGCAAATATAAAGACTTTGTTGATTAAAGACAGATCAATGGTACCATAATGCTGCACAATACAATAAACACCACTGCACCCTGTTTGTTTAGATTCTACAAAAGGAGGGGTTTTTCATCCACCCATCCAATAATCACATGTGCTGAGTTGTTCTCAGTCTGCTCACCAGTCTATCATGAGGCCAAATCAGAGGCAGACCATCTAACAGGTCTGGTCCTGGGTAATTCCTGGGATGTAACTCAAACCAATCAGGAAATGTTGAAATGATTCTGGGGGATTTACATTCAGTGTTTTTAACTCCATCCAACCACACATTTAATGGTTTCTGATGTAGATCAGCAGCAATAAACACTATAGTTAACAAGCGCAGTAATTATTTTTGAACTGAAGTGTGGACTGTCTTTTGCAGTATCATTCATTCATTCATTCATTATGAACTTGCCAATATTTTCCTGTTTAATAGCGTTATGCTTCATGGAATGATGGAAAGAAGTAAGAATGAAACACAAGTTATGGTTTAAAGGTTTGAAGGGTTTCTCTTTCTGTTTCGATGGATGAAGTCATCGTTTCAAGTGTTGCAAAAACAGTAAATGACAAAATTCACAAGAACAATGTGTCCAATTAACACAATAAAGTATGTGTATAGACTGTAGGAGGAAGCTGAAGCACCTTGATTGATTTTGTATGTTTTTTGTCATTTAGAGCTTCTTTCCATTATTATTGCTGTGGGTGAACTGACAGCTGAATAAAATCCATAACTGTAAATTGCAGTGATATAACAGAGAATCCATTGTGAGCATACAGGCAGCAAATATCAGAGAAGTCATGTGTTTTCTACAGATGGCCTGACACAGGAAGTGGAGGGAGCTGCAGTAGTGTGTTGATCTTGACTGGCCTCACAGCTTCCTTCTTCCTGCTTTCACTAGGTTATTCAGATCCACTCTCCTCAGCACGCAGTTCGAACTTGACTACAGGACCCGGTTTCCCCTCTCCCGTTGAGACGGCATGTAAAGTGCAGGAGTAGCCTATGAAAATACCACGAGCCAGTTTTATGAATAGTGCCATTAAAAGGAGATTGGTTTCAGCGAGGGCCTAATGATGCCATCGCCCTGGCGTCACAGAGAGAGGGGGGGAAAGAAGAAGCATTCTTTCCAGGCGCTGGAGCAGCGCTTTCAGACGGGGAGGCTGGAGCGAGGTGGTGTGGCACTTTTCCATTTCACATACGTCACTCCTAACGCCCGGCTGCTCGCCATGCCTCCGTCCAGTCACAACACTTGAATGAAGACTCTGATGGAGCTGCTGATTTTACGCCTCTGTCAGCACACTCTGGGACGAGTGTGTGAGTGCATTTTCCCCGATTATGATGTTTTTATAATGTCTTCTTGAAATCCTTCCACAGGGTCAAGATGGGCTCCGTCGCTAGCTCTGAAGCTATCGGGGAGAGCCGACGTCTTCCGGCCATTGGAGAAGCAAAACAATAGGGAGCCAGAGACAGGAAAGGTTGCACAGACGATAGCCTGTTCTAAAAGCTGTGGACCTCTGCCATGATTGTTCCAGAGGTTTCAAAGGCAATTTGTTTTTAGTGTGTTTGTGGTTGCCCTGCTCCCAGTCGGAGTGTGGCACTCATGCATCGGTTAGCCCGGAAACAAAGGAACTCCACTGTTTTTGCGTTGCGCTTCCATTATGTTGGCAAAAGACACACATTCAAAACAGAATAGTCAAACACACTTTGTTACACACAAGGACAGAATGAAATATAACAATGAAATACTATTAATAGAAATATGGAGGTATTAAAATATCTCATGTTTTTCTTTTGGAGGGTTTTGGCTGCTCCACCACAGTGGATCATCTGCCTCCATCTCACTCGATTCCCTGTCTCCTCCACGATTACACCAACCATCTCCATGTCCAAGTGTCCAAACCTTTTACGTTTGGTTTGTTAGTTTTGTTACGAAAAGAACAAACTTAGCTGTCACCCATTTACTATGCTGTCCACCCGGGACACTCCCAATGCACGTCTCATCTTATTCAGCTCAGCCTGTTGTCTTTTAGACAGTGCCACTGTCTCCAAACCAAACACTGCAATAGGTCTCGCTACGTTCTTGTACACCTCCCCGTTCACTTTTGCTGCTGTGTTTCTGTCACTCATCAGCCCTGACTCTTCAAGCTGCCTCCATCTCCAGCCTTCTCCATCTTTTGTGCACTGTGAATTTGTTTGGATGGTTTACCTCAAGTACTTGAGCTTATCCACCCTCACTACTTCTACTCCTCTGTGTCTCTTCAGGCCCTTTTTTCACTTGTGATCTATGTCAAAATCAAACATCCTGGTACTGACTGCCCTCCTGGCAGTCTTCTATAATCATGGCCATTACTATTACAAACAAAAAGTGTCTCTGGTTGATCCCAGATTTAACTCTACACCCACCTCACTGCTGTGATTCACGTCGTGCACCACCCCGACATACTTTTTTCTGCCACTCCTGATTCCACAAACAGTCTCACAATTCCTCTATTGGCAGCCAGTAGGTATGGATATACCGCGTTACAAAGGGTATGCGGCACTCAGAGAGACGGATTATACAGTCTGATGGTCTCAGGCAGGAATGACTTCCTGTGGTGCTCAGTGGTGACAAAGCTGCTGTCGTTGAGGCTGTAAGCCATTCTCCAGTCTACAACCCTTCATTTAATTATTTACTTTTTGTGTCAAAGACAGTAAATAATGTCACGGATTGGAACCGCAACAAGTTGAACATTTGACCCCAAGAGACCTGCGAGACTGAAGGACGACCTGGTTTAGCAGCTGAGCTACAGAACTGAAGCCCCAATAACAAACTTGCTGGTAATGAAAGCTAATAACTGGAAATGATCTTCTTTTTTTTCTTTTTTTTACCCATTTTGTTTGTTTGTTTTTCCTGTTCTAACACACAAGATTCAAGTCAACAAATGAACGAGGCACTGGAGAAGCCTGATAATGATCCCATCACTTGGATGAGGTGTGTTAGAAAAGGGAAGCATGCATGCAGGGTGCAAATCCCTGAGAAACACTGCTATAAAGTAACTTTCCTGTCGTGTAACTATTTCCGGCTCCATCACAAAGTGTTGGGTTTGTCATGGAGTCAATGTCTGGGAAATCAAGGTTACTTTTCTTTTTAAATTGCTCACATTGAAAGAGTATTGTCCAGTACATTTTTGTGAGCGGTGGTGCAAACAATCTCAGCGGTCTTTTGATACTTGTGTAACAATGTCTTCAGCTCCTGGAAGATAGCGGCAGTGTTTGACAGAGCCACTCAATCACTGAGAGACTTATTTGCACCAGACTTATCGGTATCTGGTTTGCTCAGCTTCTGGGAGGAAACTGAATGCCAGAGCCGTGACACAGCATCCTGCATCTCACAGCTAAGACCTCTAAAGACGTGAGGGCCACTATGGGGGCCCACTGAGGAGACATCCATCCATCTTCTATTAAACGTACAGTCTGGTGTGATGCCGCTGACCCCAGCTAATGACGGTCGAAAAGTGGACAAACTGGAGAGGAAGTACAACACAAAGAGAAACAGGCAAACCCCACAGAGAAATACCTCTAAATCAGTTGCAACAAGCAGTTAAGTATAAAGTTAGTGTGAGAAAATGTACAAGTTTGTGGAAAGGCAAGAATGAAAATATCATTTCTTCATAGACATTTCTTGATTTACAAAAATGTACAGTAGAGAGATAAAGAAACCAAACCGAATGTGATTTATGAGCCGCTACATTAATATCTCCAGTTGTTCACATGCAGAACGTCAGATGCTTTTAACAGCTGCAGTGAACAGACACGGCGCTGAGTGTGTGCTGCCATCTAGTGGTCACAGTGGGCACCGACATGAGTTTGACGAAAACAAAGGTTTTCCCATTTTTATGTTTCCCATTCCCATTTTTAACTCTTTTCTGTTCCAATTTTTTTTTTAAATACTAGAACTTAAAAAATGAACATCAAATTGTCTTATAAATCTGTATTTTAAGTTACATTTTAAATGATTACTATTAACCACCAAATTATATTTGACATATGCTCTTGTCCTTAGTGGCTCATTTTTATGTTTTTTCAAATGATACATTTTCATAAAATCAGTTATGTTGACCTCTTAAGTGATTTCTATGTTGTTCCTTCAAATAATAATTTTTATATAATGTGCTATTATTCAGCGATTTAATTATTAGATTCTCAAAAATGCACATTAACATAAAAACAGTGATTTGTTTCCTCACAGGAGAACGTTACTTTGCTTCCACGTGCCATGGTAAGGTGAACCCTGGTTGTATAAAAGCACCATCCAGATAATCAGTTGGAAGTGTGCGATGTTGTTGATGATAGAATGTAAAATCAAATGTCAAATGTTTTCAGTCTGAAAACAGGAATCTTGAACATACCAGGTTTTCCTGTACAGTTGCATCTTTTTCCTTGTCTGCTGATTTGTTCCTGTTCCGATGAGAACTGTTGGCTTTCCCCCTTCCTGTGCCCTCCTTTTCCTGTAACCTATGACCTCTAACATGGGCAGCCTGTGCCCAACTACTGCCACCAAGTGTCCAAATAATGCCACAAAAGAAAATCTAAATAAATGTCATAACTTGCCAACAATAAGTATAAACGTCTGTATTGGACCAAGCTCCCTTTGCTCCCCCAGACGCCCTCCCAACCAGCCAATCCTGCAGTAGGATAAACCTGAGGGTCAGGAGGCATCGCTTGTCCCAGCATGATATGATTATTTCATTAAAATACTTTTTTAAAATTTATTTATAACTGAATATATTGGTAGAGTAAGGGAGAATAATTAAAATGATGAAATAAGCTACACTCAAATGAAAACGATATTTATTGGTCACAAATACTAGAGTAATAGAAATCTAGATTTTTATTTGTGACATTTTTTTTTTCTGTGTAGATATTTTTACAGTTTGAAGACTGAAAATGTATTTTAATGTCGCAACATGAAAGATAATTTATGTACACATCCATCTTATCTGCTTTATCCTGTACGGTGTCCGAGGGCACTGGATTCAATCCCAACTAGGCAGAGTACACACTGGTTATATATGTATCTCGTAATAGTCTCTCATGATAAGTTCTGACGTGTTGAAGTGTATTTGAAGTTACATAAAGCAGAAGTGTCATGCGTCATTATGATCATACAAATTCTAAAAATGCAACATAAGCAACACATTTTTTTCCCCCCCTCATGTGGGATTGCTAATAGCTTGTGTTTGGAAAATATCAAATTGAATGTGTAGATAGCCTATGAATCCTGAATGCTGTTAATTATAACTGATAATATCTAATGTGAACAGCAAAAGGAAATCTGGCATTCAACCAAAAATTACTTGACGTGAAGCAAAGCATGTCGGAAACCACTGATAGTTCCTATTTCAATCTATAAAAACAACACGCACAAAAAGATCTTTTTTGGAATGAGTGTTTTATTGTCTTTAATTTTGTATAAAAACCTTTTTTTGTCCACTTGAGGCAACAGTTAGCATGAGTGTAGTTCTCACAGCTTTTAGATGACGTCTAAACTTATTCTTCTCAACAGTCTCTCACACACACACACACACACACACACACACACACACACACACACACACACACACACACACACACACACACACACACACACACACACACACACACACACACACACACACACACAAACAGAGTGTACTGGAGTTAATTTGGCGCAGTGGTCCCAAACCTAAGTCTATTAGTAGAAAGCCGAGGACAAAAGCTCAACAATAGGCAGCTTGTAATCATCACCACTTCAACGATGGTACTACTGTCAAGGCAATTCACCCAAACACAAAGAGCCACGATAAATCTGCAGCCTCACGGTAACTACAAGAGGCCGCTTTGTTAAAATCTGATGGGTGAACACATCACTTCATGAGGTTTGAAACCACTGCTTTGGTGCAACTCTTAAGCAGGTTTTACATTAAGACGATTAAAAAAAAAAAAAAAAAAAAAACTAAACAAAAGGCAAAGAAATACATCAGACAACTCATACACAGCAGCACATCCTGTGCTAGGCGGGCTGTTACGGTGAAAGCAACCGCTGTCAGTTTCGGCAACAAAACAAAGGACTGATTTTGTGTAAAGGAGAGTCGGCACACTTACGCATATCAGTATTAATCAGACATAGCGTTAAAAAGACATTTAGAGACGAGAAATGTTATACGATTGCATTAACATAGTCAGTCACAGAACACCTCAGTCCATGAGTCACCACGGTAATGATTTGCAGTGCAGTAGCTATTGCGTTCCTACGAGAGGCTCTCCGAGAAGTCCGACTCTTACGTCAGTCGCCGAGAAACATCTCTTTGAAACCATTTCTCATGATGGCAGGGAGACAAACCTGTAAATTGTAAATCTGTAACATCAGCACCTTTCAGGAATAAAATATGTATCCTCGCTAATACCACCCCCCCCCCCCCCCCCCCTCTCTCTAATACAGTACATACTCAGGTGCTTTAACACCTTTCTCTCACATACAGATCACACACACACAGGTTAAAAGTGAACAAACAAACAAATAAAAAGACAAATTCATGTTGTTATCGATCTGATCCATAAATTACTAACATCACATAGTTTAGTATAACTACTTCCACCTGCTCCGGCGGCAGTTTTGACTCTTTTGAATGCGATTCTTCTTCATAGGTAATTTGACAAGAGTCATCACTGTCTTACAGAGCAACATATATTTAAAAAAAAGAAAAAAAAGAAAATAGATACTAGGAAGATCTATTGTGGCATTTTCTTCACAACATGACAACATGACTGGCTACATGGCATGACAGTGTAGCAGTAAGATGGAAATACTGTTTGCTTTCATTCAAAAGAAGCAAGAACAGACTGAAACGGACTTCAAAAACCAACAGCATCTAGTCCACAAGAGACACATCACTCAAAGGAATATCATAGGCATCGCAACTACAGATTAACTTGTTTTTTTGTTGTTTTTTTTAAACGTTAGTATTTTTTTTGTTTTGTTCATTTTGACAATTTGAACTGCATTCATACAAGCAGTCCAAAATGAGCCACGGCAACAAAACTCAGGCCGGTGCTAAGCTGCTGCTGTGTGTTGGTTCACCTTCATGCTTCCATACAGCAACACCTGCCCCCCCCCCCCCCCCCCCCCCCCCCAGTTCACAATGTGCATACAGATGCAATAAGCAGCAACCGCAGCTCTGTCTTACACATTGCGAATGCATATACAGTACACAAAAAAAACAAGTATTTCCAGGATTATTAGGTCTATTTTCAGCAGAGGATACTACCAGACGCCCTCATTTGGCTTGACGACAGCGCAGGTTCGCTGTAATAGAAAGTGAGCTGGTTAAGTATCCACATACGCCAGCTTGTCGCGCACTGCAAAACTATGTGTGTAGAGTTAATAGCTTTATACAACACCAAACAAAAGGCTTATGTCAGCATTCATACTGTTGTTGTTTTGTTTTTGTCAGCTTGTTGTGTTGGAAATGTAGCACTACTTGCTGTTCTCGTTATCAGCTCCTACATACAAGAATTTTTTTTTTTTAATGTTTCTGTTTTAAGGCCGTATTCATTCCCCACCCTCCCTCCACCCACCCCACCCCACCCAACAGAGTAATTAATGTACAATGTTGCCTTTTAACTGCATCCATGTTACTTCCGGGGAGTGATCCATACGTGCTTTCAGCATCTCTTCTCCCTTTGTGTGTTCAAGCTCAGTCTGCAATGACAAGTCATTTTAAGAAACTGCAACCTGTAGTCACTCTTGATAGTATCAGTAATACATGTAAAATGTGTAATTTACTCATCTTAGATGAAGCTATTGTGCAAAATATCTGCAGAGAAGCCCGTATTAAACCTCAGGAGGCAGTGGACTTAATTCTTTTCCCGAGCAGGGCTCCTCACAGCGCTGTGCTTCCAGGATGTTTGGCTGAGGATTGGAGGGCCCCTCCTCCACCACTGCTGCCACACATTCCTCTGAGCACAGAATCACATCGGTCAAAGACTTGCCCAAACTCTGCCTGCGGGCCGGGTTTTCATGCTTATCGTCATTGGGCTCTTCTCCTCCTTCTTGCTTCCTCGCCACAGGCTCCTCTCTCACTGCATCCTGTTCTCTCACCGAGCGCTCCTCCTGCTCGCCGTCCTCGGCTCTGGGCAGCGTCTCAAACGCTCCGGGTTCTATGGAGCTCAGCTGATAGTAGAGCAGAGAGGTGGAGTCTTTGAGGAGGTCCGAGGGGCTCTCCTCCTGGTTATCAGTGATGCACAGGACTGTGGCTCCTGTGGGAAAAGGCCCCTGCAGGAGGACCTGCTCCACACCCGGAACCTGCTCGCCCCCCAAGGCACTGGGTAGGAGACAGAGAGGCTGCTCTGCGAGGCCCCCGTCGCCCAGCTCCTGCTGCACCGCCTCTCCATCCGCCTCCTCCCTCTCCCTCCTCTCCTGCTCCTCGGCGCTCTGCAGGTGCAACACGGCGGTCTCGTTCTCCTGCTCCAGTATATCCTGCTCCGCCAGGAGGTCCTGAACCTCCACCACCGAATGCACCTCGGTCTCCTCCAGCTCGGAGTCCAGGCCGGCCACGGACGAAAGGTCGGGGGAGGTGGGACAAGTTGAGGAGGGCGAAGACAAGGGGTCAGCGTCCACATACTGGTCCCCGTTTCCCTGGATGAGCATCCTTCTTTTTTCCAAGTCCAACTTCATGATGGTGTGCAGGTAGTGAGTTCTGACACGTAGAGGATTGAACTCAATGCGTCCGGCTACATTAGCACAGCCGTCCCTGGAGCAGCCACACGGGAAAGACATTCGATCTACCTGTAGGACAAAACAGGGAAACGGAATTTATATTTTCATCATAAATAAGAGTAAACACCTTGAAATGACCCTTTATTTGCAGCACAAACCAGTCAAATTAAGACTGACACTAGCTGCAGGTGAATAGACCATAAGCATCGGATTAAATGATAATCATATTAAAATTGCATATGCAAACACATCTAGCTGCTAAAATTCTCAATGCTTATAAAATGTACTTTTGGATCGGAGGTGGCTTTGAGGAAAAATGGAAATAAATGCTCCTGTTCAATACGACAGACAACGCTACTCTTACACATTTTAAAAGACTCATATTCTGACCAAGGAGAACTTTTCTTTGGTGCTGACAGAGGAATGATTTATCATCACCTAGACTAATAACATCCTTGAAACAAGTCAGTCAGTGTTACATTTGTTAGTGTCTGAAAACCCTCCTCTGAGGAGGAAAACCAATATGTTCAACAGAGGAGGCAGCTTTGGATCCTGAGCTGGAGCCAACTGCACAGCAGCTCGCCGCACTAAACCCCAGCCAACTCCTACCTGGCACTTTATACCAGCCTGGCTGCAGCCGCAGTGGCGGGGGTCACAGTACAAACGGCAATCGCAGCCGCATTCCTCCCGAGAGAGGCGGATGGATCTGAGCTCGGCTTTCTCGCGCGCATCTATGCGGGCGATGCCCGAGGCCCGCAGGAGGGCGCGGCGGCGCTTTGTGGGCAGCGGCTGAAGGAAGAAGCAGTCGTCGACCTCCACGCCGTCGACGTCGAGGTCCTCGTCCGACACGTCCTCCAGAGTCAGCAGGTCTGCCTGAGCGCACTCGACCGTCCCGTTCCTGGTCAGCTGCAGATGACAGTCAGTGTGGATCTGTGAGAGGTGGACAATAATAGACTATTTCGCTGTTTGTAAGCTCAAGAGGTTGTTAAGTATCTTTGGAATGGATACTTCATAGACAGCTTAAATTAAAGCACTCTCATATTTGTTTACTAACGTAAGGTGTAAAATAGGTATAACATTAACAAGTAAAGATGAGGATAATCTTTGTTTTTCAGCATGGCTCTTTGTACTCAGATACAGGGACAAAAACACTGTCATGTAGATATAATGATGGAAAATAAAGCATTTTGTGGCTGTAAATGACACGCTTTACAGTCAGTCGTGGTCTGCACAGGCTTTTCTTTTTCTAGTCTGGTCTTGTGGTTCCCAGGCTGTGTGCTGACCCCCTTCAGAGGGTCACACGATAAATCTGAAGTGCATGATTAATAGGGTGCAACAAACAAAAACAAAGCCCAACTCGGCAACTATTTACTTATCTTTCAGGCTTTTATCTCATCAGTGTAACACTATTTGTTATACCGGAAAGTTTTACCTTCTTTCCCTTAAATCATTTTACAATACTGCAATCAATCAGCTCATGCTTTAGTATAATAAGGAAGATTTGGTTGTTCTTCTTTTTGTTTTTCTTGGGTATTTGCTGGTATTGCTTAGAGTTGTACAATATTGAGATTTTATTGCGACACTAAAAACCCGTTTCATTCAAATAATATCTATAAATGGCAATAAGACCATATTCTTTTTTCTTGCGATTCCACATATTTTGCAGCTAAGATAGTTCCTGCTGAAAAAGATTTATAAAGAAAAATGTTTACGCAGTCAGCGTGATGACGATTCTCATCCTGAAGCTTGTTCTGCTGTGATGACAGATTGCGTGTTTATCTAAAATCAACATAAATATAGCATCACTTCAGGATGGATTTCAAAATCCAGCGCTGCTCTGCAGAGATAGGACGTTTGGTTGTATATCTTTCCCCCGATGATACTTTCACACTGAGGTGCACATATGTTTCAAAGTCTGAAAATCTGCCAAGCAAATCACTGTTACTCCTTGTTTTGTTTTCATTGTATTCTGCTGCTTTCTCTCCCAAAAATGCTGCTTATTATCTGAACTTCATCCCTTCTTGTTAAAATGTCTTTGATATGGATACTGTTCCACTGAATCTCATGACAATTCAAACCTGCTACATAGGACATGCTGATTATTTACACCAATACCAATACAGGTTGTTAAATCAGACCTTATGAGAACGCATGTCCTGAAAGTAGAAAAGAGTCTTGTTTTTGTTAAAGGGAAAAGAAATGATCCTAACGGATGGAACCACTGTTGTAAGGTTTTTATATGAAATGTTATTATTGACACGTGTCACCCACGTCTTTGACTTGTGTGAGCAAATCACATTTTAAAGACATCGCGTGCATCTCACTATGAAAACGATAACCTGATTCAATCACAAGATAAAAAAAACCGTCTGTGTTCACCTTCATCTTCCGGGCGTTCAGCTTCTCCTGGCGCAGGTGCTGCCGTAAAGTGTGCCGGTGGCTGGTCTCCTGCTCGCGTGCAAACTCGCCCAGCGTGTAGTGTCTGATGGAGGAGTGGTGACGGGCCATGCCCAGGGAGCTGCCCCCTTGGCTGGGCACGCTGGTGAAGCCCTGCCGCCGGGGGAAGTAATAGACCGTCACCACGTCAAAACGCACCCGTTTCCCCCCCAGTGACGGCTTGTGCTGTCTGAGGATGGAGGTGGCTGATGCGGGGAGAAGAGAAAGCTTAGCGATGTGGGATTACGCACCGGAGACTATTTGTGCTGACTGTTTAGTTTTCGTGAAACGGTCCTAATGAGCGTTGCCTGATGTTTCTTACGGGTAAAGGCGGAGCTGGTGGGCGGGTTGAGGCTGTCACAGCTGTCAGCGCTGTCACTGCTGGAGATGTCATCGTCAGAGTCTTTAGGTGTGGAGAATGGAGAGCTGTTGTCCACCTCTTCATATCTTCGTTTGAGACTAAGGGACGCACCTGCCTCCATGGAAACCTGGTGTCTGCGGGCACAGTGAGCACACGCAGGAACGAGTGAACAACGTGGGAAGGAGTGATTGCTTGACAAGAATTGTATTTTATTTTTATTCATGCAAAGATACAAAAGAAAATGAAGTGTGGTAAAGCACCTTTCTTAGTGGGCTGCAACCACTCTCAAAATATTGCAAAAATGCTGTTTTAAGTTCTTGGGAGAATTGAGGTCAATTTTCTGCAGTTTGTTTGAAGAATTCAAGCAAATAATGGAAGCTGCTGGATGAGCACCCCAACCTGGAAGAAGACGAGGGTGAAGACTCGTCTCACACACTTCAAGAAACAATCACAAGACTAGTTTGTAGTAAAATGTAGCGCAAGTTGTTTGTACATATTTTTAGGAATTCCTACATGTTGATAGGGGCTTTACAATTCTTTTCATGCATTTAACTATTAAATCAATTGCATAGATAGATAGATAGATAGATAGATAGATAGATAGATAGATAGATAGATAGATAGATAATTGATTTAATGTATTGTACATGCACAAGGTAAGTTATTACCAATCCTGGTAAAAGGCCAGGGTAACACATACAATCCTAGTCAGGGACACAAGACTTTTCCTCTATTCACATAGTGAAATTGATAAGTTTCAATCTCAAAATTAGACCCCAGGACTCCATCCGCCAGGGAACATTACCCCCCCAGGCCACCCTGAAGTTCCGCCTCTGACTCCAGAGACAACAGGGTGTAGCTGTTATTCCAGAGAACTGGATATGTTGAGCCAAATTATTTCCGTGTGAGGTCACTTCTCACGACTGACACGGAAAACAAATCTAACAAAAAGAAGAGTGACATCTGTTCCCCATCTCCTTTCATCTGTATTCCAGCTCCATCATTTCGTCTCTGTGCGCCACAACATCTCACACGAAATGCTACTTTGAAACGATCAAGTCAGGGAGTGTAGCCATGGCAACTAGACAAGCACGGTTTATATGAACAGCCTTGAAGCAAATGATCTCTGTGGCACCACAATGTTTCCCCACCACCACCAATTCTGCTGTAAACAGTGCGAAGGGGGAGGAATCGATATGACTGAATGTGAAAGATGGAACAGATCAATCATTCTGCAGGAGAGGTCAAGCAAGGTGAAGAAAGGCAGCTGGAGATACAACCTAAAGCCCTAGTGGATCCGCATCGCTCAAACATTTGCATTTTCAGAATATAGTCTTCATACATTTATTTAAAAGATGCATTAATAGTGTCAACATTTACTGTGGTATGAACTAGATCTTGATAGAGGTAACTAAGTCTGTACTGTATAGAAGACTGGGGTTCTGAAGGGTCTCCAGACAAGACGTATGAATACAATCTTTGTTGGGGGAAAAACAACATTTCATCATCTGACAATACACAATTGAAACTTTATTCAAAGCTCCAAAAACTATATTAATGAAGCTATAAAACTCCAGGTGCACACCCCAAAAGAATTAGAATAAAGTGGAAAAGGTCAACATAATGAAACTTCTGTGATTAGTCGATCATCTTTCTGTTGTGACAATGATCAATAGTAATTGATCTTATGCAGCCGAAAAGCCTGTTTCGTTCCCTTTTTGATTGGGACAAATTTGGAAGGTTTTATGCATTTGTAGGACGAGCAGCAACGAAGCAGAATTTGTGGTTTAGCATTGGCAGAGGAAAGTTTTGGCAAACCCACATACTCAGCTCCGTTGCTCATCCCACAAATGCACGATTCCTCCACCGGGGGCACTATTGGAAATGGAATAGATTCCTAACTTTTTGTGCAATGTTTAGATGTATTACCCTTACTGCAACATTTCAAGTCAGTTTTGTAGTATCCGTCATCATTCAAGCTTATGTCATAAAGATATAATACAGTATCTCAAAATGTTGGAATATTTCACAATATAAGATGTTTCGATTTTTAACTCGAGCAAAGTTCTTACATTTTTAATCCCTCGGTTGCTTCAGTTAGCATGCTTTCATAGGAGAAACGCATGACAAATGAATTACCTTTTCAATGATTATTCTATATTATTCAGATGTACCCCCCCACAGTGACAGTAATTACCACCATTGAGTATCATCATAAATAAGCCGTCATCCATCAAGGTTCAGAAAATCTCAAAGAAAATAAACTCCCCACGCAACATTTTTTGTTATATTACAGTTCAGTTCGTCCTTCAACTAAATAAAGATATGATGGCGAGATGATGTCATGCAGAGACAGATCCTGAAGCTGCTCTATGAATAACTAAACAACTGCAGTCATGGTGACTTCACTGGGGACTTTTTCTATGCATGTGTTAAAGCATAATTATTACAACTAATTAGCTGGTGCTAGGGAAAATGCTGTACTCGTCTGTGACTGTGGTGTCAAAGTACAAAATAAAGAAAGGAATACAGTGTTGATCACTGCGCATGAGATTCTCACCTATTCTTGACACTTGAGGATCCTGATAGTGCCTGCTGATGGAGGCTGTGTGGAGATGCTGATGTGGTTGTAACAGCGCAGGGCTCCAATGCAGGCATTTTTTTGGAGAGGATTTTTTGAGGGGTAACATATTCATGGTCATTGTACAAGTCGGACTACTACCCTCTGGAGACTATATCTGGATAGTTTTGTTGCAGTCTTCCATGAGGTCTGCATGATGCATTCATTCAGTTTTACTGTCATACTGGGGCAACTGTGTGAGGACAGGATGGACATCATCAGCCTGACTTGCAAAAGCTCCACAACCCTGTGTGTAGTAGGCAAGCCCTCCCCATTTTTGTTTTTTACACACACACACACACACACACACACACACACACACACACACACACACACACACACACACACACACACACACACACACACACACACACACACACACACACACACAATGGCAAACCGCCCAGTGAATGAAACACTAAACCCTCTTACCTGGGGCAGAAACAGAGACCCTTATTCCAACCACCCGGTAGGTCGTTTCTCTTTCCAGCCCGGGCTGCACATCAATCTTTGCACGCCCAATCAGACGCTTTTTTTTTCTTTTTTCTTTTTCTTTTGGTGAGGAGGGGGGGTACCAAAGCCTGATAATCCTGCACTGAGTATCCCAGACTGCAAACCGTGGGGCAATGGCTTGACCCAAGAAATGATCTGACTACACGCTTACTTGATTGTCAATTTGCAACACTTGACGTCTGGGCTGAATTTAGGCTACTTTGGGCTCCATGTTCATTGTCCTGCACAGTGAGAGATCAGAGAGAAACCCGGGGCTGCCTCATTACACCGGCGGGTTTCATTTAAATGTTGCATGCCTGGTCTATTTAAAGGACGGACGGGAGGAAGAGGGGCGTCATAGCAGCGATTTATCCCCAAACATTGTCGGTGCAGCATGGATAATGTAAATAGCTGGATGTCTTATCTTCTGGATGTGAGCCTTGAAATGCTTGTAATGAAGAAATCCGCTGACATCTGTGTTCGTTTATCCTTCTTTCTTTTTTTTCTCGCCGGGGCGGGTTCAGTCGGTTGGGCTCGCGCTTGTCTCTCTTCTCGCTGTGTTAAAAACGCGGACCGGCCTCTTTCGGTTCGGTGTCGGAACGTTGCAGGGTTTCTACCGAGAAGACGCCTTTTTTCTTGCCCCCTCTCGTCCCGGCCCCGTTTGTTACAATGTAACAATGGAGGAAGAAATTCTTCGCCGATGCCGTATTTATACCCCAAAGTGACGTCACCGACATGCACCGCGCCGAGGCATGCTGGGAAATGAAGTATTTTCCCCCCTTCTTTTTTGGGGGGGCTTCTTTGTTCATTTTGTGCAGGAACAGATGTGAAAATGTAGCATGGAGCCCACTGGCTTCATGAGGCTTACAGCTTATAAGTATTTCACCATCGTGTCACCTCAAATCTACAGTTTCAATAGCAAGACAATCGACTTTAGTCTATCTTTACTGTGAGCTTCTGATTCTATGCCATGATGTTTTTCCAAGCACTGTCACCTCACAGTGAGATGGCCATGAGTTCAAATCAAGAATCGGGCTTTCTGTGTGGAGTTTGAATATTTGCCCTGTGCACACATAGTTTTACTCCCACAGTCACAAAACATGTATTTGAGGTTAATCAGCAATCATAGTTAGGTGTGAATGTGTGTGTGGTTGTCTCTCTGTAACCTGGCTTAATGGGTGTATTCTTTTCTATTTACATTATCCTGTCATCATCTTTCAATTTTAGCTGTGTATCATTTTCTTTATTGTAAGTTTATTTTAATCTCACACTTTCACTTTTAATACAGTTTCATACACACTGACATTTATAGGTCTGTATGTTTAAGAAACACTCTAACCCGCCCTTGGATCGATTTTAGTTTTCCTATTAAGCATTTTCTTTTTTAACAGCTTTTACAGGATTACTTTAACCAACAGTTTCAGGGGTGTTTTGGTTTGTCTGGTCAAATTGTATTTTATTACTGTGGATATTTGCATGTCTTTTGAGTGTATGCATGTGAACACTGAACAAAAATATAAATGCAACACTTTTGTTTCTGCTCCCATTTTTCATGAGCTGAACTGAAGCTTTAAGACTTTTTATATGTATGCAAAAAGCCTATTTCTCTCAAATATTGTTGACAGATTTGTCTAAATCTGTGTTAGTGAGCACTTCTCCTTTGCCGAGATAATCCATCCCACCTCAGAGGTGTGGCATATCAAGATGCTGATTAGACATCAAACCACAAGTTAGGAATATTGTTTTGTTTATTCATTTATAAAACAAAATCTTAAGAAAACAGACAGCAGCCATCAGTGGCTATGTGGGTAAGTACTTTAATAATGAGATGGGGGGGAGATGGCTTCCTAAAACATCAAGCTAAAAATTTCATGTACAAAGGACTGAACTTAAAACTAATCATGTCTTTCCACATGCAGCTCTGGTGTGCACAACAACCCCATTACACTTGTTAGCATTTTAAAGTGGTAACAGCCACAGAAACAAAAGTAGGGGATGTGAATATGTTCAAACGATTTAAAAAAAAAAAAAAAAGAAAAGAAAAGAAAGCACTGCCAAAATGATGCATGATTTCTCAAAAACAAAAATCTTAAAATTAACTATTTAAAAACACAGTTGGAAAATGGCAAAAAAGAAAAGAAAACAAATACTGGTGTGCTAAATAGGCAGATCTGGATAGAAACCACATGAAGACAAGTTGCTGGTGTTGCCTCTATGATCACTACCTCGGACAGTGTTTAAGTAACAATCACATGTGCCAGTATGCTGTCCACACAAACAACAGGGACAAGAAAAAGTATATGAAAATAATGTCTCAGCTTTCTGCATTAATTGGTCATTGATCAGCTCCACATCTTGCTTAATGTAACACTGCACTATCAACAATTAACCTCATCTGCATGCTTTTGAACTGCAGGAGAAAACTGCAGCGTCCACAGAGAATCCTTGCATGCACATGCAAACCCCATAAATTAAGGCTCCCAACATACCTTAAATCAGAATTTTTCTAATTGTGTTGCAAGAACACTTAACTGGTATACCAGCGTGCAGCGCAATCATATTATTTTACATTTTCATTGACCATATCTATCAAATATTTTCACTGCTGGTGTAAAAAAAAGAAAGAAAAAGAAGGGGGGGGGCGTGAGCTCCACAGCTGAGGACCGCGAAAAAAGTTGAAACAAGACCGAGCCGAGGTATAAAGCCAGTGTGACCTATAAAAACAACCAAACTGTACTTTTCACAAGAAGCATTGCTGATGTGAACACATTGCTAAGGTCAAGAATTGTTGATACATTAAGCATGAGAAGGTCACAAAGCCACTTCAAAGACTTTAGATATTCATCAGCCCTCAGTCATTTAAACGATCAACAAATGGAAACAATTTAGCACCGAAGCCATTCTCCATTGAAGTAGGTTACAGGCCAAGTTGCTTCGGGAAAATATAATCTGTCCATGAGCCAAACGTACCCAAAACAAAGAAATGTCTCCCTGACAATACGCCACAAATAAAGCCACTGCTTTACAAAGAAACCAAAGCACAACTGATGCTTGCTTAAGAGCGCTCTCACACTCATCCAGCCATCCCACTCTATACTGTTCAGGGTAGCGGAATGCTGGGGGCAATCTCAGGTAACTATGGGGGAGTTCATGATAAACCCTGGACAGACTGCCCGCCCACTGTCCAACCCTACAGAGACAATCCTTTGTGATGAAGCGGAGACCGAATTGTTTAGAAAGAACATGCAGCAATGTGCGCAGCACAACACTGGCACCACATAACAAAGGAAAACATTGAAACAGTGAAGCAAAGTGGAGGGAACGTCATGGTTTGGGGATGCTTAGTGCCTTGCTGTACTAAAGGGCATACATGAATTCCCAAGTTTATCAGGGCATGTTGCAACCAATACAGTGATGATGGCAAATAACATCATCATTTTGGCCATTTCAGTTAATAAATATAAGTAATAACGCAACTATTAAGTTGTAAAAAGTGTTATAAAACATTTCAGTTAATAGCTGGATAAATGTTTTCCAATTATGTAAGAAGATATTACAATATTGGCTGGGTACTAAATCCTCAGAACAGCATGAAAAAAAAAAAAAAACAGCAGGCAATGTAATAAGATAAATAGATGTGAAAAAAATAGATGCTTTTGCAGTTTTTGTGCTGGATACTCATTTACCCAGGATACAGATCAAGCAGCACGTTCTCATTTATGGTTTATTATTTTATTACATGTATGGCTAGTTATTTTACTATTGGCTGTATTACATTTTAATTGGTGAAAATTGTAATATTATCCAGGGGTACATTATAGGCCATTATTACATTATTGTTTGATGCAATGGGCCCCACCGAGCCATCAATGCCAAACATCCTGAGATGAATGAGATGAAGCAGTTCTGAGAGGAAGAACAGTCAAATCCTCCTTCTGAGCGCTGTGCAGGTCTCATCAGAAGCTACCAGAAGCGTTTAGTAGTTATTTCTGCCAAAGGAGGGTCAAGCGAGCATTCACTCACTTTTTACAACTGTGCATGTTAATTGGATATGCTTGGTAAGAAAATGAATTATTAAAATGGTCAGTATGATATTAGATCAGGCACTTTTGTCTACAACTCTTATGCATGATTATTGTTGAGAAATGAGATATTCCCTCAGGTTCACATACTTTTTCTTGCCACTGTATAAGGACCTAACAGCATCAGGTAGTCAGAAGAACTTTTGGTTTTCCTCAAAAGTAACTAACGTTGTTTGCATTCAAAGATGTTTTGAAGCACAGAAAAGTTTCCCTTAACATCCTGGGGGCTGATTTGTGATGTATCGTGTGTCGAACTGACTCAACTGTGCGACTGTGTTAACTCTAGCATGTTTTCCGTAGATTCTAAAAAGCAATCAAGCACGAGGGTGGAGGAAGTCATGCTCAATCGCAGAGTGAAAGTCAAGTACTTTCATTCTCACTCGCTAATTATCGCCGTTTAGTTTTTTTTGTCACTCCTTTGTTGTTGGTCTTCAAAGCGAGCGCAGACGGTTGATACTGAAGCACGGGGTTTTGGCACACCAGATGCTCAGCTAACCAACAAGCGACGGCAGCTGTGGTGCCAGGAGACACAAGCGACGGAGGAAAACGCGACCATAGGGAGATAATGGCAGGGCGAGGAGAACACTGTTGGTTCACTGTGGCATTAAGAGAGTCACTCCCTCGGAAGTAAGACAGTAAGGTATAGCAAGGAGAGGGCCAAGGGCTTCAGTCACATGTTCCTCCTAGTTGGCCTTGAGAAGTTTCTTCAGGACCCCCCCCCCCCCCCCCCCCCCCAATGTGTTCCTGGAACAGCGAGGAGAGTGAAGCTGCAGTGGGGCTGACTGGTTGGGGTCTGAAGCGGAGAGCGAGGAAAGGCTGTTTTCCCACGGAGTATTCACTTCAAGATGATGTGGTAGCCATCATTCGTGTCATCTGGAAAGGAGAGAATAACTTTAAAAGCAAGTTGAAATATTACAGGCTCCTTTAAGAGAATCAAACCACCGTGGCTCAGTACCTTTCATTGTGTCCAAAACAAAACAAACTTCATCTTGAAAGTTCTGAATCATCTGTGTGGAAACGAGCAAATGTTTGATGAATGAGTGGCAGCAAGCGGAGTAAAACTACAGCCTCTATTGCTTGTACAACATCTGCTCAACGTTTTGCAGAGCGGGAATTGTAAAGACCACCTCACCTCATCGCTAACCAGCACATGTATGCCAGTGGGCCCCTGTTTAAAGATCTGATTTATCTGTCTGGGCGAGATGCTGAAGAGCTGAGCAATCTTCTCTGTCAGCTCACCAGCTGTGAGTTCGTCCAGGTAAATGGCGTGATAAACTGCAGGGGCACAAAAAGCAGATGAAATAAGAACAGGGGGAAGCTGGAAGGGAAGGGAGGAGCGCCTCGAGGTGTACACAACATTTTGGGAAATACCACGGCTTCTGTCAAGTCTCCCTATAGGTTTATATGTATTGTGTAAATGGTTATCCGTCAATTGGGACAAGAGAAAGGCGGAAACCCCCAAAGCCACAGCTTTGTCCAAACTGTCAGGGTAAGCACTGTGAGGTGTACAATAATGAAGGTATTTGTACGATCTGTGTACGATCAATAATACCGACAGAGTCTGAAAGTCTGTGACCTTTCTGTGGCTGTGATCATCCCGTCATGGTCTGCTCGACACTTTTCCCTGCCATCTGTTCTCATGTGACACGTTTCCATACGATCTTGGTTCAGCGTGCGATAAGAGTGAGTTTTGCTCACAAGCATGATTGCCTGAAAGCTCAGCCGCGATGGGGGAAACACACTGCGAGTTTTGTACCGACGTCTCAAAACCCTGAGCTTCAGCAGGAGGTAATTAAAGACACAGAGTGATACAATTTAAATATGGTGCTACTTTAGGCTCGTTCATGGCAGATTTTTGATCATTTCCTCCAAAATACAGTAAAATAGTGTTTCAGTTCCCACTTGCCAACGCTGGCCGCTGTTTGAAATCACGATCACAAGTTTTGCGTTGCACCATTTCGTGCTGTGCACAGTAATACCCAGCATTATTTAGGAGTTTGTATATTTTTTTAGTAACCAGTTCTTTGTAATGCTTCTTTGTACAAGTTTAATTTAATGTCCCGAGCAGGAAAATCCGGCTTGACTGACACCTTCTGGTTTGTACTCGTCCAGTCATAAGTTTTGGATTCCATAAAGTTCCTTTATTTAATGAATCGCGGCATATCAGGACCGGAAGTTGGTACGGTGGGTGGCGTATGAAGTTCTGTTGACCACAACAGAGTTAAACAGATTTTAAAATGACAGACCGTGAACCTCTGAGCCCGTCCCGTCTATCAGACGCTGAATTAGAAAACGGCCTTGAGGGCACCATGAGTCATCGGACATTTGTTTTACAGCATGAGGAGGAGGAAATTTAACGAATAAATAAGCAAACATATTTCTGTAGGGCGATATTCTGAACAGATTAAAAGATACACAAACTGCAGAGACTAGAGGTCTGCATACATGGCTGCCTATCACTGCAGATGTGCTCAAAAACCTTTTAAAACACAAGTACATATATATATTTATATACACAGTGATGTGATGATGTTGTGACATGCCTGAGCCGCCCGTCTTTTATTTTTCTGGATCATAAGCATGGACTGACCGAAGAAAGTGTTGGCAGCAGCGTCTCCATTCTCATGTTTCAGCTGCTGTTCGCGCGACTGCTGCGACTCCTGACAGACGTAGATGGTCAGCCTGGGACGTACCACCCTGAGTTAATAAACGGCAGGAAAAAAAGCAAGTTCAAATGAAGTAATTGTTTGGGGGTTTGTTTTGGATGATATGAAATAAATTCTATTTCATAAAACCGTGACAGGATTAAGTGCAACCCACCGTCCTTTCAGTGCATTAAAAAGTCGTATACCATCAGCTGGTCCACAGATTTGGATTACATCTTCTCTGGTCAGCTTCAACAGGTCCGTCCCTGGTACACAAAAGAAAACAACAAGTTTTTGTTTTTAACCTCTACAAATCAAACAGTTTCTATGTTCAAAAATACCTCGTCAGCTCCTCCTTTTTATTTTGTCTGCACTGGCTGGTATTGCGTAGTCTAACAACATCAGTCCTCGAAACACCACTTTACACTTGATTCACAAAGAGCAGTTGATCGTTCAGCTCTGCAGAGACTTAATTATGACTCGTTCATTTCAAATAAACAGGCTGGAGCATGGCGAAAACAGACAGGACACTGCTCACTTTTATTGATCTGCTTTCTCTGAGCAAAAATAGCTACATTCATTTGTCTTTTCTGTGACAAACGCATACCTCCATGTAGCGATGGGTACCTTTCACATTTGAACCAATACCGTACTGATACCCGGTCCCTGGTACCTGGAAATCGCCTACTCGTCCACTCCCTCACAGTCACAAAGATGCGTTTAGGTACGGAAAACTGGCACAGTTTCATTTACGTGAGTCACCACTCGGTAGTAACTTACCTGAGAAGTTGGTGAAGAGTCGACAGTAGGGTGAGAAGCGATTTCTGTGAAGCCACTGTTGTGCATCCTGTGGCGTCGCAGCAGGTAACAAATTCTTAAAAAAAACAAAAAAAAAAAACAGAAAGTAAGTGTTGGTAGTTGCAGTGTTTATCTGGCTGCTCCCCTTTGCACAGGTTGCTATAACATAGACGGAGTTAGTTTTTAGAGCAGAGACCCTTTTCATCACACCCACGTGAAGGTTAAGGATGAACCTGTTGCACTAAGGAGGGAGCGAAAAACTAAAAAAATCAAACTGCCTTAAACAGTCAACCCAAACAAGAACCTATAAGGAATACAAATATATTACAATCTTTAAAAAGATGCACATGTTAAATGTAATTCAACATATTCTGCTCGCACGCGAAAAACATTACCCTTTGTCTGTATGTTTTTCATATTGGTGCTTCTCAAGCTTCATTATTTCTATCAATTAACCCATTTATCGAGAATTCAGTTGAAAATTATGCCCCAAAGTCTTATGGAATAATATTTCAAACTTTTACTCTGAGTAAAAAAAAACCTTATGTGCCATTTACACATGATATAATATGTTTAAAAGGATTATACTGACCAAAATCACACATACTGGACGATAATTCATTGGATTTTCATAAATGATATGGAGTATCATTGTCTTATCACATAATATATTGTATTATTGAATTTGATTATACCCTAAATATGAATTACTAAAATGATTACTCTGAATAGACAATTTAAACGGTGCAGAAGTGTCGATGATTTGCCAAAACGTCCCACTGAAGCCATTAAACCATTAAAAAAAACTAAAACAAAAAACTACAAATCTACTGAACTCCACTGAAAAATCAGGGATCTCTCTAAAAACATTTCACAGTTTGGATGGATGGATCAGAGGATCACTCTAAACTGTACCAGGGTTCAGCATTTCCAGCATTTGCCTGATTTTCTGTAGTGTTTCTACGTCGCCAGCTTGGATGCTTTTCAGATTCATCATCTTAAATCTATGGCGCTTGCTGCTTGGATTTGTCTGATCCTGGAAAAACACTGAAAAACCCAGGAAATAGCAGCAGGCTGTCTCTGTGAACAACTGTAATCCTGCGGTACACTGCACAAAGACAGCGTCCATATGAGTCAACAAAACAAGCTTAGTCACAGTGTTTTGAACCTGTGCAAAAATTATACTGTGACAAACTAAGCAGACAGTCTGTGCTTGTTTCCATAATAATTAGCTCAAGTAGGGATGGGGATCTCTTCATTTCTGTGATAAACAACCCAACTAAAACCTGAGCAAAATACTAAACATATCCGGTGACATACTCAGTGTATACAGCATGACATACTCTGAAGTCATGAGTTAAATAAAAAGAATCATTCAGTCATTATCTCAGAGATGACCTTATCTTTTTAAACAATCATTAACAAAGGTCCTTTTCTTTTTATTTGACACATCTGAAAGGGCGGTAGAACCAAGCGAGCAGCGACAACATACTCACATCTGCCACCTGAACCACCGGCTCAGGCTGGTGGGTCGGTGACCCGTTCCTAGAGAGGAGGAATAATTAAAACTATGTTAAAAGACACTGAAATCTTCAAACACCGCCACGTTGTTTTCACTCAATGAATAACATCCAAGCTGCAGTATTTGCTCAATTCTGACAGGAATAATGAAACACTCGTACCCTTCGGCCACTGGGAAGCTGTTGTGCGTGCTATTGAAGCCAGGAGAGGGGGAATTGTTGACGTAGGTGACCTCAGGCCAAGGGGAACACTGAACAAGATAAACAATTGTTATTGGGGCATCTAAATAACATGCAAGAGCTTTCTTTTTCCTTTGACATGCAGTATTACTTAATAGCAGTTAAAAAAAAAAAAAAGAAATGCCAAAGATTTAATTTTGCTCAGGAAACATATTTCAAATGTTGTTTTTTACTACACAAGTGCATCTCATACAGTTCACACACTCACCTTTTTCAAGTTATTTCTATACTTATAACCTAAAACGTGCATTTTCATGTGTGAACTCAAAATATAAGTTAATTCACTATTCCAATATGGCTTACGATTAAAAAAAAGGAAAAAAAAAAAAACATGGAATCTGTTGAGCATGGAAACATCTGGATTTTCGGTACAATAACAGTGGTTAACTTCTATCATGGTATGTTGTCATGGTAACGGAGGTGGTTACAAATGTCTATAAAGGCAGACGAGGTGTAAAAGCACACCTTACGGACAATTAGCTGTCTTGGAAACTGGCCGGTCTTCTTTTCCAGGAGCACTATTATTGAGAGGAGCGATCATAAGAGTGACTGATAATGCAAAGCTCATTTCAGACAAAGTTGATATTTAGTGGGACCAGTAAAATGGTTTCATGACTTTTCAATGCAAACTCCACATGTCTTCCCTTTATGTGAGTGCAGAGTTTACCTTCAATTGATTACATTTTGACATTTAAATATATTTTGATTATAGAAAATATGATCTCGATGCCAACGGATGACAGAGAAGACTGCTCAGATTCTGAGCAGCAATCATTTCTAACGTCATTTTATGATTTTAATGTCCAACAAAAGCTTAACAATAGACGGCTGTTAAAAAATGTACGCTTTTCTTAGCCAACACAAACAACATTTGTACATCATCAACCTCTTAAACGGACAGCCAGTCTTTTCTTTGTAACACAGCGACAACTGGACTGAACAATTTGATACGATAAAATAATATTGTCTGTTATACTACAGGTATAAAACAGTATGATTGGTTCATGTAGTAAAAAAACCTGGGTGAAGTTACTGAGGTGGTAAATAACATGTTAATATTTCTGGGTCTTAGATGTCTGACTAAGTGAAAGGGATTAAACTAATAATCCTGTCGGTCGAAGCGCAGACCTCTGAGATAATACAAATATAACTTTTCGTGATATTTCATAAGACTAAAACCACACAATTTGAAATATTTGTTTATGTGACACATTTTCAGTTTAAAAAAAAAAGAAAAAAGAAAAAACATTTGTTTTGCTTTTTGAAGTTTGAAGAAATTTGATCTGGTTGCCATTAACATGACTTGTTCTACATAATAAAGCTGGAGCAAAAACCTTGGATCTGTTGAAATACGATCATTTTGGATGAGAAACCAGCTTTGTATTCCTTTTTGTTTTTTGATGAGAAGTTTAAAACTAGAAACATATGATGGTGTGGGGTAATACGATTAGGCTGCATTTAGTTTTGATCCCATTCATCCAAGCAGTGATTCATGCCTTTGACTCAAACATAATCTGCTAACCTCAGTCAGGATTGTGGTTTCATAGGAGGGCTGGTACTTCTCCTTTTCCTGTGGCGCTCTCTTCTCCATCTTCTCTCGATCCGTCTTCTGCTTTCTGTCAGCACCTTTGGGCTGAAACAGGTAATGTGGAAGAAATGAAGCTTGTGGACATGAACACCACCACCACCACCAGAGGGGCCAATAAAGCAGATGGCCTATGAAAGAGGGGCTTTAATGTTCCCACTCTGCCCTCTTTTTCTCTCACCTTGAAAACTTTGACCTGGCAGGAGGCGGAGTGGAGATGCTCCGTGTACTCGCCGCTCTCGTTCTCTTTGAATGTGTCGATCTGGATGCGAAATGGGACGCCTTTCTCTCCGCCGTGCTTGCGCATGGTGAATTCTGTGCTGATGCAGTGAACCTTAAAAAAAAAGAGAGAGAGAGAAGAAAGATCAAAATACGCGAGTCACATATTTTGGGTCACTAAAAGTGATAAATCAACATATCTCAGTAAAACTGTTGCATTAAATATCCTTTGTTATTTCAAGTAAAGATAACATATAGGTACAATCAATTTCGTTTTGACCTGCTTCAGGTCCCAATAATTCCATTGAAAGGAGTTCAACACTACACAGGTGCATCTCTAAAAGTGTGAATACAACACACACACACACACACACACACACACACACACACACACACACACACACACACACACACACACACACACACACACACACACACACACACACACACACACACACACACACACACACACACACACACACACACACACACACACACACACACACACACACACACACACACACACACACACACACACACACACACACAATATGCCCGTTATCTTCAAATGTATGTTTTTAGACAGTGGGAGGAAAATGGGAGTATCACACATGCAAACCCCACAAAGAAAGTAACCCAGACTCTGCACGGTCCAATCATAACATACACATTAATAAATTATTTAACTCTGATTGTGATAGTCACGGGCACTGGATAAAGAAAACAAAAAGAAAACAAGAAAACAAAGCCATGCTCTTACGGAACAGAATATTATGAGACACGGCATTTTCGACTTGTAAGTAAACTAAAATCATAAAGAATGAATAAGTGTGACTTGAAATGTTTCAGTTTGTCTGTGATAAATTGGAAAAAAGAAATAGGGAAGTTTCATTGTTTGACTCACATTTTGCAAAAAATGCAGTATCCCACTGTATTCAAATTACTTTTTTTTTTTTAAAGATGCACCTGTAGAAGAATAGATTAAACAGCATGCTGCAAGAAAACAAGAGTTGGCCGTCATGCTACCTGAATAAAAACCGAGGTTCTTTTTGATGGGTCCCAAAGGAACTCCACAGTGTTAAGCTGAGTAGGGTTAGCCCTTGGGTCGATAATGCCGACTGACATGGGGATATCTGCAACGGATCAATGCAAAACAAGCGGTTATCATATGGGCTCTTGAATCACAGCATCTTCTTTGCAATACGGCCAGTGTCATCGTCATCTTACCAACATTGGAAACTACTTGACGGTTAACGTGGCTGCACAGCTACTTCTTTCCATTAGCAAAAAGTTGAATGAGAAACTGTTTTCAGTTTTTTTGTTGTTTTTTTTTTTTTTTGCTCACCAAGGTCGAGGATGCGATCCCCGGGCCGGTTCCAGCGCCAGCCCTCCAGCTGCTGGTGCTCCGTGTACTGAAGTCTCCGGTCATGAAACACCACACGGATGATGCTCTGAAATCAGGAGGAATTCATGAGCCCTTTGTAAAAGTTCCCTCTGACAGACTGCTTGTGCAAACACACGGCTGAACAGATCCGTACCTTCACCATTTTACCAGTGATTTCAGGAAGCTCCCCAATTTTCCGATTGTCAAGCATTCTTATTTCATAGGACTGTCCTGCAATCACAGTGAAAAGAAAAACACCTCAGTCACAAAAAGCAGTGCACCTCACACAGACACCCCACAATGCAAAAACCCGGCTCGTCAGAAAGCCAGACATGCTGATGACAGTGTGATTATAAAGAGTCATTTGGGAAAACATTACAAAAGGGTCCACGGATCATCAATGATAAGGTTAAAATGTTAAGTGAATAATTTCATGATTCAATGATTGAGTTAAAAACAAAGATATGACAGGGGGAATCTATATTATTCAGTTTTCTGTTTCATGATAGGAGTAATCTTTGTTCCAGTTAACGGATATAATGTAATAATGTAGTTTCAAGATGTGACACCAATTTGTCTTTTTTTTTATTTTTAGCCGTCTGCTGTGGGGCCATTGATTTTCAATAAACTGTCTAATTACCATGCAAAGAATTCACAGGGGCCCACCAAATAGTGTGGATTTTATCCATATTTATGGAAAGAATTTCAACAAACTGATTGAAAATGCAAAGTCTGAAACAGATCCTGATACTCAAACTACCAAAATTCAATCAGATATCACTTCTGAACTTTTCAACTTGTCAAGTTTGACATTTTAAAAAAAAAAAAAAGGTTTTAACCCTTTCCAACTTATTTTGTAAGTGGATATTTTATACGGCAAAAGGAAAGACATTCCATTTGCATCTTCTATTAAGTAAATGCACCATTTATGAGGTTTTTCCATTAACAAAAAGGGAATCTTTTCACATCAAAACATGACAAATCTTTATGTTACAGTCAGATCATCCAAAATGTCATTACATGATAATGTAGTACCACATCAATATGTGACACCAGTATTCCAACATGTCTTATTTTAATGTGCAGAGGACATTATTAGGAGTTCTTTCGTAAAGAACTAACATTAACCTCTAGAGAAATGAGGAATTTTATCCATGCTATGTTAACAACTTTCACAGGTAAATAATTAAGTGTAAAATGATATTCTCGTGCTTTTGGTTTTGAAGTATAGTCAACTTTGAACTAATACAGTCAGAAGGTGAAAATGTCAGGTGTCCATATTTAACTGAGGCTTGCTTAAAACATGCTCCATAAATTGTCTTATTCTTGTTTGGAGACGTGACAAAATATTGTGACGTCATTTTCATGTGGAGATTATATCCTCTGACCTAAAAAGAGGCTGGAAAATATCCATATATATTCTTTTTTATCGCCACGTCTGATCTGTACTGAATTTGGCATTTGACACTGGAGCTGTAACGCTTGAAGACTTTACACCAAGGGGAAAGTGGCTGGGATTCTGATGCTGACCTTGGTTGAGGTAGGTGAGTGTTTCGTCATGCAGTTTAACGGCTGGCGAGGTAGCTGCGCACAGAACATACTGAAAGGGAAGGATCTTGTTCTCAGAGTCTGGAGGCAGGTTGGACTCCTCCTGCTTGAAGATGGGGAGGGCAAGCACATCGCTGGAGAACAGGGACAAAACAAAAAAAACAAAAAGCACTGTCATCTGCCTGAAAGTGATCCCTTCATTCAGACATGAAGTTATATTATTATGCCATACAACAACATTCTAAAGGCCTGATTTATTACCGGAGTAGTAAGGCATGCGAAATTAAACACTGTTTAATGGTGCAAATGGACGATGCATTTGTAGGATGTGCAGCAGACTTGAGTGTGTAGATTGTGCCAATAACAAATTTGCCAAATCTTCTTTGTTTACCGGTTCATTCCGTTATTGACTCTCATTTCTTGGATTAGACCAATTAAATTCTGAAGAAACAGGACACGTTTGTGATTGAAAAAAATGTATCTGTCGCGCAAACTGGGGTCTGTAGCGTACGGACGAACCGCACATAGACACAACAGCTGCTCCTCATGCTGCTCGGCAGCCTGCTCACACACTGCTCTCTGTTGGCATCACATTTTGCAATCAGCATTTGTCACGCACATATTCAAATCTAACACGAGTCAATAAATAGAAAAATATTTTGGTTCACGTTTGGCGCCATGGTTTGTTCCTTTTTGGTGCATTGTTGTGATCCAGGGATCGGGTGGGCACAGATTACTGGCTTCTTCCATTTTTGCACTTTTAATTTAACTTGTGTTATGTATGTACATTGACAAACCACCATCACATAGAAGAAGTGTTTGTATTCATCGGGCGTTTGTTTCACTTCTTCAATTTCTTTTTGGGGGGGGTTAAATAAATTTGTTGACAAAAAATTGAATATTCACAAGTAGTTTCAGAGCATCTAAAAAGCCAAAAACAGATCAATTCTCCAACAACAAGCAAAATACTTGAGTCAGCTAAACTTAAATGTATTTTTATATAATTTATTATCATTTCTATATGTCAGCACATACATTATAGAGTAATATTCTCTCTAGACTTACAAAAAAAAAAAAAAACAACACATTAAATACAAAAACATGTAAAACTACACACAACTATGCAGATAGTTACACAACTGGGTTGAGAATATGTTGCATCGTAATAAGATAAATCTAATTCCCAACTAATCCTATTCTCCAAAGATAAAACTCGGCCTTGCTGTCGAAATGAGGAAGCAACAGTGTGAGCTTTCATCTGCATGTGGTGATTAATTTGCTTCCTGCTATCTCTCATTACAAGGTTCCACATGCTCATGCACGGATTTAAAGCGTCGCATTTTCCTCCTCTCAAACTGCCCACTGGTGCAGACACAAAGCCCCGCAGTCAGAAAATGTGAAGCGCTCGGCTTAACTAATCATTCAGATAACAAATAATTCATCTGTACTGAATTCCTTCGTTTAATAATGCGTCGTCACACCCGAGTTCAAGCAAAATGGGAGTGAGAAAGAAATCGGGAAACCACTTCAGGAATATAACATGAACTACAAACAACAAAAGCAAAACCCACAATCATAAAATGACAGTTAAGCTCTGAAAGGAAAGAAAACACACACACACACACACACACACGGCTGACACTGGAGCTGAAGCAGACGACACAGTTTCACAAACTTTAGATAGTAAATGTAAAGGAGGCTCTGCTTTCTCTACTGTCAATGTCTGCTTGTGTAATTACAACTAATATCTTTTAGTCTTGAATGATATGTTCTAATAAATATACTGATGTGTAGGAAAGCACTACACTTAAAGTCCTTAGCTCTGGAGTATTTGGAGAAATATAAGACCAAAAGAAAATAGATTAGCAACAATTTACAAGTGGAATTACACTGTATTGGTACTTTATGTTTCACAAAATTTTCAACTAAAGATACCAGATGACGCTTGTCTGCATATATTAATACTCCTACATCGAGGGCTATTTGATCAAGCTGACAATTTAAAAAAAAAAAGGTCAAAGATTCATATAAACAAGTTCATGACTAATGCAGGGGTGTCAAACATAAGGTCCGTGCTCCAAAACTGGGCCGCAAAACCAATCCGGTCCGCCAAACCACCAAGCAAATGTTAAAAAAAACACATACATATATATATATTTTTTAATTTTTTAAATACATTTTGTAAGACCTGAGCTGAAATATCGGTGGCGCTGCACTGAAAGCGAGCTACCTCCCCGTTATCGAACGAGCCTCAAAGCCGTGCTGTCAGGGTGGGTTTGTATAAACATGCAACAGCGATAAGAGAAGCTTTTTGGACATTTTACTGTATTTTGCACCAGAGGGCATCATTAAAGGTAAAGTAAGTAAATAAATAACTATAATTGAATATTTTTTCATAGTGGATAAAATAAGAGAAATGTTTGACAATATTCAAATGCAATTTTAAGCCACATCACACGCTCCTAAAATTAAACTCTCACACGCTCAAATCAATTGGAGTTTTAAACTGCAACAGTACCTCATGCTGTAGGCCCCCGCGCCGAGCTCCTGGCCGATGCCAGAGAGGCTGGCATCAAAGTCCTGCACCAGTCCAGACTCGATCACCTCGTCCGTGAGAGGCAGTTTGAGAGCCCACGCCATGGTGCCGAGGTGGAGATTTGATGGAGTGCAGTCTCAGTTAAAACGTTCACCTTGTCCACAAAACCTTTTTCAAAATTGAAAAGAGAAATATTATATATATATATATATATTTTTTTTTTAAGTAGTATTTTAAGCAAACATGATTCCAACAATAACACAATAATACAAAACATAACTAAAACAGTGACTGAGGAGGCAAAGTAAAAACATAAAGATATGATATAAAATGACTCCTAAAAGCATCAAAACAAACATTTGTACACTTGAATAATCATCCAAAAAATGCACTAGCTTAAAAAAGGGGAGAACCCACTTGTATTTCACAACAATTGCAGTTTAACTGCTTGACTCTCTTTACTCTGCTCCATCTAAACGCCCTGCAGATAGAACATTCGAAAAGCGCTTTTCATTCAATGTCAATGTTAATAGCAGACCTTTGACTAAATTTTCGTTTACTTTGAAAGCACATTTCTCAGATGAATAGGAAAACATAAATTACGCACAAAACGAGAGGCACTTGTGTTTGGTAGATCAACGCTTACACCACTGGTACAAAAGGGCTCCTTTTATTATTGTGCCACATTTTGTAAGAAACACATAGTTATAGGATGAGCAGCAGCTTCTAGCCCATGATAAAATCCACACATCTCTGCTTTTCTTTGCTGTTGACTCTTTGGGATTGTTTGTGGGACTGGATGAATAAAGTCTGAAGAAACAAGACACGTTGACAATTCATAAATTCATTCATCCAAACAAACAGAAGCTTTCGTAGAGTGTGGAAGAGCCATACACTGCCACACCCGCCTGGCACCTCCTCCTCACGAAGGCCTGCTCACACCCTTCTGTGGCGGTCCCATTCTTTACCAGCATTTGTCACATGGTTATGCCGAGCACTCAGGCATTAATGTCATACTCAATTTGATCCAACAAGTGATGAGTGGAGTTGCGGTCAGGACTGCTGGCAGGCCATTCTATCCTCTCCACTCCCAAATTCTAGAGGTTGTCTTTAATAAACCCTCAGCAGGGGCCACCCTTGCCATCTTGGAGGATAAAGTTTGGTCTCAGATTGCGGGGATGTAGGATTGCCACTGGATGTATAATCTCATCCGGATATCTCAGACAACAGAATCAGCAAAGGAAAGCTGTTTCGCACTGGCCGATGAGGTTTTGCTTAAATTTGCATGGGCACAGCACAAATGCATGTTCCTTTCAAATTAAACACGGGAAAGAAAGAAGCATAATAATCAGTGTGTGCAGTGATTGTCCCTGACATAATATAAACACAGCAGATCCTCAAATGTTGGTGGACTTTCGTCGTTTTTATGTATTATTCTTTACTCCCCTGTTAGAGGCCTTGAGGCCTGAATGCTGACTGTTATCTGGCACTCATTGGCAGGGTGATTGAGTTCTCTCCATTCTGACCGGAAGCCTGACAGCCCATCGTGGCTCCACAGAAGAGAAGGACACCAAACAGCTGATAATTTGTAACATGTGCAGAGGGATAGTCACAACAAACTGTCTTGTCAAGGCTGATTCTGAGGGAAGCCTGGTAGTAAATGACCCGTGGAATCATAGCCTTTAAGGTGGAGTGGCATTCAACATGTTCTTTGCCATGTTACTACTGTCTCTCGTATTGACTCCAATAAACATCGCTGCTGAACACATCTATCCTTCAGCTGGAGTTTTTCCTCCACAACAGCAGCTCACACATGTTCACAGCGACTAAGTCCATCTTTCTCCTTATTTGGCTTCATAACAAAATGTAAACAGAAATGCAAAGCTTACCTAACGGAAAAACGTGTAGCAGCTGGCTCACACCCTGCGATACTTTCACGCCATCAAGTCGCGCTACTCCGTCCAGGCACTAAAATAAACATGTCGAGCTAACGAGTTAGCCTGACACTTCAGTGAGCTACAATGATGCTGGAGCTCCTTTATCTGCACTGTCGGGCTTCCACCGGACCTGAAGGGTTCCAGTAAGCACATCTATCCACGAAACTGCGTCAAAATCCCATCAGGTTTACTTAAATGTAGGGGGAAATAATGTCTTGCTTTTGTTTGTTTATCTAGCTTCGTCGGGGGAAAGAGCTGCCGTAAGTTCCGCTTCTTCTTCTTCGTGAGTACTTGACTACTGTATATGCACGACTCGTTATCGCCACCTACCGCTGAGTTTTATATACTGATACTGTCTGTATCTCGCTGAGTGTGTGTGTGTGTGTGTGTGTGTGTGTGTGTGTGTGTGTGTGTGTGTGTGTGTGTGTGTGTGTGTGTGTGTGTGTGTGTTGTCTTATAAAAATGACTCTGACATTTAAAATAAGAAATTTAATATGTTAAAATCCTGGAAATGGTGCCAGAATTTGTTTTTATCAGTTTGAATTTGGAAAAAACATGGAATTAGGAAAGAAAACACAGGAAAATGTAGATCATAATAAGGTTTACATTTGTATTCAAACGTGATACACATACATGTGAGTGATGGTCTGAAAAGGGGGTACAATCTGAAGATATAGAAAGTTTTAAAGAATAAAATGTGTTTAGAATGACCTCCCTTCCATTTCCTGTGTAACCAATTGTTGAATTTTGGGAAATTGGTAATAGGGGCTCCATGTGGTCCACATGTGTTTTCAGCTGTTCCTTGTCTGACCTGACACAAAACTATTTTTATGCACAACCGCACCATGGTTAGCACTCGCCTGACAGTGAAAATGCCACTCCATGGAGTTCTCTCTGTGCGTTCATCGGTTTTCTTTTCTCAGTCCAAAAACATGCATTGTTGAATAATGGGTAACTCTTTGTTGGTGAGATTGTCTCTCTATCTCTCTGTTTATTCTGTTCTGGACTCATGAACTGTCCATTGTGTGTCCTGTCATGGCCATATAGTCAGTTCCGATCTGTTGAATAGAAGATAAGATGGATGGATGAGACAAAACAACACGGAGTGATTAATAAAGACAAGGTTTATTTCATTTATCTTACAGAAAATGGCAAAAAAAGCATTCATTTGTTATTCTTCCCTGGTTCAGCTGAGACTTGAACTTTTAAATCACTTTGTAGAGTAAAATGAATACCTGCCTGTATCTTATTAAACTAACTTATCTTCAGCTTAATTGGGTGTCATAGTACACTAAACAGTATCATATATTGTCTCCCCATGTTAAACATCAAGGTAAAGATGTTTCCTTTTAATGTTATTTTGATGGTAAGATACATCTCATAATATAAGGCGTATCATTTAAAAGGCATTAAGAAAGTGGGGCATACAGTATGTATCACACGAGTGATATGTATCACAGTATAACTCATTAACTCTTAACATTTCTGATTAATGCATATTAGCTCTTATATTCTGCAGTATTTTACATTATAGCTGCATAAAAAACAAAGATAATTTGTTGCTTGTCAGGTTGATAATTGGGATTTTCTTTATTGTACTGCTACATTTTGCAAAGCTCCTTTTGTTCTGAAATGTAAAATACAAACATTTAAACTTTCAGACAAAACTGAAAATTCAACTTTATGTAAACCAACTGTAATAAAACCTTCACTTTCTCCCTTTTCACTAAAGTGCAAACGACCCTTGAAATATTGACTTCAGACAATCTTGTCCACAGAAAGTAACTTCATACTGCAAATGTAAACTGTTTACAAATGATTTGGGGTTAGATTCATAAAAACAAGAGTCCGCAAACCCCTTTCCAATGTTTGACACTTACATTTTGAATGTAGTTCATTAAAATTTGAACTCAAATGGCGAATCTTAAAACATCGACAGTAACGTTTGAGGCAATAATTAATGTCATAAAAGGACTAATAGGCTCCTGTTTTGCAAAGATGCTTTAAACTGAAGATGAAAAATAGCAGCAGAAGCATTTTCAGGCCATTAAGGGAACCGTCAAAGCAGCAAACAAAGTCAACAACAACAACAACAAAAAAAATACTCTCAGAGTAATATGAGCACATAAAAACAGACTGTATAAAACTGAGTCTGGGGGATTCACACGCGCGTCGTCCGCATAAACATCACATTTACATGATCAGTCACTCAGATAAAACCGACCTTCATAAAAAAAATCTCAAATAGTTGCTCAATTGCAGCACCGAAGACAATAGCTGAAGTTATTTCAGTTTATACCAATCTCTCCTGTCCATGATACATTAGAAGTGCCTCCCTGTCAACATGAAATAGGAAAACAGGAACTGTGTTTGAGTCGTTTTTTTCTGGGTGGTATTTTGGCCTTTTTTCCCCGTGTGTTTCAGTGGTTGTGGGTGCAGCAGGATATCTATGAGAGCACGGGTGCAATCAGTTGGGTGATGTATTGCAACAGGTAGATTGTTATCTCACACTTCTGCACACCGACAATTTCCATTCTTTTATAATCCGGGACATCACCCAATCAGTACCATTATTAGGACAAAATAAATGATAGCTTAACAACCTTTGAACAATCACAACTCCAATTTTTCCTTTGGTTTTCATTCACATTTTGACATTTCATATTTTATCCTCAATGTCTTTCTCAATACAAAAAACCTGTTTATTCTCTGGCTGCTGAATGTCTGCAGGCATCGGCATGGCATGCTTTCACGAGCTTACCTTCATCGTATGGATATGGTGCTGATTTAACTAGTAGTAAGGTAATAAACTAGTTTTTACTTCGGAATCTTGCTGCTAACGGTCAGTTTTTCATCCGAGTGTTAGGCATTGTTTTTTTTTTTTTTTATTAACTTTCCTTCTGGATTAATACAGTATTTATCTCTCTTATATATCTATCTGTGAATAGAAGTCACTTTCATTGATGAATTCCAGTTCATAGCTTCTTTAGAAATGATTCTGCAGGCCAGTATTTGACTCCCTCACAGGCCATTTTCATCCCGCGGCCCATGTGTTTGACATTCCTATGCGACAATGTTTATACTCATCTTTGTGATTATCAACGAGGAATATAATTGTAATCGATTGTCCCACAACTCTTAAACTTGTAGTCAGTGGACAAAGATATAATGTTTCTTATACAAATGATTCAGCTGGTGATAGTGAGAGTGTGTGTGTGTTGTTTTTTAGTTTTTTTTTTAACAGATTCCAGTCTATCAGAAATCATCAGCTCGCAGAGCTTCTCATGCAGGACAAATGATATGCGAACATAACAAAAGAACAGCTCTAACTCATATTTTCCTGTATGGCCAATGCATATTGTTCAAATATCAGCCGTTTATTTTATCCATTGTCACAAAGTAAAATTAGTGTGACTCAGTCCACAACCATTCATCATATAAAACCTCTTGTATAAAAGTTAAAATGTGATTAAATATGACATGTTATCACTGTATTATTCTCATCATTATTAGGAGGATCGAGCAGTTTTTATCCGCTCTCATTAAAGGTCCCATATTATGCAGTTTTTATACAATTTCACGTAGGTGTCAGAGGTCCAACAAGATTGTATTCAAAGTGTATTGCCCCAAACCCAGCCTGGGTCCTGAATTTCAGCCGGTCTAAAAGTCCCTCTAATGAGCTCTTCTGAGAACAGGCTGTTTCTGTACCTTTAAATGCTAATGAGCTGTGTCTGTCCACGCCGACTCCATGTCTGTTTTCCCGTAGCGTTTGCGAGAAGAAAAAAAAATTGCGCCCGCTTGTAATTCTAGAGGGCCGCGCTCCTCTCCCTGTCGGAGGGTCAAAGGGAGCATCCACTCGCAGAGGGAGTGGTCATGAAGGGAAAATCCTCAAACTCGCCTGTATGAACACACATTTCTAAAAGGTGGAGCAAGCGAGCGAGCGAGGGAGGGTACAGACTTTCTTCATTTCTGCAGCCTCATACACAAGGTACGGAGACACATATTCATGTCAGAAAACCATTATAAAGTGAATTTTGCATAATATAAGACCTTTAAAGTAATTTCCTTCATTTACTCATAAAACTTTTCTTTAAGTCTTAATAAAGTCACTTTTACAACAAACCTCCTTTGTGCTGCTGCATTTTATGTTCTAATTCTGATGAGACCCTAAGAAAAACCATAGTAATGGAAAACAAATTAGATGTTAACTCTTCTGTAATGAAACTGCTACTAGACCTGGAAGACATTGATCTTGCTTGTGTTCTTCAGGGTCTGCCGCCGGTTGCAGAACCAAACTCTCACCACCTCCCGGTCATAGTTTAGCTCTCGTGCAATCTCTGTGATCTCCTGGCCCGTTGGCAGAGCGTTCTTCTCAAAGTAGGAGTTGAGGACTTCTATCGCCTGCGGTGTGAAACTGGTACGCCGCTTGCGTTTTTTAGAAGGCTCGCCGCCGACAAACTCCATCAGATTCTGTTGACCTTTCTGGTTCCAGTGTTCAGCTTCGGCCAGCCACTTCTCCAACACCGGCTTCAGCTTCTGAGCGCTCTTCGGGGTAATATCCAGCTTCTCAAACCTGCAGCCAAAGAGATAAAGATATGCTCCCATTGCTTCACTTAATTGATACAATAAGTCAGTTCCATTCTTTAGACTTCACATCGTATCAACAGACAAAATAGGTTGTGATTCTGTTGCGGCTAACATGATTTGGTGCTTCCAACCAGGCTGTGACAATGGGTAGAAAGCCATGGAGTGTCTAGTAGGAACACCCTGAGGGAAACATTGACTGGATCAGAGAAAGTGACAGTTTCACATCATATCACAATTCACTTCATGACAAAACAAAAATAAAAATGTATTGTCTTTGGGCGAGTCTATTATCTCCCTGTAGTTCAATATGGAGTGTTAATGCTAGTCTGGTACGTCACTCAGCATAACTGATGTTAAAATTGACAAACAATTTGCATGCATTTGTTACTGATGTTAAAAGTGGAATATAATTTCAATGCACTTCTTATTAATGTGTCACTGATACATGATGAAGTGAATAAATGAAGATTTCTTTTGTACATTGATGTAAAAAAAAGAAAAAGAAAAAGAAAGCTTCCATCTGGCAGGAAGCTGCAACGGGGGAGTAATTTACCTGCAAATAGCAGATTGGCTGTAGGCCGGGCCCTCAGTCGCAGTAAGAGCCTGCCCTACTTGTGTCTGAGTAAGCCCCAGGGACAGCCGTCGGATCTTGAAATTCTTGGCGAACTCTCGAATTTCCTCCAGATTAATGCCTTCCTCGCTGCTGACTGCCTGCTGGGGTTCTACAATGGAGAAAGATCTGGTTAAAAATATCTGCAGACCGAAAACCGTTCTGTGCTCGGATAGGAGAAGAAGCAGGTGTACGCACTGCTGACAAGCTGGCCCACTTTTGCGAGATCTCCACAGGTGATCGGGACTGCGGAGGCGAGCGTGGTGGCGGGCTTCAGCACCGAAGGCTGCGGTGCAATAACAACCGGAGACTGAGTGACAGTTGTTAACGCAGCCTGGAAAAAATATGTTATTTCTCAGCTGCATCCTGTTGTGGTGCAACTCAAAAAAGAAAAAACATATAAAGCTTGTGATCTGTAAATGACCTACATCCAAAATGTTCTATGTGACCATCACAGCGTACCTGATAACATAATGTCTTTTTAAACCCAAAAAGAAATTTAGATCTTTGTGTACCGGTGTGCTGGGTTTGGAGGGTGTTGACGGTGCAGTGGCTTTCGGTAGAACTGCAGCAGAAGATGCAACTGCAGCAGGTCCATTCCCCACTGTGGCAATGAGTTGACCCTGGGTGTTCAGAAGCAGCTGTGGGGTGACCGCCTGGACCTGGAGGCCCTGCAGGGGGAGGGTGGGAGTGGCAGCCCCTCCAGCCAGCGAGGCCGGGTTGAGCAGGAGTGGGAGGGTTCCTATGACCTGTAAAGGTGGAGTAAAGAAAGAGAAATGAGTGATCGTCAAAGCCATATGAGGAAACTGTAGTTTAAACATTACACAACAACAACAACAACAACAACAAAGGAGGGGCAGGAATGGCTAGACTCAATAACAGGTGATTAAGTGTCAACGCTTTGTATTAGCACTACATACAATGTGCACAAAATGAAAACATGCTGATTGTTGTTGGACTTGGAGCAATTACTACACAGTATGAAGGTTTTTACAAAGTTGTTAACTCCAGTAAGTTTGATAAAGGCTGTCTGCTTATGGCTTCATGCTTCAGGCCTTCATTTTTGGGTAACGACTACAATCGGGGAAAAGGCGTGCAGTGATGTTTCATGGTGTGTCAGTAGAGCGAGGACGGGGTGATGGAGGCCTCGAGGTCAGAGAAGCCAGCTTTTAACTGGATGCTCGCTGCTTTGAATCCCATTTTCTGGGTAATGACTGCAACAGGGGAAAAGGCATGCGATGATATTTCATTATCTATCATTATCTACAGGGAGTCACCACTGTGGGTCCCCGACTCTGCGGCACCTCACTAGTATGTGAGCAGCCATTGGTAGGGTACTTTCAGTGCGCTCGGCTGAATGTTGAATGTGGCATCACAAAGTACATCCGGTGTCAAACAAGTAGAGAGATGAGGGACAGAGCCATTAGTAATGAATGTTGTACAGCACCCACCTGTCCCTGTGCATTAGTGATGATCTGGCTGGTGATGCCGGCCATGTTGGACATGGCACTGCTGATGATGGGAGTGGACGTAAGCGAACTGAGGAATTGGGGCTGCGCTCCCAAAGTAGCAGCGCTGATCTGTCGAGAAGAATCACAACATGTTTCTCAAACACTTCAAAAACTAAATATTGGCTTACAAGTCAGGTGCAAACAGGGGAAAGAACCTTGAACACTCTTACAATAGCAGGGTTGATGGACAGTCCCGCAGTCTGAAACGCTGCCAGGGGGATGCTGGTCGGGGAGGCAGAGGTGGTGACACATGTCGCCTGGGCTGCCGCCATCTGACCAGCGATCTGGCCAGCGATCTGACCAGCGGTCTGCATAGTGCTGACCTGCGTTGGCTGAGTCTGCACATGCTGCACAGCTGCCTGCAACGGCTGCAACACTGTCTGTGCATTCGTCTGCAGTTGAGGCTGAACCGAGTTCAGGAAGGTTGCAGCTGAAGGAGGAAGTGCGCAAAACGTCAATGTTTATACAATAGGATTCGTCCACTGAAAGTAACACTAGCAAAAATAATGAAAGAGGACTGACAATCTTTATCTTTGATAGCAGATCAGTGTATTCAGGCACAATGTTATGCAGGGACCAAGGAGCACTGTAAATTGTAAAGCTGTGGTAATATCTGGCTTGATGCTGCTGAAGGAAACATCAGTGATTCGCAGCAATACAACTAACCCTTAGGGAACCATTAGCTGTTGAGAAATTCTCATTGACAGTAATACTCTCAAACTCATCCTAGCACGGAAGGAAACAAAACAAAACAGGGCATATCAGAGTTGCAAACAATGTCAGCACTCAGGGTGAGTACTGTTCGAATGCCCAGCCTGAACCAAACAGTGTTATTCATGTGCCAAACCCACAACCATGAATAATAGATACATGATGGCAGGTGTCTTTGTGTGGCTCCAAGAGGAGATGATGACATAAAAGTTTCACCTGCAGGTCAGCCCAGTTGTGCCCAAAGCTTTCTTCCAAAAGGCACCACGAGTTTATCTGTTGCCTCAGATTTACTAAAACATTACAGTGGAGTGAAATGCTGCGAGCATGAGCGTGAGAAGACGTGCACACAACCTGTGTTTTACCTTGAAGGCCAGCAAAAGGCAGTTTGAGGAGGTTGCCAGCAGGGTTAGCAGCTGCTGCAAGACCAGGCAGAGTCGCTACGCTGGTAGTAGGAATAGTCAAAACCGCCAAGCCGCCCTGGCCGCCAATGGAGCCTGCCATACTGAGCGGGATGAGCAGCGGCTGGCCGAGTGAGCCTGTCTGGGCCATCATACCGGTCATCAGGGTGGCCAGACTTTCCTGGGTCAGTACCTGTGTCACACAAAAAGGTCACTTTTAATCAAATTTTATGTGACGTAAAATCTTTTCAACCTGAAGTACTTTTGTGCTCTTAATCTAATTACAAAACACCATTTATTTATAATTTACCTCACTATGCTCCCCTAAGTTTTTTCACTGCTTTTTTTGCAGCTTGTACTTGTATGCATCCTTATGTTTGGGAACAACTTTGCTTATTTTTTTCCACATACACTTTACACACCTGACAATTGGCAATCAGGTCACTGCTTCAACACTTCACCTGCAACAGCCTGAGGGTCACACTGGCGACACTCAATCTTCTGGCACATTGGGCGACACAAAATTTGCGAGCTGAGGCGAAGCTGATGTGAAACTGTCCAAAATGTCTCGATTTGTTTCCCCCAGTTCTGGTTTTTGTTGGAAAGATTACACACCTTGACTCTTTTGCTAATTTGTACTATAACTTTCAAGTTCAGAGACACTAAAAGGACAACGTTCAGCATTCTTCTACTCGGAGGTAGTGACGCATACAGAACGATTCACAGTCATACCTGCGGACAGCTCTGCACAGTGATTGGCATGGCAGCCTGGGGTTGGGGCAGGGATACACTGATAGGAACAGCTGGAGTCAGCGTTTGGACAGCAGGCACCGGAGCCTCGACAGACACCACCTGCTGCTCCCCCTGCACTGCGGGAGCACAGCCAGGGTAAGCACTCAGTCACATTGGAAATTCACTCACGGCCGACAGCTACAATTCACAACTTTGTGAGACAGCAGGGTGTGAAAAGAGTCCACTTGTTTTCCTCATTAGAGCAAGAGCCATTCAAATTGTTAATAACCCCAAGTTCAGCGGTTTATAGTTCTTTAGTAAATCTCTCTTTTTTTTTTTTGCGTTTCTCCGTTCTTCCACCTCACGCGGAACTTTTTTCACTTGGAAAAAGCTCTGATGATGATCAATCTTTGCTCTGAGATCCAAATTCAAGAAGACGTTTCAACTGAGGTGTCAAATGAAAAAGAAAGAAAAAAAAAAACCTAAGGAATGTCAACGACACTTGAAGGATTTTTGTTTGGAAGAAGTGTCAGTGTAGTAAAGATTAAAGACAGGACATTATGAGATATGTTTTGTTGCTTCATCCTTTCCATTCTCAAACAAATATTGTGTCCAAGATTTATTACTATGAAGGGGATTGTTAATCAGTCTATGGCAATGTCCGAAGATGATCATCACTGTGCTAATCTATTGAGAAGTGAACCATGGAGGTGTACTTTAGGTCACGTTTGAGACCAATACAATTCAACCAGTTATTCAGAACAGTTTCTCAACTGTGTTGTGCTGCATTAATCTCCCCGTATCACGATACACACAAATTTAGATCGGGTGTGTTGAAGGAGGAAACTGTCTGTTATTGCTGCTATGGGGTGTCAGATCATTAAAAAAATTAATGTCAACACCCCTTTAAGACAGAACAAAAGCTCTTGAGAATCACACAACAGACAGCTACTTACAGAGTGATTGACGGTGAAGACTTGTGAAAGATACTGTAAATTCTGGTAATAGCATGTCCTTTTCTCGGCAGCGTTTCATTTGTAAGAAGTGATGACAATAAGTGGCTGTTCTCAGTAGAATGACCTTGTTACTTGGAAAACTTATTAATATTAGAAGCAATGTGTATAAGATTATCATGCAGCTTGTCCACTCTCATGGTGCAGACACAAGTAATCCTTAGAGGACCCACATTGTTTCCATGAAGCACTCAAAAAGAAAATGGAAATATTTGAATGCGATATAAACCACTATACACTGAAAAATAGATACTTTCCCCTCCCTTTTCTTACAATTATACATGTCATTATTATACTACCTCTACTTCATGGCACTAAAATTGATGGGTTTTCTTTTTCTTTCTGCAATACAGATTTAAAAAAGTCTGATGGAACCTGTAAAGCAACATGCACGAGAACAGGGTTGATTGATGTAGGATCCTGATTTACCTGCCGCCCCTGAGTTGTGGAGCACGGCGGGACTGTCCTGGGTGCTGCTGGCATCAGGTTGCTCTGTGGTCTGAGCCAGCCCTTCATCTGCTTTGCCTTCACTCTTCACATCGGGTACACATGTTGGCAGAGATGCATCGACCTCTACCTCCAGCACACGGATAGTCTCATGGCCGGACATCACAATGACCTGCAACCATCATGGATGAAATCTGAGAGGACTCAAAAGAACAAGGATTTGAAATGAGGAAAGACATTCTCTATTCTTTGTTAGATTGATTTAGAATGAATAACTGTCATTTATAAAATACACTAAGTAGTACCTAGTTCACTTATGAAACTCACCAGACAAGAAAAGTGAAAAGTGTGGTTTGATTTACACCATAAGGGTCACAAAAGCCCCCCTAAGCTTTTTATTGCTTGCCCTACACCTGGATCATGACTTTTCTGATGATTCATGGTATGCAATAATGAGAGAGCTAGCAGAGGGGCAGCAAGACAACCTGGACTGGAGGGATGAGAGAGAGAGAGAGAGAGGAGAGAGAGAGAGAGAGAGAGAGAGAGAGAGAGGGAGAGAGAATGCAGGAAGAAAGAGGTGGATGCATACCTGGTTGTCTTTGGCAGGGAATTTCAAAGTGCAGGTAGGTTTTAAATGGCTGAAAAAAGACTTCTGCAGTCAGACAGTGAATGGCTAAGGAGAACAGAGAAGCCGAGCACATGTTAGGACACAACGACCCAAAACGAAGCAAAAAAAAAGAAGAAGAAAAAAGGACACAAATGGAAAGAGCATGAGTACACCAAAAACAATGACAAGAGCATGAGCCAACAAGCAGCTTAAGCAATGCCTTCTACAAGCTTGCGTCCTGTGCACCCGTGAAGAGCATTGCTTTTGTTTGCGCACTATGTCTAAACAGAATGTTGAAAAATAGAGGGAGAAATAAAAAAAAACACCCACAATTAATTTATCAAGCGTGGCAGTTAAAAAGGTTGGTGAGCCACACAAGCATAGAGCAGTAGGTAACATTAGGCAATAAAACACAATAGTGGCCCCTAATCTAAAATGGGCTGCGGCAGAGCGGTTAATCATTCCATTATGATGTGGTACGTTGGCACATGGAGGGTGACGAGAGCAAACAGCAGCAAAGGAGGCAACGCTGTTATTAGTGTCTGACTGGCTTTCCAGTCATTTGGACATATCACTAGAGCACCGTAATCTCTTCACTGGCTCCGGGTACAATATAGAATAATCACCTTCAGAATCCTGCTAATAGTCTGTATATGTCTTCACAGTTTGGCCTCGTTTTACATCTATGACCTGCTCAAAGGTTTGTTTGGTCTACGGGCAACTGTGCCCAGAACAGATTTGAGCGTTACACATGATGTAAATAAGACGGTTTGACCTGAGTGATCATTTGCGTACACGATATATGCAACACAACTGTTTTACTGGCAGAAGAGAACAGCATGAACTGATGAAGCCACTTGGATAAGATGCTTCCTACCTGGACAAATGACAATATGCATAGACATATTGGCTGCTCGAGCTGCACAACATTCGGTAAACATGCAAACTGTGAAGATGACATGATTTCCAATAAATACAGATGATGATGATGTCTTTGCACTTTGGGATATGTTCCTCAAAATAACTGTGCTTTTCCGCTTGCCCCTGTTTTACACCAGCTGTGACTGGGCCCTGTTCTTATCGATTGTTCTTTCCCATCACATGTGTGTCTGCAGGGGTCTCCAGCAGCGTTTCAGGTAACTTTCCCTTGATTTTTTATGCTTTATTGTCCTTACTTCCATCATGATAAGTATATTGTGCATATTGATAATGATACATTTGCTAGATAGTGTAAATCCTAGCTTCTGCCTGTGGTTGTACATTTATTTGTTTTCAAAGCGAGCCAACAAACAATTTACTTGACTGATGCAGAGTGGTAGCAAAGTTCAACTCCTGGTCCTGGACGTTGTAGAGGTCTCCCTGCCTCAACACACCTCCATCTAATAACAACATTATCAGCAAAGTCGTAAGGAGCCCCTCATCGCAATCAGTTCTGTTGAAGAAAACTAAAACCTGCAGGACAGAAGCTCTCAGGCTGACCGTGGACTTGCTATTTGGAACAAGCAGAAGTCTGTGAACCTCTGAAGCCGCACGGTGGTGGAATGAGTAACGTTTCAGTCCAACCTCGGGGGTTTTTATTGTGCAAATTTTGCATGTTCCCCCTTCCATGTTTGTTTCTAGTAATCTGGTTTCTTGAATCTTCCAAAAACAAACACGTGTTTGAGGTAAATCACGTGTGGATGCATGTGTTTCTATGTGATGTACACCGTCTTCTCTGAATGTCCGTTATTGCGATATCTATTCCCATGTGTATAACTGTACATGTTGTATTTAACTGTAAAGTGAGAGGGGGGGGGGGGGGGGGGGGGTTATTAATCCCAATAGTTTGTGCCATTCTTTTACAGGCAGGTGGGTGTTACCTGCTCGTTGACAGTGAGTGGGGCATCTTTGGCAGGCAGATCCTGGGAGGTCATGGCTGGCTCACACCACCACCAGTCGCAGTCTTCCTCTCATCCTGAGTGAACAAACACAGAATAAACAAACTCCCTCTCGTGTGCCGTGCAGTCGTCACATGCGGGTTTAACATCCACATCAAATTAAGTTCCCTGCATGTGCTATTCACGCACACACACTTGCCACATTTTAAGGACAAGTCCCGCCGAAGTCGACCCCCATGCAGAGGGCAGATTTTGTTTTTGTTTGTTAATGCGTGGCTATTTCTGTCACTGCAGGACCCGACTATTTGGAGGGGCCTGTAAACAGGCCATGCTGTTTTGCATTATAAGCAGGAGAAAACGTGATCAGGCGCGCAGATCGTTGGCAGCGAGTGCCAACTAATCCATTACTGATCGCCGTGAAAGGACGACTTGAGCAGTGAGAGTGGTTTCCTGCTGCAATGCCCCGCGAGGAAAGGAGGATCTGTCAAAACTTCAGCGGCTGTGGCGAGAGAGAGGGACTCCCCACCCCCATCCTGCCCGATAAAAGTCTCGCCGCCTCGGCCACTTTCGAGCTCAGGCAGCCGGCACCGAGCACGGGCGACACAGACCATCCCGACCCGTGCCTGGAGACCGAATATTATGTATTTCCCTCTCTTTATCATAAATATATAAATTATGCTAATTACGAACATTGCATATTAACCAAAACTCATTTCCTCTCGCCATTTCGCGCCGCGCGCGACGCACAGGCGACATCACGGTCCCGATTAATCATATGCAACTCACCGCTTTAAATGCAGCTTATTTGCTGTAATCCCGGGCTCTTACAAAGGTCCTTGTCACAGTTTGTTTCAGTCACACATAATTAAAAATTCAGCTCAGCTCCCAGACAGGCGCTGTGACTGCACACAAAAGGGCTATTTGCATTGATAAGGAGGCTCGCAGTGTTAGGATCTCCTCTCTTAATATTTAATGACGATGCCCTGTTCTGCAACAGTTCAGATAGTCAGATAAATCCCGGAGGTGGCTCGCAAGGTCCCGTCTGAGCTGTAAAGTCGGACAAAATTGCCGGAAAATTGGCCTTTTTGCACTACGTCATGAACATAATTTATGCAAGGAAAAATCTTGCATTGAAAAATGTCTGCCTCGACTTGAGAGGAGCCGTGGTTCTCTTAAAGGGGCCGCGGCGCATTTCCAGCTGGGGAGGAAAACACGGACACAGTGGCTCTGAATCGCAGACTGAGCTGTTATTACAAGTGTTTTAATCGGATAAAACTAAGGAAGAGAAAATTGCCATGCACTGTGTGGCTGTGTACTCAGTTACACTTCAAGTCCCACTGGTATCATCTGATCGCAGGTCTTATGCACATTCCACATCCACTGACACTCACAACTTATTCTTAGACTTCAGTGTATTACACATTGCACATTTCGAGGGTATAATGTATTATATACTGCACAGTTCAGCTTTTTAACATTTATTTAAAAATGTTGTTTTACTACTTTTCTTGCCTATATTCTACATTTTCTTATTTCTATTCCACTGTGAGTCTTGTCAGAATTGGCAATAAATCTCACTTTCACTTTGAGTTTTTACATTGGAATATGAATACAGGCAGGCCTGAGAGGACTGGAGAGAAAACTACAGTTCAGGAAGAGGCCTTCTCCCAGCTTCAATGTTAATCTCTCAGAAGAAAATATGAATTACTATTTTATATGACCTTTTTTGATACAGGTATTCTCATTAAGAGGCATATTCCCAGTTACAGGAGAGTCCTGTTATTACACACATTTACACAATATCAGTAGCCAAAACGGGTCCAGGCAGAAGTCAAGGCTTATTTTTGCCTATCCCTTACAAACCCATAAAGTATACCCAGGACATCAATGATACAAGATAAAAAAAAACAAACAGAAAAAACCCTAAACATAACAGAAGTAATTTGGAAGAGAGAAATAACATACAGACAAATAGAACATAACAAAAGCAACAGAAATCATTTTTTATTGTGACCATTAATTATTTTACTTTTCAATGTTTATTTGAAGTACAACAAAGATTTACACAATTTTAAGTCGTCACTAAGTCCATTCCATAAAATGACTCCCAGAAAGGAAACACATCTATATTTAACATTGGTTCTTGCACTACCTCTTTCAAATACACACAATCCTCTTAAATGATTATTATTTTATCTTAATTTTAAATTTAAAAACCTCAACACAATTTGTCATATGTAGCATAAAAAGTGAGAGATACAGTATGCGCAAACATTTCTTGTTCAGAAAGTTGCTTGTTTTGTGAATAATACCAATAGTTCCAGATCATTTATTTTCTATATATTCTATATGTGGCTTCCAACTGAATGTGTCATCTAGGATTACCCCCAGGAATTTGGTCATTTACAGACAGAATTAAATAAATATCTAGGTTCAAATACCAGCCAGGTCTGTGGAGTTGGCATGTGCTCCCCATGTGCATGTTTGTGCTTGGTTTATACAGTTTCCTACCACAGTACAAAAACATGCATGTGAGGCTAATAGGTGATCCTAAATTGCCCCTCCGCATGAATGAGAGTGTGTGTGGTTGTCTGTCTCTCTGTGTATTTGCTCTATGATGGTCTGGCGACCTGTCCAGGGTGTAGCCTGCCTTCACTCATAGTTAGCTGGGATCAGCTCCAGTGGCCCCGCAACCCTGAAGGAGATAATGTGGATTAAAAGATGAATGGATGGCCGTACCAACTGAGGGGATCGAGGGTGATGACATTTTTGGGAGTGTAGCTTTGGACCAGTATGTTTAAGCAACATGGTGGATAAATATGCCAAATATTGCAGTAGATAAAGTTGTACCAATGTAAAAGTCTGCATAAGGATAGTGATGGCCAGTCGATCGAGGAATACAAAGTGCAATGATACGAAAGATTCATGTTCAGTAATATATCTTACGGCTGCAATCAAAGAAATAAATATGGTGTAAAATCATCATTTATTTCAAACAAATACAATTTTGGTTCAAGCTAAATTTATCTCAACTGTGGGTGTCATAACATACTGTAAACAAAAGAATAAATGTAACACTTACAACAGTTACATGCTACATAAGGAATAACACATAAGACTTTTTTGGCAGGGCGGGGGTGGTGGGGTGGTGGTGTACTTATTGTAATTGTAATTCTCCAGCACTTTGAAAACTGATGAAAAAGGGACTTTACTGAAGTGACAACATTGATTAGAGAAACAACAACAAATATTTTTCAGTTAGAGACTAATTAACATTCATAACTTAGTGCAACATTTTAATTAACTTTGTCATAATAACTTACTTATACATCAATTGAGTACTTGAATGTTGTATTCTGTGTTGTGTTTTTTTGTGCAAAAATAAGGTTTTATGAATCAGTCTGAATGTATTTAGATGGCACTAGACATTCACACAGAAATGCAATCTAATGTGTTGTGTATGTGTACACAACATCAACGACAATGTGATGAAAACAAAGTTGTTGATATCAGCATTAAAATGAGCTGAACGCTTAGAAATGGCAGTACCAAGGTCACCCTACTGCCCGTTTCCTGCACATGTTTTAAATCAAAACATTAATGTATGTCCTTGCATATCATTTGAAATGTTTGTCGCTGAACGCACAACAGCAAAACTACATCTATACATTGGACAAGGCCAGGGGTGTTTAATGTTGAATGATCATTTGGCGTCACCTAGTGGCAGTGTGAAAATCCAGTGGCACAAATGCAAAAAGTCCTCCAGTGAGGATGTCTTCAGTGTCTTCAGTCTTCAGTGTGAGCCAACTGTTCCTTGTGAGATCATGAACTGAGCTGCTCGCTGCTTCTCCTTTTCTTCCAGAGCATCTTCATCTTCAGTTGGTCTTTGATGGTATTATATGTTTATACTATTTAATGCAAATGTGTTTCTCCTCTGTTGATGTTTTTTAAAGAAACTTTTATAAGGTCGTGGCTACATTAAGATGCAGTGTTTCAAACACGGACCAAGCAGTGCATTCAGGTGTCCACCTGACTTCTATCTGTCACATCAGTCTGGATTGATATGTGTGTCAGACAGACAAAAAGAATCAATCATCACCCAGCTGATATTCAGGCCAACACCATTTTTTTTATTATGCTGACAAACAAGCACAAGATTTGAGGAACAATGACATTTCATCATTCCATCAAAACTAACATCACCTGATAGAGCAGATAAAGAAACACCACTAACTCCAAAACAAAACTGCAAGTACATATTGATGTGATTGTGAATATAAATGACAAACACAGAGCACTTTTTGATGCAATTGTGTCGATTATGTGCTGATGATGAAGAGATTTAGAAAATCAGGGCACCATTAACCATATCTGAAACAAAAGGATTAATCACATAAAGGTCAGATTTAGTTCGAACCTGTAATCAAATGTGTACACAAGTGCACAAATAGTTGATTAAGTTGAACATTTTCAGAATATATGGCTTATTCAATTTTTTTCTTTATTTTATTTTATTTTATTATATTTAATTTTTGTATTTTATCATTAAAGAAACCCAGAATGCGCACCCAAGCATGTCGAATTCAATGTGGTTGAAGATTGTCAAATCAGCAGGGCTCACTGCAGGAATGGCGCGAGTTGTTTTTCTGAATTTCTTTTCTTCTCAAACTTTACCACCTTCAAACTTCTCTGTCAGGTATTAACCGTTCCAGTTGTCTACAACAAAGAGGAGAAAAACATTTGCAATTAAAAAACACCCTCTAGACTACACAGGACATTTATAAAAGGAATCCTCTCTGGAGTTTCTTATATGAATAACTTACGACGACGTGGAGGAGTGCACACTTGTCCACACTGGCGCTTGCAGCACTTCCAGTGTCTGGGGCAGTGCCTGTCAGAAGAGCATTTGCGTTGTCCAGCAGAAGAACACACATTGTCCTTATTCCAGTTGAAGGGGGGGCATCCAAAATCCCTGATCACTAAAGAAAAAAAAAAAAAAAAAAAGTGTAAAAATATTCAAAGTTATGAAACAGACAATCTCACAGTTTGTTGGTGTTTAATAGTGTAACGAAGAGTCTTCTGTAGAAATCAAAAGGTTTCACTAATACCTTTACAGCTGCCCAATTGAAAATACATGGAAAGACAGAGTGTAAAAGTGATTAAAATTGACCAAAAACCTTGACTTCAGAGATGTGAAAAGTTGTAATCAAACAGTAATGTAAGAGAAATTGGGGAATGTTGAATAAATTATGAATATATGATTTTAAAGTTGAAATTCCAGGATGTAGTATAAATTATGGTTGAAGATTAGCGGTGTAAGCATATCTATATCATATGACAGTGACAGTTCTTTTCAAATGATTTTCATTGCATTAACAACCAATACATACACAATTATAATACATTTGAAAAACAAAAACAAAAAAAACCTTAAGCCTATTATATGTCTCCATTTATACATACATTCCTTCATACTGTGCCTCAGATTTTGAAGTTTTGACACATGTTGTTGTAGGGGCAGCATGAATGAATGAATGATTCAAAACAATGAGTGAGGTGGTGTGATGTACAGTCTATTGCAGAAACGAATAAAATTGGTTGGAATAGGTTTAAGTTGAGCATCTGAATTCATTGCCAAGGGTTATGATACAGTCATCTGAAGAACACCAGAAGTATAGTTTTATTAAATTATTTTCTATTACTTTGCTATTCCTCATCAGAAATCCACATTTGCTTATTAAAAGCATGATTCATGCTGCCAGAGCTACATTTTCATTTTACTGAGCTGGACATTTTCTTACATCTCATCTCCTGAGCAGGAAAACTGCCATGATTAAGAGTTAGGAGCATTGCACAATACCCTCCTCAAACTCATTCACAAATGTGAATGGTCCTTTCTGGGCGCCAGCTTTGGTTTGTGTATTCTGACCTATGACATGTAAATGTTGGGCTGTGTGAAATGACACTTGCTCCTTATCAAAATACGGAAGGTTAATTTCAAGGTGCAGCAAATACAACTACTCTTACTTCACTGCAAGCATACATGAGTTATATTCAAAATGACAAGGACACTCTCAATTACAGAAAAGTCTAAACTGCACAGGACGTATTTGATGTTGTTATTTCATTCACATCTCACCTGGTGGACTACAGAAAGATTTACATCCTTTCCTGCAGCACCTGTGAGGTGTTGAGGTGACAGCATTTATGGCTGGCAGGACAGTGTTTAAAACATGCACATCCTTAAATGGGCTATTCAACGTCACCTTCTTCTTTTGAAAAATAAAAAAATAAATGTAATAGCCCTTTCCAGAGCCAGTTTAGGTTTGTACGTTTTGAACTACTCTTTGCAAATGATGGGCTCTCTTGAGGAGGGCCAGATATTGATAAAAGTAAGGAGGGCTAATTTTAAGGTTAGGTAAATAAAACAGCTTATAATTCTTGATGATTATACTTGAGTTTACTCCAATATTATTTAAACATAAAAAAACAAATACAGAAAACTCTAAACTTTGCAGAAAGTATTTAAGAAGATCTTGTTACTTCAGCCACATCTCACCTGGTGCAACACAGACAGATTTACATCCGCGCCTGCAGCACTTGTGATGTCTGGGACACTGGTAGTCATTAGAGCACCCAGACCAGCTCCTACACTTGAGCACTGAAAGCCTGCGAACTCGAGGGCATGATCCGGGCTTGGCTGATGAGAAAGAGAACACAATGTTGGAAAACAGTAAATGTGACTTTTGAAGGTTTGTTTCTTTCCTGAAAAACTATTCTGGATCGTGTATTCCATAATCACTTGAAAAAGAGAAAGACAGAAGTTTGTACTAAAAGTAGAAAATACGACACGGATACTCTCAAAGTTGAGGTTACAGCATTTATGTCTGGCAGGACAGTTTTTAACAAATACACACCCTTAAATGGGCTTTTCAACGCCACCTCCTTTAAAAATAAACTAAAATTTGAATAAATGTAATAGCCCTTTTCCAGAGCCAGTTTAGGTTTGTACGTTTTGAACTACTCTATGCAAATGATGGGCTCTCTTGAGGAGGACCAGTTATTGATAAAAGTAAGGAGGGCTAATTTTAAGGTTAGGTAAATAAAACAGCTTATAATTCTTGATGATTATACTTGAGTTTACTCCAATATTATTTAAACATAAAAAAACAAATACAGAAAACTCTAAACTTTGCAGAAAGTATTTAAGAAGATCTTGTTACTTCAGCCACATCTCACCTGGTGCAACACAGACAGATTTACATCCGCTCCTGCAGCACTTGTGATGTCCGGGACACTGGTAGTCATTAGAGCACCCAGACCAGCTCTTACACTGGAACACTGAATGCCCGCGAACTCGAGGGCATGATCCGGGCTTGGCTGATGAGAAAGAGAACACAATGTTGGAAAACAGTAAATGTGACTTTTGAAGGTTTGTTTCTTTCCTGAAAAACTATTCTGGATCGTGTATTCCATAATCACTTGAAAAAGAGAAAGACAGAAGTTTGTACTAAAAGTAGAAAATACGACACGGATACTCTCAAAGTTGAGGTTACAGCATTTATGTCTGGCAGGACAGTTTTTAACAAATACACACCCTTAAATGGGCTTTTCAACGCCACCTCCTTTAAAAATAAACTAAAATTTGAATAAATGTAATAGCCCTTTTCCAGAGCCAGTTTAGGTTTGTACGTTTTGAACTACTCTATGCAAATGATGGGCTCTCTTGAGGAGGACCAGTTATTGATAAAAGTAAGGAGGGCTAATTTTAAGGTTAGGTAAATAAAACAGCTTATAATTCTTGATGATTATACTTGAGTTTACTCCAATATTATTTAAACATAAAAAAACAAATACAGAAAACTCTAAACTTTGCAGAAAGTATTTAAGAAGATCTTGTTACTTCAGCCACATCTCACCTGGTGGAACACAGACAGATTTACATCCGCTCCTGCAGCACTTGTGATGTCTGGGACACTGGAAGTCATTAGAGCACCCAGGCCAGCTCCTACACTTGAGCAATAAAAGCCCGTGATTTTGAGGGCATGATCCAGGCTTGACTGATGAGAAAGAGAACACAATGTTGGAAAACAGTAAATGTAGCTTTTGAAGGTTTGTTTTCCTTAAAAACTATCCTGGATTGTATCCCATAACCATTTATTACCTAAGGAGATTCAACTAAATATTTGGAAGCTCCCCATTTGAAAATGAGAAAGACAGAAATTTGTATTAAAAGTAGAAAATAAGACTCGGAAAGTCTCAAAGTTGAGGTTACAGCATTTATGGCTGGCAGGACAGTGTTTAACACATGCACATCCTTAAATGGGCTATTCAACGTCACCTCCTTCTTTTGAAAAATAAAAAAATAAATGCAATAGCCCTTTCCAGAGCCAGTTTAGGTTTGGATGTTTTGAACTACTCTATGCAAATGATGGGCTCTCTGGATGATTATACTTGAGTTTACTCCAAAATTGTTCAAAGCATGAAAAACTCCTAATTACAAAAAACTCTAAACTTTGCAGAAAGTATTTAACAAGATCTTGTTACTTCAGCCACATCTCACCTGGTGCAACACAGACAGATTTACATCCGCTCCTGCAGCACTTGTGATGTCCGGGACACTGGTAGTCATTAGAGCACCCAGACCAGCTCTTACACTGGAACACTGAATGCCCGCGAACTCGAGGGCATGATCCGGGCTTGGCTGATGAGAAAGAGAACACAATGTTGGAAAACAGTAAATGTGACTTTTGAAGGTTTGTTTCTTTCCTGAAAAACTATTCTGGATCGTGTATTCCATAATCACTTGAAAAAGAGAAAGACAGAAGTTTGTACTAAAAGTAGAAAATACGACACGGATACTCTCAAAGTTGAGGTTACAGCATTTATGTCTGGCAGGACAGTTTTTAACAAATACACACCCTTAAATGGGCTTTTCAACGCCACCTCCTTTAAAAATAAACTAAAATTTGAATAAATGTAATAGCCCTTTTCCAGAGCCAGTTTAGGTTTGTACGTTTTGAACTACTCTATGCAAATGATGGGCTCTCTTGAGGAGGACCAGTTATTGATAAAAGTAAGGAGGGCTAATTTTAAGGTTAGGTAAATAAAACAGCTTATAATTCTTGATGATTATACTTGAGTTTACTCCAATATTATTTAAACATAAAAAAACAAATACAGAAAACTCTAAACTTTGCAGAAAGTATTTAAGAAGATCTTGTTACTTCAGCCACATCTCACCTGGTGGAACACAGACAGATTTACATCCGCTCCTGCAGCACTTGTGATGTCTGGGACACTGGAAGTCATTAGAGCACCCAGGCCAGCTCCTACACTTGAGCAATAAAAGCCCGTGATTTTGAGGGCATGATCCAGGCTTGACTGATGAGAAAGAGAACACAATGTTGGAAAACAGTAAATGTAGCTTTTGAAGGTTTGTTTTCCTTAAAAACTATCCTGGATTGTATCCCATAACCATTTATTACCTAAGGAGATTCAACTAAATATTTGGAAGCTCCCCATTTGAAAATGAGAAAGACAGAAATTTGTATTAAAAGTAGAAAATAAGACTCGGAAAGTCTCAAAGTTGAGGTTACAGCATTTATGGCTGGCAGGACAGTGTTTAACACATGCACATCCTTAAATGGGCTATTCAACGTCACCTCCTTCTTTTGAAAAATAAAAAAATAAATGCAATAGCCCTTTCCAGAGCCAGTTTAGGTTTGGATGTTTTGAACTACTCTATGCAAATGATGGGCTCTCTGGATGATTATACTTGAGTTTACTCCAAAATTGTTCAAAGCATGAAAAACTCCTAATTACAAAAAACTCTAAACTTTGCAGAAAGTATTTAACAAGATCTTGTTACTTCAGCCACGTCTCACCTGGTGGAACACAGACAGATTTACATCCGCTCCTGCAGCACTTCAGATGTCCGGAACACTGGTAGTCATTAGAGCACCCAGACCAGCTCTTACAAAGGATCGCTGAATACCCGTGAACTTGAGGGCATGATCCGGGTTTGACTGATGAGAAAGAGAACACAATTTTGGAAAACAGTAAATGTGACTTTTGATTGTCTGTTTCTCTTCAAAACAATGTCAGGTCATGTGTTCAACAACTATTCTTCACCTAAAAAGATTTAACCAAAGACTTGGAAGCTCTAAAATGTATCATTTAACCAGTCAAAGCCAGAGTTCACCCCAGGCCTGATTGAAAATTGATGAAACACAAAATGTACAAAAGTAAACACAAACATACCTTTGGCATCTGAGTACCCAATCAAACCCAGAATCAGGATCAGTGCACAGACTGTAGACAAGCGACCTTCCATGTCTCCACTTCCTGTGCACAAGGATGCAACTGCTTCTTGGGCAAAAATCTCTGGACATATATACAGTTCAGTCAGGGGCTTGGTCTGCTACTCCTCCTATCATACCCTCTAATTATGGATTGATGAGTACTCTGACACATGTCACTCTGTCTCTTGCTTGTTTCTTGTTTGGTGAAGTTTTTACCCAAAAAATCTGTAATCAAGCTTAAGATTTGTTTTTGTCAACCAACCAACACAATGCTTCCTCCACCCCTCAGCAATTTTCCACACGTGATTATTTTGAATCAACAAAAAAAGAAAAGAAAAAAAGTTTCCAAGGTAACTAATAACAGTATTTTATTATCTTTTGGTGATCGTTCGATGCACACCAGGGCAAGGTTTTTACTTAAACACTATAATATAGGTTGTTATGGAGCAGCTCATAGAAAAAAAGACCAGGGTGTTGCTATCTCCACCCTTAATCACACAATTATCATTAACATGTTATTTTTGAATTACACTAATCCAACACAAGCTTAAGCCAGTGTTTAGAAACACAAAACTCAAGGTCAACACAATCCATCATCAGTTTTGGTCACTTTCACCACCCTGAAACAAGCCCTGATCTTTCTCTTACAGATGCTCAGCGTTTTATTTCATCTGCCGTAGTCTCTCAATTCTCAAACGACTTTCTACCATTAAATATAAATCAGCACTTATGTTATACACATAAGGGAACTCGGTGCAACACATTCTGTTCTGTTTTGCATTAAATCAACAGCTTACTCACATCTACCGTCCAATCTACAACCAACTTGTCATGCTGACGCAACATTTCTCATCTCCATGGCCAGCCTGAGGCATAGGCCATGGAGAAATAAAGTATTTAGTGTTTGTCTGATAAGGCTTTTAAATCACAAGATGACCATAATAAATCTTTATCATTTCACATTTTTCAAATCATCCAATCACATCCTCATTCACAGCTTTCATGTGAATGTTCCATGTTCATAAGGATATTAACAAGAAAGTTCATACTTTGAAATTTGTCAAGCTGTGCTTTACAAGAGAGGACATCCTTTGACAACGAAGGAGGATATCATGACGTGGGAAGGACACTTTTAGGCTGTCCTAACCCTGGGGGACATGCTTCTTCGCCTCTCAGGCATTGTATGGATAAGATACATCATCTCTGGACAAGCTAAGTGGGACGGTGGTCCCAATCTTCAAAAAAGGTGACCAGAGAGTATGTGCCAACTATGGAAAAGTCAATGAAGGGATATTGGAAAGGAGACTCCGAAGTATAGTTGAACCTCAGACACAAGAGGAACAGCACACTTTCCATTATGGCCGTGGAACAACTGACCAGGCCTTCAACCTCTCACAGATTATCAAGGTGACACGAGAGTTTAACAATCCAGTCTACATGTGTTATGTAGACCTGGAGAAGGCCAATGACCGTGTGACCTGAGACGTCTTGTAGGAGGTGTGTGGAGAGTGAGGAGTACTGGAACCAGGGCTATGGCTTATCTCGTCTTTGTTCATCCAGCATGAGATCTGTGCCCATATACTCGGTAATAAGTCAGACTTGATGAAGGTGGGTTCTGGACTCTACCAAGGTTGTACTTTGTCCTCTATTCTGTTCGCGAGGAAGCCTAGAGGACACTGAGGATTCTCTTCACCATTGTCATTGATATTATAAAAGAAAAAAAGAGACAGTTGCCTCCATAAATCCATCCATCCATTTTCTCCCGCTTATCCGTTTCCGGGTCGCAGGGGTGGCAGTCTGAGCACTGTCACCCTGATCACATTGCACCGATTAAGAACCTTCCTGCGGGTGGCGAGCCCACGGGAACACCATAAATGTAAAAAAAAAAAAAGATGAAGAAAGAATAACTTGCCCATATTTTCCCCCCATATTTGGAAATAAATTATAGATGTTCTTTGGTCGGGGCTTTCAGTGGATTTCAGGTATGATATACAGACCGGATGAAACATTTACATTTTGTATTTGTTTCAATGACAATTAAGTGTCAGGTCTCCTCATGTGCCATAGTCAAGTCTACATCTCTTACCAGTTGTCACTTCCTGTTTTATTTGACTCACCTGGCTTGTCTGTGTCCCCGTGCACTTATCCTTCTTGTTGGCCACTTGTATGTTCCAATCTATATCAATGTGTTTCACCTGTATCCTCCCCCTCCCAGTACATTTAAACCTCATTCTCTCATGTTTCAGTGCCTGATTGTCATTGCTGCTTCGTTTCTCTGACGTCCCACTACTCCTGTGTTTTCCCTCCTCTTACCTGTCCCTCTTTAGGTTTTGGCCTGCTTTCGGCTCTGACTTTGCTCCTTTGCTCCTGACTTTCATGAATGATCCTATTAAACTCTGCAACCTGTGCAAGTCTACTTTTGGGTCCACCATGATTCATGACATAAAGATTGTATTCTACTTTGAATTGTATAACCGTGAGCCACTTGAGCTGGTGTGAATTCTTTGGAGGACGAGGCCCCACCATTCATCATCCAGCCTCAGCTATAGTTTGTGCTCCCAAGCAGCTTTGACTTTGGTTGGAGAGTTGTCGCAGGTCAGTATAGCCCTGTTTACACGACAACATTCCAAGTGACAATGCCTCATTCGTTTCAGAAAAGTTTAGCATTTACTCGGAAACGGCAGAAACACTGAAGACTATGTAGTCAGTATGAGCAGAGTTCTATCTTGGGAGACAGTTTTAAAAAGGGATGCATGTTGGGGGGGGGGGGGGGGTGGGGATGGAAAAGTTGTGACCAAAGGATTAAAAACAGTGTCTAACTTGGAAATAGGTGAGAGGATGGGAGATTAAATTATTTTGATAAAAAAGTGAAACTGAAAAGAAATCCTCATGAACATACAGAACCTTAAGATCTATTTTCAGACATTTTTAGGCCAAAATGAAAATAGTGAATCTGACACATCTGGTTGAAAACAGAGAGGTTAGCACAGATGCTGTGGTAATGTGGAAAAAAGTGTTGCAACATAAAAACCAGATGGTAATAGGTTAAATGCAAAGTAATTTATTTTAGTCCCACTTTTCAATATTGAACACAAGACTTTTACAAATATGACAAAAGCACTGCTGCAAAAAAAAACCCAGAAACAACTTAGAAACAGCAAAAAGGAAATAAACACAAAAACCTGATTGAACTCAAGGAGATTCTAGCAGAAGGCAGAGTTGTGACCTATGGAAAAATGAGTTACACAATCTGCACACAAAACAGGAAGAGCGAGTTACAAACACACAGTAGGAGGCTGTGCAACGAGTTTGGGCTCCCTACGTATTATTCTATAACACCACAGCTGTCACTCAGGTTCACTGCTACCCCAATTAGCTGTCTGGTTTGGCCGTCTGGGCTTCTTCAGCCAATGATGTTTGGGTATGCCCAGCGCAACCTGTCAAATCTCTCATACAGCTGAGCACACAACAGTTAAACACAAGACGAGGGGAGTCTGCTGAGGCGAGCACTCATAACAGGAGGTTTGTAGTCTGTGACCAAAATACGACCGTGTCAATGTTTGATGGCCAGTAGTATAGTATAGTTTTGGGGCCTCTCCTGTTCTTGTTGTATGTTCTTCCTCTCGGTCAGATAATCCAACAGTTCAGCGACGTGTCCTTCCACCTATTTGCAGAGGATCTTCAGCTGTACTGTTCATTTAAGACTTCCGAGGTCCACAAACTGAGCTCCTTAATCAGCTGTCTCACACAAGTGAAGCAGTGGTTAAGTGAAAATAGCCTACAACTGAACTCTGCCAAAACTGAGACACTTATTATGGCCCCAGATAGTGCTACTTCCTCTATCAAACAGCCTTTGAGTGAACTGAGCCTTTCAGCCAAAACAAAGCTGAGGAATTTAGGGGTGATCCTTGACGAGTCCATGTCACTGGATCATCACTGTAGACAGCTGGTAAAGAACTGCTTCTTTCAGTTGCGTTACATCGCCAAGCTCAGGGTTAGAGTTGATGTCCAGAGAAGAGCTCGAAATGATTATTCATCCATTTGTGTCCTCACGCCTGGACTACTGCAACAGCCTCTTCACATGCCTCAACAAAAAAGCGCTGGCACGGTTACAGTTAGTCCAAAACTCAGCCGCCAGACTTTTGACCAGCACCAACAGGAGGAACTATATTCCCCCTGTGTTAAGATCTCTTCACTGGCTCCCTGTTGAGTCTCGTGTTCAATATAAAATCTTGGTGCTAACCTTTCGAGCCCTACATGGTCAAGCTCCTCCTTACATTGCTGACCTCATAAAGCCCTACAGCTCGACTCGGAGCTTGAGATCGTCTGGGCAGAACCTGTTAAAGGTTCCACATACCTGCTTTGAAACTCGGGGAGATCGATCATTCAAAGCTGCCGCGCCCCGACTTTGGAATGAACTCCCACTCGACCTGCGCTCCCTGGGCTCAGCAGACATCTTTAAAAAGTGCCTAAAAACACATTTGTTTGCCAAAGCATTCTAGTCCAATCGACCCACGCTGCCACTGACTCTCGGCATTTGTTGTGTTTTTAAGATGTTTTTTGTTTTTTTCTCTTATCTGTTTTTATCTGTTTTTACTGTGAAGCACTTTGAGACTCCATGTCTGTCAAAAGCGCTATACAAATAATATTTACTTACTTACTAACTATAATTGAAAGTTTGGGAGCTACAATCGTGTGTACGTCTGTGAAGGACAAATCTCCATAGTCTTCATGGCTTCCCACCCCATAGAAAATGGAAGATCAAGTGATTTGAAAACATTTAAGGAGAAAAACAAGGTGTTAAAAAAGAAACGAGGTCATCATTTTGACTTCCGTGATTTTTTTTCAATAAGACACAAAAGTAAACTCCTCCATCCCTGAAGATCAGATGTGAGTTCAGATATTAGAGGTCTTGTCTCTCAGTGTCTTCACAGAGAAGACTACATTATGTTATAAAGACAAGTGACAGGATCAATCTTCAGAAGCCCAACTGCTGTGAGTGTTTTCGCCCATGTTTATAGCTGAAAGACAAGCTTTAGCATACAAGTTGCCAGGTTTTATGCACAGGTCAATTAATACCGGGAAGTTAATTACATTTCATTAAAGTCCACTGTAATCAAAGTAATTGAAGTGTCTGTAAAGCAGTCTATGTTCGTCACAACTGAACCCGCAAACAGTTATTAACATCTGAAAATGTCAAGCAAGAGAAAAAAAATCTGAACACAAAAACTGAACCACGACCACTTTAGTCAGTGAATCTTATTTTTTCTTTGAAATAATAAACACTCAATAGAGCAGGTAAATAAAATCTACTCCCACTTCAGGAGAAATGTTAAAAGTACACACAAAGACAACCTTTTTAAACACTCATTGTTTTATTGGTTTACGAAATACAGATTCAGAGCAAGAGTTACCAGGTCATTCTTTGGTTGTAGAATATTGAATATCGGTTGAGTCAACAGGTGGCCACTTGTCTTTCTGAATTTCCTCTTTTCTGAACCTTCTTCATGGCAAAGGAAGGATATCTGATAAAAAGAATAGAATGACAGAGGTCAATTAGAAAAAAAAAAGAAAAAGAAACAGTTAAACTGTTAACCTCACACGTAAGTTTTGAAAAAGAAGTTACTGGATTTGTTTCACATCCATGTCTCACCTGGATATGGTGGACTGCACACACGTCCACATTGCTGGGTGCAGCACTTGAAGTTATGGAGGCAGTCACCGTCATCAGTGCACTGATGTTGTGCTCCTGGACGGCACCAGAACCCTGGTAGCCAGTGGATTGGGGGGCAATTTCCTGGAAGAAACCAAAATATACATAAATGACGGCTTATAAGTGACTCATACTTCTACTGAAATCAACAAGCAATGGAAGAAAGAAAGAAAGAAAGACCTGACCTTAAAAGTAAGTAAGAGTATTTTATTAACTTGCATTTAAAACTATCATGAAGTGCATTTCCCAAACTGATCTCTGTAGTGGAATGTAAATTATAGAGATGCACAGTCATCATGTTGATGGCCTCGTCAGACCTGCTTCGACTAAACTTTGACGATAAAGACCTCTGAGAGTTTATGGAATATGTTGAGCCTGAAGACACCATGACGGTACTCAGTGATGACCTCCAGAGGGCTGTGCAGGTCATAGTGCTTCCCACTTAAGCTGCAACTTAAATCAGACGTGGTTGCTGAAGACTGAAATTAAAGAAGATACCCAAACTGCCATTGTACAAGAAGGGGTTTTATCATCTCACCCATTTTTATTGATAAAGGATCCGCGCACACAGGCCCACATTGATCGTGGCAACATTTTTGTTTCCCTTTGCAGTCATTGTCTTTCGTGCACTCAGGCCGCACATGGACAACACACTCGGTAAGGCTGGAGACGGGAAAATGAGGGCACACGCCAGGCTTGACTGTTGAGACAGAGAAGAGAACGTGTACAAAACACTGACAGCTTTTATCTCTTTGTTGCTTTCTAATACAGTATCAGGGCTTCTTTTTCATAGTAATTAAATCAGGAAGGCCGAATCTAAGTTTTAACAGATTCTCTTTTGACCAAAAGTGAAGTTTGTACAAAAAGAGGACACATTGCTACAGTCAAACGCATTTTCATGATTGTGGTTCCGGTCTTCATCATAGACACACCCATTACGTGTCTTTCACGGCACTCTGTAAAATCAATTAGTTGTAAAAGTCACAAAAACTCCAAAAGAGTTTCTTTTTCCTAGCCCAGTTTTTGCCCCTCCGAAAGAAAAACAAAAATACACTCCACAACCGGATTCAACCCAAGCACTCATCTACACGTAACTCCAGATGATGCTAAGGTATCCAACCAGTTTGATGTTATTTACTCTGCAGAGTGTGAAGATAATGCAGCTCTTCGTGCTGATGACCTTGTCAAACCGGCTTCCACTAAACTTTGAAGATAAAGACCTCTGAAAGTTTATGGAACATGTTGAAGAAACCCAGAGGGCCATCATACAGGAAAAGATTATATCCTCTCACCTATAACCTTTTCTGGTAAAGGATCCGCACACACAGCCCCACAGAGATTGCGGCAACATTTCTGTTTCCCTTTGCAGTCATTGTCTTTCGTGCACTCAGGCCGCACATGGACAACACACTTGGTAAGGCTGGAGACGGGAAAATGAGGGCACACGCCAGGCTTGACTGTTGAGACAGAGAAGAGAACGTGTACAAAACACTGACAGCTTTTATCTCTTTGTTGCTTTCTAATACAGTATCAGGGCTTCTTTTTCATAGTAATTAATTCATCAGGAAGGCCGAATCTAAGTTTTAACAGATTCTCTTTTGACCAAAAGTGAAGTTTGTACAAAAAGAGGACACATTGCTACAGTCAAACGCATTTTCATGATTGTGGTTCCGGTCTTCATCATAGACACACCCATTACGCGTCTTTCACGGCACTCTGTAAAATCAATTAGTTGTAAAAGTCACAAAAACTCCAAAAGAGTTTCTTTTTCCTAGCCCAGTTTTTGCCCCTCCGAAAGAAAAACAAAAATACACTCCACAACCGGATTCAACCCAAGCACTCATCTACACGTAACTCCAGATGATGCTAAGGTATCCAACCAGTTTGATGTTATTTACTCTGCAGAGTGTGAAGATAATGCAGCTCTTCGTGCTGATGACCTTGTCAAACCGGCTTCCACTAAACTTTGAAGATAAAGACCTCTGAAAGTTTATGGAACATGTTGAAGAAACCCAGAGGGCCATCATACAGGAAAAGATTATATCCTCTCACCTATAACCTTTTCTGGTAAAGGATCCGCACACACAGCCCCACAGAGATTGCGGCAACATTTCTGTTTCCCTTTGCAGTCGTTGTCTTTCGTGCACTCAGGCAGCGCGTCGAGAGCGCACACCGGACGCCGTAAGGTGGGAAAACGAGGGCACGTTCCAGGCTTGGCTGAAAGGACAGAGGAAAAAAAAACAAAACATGTACAAAATCAGACAATAAAATCTTTTATCTCTGTGTTGCTGTCAAATGCACCGTCAAGGATTGTCTTACACAGTTATTAATTCAACAAGAAGAGTTTTTGTGGACAAAGTTATTAAATACTGTACGATAAATATCTTCTATGTATATTCTCATTTGTTCAGGTCAGAGTTTTCTCAAAGGATTTGAATCAGGCCAACTGGACCATTGTGGTCATATATATTTGAAGATGTATTTTATCCAAGTCTCTGAGACTATCTAGTCAAAGGGACAACTGAACAGATGAAGCCACTTGGATAAGGGGCTAAACGGCTCACAAGACTAAATCTTGCTATAACATCATTGCAAATTCCTTTTTGAACTTGTCAACTCGCCTTGATCTTTGTTTTGGTGACCAAATAAACTAGTCACCAGGAACATCTTGTGGGCTGTTCCCAGTCAGGAGTGATTAATAGCAGGCAAAAAATAGGCCAGCACAGGAGGAAAGGTCGATAATGCACATTGGGAGTGAATTCTGACCCGTGTGTTTCAATCCAAGATCATCTTACCACTACTATCCCTTAGTAAAGGTGGCAGGCAGAGATTTCCACACCGACTGCGGCAACATTTATGATCCTCTCGGCAGTCAATGTCTTTCTTGCACGTGGGACGGAGACTGGGAACACACTCTGAATGGCCGTATATGGAAAGAAGCGGGCACAGTCCAGGCTTGACTGAAAGGACAGAGAAGAAAACATGTACAAAACTGGACAATGAAATCTCTGTTGCTGTCAAGGACTGTCTTTCACAGTTGTTAATTAAACAAGAAGAACTTCTATGATTTACCTGAGCAAAAGTGGAGCAGGAGTGTCAGTCGTATAATCATATATGATTGTGGAGACAGTTTTCATCACATATAATTACAGAGCTGTCATCACTTACTGTTCTTTCCATTAGTTGTAAATCTGATCGTATTTCCTCGTTTCAGACATTTTAAACTTCTCCAAATCAAAGGGAAAACACCATGTGCCAATACTTTGAATAAAAGTAAATGAAAACGGGCTCAAATCCGCCAAATTGTTGCTTCCGAACAGAGCATCCAGGCCTGATTCAATGCATTTTGAGTAGAATAAAGAAGTTCTATTCTCCCAAGAAGTCTGTTCTGCCCAAATATACATACACCCCCATCATACAAGAAAACATTTTTTCATCTCACCCTCATTGTGCATTGGTAAAGGATCCGCGCACACAGGCCCACATCGATTGATGCAACATTTTTTTTTCCCTTTGCAGTCGTAGTCATTCTTGCACACGGCTCGCACATTGGAAACACACTCTGAAGGGCTGGACAAGGCAAAGCGAGGGCACACTCCAGGCTTGACTGAAGGAACAGAGAAGAAAATGTGTCCAAAGACAGACACCTTTGTGACTTAGTTGCTGTGCGATGCAGTGTCAGCACCTGCAGTTAATTCTTCATGAAGTCCTCAAAGTTTTAACAGATGCCCCTTTGAGCACAAATGTAGTTTGTACTGAAAACAAGAGGACACAGTGTTACACTGACACATTTATGGTTGTTTTGAGAGGCTTCATCACATACACACCCATTACGGGGCTTTCACCACACCGTTTTTCCCAATTTGTTCAATCCTGATTAAAGTTCAAGAGCTCTTTTACCCCCTAACTCCCTTCCTGACCCTCTAACCCCTTGTCAATTACACCACATTTACAGTCATATTTGAGTCAGTTACTTTTCAACCACCATGATTTTAACGGAACATTGAAGAGCTGATAACATTTTCTGCCGGAAAGTAATAAGCTGGAACAGCATCAGACTCCATTAGGCTAACACTTGTTAGATAAGTGAATAATATGTGCTCCATGCCTATGTTTACAATTAAACCGACTGCAAACAGTCTTATATATGGTCATAAATGCAAAGCAACATAGCCTCAACCTTTTGTACCGGGGAGAGCTTGCTTGTGTGGCGCCTGTATACAAATAAAGAATCAGATCTGTTCAGGCTTTTGAGACACGTCAAATTCTAGCTGATTGCACTTCCTCTGATTGAATGTGGATAACTTTTGCCTCAGCTATTTGGACTATAAATGTTTTTAACCAATTGTTTCCTTTTACTAGGTATTGTTTTTCACTGCAGTTCATTACCCAAGTAAAGATTTCACAACTTAGAATTTCGTGGATTTATGCTGTGTTACTAATACATCTCGATGCGGCTGGCATCGAGATGTATTACTTTAAAAATCAAAACAGCAAGGATTCATCCAATATTCCAGCAATAACCTGGTACAAATTGTATGAATCTCACACTCGATGCACACAATGTACAATAACAGTTTTATGATACTGGTGAGTCTAAACAAACATACCTCTTGGAAGTCCAAGGGCGTCTGAGCACCCAATTGCACCCAGAATCAGGATAAATCCACAGGCGGTAGACAGGCGACCCTCCATGTCTCAACTTCCTGCACAAAAGAACACAACTGTGGTCAGAGTAAAACCTCAGTACATATATACTGTCACCATAGCAGGTCAGTCAGAGGTTACGCAAATGCAGTAACAAATCGATAATGTTTAATTAGATTTCAGGATATTCTCACCGAGCAGATGTATCTGGAGATGTGGTGACTTTGACTATAGAATTGTCGTAGTTTCACAAAGATCCCAGCAGATCCCAGCAGATCCTCGCACTCTGGTGTAGCTGTCGAGTGTTCGAGGCAGAAGGATTTTTATAGTGGACCCAGCTGACAAACATTGTGTCAGGTTATCAGGTTGTTGATGTGAAAAGATCCTGTGAGTGTGTGTAAGCAAGATCAAAATACGAACAGAAGGGCCGTTATCTGTCTATCAGCAGATGATGATGTGCACGGCGTATATCCATGTTGTGTTCGCATGACCTCAATCTGTGTCACAAGGACAGAACATGATGTCATTCCACTTCAGCTGTTTCAAAGCCATCCCTCATTATTGGACTTTTTTTTTTTTGACTTCCACAAAAATGAGAAATCCTAAGAGTGCCCCGGGCCATTAAACCGAATGTTTTTTCTTCCCGGGGACCATCTACAAGTGATTTCATGCACCTTCTATTTCAGACTGAAACTCCAAAGGTTTTTCACCCCTGACTTTCTCAGCAGCAAGGAAAATATACCGAAGCACAATATTATCACTTTAACCACTCCCGTAGAACAACAAGGTCACCATACACTCAGTTCATTGAGGGAACACACCACCAAAAGCCACCTAATCTCCAAGTCTCACAGAATATGCTGTGGTATTTAGTTATGTGTTTACAATATTTTGGCTCCGATAGGAACACAGAACACAACAAAGTAAACCACAGAGATGACATATTTTACTAAGAGTTGCCTATAGCAACCAAAATATTCTGTAATGTTCCATTAAAGCTAATAAATGGCCACACAAAACTAACTTCCACGGTTGTTATTACCTCACAAGTATTAGTACTCCGCCAATTGGAGGCAATGAGACACTCGGTGGAACATGAGCGGGCGGGTCGAGGTGAAGGTGCATTCCTAGTGTTTTAGTCAAGACCAACTATATCAATGTACTGTCAAGCAATAAAAGCCACTAAACTGCAGCATTGACTGGAGAACATTGACCAAAAGAATCCAATTGTTAGAATTCCTGCCTCATAGCAAGAAAGTGTCCAGTTTAAGTCGGATATTGGGCTTTTTGGGGGGGTCTTCTGGTCTGAAGTTTACATGTGGGTGCATTTCTGTGACTCTTTTTTTCTTCCTCAGACTAAAGACATGCATTTCTTGTTGCCCTGAAATGAATTGGCAAGTTGTCCTGTTTCACCCTATCTCAGCAGATGGACACTGAAGATGTTTTCTTCTGTGAAATCTGCACATTGGGTGACATTAATCAGCATGAGCATGTCAATTCGAGGAGCTCTCATGCGGTTGATATCAGCATCGGAATTAGTTGACAAGGAGTGTTTATCAATGGCAGTGGCAAGGTCACACTACTTCCTGTACCCTGCACATGTTGAAAAGAAAAACATGAACATGTGAACCTGCATATAACAAAGCAAATGTGTACATGGGGCAAGGCCTAGTTTTGTCACGATTCACACTTAGAGACTCAGGCGCGGACAGAGACACGGAACCAGGAATTCTCTCAAGAGTATTTTAATTAATAAACGTGCAACCCGGAAATTATACTACTACTAAAGGTAATGCTCAAAAGTATGTATTCAGGCCCAGCTAAAGACTGCGGGGAGCACACTACCTGGTACGAAGCGAGGAGTTGTAGGAGGGCGTGGTCGGCGGTGCGGAAGCAGGACGGAGGGCATGTGCTGCAGTCCGATGGACGGTGAACAGGGAGCCTTCCGTTGAGCTGTGTCAGTGAATGGAGTCACAAGCAGGCCCGGTGCGGCAGGGTTGGTCCAAAACTGCAGCAGGGGGGGAAGACAGGATTAGAGCAGAGCAGGGCAGAGCTGAACAGAGCAAGGCAGAGCAGGGTGCAACTAACTGTCATTAGTTTACGGTCCGGAGGCGAGTCTTGATCTGAAGCCAGTTTCATGGGGAGCGAGGTGAATTGATTGTTGTAGCCACACCCTGCCTCAGGTGAGTGCACTCAGGTAATCAGACTGCACTCCACACCTCACACAGCATGCAGCACACGCCCACCTAAGAAAAAAGGAAAGGAGGGAGGGGGAAGGGAAAATGCTGGCACTAGGCAGAGCCAGAGGTGGAGGGCATGACAAGTTTTCTACAAAACACAATTCAATATGTTCAATAAATATAGTAAAGGGCCCCCCCCTGACTTTTTCTTAGCTGTTGGACTTATAAAGTTTTATATCCGTGATAGATCCGCACTGCTGTGCTTGGGTACGTCAGAGTGAGAAAGCAAGGTTATTGAAAGCCTGCACATTTCAAGCGAGTTGTATTTCATGTGAGGATGTATTACTACTTAGTGATTTGTTTTGACACCATGCTCAAGTTTACTTCTTTGTATAACTCTGTTTTTCTTGCTTCTATAGTCTTCTTGATCTTATCTGTTTAATTTGTTCTGTTTGCAGTGCTGTAAAGCACCTTGTGACTAATATCTGTGAAAGGTGTTATATAAATAAAGTTCTATTCTATTCTATGATTGGGGAATGACTGAGATATTTGTTGAGATCCTGTTTCTATTCCTTTCTGCCCTTTTCTTGGATAATTTTGTGCAGTTATCAAACTTATTGGTGTATAAAGTGTTGCGTATTGTGCAAACAAAAAATGTCAAATTTCAAAAATTGTTGGGAGAGATTTGTGATTGAGGTTTGTTTTAGTGAGTTGAGTGGCTCATCTTATTTTGGGGCTGGATAAAGTCAGATCTGGCAACCCGAACCATGGTAGTGCTTTACCTGACTTTTTGAACTGGTGTGGTGAAAGCTTCCTCGATCTGGATCAAGGGAGTGTGGCCAGAGGAGGCAGAGCCTCACCCATCATCACCAAAAGTACAATACATCCATTTTCTATACCACTTCCTCTTGTTCAGGGTCGGGGGCACTGGAGCCAATCCCAGCTGAGGGCGGAGGCAGGTTACACTCTGGACAGGGTCACCAGTCCATCACAGGACAAACACAAAGAGACAGACAACCACACACGCTCACACTCACACCCAGGGATAAATTAGGGTCACCAATTAACCTCACATGTATGTTTTTAGACTGTGGAAGGAAGCCAGAGGTGATTCCCATGGCAGTATTATACTATAGAATCAAATTCACTGAATTTGCATATTACCAACTGGGTTTAGTCCATGAGTTGATCACCTGTTGCCTTTTCACTGTTTGTATTGTAGAACCTTTTATTAAACATCTTTTCATACAAAATGTACCTGTGCTTGACTATAGGGGGCAGTACTGAGGATCAAAGATAAGAACTGCTCTTACACTGTTGTGAAGCTGTACTCAAAGATGTATTTAGTGAGAGAGGCAGGTGATTCAAAAATCTTTATTCAAATCTTTTGCTGTGGATATATTTGACTGTTTTGAGGTCTGCATGCTGTTGCAGCACCAGTAATGACAACCCACCATTTGACGTTTTCCTTCCATCAGACATCAGGCGCCTGAATCTTGGGAAATGTCTGGTCCGTGTAAACGGGTTGCTGCGTCCTTGTTTGGTTGTTGCAAATCTTTCTGTCAATTTTTTTTTCAAAGTTTTGTAAACTTAATAAGACAATTGATGATAACTTGGTTAATCTAAGTAAGCAGTGCTTAAAAAAATATTTAGTCCATAATAATTATTGAAATGAGCTCAAATAAATGGACTTTGTGGTGAGTTAGGTTTTTCAATTTATGTTTTCTATTCCCTTAAGTTTACTGTACTTGCATAAACTAAGTGGTGAAAAGTTAATTAATCGAAATATAAAATGCATGCGATTATCTAGTTTACAATGAAATTGTGAATTCATGTAAATTAAAAGAAACAGGAAAACAATACTCTGCAGCTCCAGGTCCTCTTCTGTCATCTTCATCCAGATGGAGGCCATACAGGCATGAATAACATTAAGTGACACCTTAATCAGATTAAGATTATATAATGCTTGTCCAAATGTTGAAAAAAAGATTAAATATAGTCAAGAACTGGGCTTTTTTCTGATACAGGAGAGCTTACGTTATATCTGAGTAAGCCTTCTTTTGTGACCTGACAGTGCAAGTAGCTTAGTTGTAACAAGTTGATAAAACGTGAGTAAGCTTCGTTACTATTTTTAATTAATCACAATGTTAAAATTTACACTGTACACCCGAGTCATAGGAGAATGGCATTAAATAGGCTGGATACACTTATTGTAAATTCAGAAAAAAACATATTTATTGTTGGTATTGCACAACATCTCTTACTGTTCTATTTGTCATGATCTCACCACTGGCTGTTTCTCAAATCTACCTGCCTGTTCTCAAAGCAGAAAATCTCCTTCACACGGAACTTCTTTCCGTCATCCCTTTATCAAAGTGATGAAGTAAGTGCTTCATCTTGTGGCCACAGGACATTCACGTCGGACATAAATGTGTCTGATTTGTAGGGGTCTACCATCAAACATAGAAATGGCAACATTCACTCTACATGAAATGACACGAGTTAAAACTAAAAGAATATAAATATCAGTTACAATTTCAAAATAACTACACATTTAAAATAACCATGAATGCAGATATATTTATTAAGAATGAATAAAGAATAGGATAGAATAGAATAGAATAGAATAGAATAGAATAGAAAATACTTCATTAATCCCTGAGGGTAATTCTTTAATGAAAATGAAAGCGATAGAGGCAAAGATTTCTTTTCCTGCTTCAACACCTTCATTATTCAAAATCTAGTAAAAAGTGCAAATTGGAAATTCCAACATTATTTATACTTTTAGGTTTATTTCTTTATGGTAATACTTTAAATGCGTGATATGTAACATTAAGGCTCATCTCACACTCACCCTTTATAGGTTACCTGTATAGTAAAATCCTTTCACCTATTTCTGAACCTGTCAAACTCTGTAATTAAGGATTTAAACTATGAATTTTTCAAAATTTTTCTTATTCCTCAAATCATAACTAATTTACTGGCCATCCTTGAAGTAAATGTGCTTGGTCACATTTTGGGTTTCAGGTAGTTCAGCCCCTTATGACTTTATGACTGTTTCCATTATCTTTAAAGTTGCCCATCTCTGATGTGAAGCAGCTGAGACAAAACTATTGGTCATTTTTCGGGTCACTGTATCCTGATGAAAGCTTGTGAAGTCTTTCACTTCAAATATTTCCTGGATTATTGAACGGCCTGTCCTTCAAGTCAATCATTTAGTGGGAAGTTCACTTTAAGTTTCAGATCTCAGTTGGACAGGGTATGTAAGGCAAGACAAGTTTATGTGTATAGCGCCAAGTGGAAAGGTGGAAAATTTCAAAGATTTCTCATCCCTTTTTTTTTTTTTCCAAGATGGATGGATGTGTGCATTTCATCGGATAGCTCCACTTCTGGCTGAACTTCATAATTTAGAAACAGAGGTTTGGTCTAATCACACGAGATGGATTAATACTTCACATATGGTTTGTGAATAATTGAAGTTGTCTTCTCAAAGTCAGCTTGCTATCAGGTCAGACAGATGGAGCCATTTCCACTGTTTACAGGCATAAGATATTAGTCACAAGTTCACTGAAACTGCATTTATAATCTTACAATAATAATCAGTTACTTCACCCTTCAAGGCCAACCATTACTGCTGTCATAGGAATATGTGGCTTGATCACACAATATTGACAAGGTTGCTGAAACAGATTCCAGATTATCAAATGCGACTGTCTTGTTGAGTGAAAAGGAGAAACGTACTTAAAACAAAGTTTACCAAATGATGTATATACTCAGAAAGACTGAAAGAAGTCAGAAAGAACTATTTTGTGCTTAAGTCCTAAAATGCTATTATGTTGTAGAGTCCATAAAGAAGGGGGAAAGGTGATAGACTTAGTTCCCACTATAATTTTTGTGTCCCAGCTTATAAGAATCCTTGTTCATTTCCAAAGGTGAACATGCACTGAGTGTGCTCTCCTGGACATGGCCACCAGGATGGCCGTTGACATTGGGAATTGCCTCGGGAAAGCCTGCAGACACCTGCGTTCACTATCGACAGAAAGACAAAAACACATTCAGTGATTAAGAAACGGTCTTTGGTGCTGCCACTTAGTGAGCAACTCACCTTAGTAAGGTTCCATGCACACAAATCCACATCCGTTGCTGCAGCACTTTTTAGCGTCGGGGCAGTTGCTGTCAGTGGAGCAAGCATTGACACAGGAGCCAAAGCCTGAATGCTTAGGACACAGTCCTGGCTTGATTGATGAATCGGAATGGAACTTCTCGTGTTTCCTGTTCTTACTGAGTGGATGCCTTTGCTTCACATTTGGTCCTTGAGAGAGAACAATACACCAAATATTAAACAATTGCCTTGCAAATGACTTAGTGAAAGTGATAGTTTGAAAGAAAACTATGCTAATCTCATGCTGTGTTTTACCGAGCTCAATTATAAGAGCTCAATTTATTTGCTTGAATGAACATAACAACTCGTTCTCAGGATTAACAACAAGCCACTGTGTTTTGGTTACACCTGTCTGAGATGGTTATTAATATGAGATGTCACATCTTGATTTATATGGTTCTCATTTCAATGACCAGTAAATATTGACTTTGTCACTCCCTCATGAAAAGGCACTCAGAATAGAGATGCTGCCACAGGCATATAATTAACTGAGGAATTATTAAAGGCATCAACCCATTCATCTTCAATTCCTCTGTATCCAGTTGAGGGTTCTAGGTCACTGGAGGTGACCCCAGCTGAGGTGTAATCAGGGTACATCCCCAACAGTCCATCACAGTACAAAGTCAGAATGATACATTCACAACAATGTCCAATAAAGTCCCTCATTAACCTCAAATGCATGGTTTTGGGACAGTGTGTGTGTGGGGGGGGGGGGGGGGGGGGGGGCACATAACTCAGACTATAGCCCATGCATGCGCAGGAAGAACATGCAAACTTTTTCAAGGTTTGAATGATGGACGAGTAGCCCCAATCCGAATTCTAACACAAATGTATCGACAGCACACAGATCACACAATCGTGTCAGTCTGAACCTGTTTAAAACTCACCTCAGTATCGAGTGTGAGATATGATCATGTGCTCAGAGCACAAGGTGAGGTTTGAACATAAGGACTCAACGTTTCATTACTGAAGACAGATAATTAAGATTAGATTAGATGTAAGCAAGTTGCTTCTCCTTACTATCAATATTGTTTTTCTCATATTATTATTGGTGGTAGCATTCTTGTTTTGGTTCGATTGTCTTTTATTTGTAAATGTGCGAAATAAAGATAAACCAAACGAGAGCCTTTACACATAAAAAAAGTTTGGGAAGTTTTTGTGCCTTATCCCTTCTCACCTTTGAATGGTGTAACGCACGTGAGTCCACATTGTTTGGTGCAGCACTTCTTTTCTTCAGGGCAGTCATTGTCATTGATGCAACTGTGAGCACATTGGTTCAAATGCCTGCCCCAATGAGACGGGGGACACGCTCCTGGCTTTTCTGTAGGGGAATAGTAATCAATATATAAGAAAAATATAATCTTCAAAAATGCATTTATTTTGACCATATGACGGGGGGGGGTTGTTCTTCTGTAGGCTACCCAGTTTTGACCTCCACAATTGCTTATTCAGCAATAAGTAAAGCATGTCTTAAAAAAAATTAATAAATACAATGTGCTGTCTACTATCCAAGCAATGAGGAGCGACTTCGTGCTAAGATTGACTAAGACAGACTTTTTGAAGCTATGCAAGGGGCACAGGCTGAATTGAAAGCGGTGACGGTGCGTATAACTGGAGCTGAACATAGAATCAGTGCAAACCAGGACAACATTACATCTCTTCCAACCCAGAACACGACCATGAGGAGGGTCATTGAGGAGTTGGTAAATAAGGTGGACGATTTGGAAAACCACAGTCGCCGCTCAGACCTCTGTCTCGTGGGCCTAACGGAAGGGAAAGAAGGGACTGATTTGTGCACCTTCCTGGAGTAATGGCTGCCCGACGGGCTTGGTGCAGCTACCTTTCCACGTCAACTACTGATTGAAAGAGCACACAGAATCGGGTGCAGCGAAAGTGTCTGACCTTTACAAGGATAATAAATTTATGTCATTTCAGCAACTTACAACATTCCTAAAAAGCACTTTTTCAAATATCTTCAGCTCAGGAGTTTCATTATGTCAAGGCAAAATATAAAGCCTAGAGCTTCCATGTTTAACTACCCTAGAGAATATTGTTTTAAATAATCTTCAGTCCAAGGGACAGGTGTATTTACGGTATAACTTGCTCATAAACAAGTGCAAAGAATCCTCAGAAAATGTTTTAGAGGCTTGGAGAAGTGATTCACAGATTGATTTAAAAGTTGAGGAATGGTCCGCAGCTTGCTCCTTTGTTTAAACTCAAACAGTTAATACACACTTCAAATTATTACAGTATAAATGGCTTATCAGACAGGACGTCACTCCAGCCAAGCTGCATTTCTTAAACCCAATTATCCCTGACACGTGCACTAAATGTGCTGTCCACAAGGGGTCTCTGTTTCATTGTATGTGGGAGTGTCCATTAGTTATGTGCTTCTGAGAAATGATGGTGGACCTGTGCAGTCAAATTATTAGTAAATAGGTGCCTCTAAACTGTGTATTCTTAATATCTATCCTGAACATTTCTCACTCTCAAACAATGTCAAGTATTTACTCAATGTGCATTTCCTGGAGGCAAAATGATGCATCGCTTGCTCAAGGAAGGAACCGACAATCTGTGGGGTCTCTCAGTGGTCTAAAGGATTGACTCTCTTTCTGGCTCTTGAAAGGACAAGCCATATTTCCCAAAAAATACTTGACACATTTTGGAAGATCTGAACTACTTTCTACAACTTTCTGGAGAGTAATGTCAAACGAAATGAGGTTTGGACTGATTGTTTTGGTTTTTTTTCTTTCTTCTGTTTTTTGTTCTCTTTTTTCTCTTTTTTTTGGGCTTTTATAATGTGTGTATTGTATCGATATACATTGTTTTTGCTTCCATATAAAAGACAGTAAAGACATGGCAAATAAAAAAAAAAAGGTTACACAGCATAAAGGTTTTTAATTTTCTAACCATCAAGAATAGTTTTTAAGGCGAGTGTGACAAACTGTCACTTTTTGAATGTTTGATTTAAATATGTGATTTCATTAAATATATAATTTTCTACTAGCTCCACCAATCTTTTAGTCTGTAGTGTTCTTTCGTTCGGTTAGCCAGCAAATGTTATGCTTAACAGAAATCCAAAAACTTGTTCCATGTGTAGATAAGTAGGGCACATTTCAAGGTCATACAACCACAATTCCAATTACTTTCACAAGATGATACTCCACTGGCATCGAATGCTTGAAAAAAAATGAATTAAAATACTCAAATTTACAAAAGAGAAACTCTAACGAAGGTCTTCTTGGAACACAGCCATTATGTTAGTATCTCACTTCTGTTTGATGCCACACACAATTGTCTGCATCCCACTTTGGTGCACTCCTGGTTCATGGGGCAGTGATGATCCACATTGCATTGATCACTGCATGGGTCCAATGGTAAGACTTTACTCACAGCATCTAAATCCCATATGTCAGATTCGTCTGAATAGAAAGAGAATTCATGAGGTTGGAAAACAATAGGAATGTCCAATTTTCATTTGCTCAAAATCAATTAAGGTAAGACTGTCCTTTTTATTGGTAACCAGAATTTGATTATTCCTGTGTTTGATCGGGAGACGATACTCCACGGAACTTATTTTACTCTCTCACCTTTGTATGATGCTGTGCACGCACGTCCACATCCTGAGCTGGTGCACTCTTGGTTTTTGGGGCAGTCTTTGTTATCAGTGCATGTATCAGCGCACGAGTCCAAAGGTAACAGTTCACTATCAGATTCCCAATCCCACAGTGGAAATTTGGCTGAATAGAAAGAGAATTCAACATGTACATAAGGTTGGAACACATTCTGGAAAGTATGTCCACTTTTCTGTGGACATACAAAATATGCAGTAGAAAACGGGAAAGGAAAGATAAATGTGTATGTATGTTGATATTTTCTATCTGGCCAATACTCGGTGTCGCTGTTGACAAGAGAATGCTGCTACACGACCTTCATTACTCCGGCGTTTGACTGATATTGCGAGCACGATGTCAAACGACAGAGCTGCACTGCAAATATTCAACTAGGTAATCTACAATACGCAGCAGAAAATGGAGAACGGAGAGAGCAGCAAAATAAAGTCCTAGTGTCTGAGAGACTTGTTAGCCATTGGAGGAAAGCAGGAAAAAAAATGGCAAAACAACAAAGGAAAACCAAAGAATGATGGAGAGTTGAGGATTAAATCATAGATGGTTCAAACAGCAGCTGCCGGTCAGGGGTCATCAATGACGCAGTCATGTCTGCGCATGGAATAATGAGTGTGTCCTATGTATGAAATACCAATCAAACACTCCAAACTTCTTCTGAACGAAGGTGAAATGAACCGTGCAAGCTGTTAGAAAACAGACGATTTGAAAAAATAAAGAGCTTCACTCAAAGAGGCTCGGTTGGGCATCTTTGAATTCTTATGAAACGTAAGGTAGGACAGGTACTTCCTATTAATAAGGGACAATACATAACACATGAAAATAAAAGTTGCAAATGAAGGGCCGTCCAATAAACCCAATATCTTATCTACGAGAGGGATTTTAGAGGATTTGCCACAGAACTCACCGAGAATGTCTGAACTCATACGGTCCCTTCCTGAATCCCACAGTTTGTCTGAAGGCAAAGAAAAACAACAGTGAACAATGCAAACAGAGAATATGAAGAATAGGAAAATCCACATCTTCCCACTTTCAATAATTCAGGCGAAAACCTCCACCTCTGCTGAAGACATGCATCCTCCGCGCTTCAAGGAACAAGCTTTCGACTGGCAATAATAATACTGGCATCATATCTTCACAGAGGCACAGGCCATGATTATCGCTTGTCTTAAGGTTTTGCTTAAATGCCATTAAAAGAAATGAATGATACAATGTCAAAGAGGATAAGTGCCAAAAGCATAAACAACAAAAACAAAGAAAAGCTTTCCTATAAAGCGCGTTATTGAGGTTTTACCACAAAACTCACTTAGAAAGTTTAAACTCCCTCTTTTGTAGTCCGAACCCCAGTTCCACAGCGTGTCTGAAGGAAAGAAAAACAACCATGAGCCAAGAAACAAAGTCCAATAAGCAAGAAATCTTAAACTACCTGGGGTATTTCAGTGATTTTTCTTATTTAACTCACCTAAAACGTTTGAACCTGTCTCCTCAGTTTTGATCAATAAATCCGACTCCCACAGCTTGTCTAAAGGAAAGAGGAAACAACCGTCACCAAAGAATTGTGTAACAGTCTCCACAATGTGACAATCCACATGTTACAATTTTTAATTGTGGGGTTGAAAAGTAATGTAGCTTCACCTACTTGTGTAGATAACAAAATCATCATCAATATAAGCCATAATCTTAACTATGCATGATATTCCACTGGATTTACCACAGAACTCACCCAGATTATCTGAATTCCTCGGGGCACTTCCTTCGTCCAAATTCAATCTCCACGGCTTGTCTGAACGGAAAGAAAGACAACCAAATCGTTGTTAAAGAGCTTTTTGCTATTCAGTTCCTCTAAAAGTACAAGACTTTTCAAGTCACAATTTCAATTCATTGGCAAAAGTCACAAGCAAAAACGAATCTAAAGTGAAAACCTTTAAAAAGGTTGTCTAATGATTTCACCACTGAACTCACCAAGATCTTTTGTCTCCCCACTTCCTTCAGCTCTATCCAATCTCCACAGGTCGTCTGAATGGAAAGAAAAACAACCAAATCTTCAAATTACACAAATCAACAGGTTGCTATTCTTACATATTCACATCAAATGAAAGCAATGTGGCTCCATGTCTGCTGGAGCGGTGCATGCTGCAGGGAGAACAGCTTTAGGAGCAGCTCCTGTAACATCCTAAGTGTTGGTAAAGAGATAAAGAGACTTTTCAAGTCATAATTTCAATTCTTTGGCAAAAGTCACAAGCAAAAACGAATCTAAAGTGAAAACTTTTTCACTTGCTGTTTAGTGATTTCACCACTGAACTCACCAAGATCTTTTGTCTCCCCACTTCCTTCAGCTCTATTCAATCTCCACAGGTCGTCTGAATGGAAAGAAAAACAACCAAATTTTCAAATTACACAAATCAACAGGTTGCTAATAGGGATGTCCCAATCACACTTTTTGGCCCCCAATACCGATCCGAATTTTCAGAATTGAGTATCGGCCGATCCGATACTTACATTGCTATTGCAAATATATTCAAAAGTCTATTTTTGGAGCAACTAAGATGTCTGAAGCTAAAAGCACTATTGGCAGAAGCTTTGTTTAGCTAGAACTTATTGTAAAACTCACTTATTGAATTAAAATTCTTCTCAGAATGACTTAAGAACTTATTTAAACTTTATTCAGTCATAACAACAAAAACCCAATTACATATCTCTTATTTATGTTAACTTAAACAACTTCACCTGGATTTTGTGGCAAATAAAAATTTTTAAAACTGAAACCCATTGAATCACTTTGACTAACATAAAAACTATAAAAAACTACAACATAAACAGTGTTCAGTAAAACCAATCAGAAGAACCCAATTCCACTTCAAAGTGTCTTTGGCTGGTTGGGTTGAAAATAAATCCTTAAAAAGTGCAAATACAATAACAAAAATAAATAAATAAATCTTAAACATAAATGCTCTTAGGCTACAATCTAACTTCTTTGTGTATTAAATTTCAGTTGAACTTAAAGCAGTATGAGAGGTTTGACCTGAATTGTCACAAAACATTTACATTTCAATGTGAATTATAAACTTAATTCCACTTCAAAGTACCGGTAGTAAAACCTATTTGACAAAAGTAGTCTGAACATAGTTCTCTCAAAAACGTATTCAGAATATGATCTTTTTCCTCCCTGGCCTGCACCCAAAAAACTTCCGTCCACACCTCACTATGAACAAGTCTCAACATGAGGCTTCAGGGAAGTTAGTACACATGACAGGCCTTTAGGAGCGCTGTGACTCACTAAACATAACAAAAATGCAGAAAAAGACAGACCACATAGAAATTTAGAAGTAGACTCCTGTCAAAAACACATAAACCACTATATATAACTCTAGTTTTATAGGTCTGTGGCCCTGCTCCGTCTGCTTCTAGCTTCTGCAGCTCGACCGGAGCTTGTAGTCCGTAATTGTGGTGGTTATTAGGTGACGTTGCGGACCGTGGTGGGGGGAAGAGGGGGGCGAAAACGTCATGCTTTGTCCACGGATGATCGTCTTTGCAGGGGTTTGAGAATTTATCCACTCTGGGACCAGCTCGTTTAGGTTAACCGGTTTCCTGGTGTGAACGGCCCCTGAGCGTACTCCGCCGCATGTTTACTATTTAGATGTCTTATCAGATTAGTTGTGTTAAATGAAGCTCTGGTGCTCCACCTCTCGGGACTGTGGCGTAGCAAATAGTACAACTGGCCGCTGGACTGGTTTTTCTGTCAACCTTAAAATAACTCCAGACTCCTGACATTTTATCCACTCAATGGCTTTAGGCTGCTAACGTCAGTTTACGGCAGGTCGCAAACCGGGCTCGCTTTACGGCAGCTGACGTGAAAAAGGGTTGTTTTTTTTGATCGGCGGGGTGATCGGCTGGATTTGCCCATTCCAGATCACTCACAAATCACCAGTATCGGCCCCGATCCAATATCTACCGATCTGATCGGGACCATCCCTAGTTGTTATTCTTACATATTCACATCAAATGAAAGCAATGTGGCTCCATGTCTGCTGGAGCGGTGCATGCTGCAGGGAGAACAGCTTTAGGAGCAGCTCCTGTAACATCCTAAGTGTTGTTAAAGAGACTTTTCAAGTCATAATTTCAATTCATTGGCAAAAGTCACAAACAAAAGGGAATGTAAAAGTAAAAACTTGTAGAAAGGTTATTTAATGATTTCACCACTGAACTCACCAAGATCTTTTGTGTCCCCACTTCCTTCATCTCTATCCAATCTCCACAGGTCGTCTGAATGGAAAGAAAAACAACCAAATCTTCAAATTACACAAATCAACAGGTTGCTATTCTTACATATTCACATCAAATGAAAGCAATGTGGCTCCATGTCTGCTGGAGCGGTGCATGCTGCAGGGAGAACAGCTTTAGGAGCAGCTCCTGTAACATCCTAAGTGTTGGTAAAGAGATAAAGAGACTTTTCAAGTCATAATTTCAATTCTTTGGCAAAAGTCACAAGCAAAAACGAATCTAAAGTGAAAACTTTTTCACTTGCTGTTTAGTGATTTCACCACTGAACTCACCAAGATCTTTTGTCTCCCCACTCCCTTCAGCTCTATTCAATCTCCATAGCTTGTCTGAACAGAAAGAAAGACAACCAAATCAGTGTTAAAGAGCTTTTTGCTATTAAGTTCCTCTTAAAGTACAAGACTTTTCAAGCTACAACTTCAATTCATTGGCAAAAGTCTAAACAAAAAGGAATCTAAAGTGAAAACTGTTAGAAAGGTTGTCTAATGAGTTCACCACTGAACTCACCAAGAATTCTTGTCCCCCCACCTTCTTCAGCTCTATCCAATCTCCACAGGTCGTCTGAAGGAATGAGAAAACAACCATGAACAAAGAGTTTTATAGGTGTCAAAAATATGACAATACCCAAGCAGTTTCTATTTTTAACGGGAAAAAAATGTAGTTTGACCTTCTTGTGACGATAAAAAAATAACCAACCAGTTACAATTCTTGTTAAGGTATTTTCCAACGACAATTAAAAACTATATTACTACAATAAAGGAAAATCCAAATACAGAAATCTTAACTGCATGAAGCATTTAGTACTTTCAACAATGAACTCACCTGGAAATGTTGTCCCTGTACTCTTTCCAATTTCCTCTTCAAAATCGAAATACCTATCTAAAGGCCAAGAAAAACAAACATGAACATTGTAAATATGAAGAATATGAAAATCCACATGTTCCCAATTTCAATAATTGAAGTGAAAAACAATGTTGCTCCACCTCTGCCAAAGGCATGTTTGCTCCATGCTACAAGGAACGAGCTTTCTCTCCTAAAAAACTAAATAAGCTGAGTGATGATGAAGCTCAGCTTCATTCTAATTTGAGCTTCCTTTCATAACATTGTAAATAAACACTTTTTTAATGACCAAAAAGTAAAAATGTAAACATTTCAACCACCGTGTTTCATGGATCCCTTCATCAGTGGCAGTCATTGGTTAATCAAGCGTCACTAAAAAGCTGTTGGTTTGCTAAATGTGTGCAAGTGAGAGTGAGACGGAGCAAACATCCTGCCCCAACAAGCATGCCCACATAAATGCACCATGATCTCATTTCATAATGTTCTTGGATTAGTTTCGGTTAGTTTCTATAACACCTTGATCACAGAAAAACTGTGTTGGTTATTTGAGTGTTTGCTGTCTTTGTGATGTCCTTTTGCTTTTGTTATGTCTAAAATTTCAAACACTTACAACACTGCCACCTACTGGCTGTAATTGACCTTACAACGTCAAAGAGGACGATGGCCAAAAGCCAGAGAACAAAATACATATTCAATACATACCAGAGGGTACCAGAACTCACCAAAATCTCTTGACCCGCCGCTTCCCTCCAAGCCATCTCTTAACTCTGCGAGTTGTGCTGAATAGGAAGAAAAAAGAAGAAAGAAAAATGCACCAACAAAGAGTTTTAAAAATAGACTGTCTCATAAATCCACAGCTTGCCATTTTTATTTATTCCGGTCAGGATTATGCCATAAATCCCACTTTACCAAGAACAGTAAGACATAAAAAATTACTGTGGTGTCTCCATTAAGAAACTTTTCTGTCCGTTTCCTCGGGTGACTAAGTCACATAGCAGATAAGCTGACCAAGCAGCTGGGTGATTGTCAAGCAGAAGGGTACATTTTTATCATGTTATTGGTATAATCTCTTTCCTCATTTGTTTCCTAAATGAATTAAAATCAGTGCAATACAAAAAAAGTATGAATGAAAAACAGGCAACAGTGCAAAAGACACAAATAACGATGAGACAGTAAAGTAAGGAAGTATTACATCCAGCAGTGGTAAGTGTTTTTACCACAAAACTCACCTTGAATGTCTTCAGGCAAGCAGCCATTTCCCATGTCACAACCCAATCCCCACAGCTGGTCTGAATGGAATAATAAAAAAAGAAAAACAACCACGAATCATCAATCTTTACAATATGGCAATACACATGACTTAAGCAATGTGGCTCCATGTCTGCTGGAGGTATGCATGCTGCATGGGAATAAACGCATTGACTGATATCTGACAAACACACCTCATGACGACTTTGGCCAAAGTAAATAATAGTAATATTAAGTGTTTATGCAGCTGTTCCCCTTTACAGGGGTTGCCGAGGCAAGAAGACTTGGCTAGTGTTTTGTCAGATTCTCTTTTTAGGTGCAACTGGAAATTGAAACCAGGTCCCCAGCACGCTGTGTCAAGTTTTAACCTGATACTCTGACAGATTACACAACTAAGATAATTAAAAAATAAGACATTCTGAGCATATAGAAATGTCATTGTGAACTCATTATGTGAAGACAAAACACAAACAGTGCAGGTTATTTTTTCATCTGGTGCAAAGTGTTCATATTCTAAGCTTGGAGCTTCTAGTTTGCCATAAACATTTGCAAAGCCACGAACTATTTCCAGGGTAGCAGATTTGTTTTACCATCTTTTTTTTTCCAAGCTTGAACTGAAATATCATGAGTGCCCGTAACAAAATATACTCACATCATTTTTTTCTTGCCACTTCTTACTAAAGCTTAAAAACATTGTGCTGTTGCCGCCATTCAACTTTCACTAAGGTGTTCTTTGAGACAACAGATATGTGATCATAGCTAAAAAGTGCAGTTACAATACAAATACTAACCTGCGTCATGTGTGGATACAAAAAAAAAAAAAAAAATATATATATATATATATTTTTTTTTTTTTCTCTCTCTCTCTCTCTCTCTCTCTCTCTCTCTCTCTCTCTCTCTCTCTCTCTCTCTCTCTCTCTCTCTCTCTCTCTCTCTCTCTCTCTCTCTCTCTCTCTCTCTCTCTCTCTCTCTCTCTCTCTCTCGAGAGAGAGAGAGAGAGAGAGAGAGAGAGAGAGAGAGAGAGAGAGAGTAACAAATGCAGCTATTTATGTTTGAAGTTTGTCATACACAAATACAGAAAACATTCAACAACAAAAAGTAGTAGTTTAGAAATTTGCCATCAAGCTCACCTGCGGCTAAATATTTGAATGGATCAAAATCCAATGGTTTAGGAAATTCTGAATGAAAAGAGGAAATAAGATTATTAAAACATGCTGAAAATGTGGCGATCCACTAGCTGCCATTTTGAATTAATGCAGGTCATTTTAGAAATGAAGAGACGTACAAGACATGAGCATCTTTTCATCAGAAAAAAAAACGAAACCTGAACTAATAGCAAAGGAAAAAACGACTCACAAGACAGTCCCGAGTTCTGCCATTAAGTGATTATGCAATGACATACAAATAAACCAGGTACAAAAGCATGTCTCAAACAATCAATAACAATCTTTAAGGTACTTCGGGGTTTTGTGGGAGCCAATCCTCACCTCCTTCATCAAAGTTCCAAACCCACGGATCAATCTCATCTGAATGGAAATAATAAGAGAAAAAATGTAAATGCAAAGCAACACAGCTCAGTTTCTGCTCCGAATCTCAAAGTTCTCAAGTGACCTGCAACTTCACGGCCAAAACATAATGCAAATTTTGTAAATTTTTTATTCAGTTTAACTCTACATTTATTGTATTATTTGATGAAAAACATCTACACGTCCAGGCCAAGTACACAAAGAAAGCAGAAATGTAGGAATTGTAATAGGATGAAAACAAAATGTGTGAACTTCTTATTTTATCTTATTAAATATGAAGAAACTGCTGGCCAGTTGATTTTTCAATCAGGTATTAAAGAATGGTGAAAAAACTCTTTCTGCTCTTCTCTACTTTCAGGTTATTAATACAAGTTTTTATTTCTAAATCAATAAAATCAATGTTTTATTTTGTGTCTACACAAACACTGAAGTGGCCCTCCAATCAGACAACATTGGTGCCCTCCGTGGCCCCCGGCTCGATTACATATAAAACCTCTGGCTAAAGATATGGACCCAGTAACACAGTCACAGAAATAACTCAGGATGGGTGTGTGAAACACCCTTTTTTCTCCCCTTTTTAAAAAAAGGGGAGAAAAAAAAGAAAAGGAAATACTCCCTTTGTAGATTACAAATATGCTCAAATAAAATCATAAAAATGCATCCATTTCTTGTTTTAACTGAGCTCCACCGCACTCACCTGATCAGGTGGTTTTAAAATCCTCCTCCCTCCTTCCTAACTCCCAATTCCACAGTTCAAGTTTGGAATGAAAATGTGAAAATTTCCAGGTACAAAAGGTTGTGAGATAAAGAGTGTGAAAAATGTGGCTTTTGACTGAGACAAGCTTGTTTGTTGCTCTTTGAAAATGTGAAGTTCACATATGAAAGTGACAAAACTCCTTCAGTAGGAAACCATATTTGTTGTCGTGCCTCTTAACTCATCGTTTACCTTGGTACGATACCGGGCACGAAAAACAACTGATCATTACTTTTGTCTGACGTCAAAAACTAAACACATCTGAATGCCTGTTTTTTGCCGTTTTCAATCCTTAGCTCACCTTCATACGATGCCATGCACATTCGTCCACATCCCTGTATGGAGCACGTCATACTTTTGGGGCAGTCGTCGTCAGTGTAGCACAAAGAAATGCAGGGCATCAACGCCTCGATTCCCAGGGTGCAGTCCGAACCACAGAGCGCAGGCTCTTCTGAAGGAAAAGAAAAATCGACTTCTAAAAACAATGTTGTTAAAAACATAAATGTGGCTTTTGAAATTGTTGGTAAGGTTTACCTTCGTATGATGCTGTGCACAGCCATCCACTTCCCTGCTTCAGGCACCTCATGTTGTCAGGGCATTGGTCGTCATTTGTGCACAAATCGATGCTGCCCAGTGTGGAGTCCAAATCCAAAAGATCAAAATCTTATGAATTAAAAAGAAATCAACATGAACAAGGAATGTTCAGGCCATGCAAAACACTTAATTATTACCAAATACCTTTGAACTAATTGTGTCGCATAGTGTATATTTCTCCTTTCATTTTGTTGTATCCATTTTTTTTTATGATTAATCGGTCTGTGATAACTTGTGTTGTGATATATATATATATATATATATATATATATATATATATACACACACACCTTTGTGTTAAATAATTTTGTACAATACATTTGTATAGGAAGAACTTGTATTCTATCTTTTTTTTTCTAAATTTACACAGTACTTTTGTACAATTTTGTGTTTTTAATTGTTCACTATAATTCCACTATATCATATTTTAATGGTGTATTTTATTTATCTATTTACTTACTTACTTATTCATTCATTCATTCATTCATTCATTCATTCATTCATTCATTCAATGAGAACCACAATGGAAATAAGTTATCTATGACTTATTTGTGTCATCCTCAGGTTTTCTTTTTTACATGTCATCAAAGTTATTAATATACTGTATATTTGTATGGACATGTAGAAAATCCGAATAAATTCATTCATTCATTCAAGGAGTTGTAAGTCTAAAATGATGTGGCTTTTAACGTGGAGCCTTTTCAGAAAGGGTTAAGGCTGTTTTTTTTTCCTGGCAGATTATTACTGGGAAAATGTCAACAAAGCTTAAAAATTGTTTTTTTTTTTTAAATCTTGAAACAACAACTACAAAACAACTCCTGACTACTCTCAGGGGAATCTGGGGGAATTTTGCCGTTTAATCCCCAGCTCACCGTCGTACGTTGCCATGCACATTCGTCCACATCCCTGTATGGAGCACGTCATACTTTTGGGGCAGTCGTCGTCAGTGTAGCACAAAGAAATGCAGGGCATCAACGCCTCGATTCCCAGGGTGCAGTCCGAACCACAGAGCGCAGGCTCTTCTGAAGGCAAGCAAAAATCGAATTGTAAAAACTATTGTATAAGCAAAAGATGTGGCTATTGACGTTACGATTTGTCCGAGAGTCAAGGCCATGATCTTAATGTTGGCAGGATAGGCGCTTTCTAAAGTCACAACGAATTGTGAGCATTAACTCTAACACTAATTTATATATATATAAAACAACAACAATAACTTGCGGCTACTCTCAGGGAATGTGGGAGAGTTTTGCCATTTAATCCACAGCTCACCGTCGTATGACTCCATGCACATTCGTCCACATCCCTTGATGGAGCATTTCATACTATTGGGGCAGTCGTCATCATCGTAGCACAAATCAATGCAGGGCATCAACGCCTCGATTTCCATGGTGCAGTCCGAACCACAAAGCCCAGGGAAATTTGGAGCAGAAGGATACTCTACATGTACAAAGAGTTAAATAAAACATGAAAAAATAAGGCTCTCAATTTCATTTCAGTTGATGTTAATTATCAGTGGCGGCCACCAGCCCGCAGAGACTGAGTAGCATTCAGAGCACATTTTGAAACTGTGGTCAGTACAAACAGCACAATTTAAGATTGTGAAAGTTTATATATGTTTTCTACGTGACAGATGGATGAGTTCTGGAGATAATCAGAGATGTGTTTAGATGTTGAACGAAATAGGGAAGACCCAAACAAAACGTTTCTATTTAATTCGATCCTATGATGTTTGTCACATATGACCATTCCAATGTAAAGTAACCCAAAGGTTCAAAACGCTGGACGACTCGTTTAACGTGTCAAAGCTTCTTTTTCACGGGAGTGTGCTCCCATGTTCAAATATTTTACTTTGTGTATTATTCAAAACATTATTGTTACAATACAATATTATTATTGTAACAGAATAACGGTAAATAAAAAGTGAATTATAAGATAGTCACTCAGCACCCACTAGTGGCCAATCATGATAACCACTTCGATTTCAACATTTCTGCTGTTTCTGTGGAAAGGGACATCGTTTTCAAAACGTTGTATAAACCCAAAACTCCTCCAAAACTAAAACACAAACACGATGTGTAAAGGGGATCTTAGTCAAACAGTATGTGAACAACAACACCACCGACCTCCAGGAGTACACAGAGACCGTCACGTCCTACATCGGAAAATGTATGGACGATGTCACGGTCATCAAGAACATCACCATTCGGGCCAATCAGAAGCCATGGCTGACAGGTGAAGTCCACAGGCTCCTGAGGGCCAGGAACGCTGCCTTCAGAGCCGGGGATGCGGCGGGCCTAAAGACTGCCAGGGCCAACCTGTCACGAGGCATCAGATTGGCCAAAAGGAATTACTCCAGGAGGATCGCAGACCGTTTCACCGACAGCAGAGACACCAGGAACCTGTGGCGGGGGATCCAGACCATCACGGACTACAAGCCCCCCCGCAGACCTGCGACAGCTCCACCTCCCTGCTGAACAACCTCAACGACTTCTTCGCGCGGTTTGAGGCAGACAACAACTCCCCAGCACAGAAGCTGCCACCCTCTCCTGGCGACCAGGTGCTGACGTTTTCCCGGAACAGCGTGAGGCGATCCCTCAAGAGTACAAATGCAAGAAAAGCGGCAGGTCCTGACAACATCCCAGGTCGTGTCCTGAGAGACTGTGCTGAGGAGCTCACAGAAGTCTTCACCGACATCTTTAACACCTCACTGAGCCAAGCTGTTGTCCCCACATGCCTCAAAGCCACCACCATCATCCCGGTCCCGAAGAAGTCACCTCCATCTTGCTACAATGACTACCGCCCGGTCGCACTCACCCCCATCATCATGAAGTGCTTCGAGCGGCTGGTCATGCAGCACATCAAGTCCGCCCTCCCCTCCACCCTGGACCCCTACCAGTTTGCTTATCGGCCCAACAGATCAACCGACGACGCCATCTCCACCGCCCTCCACTCAGCCCTCACCCACCTGGAGACCAAGGACTCCCACGTCAGAATGCTGTTCATCGACTTCAGCTCAGCATTCAACACCATCATCCCACAGCAGCTCATCCACAAACTGGATCACCTGGGCCTTAACACCGCCCTGTGCAACTGGCTGCTGGACTTCCTGACGGGGAGACCACAGACAGTTCGGGTCGGCAGAAACACCTCCAGCACCATCATGATGAACACGGGGGCCCCCCAAGGATGTGTGCTGAGCCCCCTCCTTTTCACGCTGCTGACCCATGACTGCACCCCATCTTCCAGCTCCAACCTCTTCGTAAAGTTTGCTGACGACACGACTGTGGTGGGTCTCATCAATAACAACGATGAGACAAGCTACAGGAGTGAGGTCAGCAGGCTGGTCTTGTGGTGTAAGGACAACAATCTCCATCTGAATGTGGAAAAGACAAAGGAGATTGTTGTGGACTTCAGGAGAACGCACACCCAGCATGCTCCGCTGATCATCCACGGTGCTGCAGTGAAGAGGGTGAGCAGCACCAAGTTCCTGGGTGTGCACATCTCTGAAGACCTGACCTGGACTCACAACTCCACATCACTGTATAAGAAATCTAATCAGCGCCTCTACTTCCTCCGCAAACTGCGAAGAGCAAGAGCCCCGCCCTCCATTATGCTCCCCTTCTACAGAGGCACCATTGAGAGCATCCTGTCCAGCTGCATCACCGTGTGGTACGGCGCCTGCACCGTGTCCTGCCGTAAGACTCTGCAGCGCATCGTGAGAGCAGCGGAGAAGATCATTGGTGTCTCTCTTCCCCCCCTTCTGGACATCTACAACTCCCGTCTCACCCGCAAATCCATCAGGATTGCAGGCGACCCCACCCACCCGTCTCACAGCCTCTTCAGCCTGCTGCCATCCGGGAGGAGACTGCAGAGTCTCCGAGCTCGAACCAGCAGGCTCAAGGACAGTTTTTTCCCCCAAGCAGTCAGGAGACTCAACTCACTCCCTGCTCTCCCCCCCATTCCCACAATCACTACACTCACTGCCAACCTGCCAACTTGAATCTGTTTTCGCACTGTTGTATAGATTGTATAGATTGTATAGACTGTATAGTATTTCTATTCCTGTTATTTTGTTTTCTTTTACTTTATTTACTCCTAAATTGTTTGCACTTTTGCACTGATGGGGAGGACTGCAATTTCATTTGTGCTGCATGGCAACATGCAGCATATCTGACAAATAAACTTTTTGAACTTGAACTTGAACTTGAACGTGAATAAACTTCATCCTTCAGGGAACATCGTTGAAAAAACAAAAGCTCATATTAAAATGATGAGTGAAATAAAAAAATAAAAAAAAGTACCTTTAAATGATGGCACACAGATGTGTCCACATCCCATCTTGGTGCAGGTCATAGTTTGGGGGCAGTCAATGTCAGCCGAGCAGAAATCGAGACACAGGTCAGTCCCTGTGCTTCTCAGTTTATAATCCCAATCCCACAGTTTAGCGGATTCTACAATTAAAGAGGCATCAAATCAAATATTAATAAACGCTGTACAAAAGTATAAACGCGACACTTTTGCTCTCATTTTTTCATGAGCTGAATTCACTGGTCTAAAATTCCTCTCGAATATTGTTCATGAATTTGTCTAGAAGTGTTTTAGTGTGCACTAAACCAGCCTGAAGCACACCTGTGCAATAATCCTGCTGAATAGTCAGCATTTCGATAGGCCACACCGGTGAGGTGGATGGATTACCTTGGCAAAGGAGAAGCACTCACTAAAAAACTCACTGAATGAAAACAGATTCTGCTGCAAGGTGTTGGTCTATTGATACTCTTATTCACTCCCCTGATTTGCATGATACTTATATTGACATGTCTCCTCCTGAAAGAGGAGGAATTAACTGATACTAAACCAGAATTGTAGATTGTTCCTGAACCTTCCTTAAATGTATGTTAGTTCCATCATTGTGTCTTATGCAGTGATCTGTGCCTCTCGTAGAGACAACATATCAGCAATCATTTTAAAACAACGCTTAAACCTTCTCAGTATGACACAGGAGCGATGACCACGGTGGGGCCTCAGCTCAGGCAATTCAAGACATTTTGCCACTTAAATCACAACTCACTTGGGTTTGGGTCCATGCACCTGCGTCCACATCCGTCCATGAGGCAGTTCATGTTGTTAGGGCAGTCTTCGTCAGTAGTGCAGGTGTCAAAGCATCGCCCCGTCAAGTCAGTTTTCAATTTGACATTGGAACCCTGCAATTTCTCTAAAAGAGAAAGACAAATGGACAGTTAAAGATCTGTAAAAACAACAGCTATCTAAAGTAAACTCAAGGTATTTCATAATGACTTTTCAAGTTAATTGATAACTGACCCATTTCTGGTGTCATGCACATGTGTCCACATGCTGCCTGGTAGCATTTCATTGGGGGAGGGCAGTGTTCATCAGTAGAGCACACATCAAGGCATGGCCCCGCCAACATCAATTTGTTTTCAGAATTGAGCAGGCCCAGCTTTTCTGAAAGGAAAAAAGTCAAGAGTTTCAAAACATATATCTGAACAATTTTGATTGCTTGCATTTTCTGATAGAAAATGCAAGCTAGTGTAGTGTAAAACTAGTGTAGAGAGCAGTTGAGGATACATGCTCCACACCAAAGAATATTCCAGGACACATAAATAGCTTTACAGAGGCAAAGGGCGAAAAAAAAAGAAGAAAAAAATCTACAGGTGAATATTAAAAGAGCCTCTGGAAAATGTTGCTCATCTATACACCAGCGCACATCTGACCGGGATGAATACACGCGGGTTACGAGTAGGAATCTGTCTCAGATGTGTAATTGTTGTTGGTGTTGTTGCGTCACATTCAACTGTTGTTTTTTCTTTATGTGAACTTTACATCATGCTTAATAGTTGTAAATTGATAGCAACTGATTGCAAACCAGGATAAGGATTTTTTTAAATGTAATTATAAAAGGAACTAAGACAAGTAATAAATCATGTCACAATCATGTGTAAATGAAAATAAAAGGATGAATTACAGCCACATATAATGTGAACCCCTCCAGTATGTAGATACAATACATTCAGGCTGAAGTGATGAGGAGACAGTGACACAAAACTACTGGATTTAATAGCTGTGCATTTGAAAATAAATCCAATGACGTGGCTCACACTGATCCTAATTCTTCAGTAAATACTGCACTGATATAAGAACACACAGTGATCTTAATGGACAAGGAGCTGCAACTACGAGACAAGCACAAACATCAAGAACATGCAAACTTCCACATTACCTCAGACTTGAACTCATAACAATAACCCCCCCCCCCCCCCAAAAAAAAGTAAAAAGAACAATCGGCTGGCTCCTTCAGAATGAGGTAAACAATCACACTGTGAAAATGAACGCAGGCAGCACAGTCAAAGGCAGACATCTTTGGAATTATAATTTGCAGTTTCCTGGTTTTGGACAGATGAAGGTGGCACATGGAGCTGGCTTTGATGTGCCTAAAAACTGTTGACACGCCTTCATAAAACACAGACGATATTTTGATTAGAATTTTAATTCTGACACCCTTGGTTGGCACATTCACTGGGTCTTTTGAGCAAATTGTCTGTCATTTCCAGGATGTTTAAATAGTCGAAGACTGTTTCTAGGGCAATCTTTAAACATGACTCCCAAACTGCATTAGAAAATGTAACATATTACTATTTCTTTTCTAACCAAGACTAAAAATACTTTCATAAAACAAGCAGGTATGACACCGGGGTGTGTGATATGTTTCTTTATATCACATTTCTTACTCTGTAAATCGCAGATTAACTTTTGTATCGACATAACTATTTTTGGTAATATGTAATTTATTGATTTCAATTTTTTTCTTTGAAACTGTATCGTAACAATGTATGAAATATGCATAAAATACAGTATTTAGGGGAAATTTTCAAAGGAACACCTCTTGTGTAGTGTATGCTGCACATACTATAGGGATTTCAGAGTATTTTAGGCAAAATTATAAAACCAGAAACAGCTGAGCTGTAAATGGAATCAAGACAAAATTGACCCATAACAGTAAACCTGCTCAGTGAGTGGTAAACTACATTGATTCAAAGAAATCTTGTCAAACTCATAAATGCCACACATTTTCTTTACTGCTTTACAGTTCTTGCTATCTTAACCGTTGGTCTGTTAAAAAAACATATTTGAGCAGTTATTGAGCTTGACTTAATCACAATAACTCACAATAAGGTATTAACAATCATATACTACGACTGGAAATATATATTTCAAACATGTTGCAGTTCTTGGTAGTTCTGCATTAATAATGATGTCCCAACTGTTCCATTTTTACACAGATGATTGCTTCCATGACATAAAAATTATGACTGACTTGATGTTGTTTTGTATCTATGACTATATTTTGAAACATAATGAAAATACAATACAGGTGGGGTCACCTCCACTCAGGACAGAATGCAATTCAACACTCTGAATGAGACAGTCACATTGTTCTTTACTGAATTGTCATAACTCATAGTTAGCAATTATAATTTGGGGATGGGTTGATCGAGTTGGAATGTCATTGTTATTCCACCGTGTCATTCCCATACTGACAAATAACCCCTGCCAGCATCACTAATTTACGTCATATACCTAGAACAATAACTAAACCCTCTTTGTTTCAAGTTTCCAAAAACGTCAAACTTCACTAACTAAATCATCAAACTTCACAGCCAAAATACAAATCTTATCAGCCATAACGTGACCCTTTATGTTGTTGGTTAAAATCTCTCCATGGTTACTTAAGTACCTTTTAAAGAATCTGGTCTTGAGTATCTATTATTTTGATAACCTTTGTTGGTCCCATTTATATAACTGACTTGGTAATTGTCTTAACCTTCATGAGGACGACTCAGGTTTAAAGTAGCAGAACCAGTAACTGAGCACAGAGCATCTCATGTTGTTCAGAAGTAAGTAGCCATCACTACAAGTTCATTGAGCTTGAATTGTAAGTCGAGAAGTTCACACATTTACAAAAGGACTTACATTAATAATAAAAAGCCAATACTTTCTGTTTCTGTTGAAAACATAAAGAAGAAAGAAGAAGAATCAAAAATTGAATCCATTTTGTGTTGTATACTAATGAAATACTCCGAAATGTGTTCAATATGTAATTACACTTTTACCAGACTTCTTGGTTCAGGTATATGCACTTCTACTGAAGTAAAGAAAAGTACTTGAAAAATAGAAATGAAAAATAAATCAAAACCCTTGACATATCTTTTGGTGTGTAAAATTAGCAGGTTACGTTACCTTTTGAACCAAGAATCCATCCTGAGTTGAAATCCGCAAATATAACCAGTGCAAAAAATAATGTACAAACAGGAGACTTCATGTTAATTGCTTGCACAGACAATCTTCACCTCTGTCATTTTAGACATCAGTCTCCATTTATATGGCACGCTGAGCACACCTGTCAGAGGAAGCTGGGTCCTTGTGCATGCTGTGTTACTTGTTGCTCAAGGAGCCAATATGAGGATAGGTAAAGATAAATACTCATATTTCTTTGAATTGGTAATGTTTCAAAAGATTGATGGATACGCCCAAGGACACTGACGCTTGACCTCAACTATATGATTACAGATAAACGGCTGTTGCCCGTTGCTCTCAGGCTTGTCCTTTTCTCTCCTTCTATCCCCTAACCCCAACTGAAACAGCAGAAAGGCGCCACCTCGGAGTAAACTTCTGCAGGTTTCTTCCTGTTTAAAAGGGCTTTTTTCTTTTCCACCGTTGACTATGCTTGATCATGTGAGATTGTTGGGTTTTTCTCTTAAAAGGTTCCTTGAAAGAGTTGTCTTGTATTTGATGCTTTAGAAATAAAATTGATTTGAATTAATAATAAGAATGTGCATAAACAACAGAGTCACAATTGTTTCCTTTCATGGCTCCTTTCTTTTTCCTTTGGTACGCGCTTTGTTTTCTTATTCCCTGCTACAGTTTCTTCCATTTCATTTTCTACGTTCTTTCAGTCATTTCTGTTTCTTTTATTGTTTCGTCATCCCTTGTTAAAAACTTTATTGATTAACAGCATTTCCTATCCTATGTTGAAACTTTTTTTCGTTTTCCCATAATTCATGCTTCTATTTACTGACTACATAAATGAAACTCAGCCCTGACTGCGTCTAAATGCCAGTGTATCACACAGTGATGTTCTGTAAGGCAGCTCAGTTTTATGCATAGCTCCCTGCTTACCGGTCGATCTACATTCCCACCATCATCTAGTTTCATGATCTTTGAGTCGTGACGGAAATTATGATTGCATGGAATGAAGCAGCTGAGATCAGTCTTGTCTGCCAGGTCGCGTTTCCACACCCTCATTGGGTTTGGTTTGCTTTCATGTTGCAGACTTACCGCCTGGACAACGTCACACAATTACAACTACTGCTCATTTTGGGTTGCTGTCACCCCAAATGAACACTGACCAGAGAAGAGGAAAAGCATGACGAAGTAGAAACCTGGCTTATTGATTGGTCCAGACCGAAGTGGTAATCTCGCCACATTAGCCAGCTCATGGCTAATGAGTAGCCACAAGCAACTATGTAACATCCTCTTCAGACCAGATATCAATGAGTACCTTTCTCACTACTCAACGTCTGCCCCCAAGACGTTTTCCCAACTATCGATTTCCGCATAGTGTCTGCTTCTTCGGATTCATGCTGTTAAACTTGTTAGCTTGCTACCCAAAATGCACTGTGCTCCACGTCACATCCTCTCACTCGGTCCGCTGGATTCTCCCCTGACAGTCCCTGAAAGTTTGATCCCAATACCAGGAAATGAACTTGCTTTGGCCATTTTATCAAATATATGTCAGGACCCAAGATGTATTGAACTGGCACTGGGATACATCCCACTAGTGTCAGCTCTATGATGGCGGATGAGGCGTCGAAGTCTCAAGAAGTTTCTTCATATAGAAGATAAGCTGTATGGACTCTAAATATGCAAGTTGTACCTGGATGAAACAGACTTAATTCTTTGATCCACTGTTTTTGGAATTCTTTTTGCATGTAGCCGGGGTAAGATGGAGTTTAACGTCACTGCTTGTGATTGAAGCATCGTGAGCGCCGTGCGTTTACTTTTGTGCTTACAGTTACTTTTCTAAAAACAGTGCCAATATGTCTTTTACTTTACTTGCCACGCTTCCAGGTGAATATATTCTCATATTTTACTTGTTTTGAATGCTAGCTTGTGCTATTCGTTGGCGTTATTGTTTTGTTTAGTTGTTTTTTTTTTTGCAGGATTCCAATTGGCTGGCATGACTTTTTGGTTCTCGTTACACTGCCGCCTGCTGCAGGTTTGGAATGCTCATAGTAGCTCATAACAGGGTATTTCTGCAAGTTTGTGTGAATGATTTCTTTTCAAAACAATAATCTGGTGTGGACAATGTTTTGTTTGAAAACGTAGAGAGGGAAATATCCATTTTTGTAAATACACAGCCATGCAAAAATTATTTTCTTGATGCTTCCTCAGATTCCAGCTGAAACCTTAAATAAAGTTTAATATTGTGTCAGTTCACTTAATGTTTGTTTGTTTTTTTGACGTCATTTATAAATCAGTTTCTTGGTATTTAGGGATGCTATAATAATAAATTTAAAAGAAATTACGTTCACAGCACATCGAAGTCCTGTTGTAATTTATAGTCTTTGTTCTGTGGATTTGATTCCATCCAAGGTAAATAATATCACTCAATGCAAAACAGATCAAACCTCATCATCATCAGCGCAAACGAGAATACGAATATAAAACCTCACACAGCGAGTAACAGAAACACCCAACTTGATTATAAGAACAGTTAAAAAGGATTTCAAACAAAACATTTCCCTTAGCACAATATAACAACACAAACTAAACTACGCCTAGGAAACAGCAGACAGCAGGTAAATAAAAAGGCTTCTGATAAGCAGGGGGAAGTTGTTGGGAGCAGCATGTGGAGTGACTTTGCATGTGACAGAAAATTATTGATCAGGGCCCCTCCCACAGCTCATGGCCAGCAGCACTACTCGAAGTGGAGTCTGATGCATGAGCTCGAGCTCACGTTGATCTGCTGCCCGAAAAGCTGTTGAAGATCATGACACTAAGCCGCTGGAGAAGTTTGCCGACATGATGTATGATCACTCTATTTTTTTCTTTTCATATTCGTAGGACTGTTGGGCCTGATTAAAAAATTATTAAAACAACTGGAATTAGATAACAGTTTCTATATTGTGGGGGCATGAGCATTTGAAAATACAGTCCATGTGTGTTTTGTGGACTTAGAGAGGGCTTACAACCCTGTTCCCTGAGATTTCTTGTGGGACGTGCTTCAAGAGTATGGGGTATTTCTTTTTTAAATAATTTCATGGATAGGGTGTCGAGGCACAACGGGGGTCAAGAGCACATAATGTGGGGAACCTGAAGGGTATATGCTTTTATGATGTTGTTGTTTTGCTGTTGCATGCAGATGGGCTAAAAAAAAATCATTCCCTAAAGTCTGAGTCCAAAATTCTCACAATGAGAAAGGTGGCATGGGGGGGTTGAGGTAGGTGTGTGTGTGTGTGTGTGTGAGTGTGGGAACTTTTTCCAGGTGAAAGAGTTGAAGAGGGATTGTGAGATCAGCCACCGGTACCAGCAGTAATCTGCTTGATGTACCAGTCTGTTTTGTCTGTCATGATGAAGATGGAGTTACACCTAAAAGCAAAGCTCCACACACGCACACACACACACACACACACACACACACACACACACACACACACACACACACACACACACACACACACACACACACACACACACACACACACACACACACACACACACACACACACACACACACACACACACACACACACACACACACACACTTTTCTCTTCTTGAGTAGAAGAAGTGTTTGTATGTATGCTGCTTTTGCAGTTTTAGGATCAATAAAACATAACCACTGGAAAAATGGTACTCTGTACGAGAACAATTAATTATAGCCTTGCAGTTATAAATACAGTTGTTCAATGGGTTGCAGCTGAAAACATTTGGAAAACCTCCCCGACCTGCTTGACAAGCTGACGTCAAGCCTCATTATTATACTGCAGCAAAATCCACTTCCATCTTTTAATGATGGTGCTAGAGGATTTTAAGTGAACCTGGACTTTGTTCAGTAACAATAAGTGACATCAAAAACAGCAATGATTGACAGAAAAGTGTTGCATTAGTGTGTTTATGTTTTTGATGCACTTCTTCAGGTTATAAGTTGGATCCTGCTATTAGGTTTCTGAATGTTCTGTCAACAGCTCATAAATCAGTTTATTTCCAGAACAGGTAGCAGCCCGCGCATTTCAACTTCTTGTTGTATCTTATCTAATAATGAGGTTAATGAGTCATTTGGAAAGCAGCAAGACTGAAACAAAACCACCTTCTGGGAATTTGTAAGATAATTGCAGAACACAAATATCTACAGTGATTTTGCAATTTTAATTTTATCACTTTACATTCATTAATTGTCTAGAGTCTAAAGTCTAGAGGGAAAATGTCAAAGTCAGTGTCAAAATGTTACACTGACTTCACAGAAACGGCCACTTATTGGTTTTAGCACCTTTAATGATGTTGCCAGTCTCACAGGTGGTCTACCACCACCCTCTACCCCCAACCACCTGTAAGGCTCACAACATCATCTCCCTTGACCATTCTAACCTGCTCTGAGCCTGTTCCTGCTGGCATCTTATCTTCAGTAGGCCGTGCAATGTTGCACGTATGACTGAAGGCTCGTTTATTTTTTTTATCATTCCTTTCGTGAAGCATTTCAGTTTATTGGCATATTCCCTTTAATGAAAGTTCCTAAGTGTTTTGGTCCTCCGACTCCATGCTCTATATTACCAGAAGGCGGAGAGGGTACCAAGTATTACATTTCTGGGGAATCAACCAAAAAACTGGAAATGACACTGCTCTGGAAGTGATAATAGATGTTATTTGCACAGAACATTGAATGGGGATGTAGTTGTTGTGCCACGGTTCTGTGGTGAGCATGAATATATTTGCTATCATTGTTTTTTTCGGGATCAGTACAGCATGAGATAGGCAAACTAAAAAATGAAAAACTAAATAAATCAGTGGACTCCCTTTGGAACATGGTCATTGTTTCGTGTTGTTTTTAATGAATTGATTCAAGTGGCAGTAAATTATTCTCATAATTCTCATTATTCATATATATATATATATATATATATATATATGAATAATGATAATTATTAATGAATAATATACATATCAAGATCCAGCAAGATCCAGTTGTAATTTTCTTCTGGACATGTTACATGTTTTACATATATTGACAGTACAGTACAGTACAGTACAGTACAGTACAGTATGTCTATTAAAAATTCTGATATTGTAGTTCACATAAAAGCATTTCATTTCAATGAGTGTGCCAGTGATTTCAATAGGCTTTAAGAGTCTTCCACGCCTGTATTAAACAAGTCTGCAGGGCTATTCTCTTTCACCCGGGTAATGTGTCTAAAATGTTGACTCAGAGTGACGCTGAAAAATTAATCCATGTCTTTTTTACTTTGTTACTCAATTATCAGGTTGTCCGAGTTACATAAGAAGCCTTCACTTGATTCAAAAGGCTGCAGTGAGGATACCGATAGAAACCAGGAGGACACATAGAAAAGAATAGAAATACTTGAATCTTTAGGTCACATCGCTCGATCTTTAACTTCTCTTCATTGACTTCCTGTTAACAACCAGCTCTTCTATACTGTATGTGAAAGAGGGGTTAGTCCCATATTACCCCAGAAGAACACTTCTTTCATAGAGTGAGGTACCTAGGTTTTCTAAAAGTGCAAAGGGAAGCAGAGTGTTCAACTATCAGGATCCTGTCATGTGGAACGAGCTCCCAGTTTCAGTTAGGGAGGCTACTTTTAAGGATGGACTTTAAACCTTTCTTTGCACCCACGGACCGTTTCTGAGTTAAGCGGCTATAAGTTGAGACTGCTCAGAGACCTGAACTTACAGTGGCATTTCCCCTGCTCGCTCTCCACCCCCACCCCCCGCAATAGACAAACATATCATCATTATTTTCACATCAATGATGTGTTGTTACTCTGGATACATTTTGTCCTTGTTATTTCTGTTAGTCATTATGACTCGTACTTTCACAAAAGGTCATGCTTTCACAAAAGGTCATGCTTTCACAAAAGGTGCTGGAGTAGAATAGCTGTCAAACTTGTGTGTACCAAGAACAACACAGCAACACCAATAAATCAAACACGTACGAAGAACTCACCACAGCTTGTACGGGCACTGCCCTCAGCAGTCTTGTCTCGTATTGTGTTTAATTGTTGTCAGCAGTGAGAAGGATTTGACAGGAGGCCGTGAGTTGCTGTTGCTGGAGAGCCAGACCGACAGCGGCATGACCATGCACCTGGGTGACGGCTTCTCAACATTACGGATGAGTTGATGAACTTCTCGAACGCCTGGAAGCCACACCCCTTCGTGAGCACAATTCCACCTCAGATCTGAGTGAGCAGCAAGAAAGCCAGCATAGGAGAGTGAAACTCAGTGAGAAAACCCCAGACGAGCCCCGTCACCTCCCCGTGGGTCTTGTCAGAAGTTGCAGTGATTTTCACCCATGCAGGTGGGGATACCAAAAGAGTCCATAGGTCTGGTCCAGGCGTGACTGAGGCCCGCAGTTACCACTCCAAGCCACGGGCCACAGGACACGATGCCCAGACACCCGAAAGACCGCAAAGAATGGCCACAAGCCCAGAAACACAGTGGCCGCTACCCCCAAGGCCCCCGATGGCCACCCAGAAGGAGTGAGGCAAGGGGGCAGTCCCCCCATTTAACTTGTGCTGGATGCAAGGTGCAGGAAGTTAAAAGATTGAAACAAACAAAGCAGCTAATTAATTCAAATAATCGCTGTGGTCATGTCTGCATAGGTCGACAGCTCTTTTGATACGTTAGCCTTGGCAGGAATATTATAGTTCATCAAACTTTCACAGTTAGATTTCTGCCGTGATGTTAGCTCCATGTACAAGCCAATCGCTTGCAGCTTTTCTTTACCTGTGTTGTGGTCACGCAATATCAGCAGGGCTTTTCTCCTGTCGTCAGGAGAATCTCTCATGAAGAGTGAGAGGCTTTTATCATCTAGGGCTTTTACCATATAGAAATGTAATTAGTTCTGCATATGCATTCTCGTTTTTTCTTGCATCTTCACCATCATCCCTCTTCATCATTGAGGAAGGCCGTGTCCAGAATAGTGTCTTTTAGCCCCACCAGCCGCAAGTGTCCAAGAAACTTTGTCTCTCACAAAGTCTTTTTTTTCTCCTCTCCAAACAATGCCACCGACCGCCAAGTTCCCTCCTGGGCCCATAAGCCATTAATGTCATATTCTAAAGAGCAACAAGACCGTGCAGATTTTCTGGCGGTTGAAAAACTTTGAGAGGCTCATCTCATTGTTGCTCAACCGGCAAGAGCGCCACATTTTCTGTGCATGCTCTGGTCATGTTCGAGTTGACATCACGGATGAAAGCTACAGCACCATTTATTGGCTTTATGTTCTGGGGTATGATAATTTCTGAGAGGACCGTTATGTAGTTATTTGATATATTTTTCTTGTTTGTTTTTAGTGACTTCCTAATGCATTGACTACTGTCATAGTTCAGTTGTTGTAATGAGGACTGCAATTTGGTTTTGTATACATTTTCAGTTTATTCTCATTTTGCTTTTGCCTGTTTGATCATTTTTCCCATATGACTTTTCTGTTGTCATGAATGACATATTTATTTGATTTTTCATATTAGTCAAGGAAACAGCATGGACTTCCAAAGCCACTTGGATAAAGGGCAAAACATCCTGCAGGACAGGAGGTGTTTTGAATGGGATTTTTTTTATTTCTGGAAGGAAGACAGAAATCTACAGTGATGAAACACCATTTATTTTTATGGATTTAATATTTGCCTAGTTAGAAGAGCAGCACCATAAGAGTAGAGTAAACGTAAAGGAACAAAAGGGGAAAATATGGCTAATTTATGTCAGAGTAGAAAAGAAAGCTGTGGACTTCCTAGTGCTGAATTGGTTTTTAGAACTCAAAATGAGAAAAGCACAAACCAACCTTTGATCAGATTTGAGAGTAACCTAAGTGCATGCGTTCTTTTGAACTAATCCTCCAGTGAACATGTTTACTGCTGTACAATGATAATACACCCAATGCAGTATGGCCTTTAATGAGCAGGTGCTGGTGTCAAATTCTTCAACACTTGTCAAAGGTACAATCATTCTTGTGTTGTAGCAGCTCGTGCCATAATAAGCTGTCTGTTCGGTCTGCAGCTCAATCAGCACTGCTATATGCCACACGTATCATTTTCCCTTATATTTTCTTGTACCATAACTCCTGGTCGATTGCGCCCTTTAAATATCTCAAAATATGTGAAGGAAATGTTGAAGACAAAATTCAAAATCAAGGTTATTGGGAAAACTCAAATCTTTCTTGGGTATTGCTTTTACACAGTGAACCAGAGAAGTAGAGATGAACCAGAAAGGATACGTCACAAAGACGTTGGAAAAATGTCACCATGTCTGGCTGTAAAACAAGGACAACCCTATATGACCAAAAGTTTAATATTGATTTGAACTGTGAGATTCTGGGACGTTTGAGTTTTATAATGGCACAATCAGATGCACACATCCAGATGTAATTTGAATTGTCAGGAAGCTTGGTACAGTACATACCAAGCAGGCCAAACTTTACTTAGGCCAAGGCTATTCAACTAAAATGTTCAGAGGTACAGTTTGACCAGATTTCTTGAATCAAAGGTCCAGAAGGTCATAATGTCTAACCATTTACCGAGATAACAAATTAATCGAATGAAGTAAGAAATAAAATGTGAAAATTGTGCATGTTCAAATACAGTGCTTCATTTCAGGCCAATAAAATACATTTTCGCAGATCATAATTCCAAACACAGCTTCTGGATAAAGGTTCACTTTCTTCCTCAGTGAATAAGCTGGGCTTTTGCTTCTCCTGCCAAGATATTCAACCTGGACTTAGTGGAGTCACGGCCATTCTCAGAGACAAGTGGAGGAGCTCATTGGTGAGCCTGGAACCAAAAGCGGTGTGAATTTGCAGGCCATGCCCCCTCACAACAGGCACACTTCTGTGAGGTGGCGTTTTAACTTTTAGACTGCACAGCTTATTTCTTGCTTCAAATGTTTTCAGAAATATATTTAGCTGAACTGTTTCAGTAATAAAAGTGAAAGTTTGTGTCTGAGCTGTGCAGGAGCTGACAGCCCTGGGTGATGCATTCAGGGACATCACGTAAACTCTGATCCATGCAACATGCTACATGCTAACGAGCTTCGGAGCTCACACAGTAGCAAGGCTACACGCTAAACATGATTAAACGTGACTGATAAACTCATTAGTAAGCTGGTTTGGCAAGACCCTGGATCGTCCAAACTTTCTTCTTGTTCATATGGAGTATTATTTGGCCTGAAACCAGTGATTTGAAGTGGTGAGCAGGGCGAGGTGGTGGAACAAAGACAGGCTTTATATTAGCCTTCAAACTGTACGACCTGTAGGGCCATCATCCAATCACCGCTCATCTCCAGGCACACCCCCATGCAGTAACTAATCTCTGCTGTGGCTCGTCTCCACCTCAGCCAATCATCGCCCAGGCTTCCCCTCTTCAGCCCCACATTCAAGCCTCGTTCATGACAGCCGTGTTGTTACCCTCCTCAACCTGGCCTCGTGTCTACGCCGCCATCAATGCTCATCACCCAGTCGTATCCATATTCTACCTGAACTAGGGATAGAGTCCCTACCACAAGCTGTCTGGGTTTCAATCCGTTCAAAAGCTCCAAGAGACGACAGTGTCATTCCGGTGCCATACACTCAAAGTTGAATCGAGTCCCCTGCTCGCCTCAGGCCTCATCCTTGCCACCACCAGTGTCCAGACTCTGGGGAAAAGGCTAATCCTAGATCAGCATGTTCATGCATTCAAAACTTTAACAGTCCGCTAGGGTCTGAGCGCCAAATAACCTTCTCATGTCAATAAAGCTCTTCTAACGCATACCCATGTTTGAGTCTTTTCAGGGTTGAAATTTTTCCTTGATAGGTTTTACTCACACACCTCCACATCACCAGAAACTAGAAGATATTAGCTCTAATTGCATGTACAGCATAATGATGTAGGTCATAAGCTCTGTAGACAATAAGCTTTGGCATTTGGGTATATATATATATATAATCACAGAAAATTAAGTAAAAATGTATCCTTAAGAGGTTAAATAAATTGCAGTGTTATGGTAATGAGATCAAAAAACCTGGAAATGCTGAATGGCCTCATTATATACAAGTTAATCTACACATTTTCAAGTGTCACTTGTTTGGCATTTAAATGACTTAGGCATGACTACGCAAATGCGCACACCACTGTAAAGAATGTAGGTGGAGTATTTTGAATAACAGCCCAATTATGTCTGCGAGGCATCCATCAGAACAAAATGTCTTCAAGCTAACCTGTTCTCATAGCACATTATCTTCAGCAAACATGGCAAAGTATTCTAAGCAACGTGACTCCAACACAGATCATAGCCACTGAACAGAGAAAATTGTAGAAATGAATATATTTCCCTTGAACCTGGCTTTAAAATACAAACAGCAACCCAAAAAAATCCACATTTCACCATATTTTCTTCCATTTGGGTCACAAAACTAGAGAACAGCAGTATAGAGAAAACACTTCTTAAGCAGTCCTTCAATCCAACAGTCGTATGGTAATGCACATTCCAATAATCTGCAGTAGTAATGAAAACAACTTAAAAGCACATTCATGTAGGGAGGGAAAAAAAAGCAATCAACTTATTTTTTCTGTTTCAGCCAGGCTTGAATTTCATTGTATTACTTGACAGTGACATGCTGGGGATTTCGCCCAAACAAGTATGCCTTAACAAATGTTCACTCTACAAATTAGGCCAGAGATGTGGTTGAGAAATGAAGTGAAATTGAAGTGAAGTGAAATATCTTTATCAGTAATGTTCATATACAAAAGTATAATAACTCAATTTCTATAAACCAGGGAGAGGCCAACTTTTGTTGTGCTGGAGGATACTGGTAGACCACGAGCTAGTGATGATACACACGCAGAAAAAGATAGTGTCAACGGAATACAAAAGGGACACCTTAATCAAAGGAAACACAGCCCATTCAACTCCACCAACCAGAACAACAGCACCACCACCAGGAAATGAAAAAGAATTCTTAACAAGTTTATGCAAACAAAAAAGAAAATTTTTTGTACTTTGCGTTATATGTCATTTTGTCAGCTCAACGCATAAAACCCCTGAAAAACCCCCAATATTGTTATTTTGATCACCGCACAGTGCATGCTATGTTTAGAAATAAAATTACAAACTAAAACATTGGATGATACTCTGCTGCAGGGTTGCAGCAAACAGTCAGAAAATACAGAAATGAAAATTCCCCAGTCTCCTTTATTTTTGATTGTCACTCTGTCATTTCTACCAGATGTAAAACAACACCACCTTTGATTAAAAAGAGCATTGGGTTGCAGAAAACTTAGTCGGCTCCTCATTGAGCGACACTGTGTCAGGGAAAAACCTCGAAGGTACAGAAGAAGCTAGTCAGATTCCTTTGTTTTTCCAATGGACACCCTCTGTGTCCAGACAAATAAGGGACACTTTGGATTTAGAAGTAAATGAGAACACAGGCAGCACTCAGGGGCAATTACAACTTATATGATAGATTTTTTCCGCTGTACAATATACAACATCTGTCAGCTACTAGTACAGCCAAAAGATTAAATAGATCCGGACAACCAATGCAATGTCATATGTGATATTCCATGTTTGAGCTGCATGGTGGCGTAGTGGTTAGCTCTCTCGCCTCACAGTGAGATGGTCACAGGTTCAAATGTGGCATGCAACATTTATGATTAAACAACATTGTGTTTACACTTTTATGGAATTTTATTGCAGGGAAAACTGTATGCTTTAAACTGCCTTTACAACCTGACTATGTTATTCAGCAGGTGTTTTTACTGATTTCATTATGGTACAGTATTAACCTGCTGGTCATGCCTCAAGTGTATAACCAGAACATTTATGCAAGATAATACTGAACATTTTAAAATTGCTCAACACAACACAATCATTTCACATTTCTGCAAGATCTGCCTGAGAAAGTGCTGGCATTTTGATGAACCTGGCCGACAATACAAATAACTCAGGTGGTAAAACCTGCTCAAACATTCCAAGTTGCTTTGTGTGACAATAGGACAGGCCCCTGCCGCTAACCAAGCTCTGGTGTGTTTCCTCTGTGTTGGAGTGAGGGCATCCTCTGGTGGCCACAGAACATCAGACATTTGACATTACTGTGTCAAACTTGTTATTCAACATCCGTGTTACGACCAGTGGAGCCGAGTTCAAAAGATTACATTCAACATTCCAAACACATGCCAAGGGGGCCCAGCCTTTGTTTCTCGGTTGCGTTCGAAACACAATAGGGACCTTGCCGGTAGGCTCGGTCCCTAATAATAATAATAATAATAAGAAGAAACATTACAAGAACAATATGAAATCGCCAGGTCTGAAGGCCTTGCCCCCTGTGGGGGCGAGGCCTTTCATGCTGGGGCACTTACTCTAGGGCCCTGGGCTTGGGGGGCCCAGCCTTTGTTTCTCGGTTGCGGACAAACACAATAGGGACCTTGCCGGTAGGCTCGGTCCCTAAAAACACCGCTGTACAACGCATAACAACTACAACTATATTGAAAGAAAACCTGAAAAAAAACCCTGTACTTTAAATATCAGATTGAATTAAAAGAAAGTCTTGAGAATGAAGCTGGTCAGATTAAAAGAAAGGATAAGGAATTAAAAACTATTTTAAAACGATTTGAGAGCCAATAAAGAGACTGAAGCACAGGAAAATCAGGACCCTACATACGAAGACAGAATGCATTTGAGGTGGTTTGAATATACAGCTCTGAAGCTTTGTTGCATAAGTGGAAACCGGTCAGTGATCCATCCTTCAATGGCGTAAACAAGGAGAGTTAAGGTCAAAACAATTGACGTGCCCCGAGGACGCAGCTCTGAGATATGACAATGATTGAGGAGGAAGGTGACTACGTGTGTGTGGGTGTGGGTGTGGGTGTGGGTGTGGGTGTGGGTGTGGGTGTGGGTGTGGGTGTGTGCGCGTGCGCGTGCATGTGGGCAGTGAGACATCAGTCATACGTGCAACATTGCACGGCCTACTGAAGATCAGATGCCAGCAGGAACAGGCTCAGAGCAGGTTAGAATGGTCAAGGGAGATGCTGTTGTGAGCCTCACAGGTGGTTGGGGGTAGAGGGTGGTGGTAGACCACCTGTGAGACTGACATCATTAAAGGTGCAAAAACGAAAAAGTGGCAGTTTCTGTGAAGTCAGTGTAACATTTTGACACTGACTTTGACATTTTCCCTCAAGACTTTATATTTCGGTCATAATTCCTACTATTACAACAATTTGGATGTCTCAGTTGGTCAGGAAATCTAATATTTCTGAAATGATTTCATGGATAAAAGACTGGCAAGACCACAGCAGGTGCTTTGAAATGGTTTTAAATCCAGTAGACTGGTTTTTATCCCCCATTCTGTTCTCTGCCTACACTAATGGCATCACCTGCAGCAGAGAGGGAATCAGTCTTTTTAAATATGCTGATGACTTGGCCCTGGTGGCCCACATGGACAGTATGGAGGCTCCCATCCAGTACCAACGGGCAGTCAATGATCTGGCAACAACCTTCAGGGGGAAATCACTGGATCTAAATATCCGAAAGACAAAGGAGCTGCGCTGTTAGGGCAGGGACAGTGCAGCAATTACACCACAGCTTTTTAAACCTCTGCCTATCCAGGGAGAACTGATTGAACAGGTGGACTGTTCCAAGTATACAGGGACACAGAAAGACACCCGCCTGTCCTTCCAAACACACTCCGACACCATTTACAGTAAAGCGCTCAAGCGTCTCCATCTTCTCAGGAAATTAAGGCGCTTCAACATCCGTAAAAAGATTCTAACGATGGTTTACCAGTCACACATAGAATCCATCCTCACCTTCAATATCACAGCTTAGTACAACTTCCTCACCAGCAAACAGAAAATTAAACTATCCCTCATCACCGACCAAGCCAGCAAAATAATTGGCTCAACACGAACTCCACTGTCCCACCTGTTGGAGCGCTCTGTGATCAGGGAAGCCATCATGATCACAGAGGAACCCTCCATCACTCATTCACCCTCCTCCCATCAGCCAGAAGATACAAAGTCCCACTAGACAGAAAAACAATATACAAAAAACTAGGGATGTCCCGATCACACTTTTTTGCCCCCGATACCGATCCGATTTTTCAGAATTGAGTATCGGCTGATACCGATACTTTCCCGATCCGATACTTACATTGCTATTGCAAAGATACTCAATAGTGTATTTTTGGAGCAACTAAGATGTCTGAAGCTAAAAGCACTATTGGCAGAAGCTTTGTTTAGCTAGAAATTATTGTAAAACTCACTTATTGAATCAAAATTCTTCTCAGAATGACTTAGGAACTTATTTAAACTTTATTCAGTCATAACAACAAAAACCCAATTACACTCTGCAGTCTTGTATCTCTTATTTATGTTAACTTAAACAACTTCACCTGGATTTTGTGTATTTTGAATATATATATATATTTTTAAATGAAACCCAGTGAATCACTTTGACTAAGGCACCATTTACACGACAACGAATTAGTGTATCCGCAAAACTGTCTTCACTTTTGGGGGTTCTGTTTACACGGTACCAGTTTGCGGATGCACTGTATCCGCGAAGTTTTTAATCCGGCTCGAAGCTGGAAAGATACTTTCACAGCGCAAGTTCATCCTGCAGAGACTGTTGGAGGCGACTGAGCCTGTTACTGCGCATGCACATCTCTCCCCCTCCCTCCTGCTCGTTCAGTTGTAAACAAACATGGCGGCCGCGTACTGGTACGACTCACGGTCAATATTCTAGTTTTATCGTCCATATGAGTAGTTTAATAGTTGAGACTCACCCCTGATAGCCTCCGATGCATCATCAGTCCATGCGGATGTCGGGTGCTCTCCATTTTCTTCAGGTTTATAGTGTGTTGTTCTCTGCACACACGTCTGTGTAGTTTCAGCGCCCTCCAGTGGCCCGGCATACTAACTACATCGTTGTCTCTGTGTCTGCTGCTGCAGTGTAAACGCACTCCTTTTTTTTCAAGAGATGCCAGTGGGGAAAACCAAGATGGCGGTGTTGCGGGCGCCGCCATATTTATTTCTCAGTCGCCACCATCTTGAAATGGTGCTATGCGGAAGCATGGACGGAAATGGGGCAAAATGACTTGCCGGAAGTGACGTATGTAGAAGCCGACCCACAGGATGTGACGAAATGGACTGAACGTGAAGGAAGATACGTACACGAAAGCCGACCCACAGGAAGTGACGTGCGGACCAAACATGCAGGAAGTTACGTAGACGACACGCAAATGCAGGAAGTGACGTGGGGGGACCCACTCGACCTAAATTAAATAGGCGCACATTTGTTTTTTCGTCTTTGGATTCTTCACACGTGTACTCGAAGCTCAACAGAGTAAAGGCTTGTCTTCTGTTAAGGTAAACAATTGCTTTCTTGTCTATGTGGAACATATCAGCCTGCACTAATAAGAATGAAATGGTAGCTGTAGTTATATCAGTATTAATGAGAGTAGGAATAGTTTTATAGTTTTGTTAGGAGCAATGCACGTAAGATCAGCTCGAATGTTTATGTTGCTCTTTCTATCTTTGTCCCATGTGTTGGATTATTAAAAACGTGTAATTTATTGCCACAAGAAAACTTGCTAAAGTAAATGTGGGTTGAAAAGCTGTTTGTTGAAATGAAAAGAAGTGTCAAAAGGACCTTCTCACTCCTTCAACCACATCACTCAGGCCTCCAAGCATGGACCCAGACTCTGCTCAGCCTTGTTGGCTTTTAGTTTGAACTAACAACATGTAACACACATGAACCATTACTCATCCACCTACATATCCACTGATAAAAAGAGCACACCTAATCCATCTGATTCCTCAGCCTCTGCCTCGTGAAATGATGTTAGAGTATTGCTTTGTCTCCAGCCATTGGTTCAAACTGTGTGTGTGTGTGTGTGCGTGTGCGTGTGTGTGTGTAGGATTCAGATATTTCATATTACGTTTTTTTTGTCTGATTCTTTATTTATAAGACATAAAGGAAATAAATTTTAGTTTACAGTGAGAGCTGCTTCAGGACACCTTAGACCATTTTCTAGTGAAGCTGCCATAGGTTAAGACTGCTGGAGGACCTAAACTGAGTTTCTTTCCTTTTTTTATTCACCAGTATTACATGTCACTAACATTTGCCTTTCTCTCCTGTAGTCCGTGCTCTCAACCTCCCTGCCGGATGTCTGACAGTGGAGCTGAAGGTAGATTGAAGCCTCCTGTCCTGATCAGTCTTCACAGAGTGGATCTCTCTCTTATCTGTCTGTCCTCTCCTCTGTCCTCTGTCCTCTGTCCTCTTTCCTCTCCCCCCAACCGGCCAGCAGGAAGCCGCCACCTCTGAGTCTGGTTTCTGCAGGTCTCTTCCTGTTAGAGGGAGTTCTTCTTTTCCACAGTCGCTCACGCTTGCTCATGTGGATTTGTTGGGTTTTCTCTATTAAAGTACTCTGTGCTTGTATATAAAATAAAGAACAATGACATGCTTTATGATGGTTTTATTCTTTTAAAGTTGTCATAGGTATTTGTTGAAGGTTTGTCATGGACATTTCCTCCTTTCCTGCTGAAGAAACTACAGTTATTCTCCATTCTCGTCGTTTGTTTTGCTTCATGCAGCCACACATTGTCACTGGATGAATGAAGGAGGCAGATCAGTTTAGTAGCTGACCTCTGACCCTGAGCTTCACTGTGGTTACAGCTGCAGCAGAGTTAGACAACTTAGCCAATCATGTACGCAGCAGGCGTATACAGAATCAATTTATGTTACATGGCTCACCGACATTTTGGGATATAAAATGAGACAGGTGCAGTGATGTGAAATGTAAATGTAAAGCAGAATTTAGAATAGAGCAGAGTGGAGTTAGATGAGACACTTTTCTTATTTTGACCTGAAGATAAGGAAACATGACAAATAGACATCCTGAAATAATTCTACCTTGTTTCATTGTCAATAATTCCTTTCTAGTCATACATTTTTGCCTCAAATAGCAACATTTTAAGGTTTCATCATTTACTGTAATAAATGATTTAAAGTAATTCAGCATTTTGTTTAGAATAAGAAGAATCATACAGGTATCTAAAGAAATTCAAGATCTCCTTCACTATACTTTTTGTTTCTAAGTATTCTTCCCCATTCATCATGAGAGTGAATCTTTTCTTTCTAGGCTGTTTTTTTAAATTGAATGTGGAATATGATGGTGTTTTCTCCTTCCTCAATCCACTTGGCTGTGGACCTTATGAATGCACTCGGAGCTTTATTCAGATACAATCTCCCTGGATGTACCTTCCAGTGTACTTGTGCTTCCCAGAACTGAACATGACCCATGAAGCAATGACGTAACTTTAGCCACTGAGTCATTCTGCCTTTTAAATATGGCGGCGACCACATACAAGTATGGCAGTGACCGTAAACAAGCATGTCAGCAACCACAAACAAGTTTTGACGGCACCCATACACCGCCATTATTTGATAGGGGTTTCAGTTTTGAGAGTAGTATGGCGCTGACCATGAGAAATTATGGCGGCGATCGCTAACAAGTATGTCAGCGCCCGTAAGCCACCATCTTGATACCGCACTGACGGGGTTTCAATTCTGGAGAAGCAAGGTCGCACTGCGGATCATGTACTCTTGCCTCCCACCGACAGTGGCGCTGTGATTGTGCTTTGGAACAAGATGGCGGCGACCTGCAGGAAGCGGCCATATTTCATGTACTACCGCCTAACACCGAAAGTGGCGCTGTGGTGGTGATTCGGAACAAAATGGCGGCAATCAGTGGGAGGCGGTAGTACATGAAATACTGGTTCTCAGTGCTGCCCCCTTGAGGTTGATAAATTTTCTACAGCACAACTGTTTCTCAGTGCTGCCCCCTTGGGGTTGATAGCTTTTCTCCAGCACATCTGGTTTTCAGTGCTGCCCCCTTGAGGTTTATAGCTTTTCTACAGCACATCTGGTTCTCAGTGCTGCCCCCTTGAGGTTGATAAATTTTCTACCGCACAACTGTTTCTCAGTGCTGCCCCCTGGTGGTTTATAGCTTTTCTACAGCACAACTGGTTTTCAGTGCTGCCCCCTGGAGGCGCCGAGGTTTTCTACAGTACAACTGGTTCTGAGTGCTGCCCCCTGGAGGTTTATAGCTTTTCTACAGCACATCTGGTTCTCAGTGCTGCCCCCTGGAGGCGCCGAGGTTTTCTACAGCACATCTGGTTCTCAGTGCTGCCCCCTGGAGGTCGATAGCTTTTCTCGACCACAACTGGTTCTCAGTGCTGCCCCCTGGAGGTTCATAGCTTTTCTACAGCACAACTGGTTTTCAGTGCTGCCCCCTGGAGGTTCATAGCTTTTCTACAGTACAACTGGTTCTAAGTGCTGTCCCCTGGAGGTTTATAGCTTTTCTACAGCACAACTGGTTCTCAGTGCTGCCCCCTTGAGGTTGATAGCTTTTCTACAGCACAACTGGTTCTCAGTGCTGCCCCCTGGAGGTCGATAGCTTTTCTCGACCACAACTGGTTCCCAGTTCTGCCCCCTGGAGGCGGCGAGTTTTTCTACAGTACAACTGGTTCTGAGTGCTGCCCCCTGGAGGTTTATAGCTTTTCTACAGCACATCTGGTTCTCAGTGCTGCCCCCTGGAGGTCGATAGCTTTTCTCGCCACAACTGGTTCTCAGTGCTGCCCCCTGGAGGTTCCGAGGTTTTCTACAGCACAACTGATTCTCAGTGCTGCCCCCTGGAGGTTGATAGGTTTTCTACAGCACAACTGGTTCTCAGTGCTGCCCCCTGGAGGTTCATAGCTTTTCTACAGTACAACTGGTTCTAAGTGCTGCCCCCTGGAGGTTTATAGCTTTTCTACAGCACAACTGGTTCTCAGTGCTGCCCCCTTGAGGTTGATAGCTTTTCTACAGCACAACTGGTTCTCAGTGCTGCCCCCTTGAGGTTGATAGCTTTTGTACAGCACATCTGGTTCTCAGTGCTGCCCCCTAGCGGTTTATAGATTTTCTACAGCACATTTGGTTCAGTGCTGCCCCCTGGTGGTTGATAGCTTTTCTACAGTGAAACTGGTTCTCAGTGCTGCCCCCTGGAGGCGCCGAGGTTTTCTACAGCACAACTGGTTCTCAGTGCTGCCCCCTGGAGGTTCATAGCTTTTCTACAGCATAACTGTCAGAGCTATCCATGCCTCCCAGCATGTGACGCTGTACACCAACACTGCAAAAGGACAAACTACCAAGCAGCAATAATGAATCGTTGTCTGAAAAATATCATGTGTTCACCCTCACCCATTAGTAGTGGATGGCACATTGAGGATGGGGAGTTAACAGGGACCTGGAGGACTACAAGTCCTGCTCCTCAAGGTGTGTTGCAGTTCGTCCACTGCACCTGCCAGCAAGTCAAATGTGATCCAGACAGATGTTCCTGTATGTCAACAAGACTGATTGATAGGGTGCCAGCACTGTGAATGTTCTGAAGGAAACAGAAGATATAGTGACATGAGATGATATTTCTGACAGTGATGGAGATGTACCATGAAACATCCTGTAAAAACAGTAGAAATAAAAGCCTATGAGGTCTATTAAAAAAACATGAACTGTAAAGTGACAAAAGCATCTATTGTTAAAAGAAGAATGAAACTGTGCCGCTGTAAACACTGTAAATAACAAACAATGCTGTTACAGCGATGTGTGTGTTTGTGTGGCAAAGTTCTCCATGGTTCATATATGACATTAGTGGAAGAAGGTTTCATGGTCTACATTCACATTTCATGGTAATAATTCCTCAAGACTTTTCTAAAATGTTATCATAAATATATAAGTGAATCAAGTGAATCAAGTATCACAGAAACCTTGTTTTTTAAACTTATACTTGTATAATAAGTATAATTCTTCTGACACATATTTAACTGCTTTAGATTTCCTGCTGGGGGGTCCAGGATCCAAGGGGAATTGATCTGTTTTTTTTCTTTACACAAATCACAGTTGAAATCCCCTCCTGGGATTATTCTGCCTTTACTTCCTTTGTCATCGTCACTGAAATGTCTTTAAACAATGTGGGCAGGGCGGCATGGCTCGGTTGGTAGAGCGCTTGTCTCCCAATTGGAAAGTAGCAACTTCAATTCCCATCTCTGCCTGCCAACATGCCGAAGTGTCCTTGGGCAAAACACTGAACCCTAAATTGCCTGGGTGAATGCAGTGTGACAGTGAGTGGTTGGTGGTTGTTGCTGATGGTGGAGATTGCCACTAGATGGCACTGTTGGTTTGAAGATAGAGTCTGAAAGACTGGCGATGAAGTGGACTTTCAAACGTTTGTTGAACAGACAGCGCCATCGAGTGGCTTCAGAAAATAAAGACAGTGTTTCATGAAGCTTCATTTGGCCATCACTCTCTGGGCAGCTGAGGCTTCAACGTCCAGTATGGACTGAATGAGTAAAGCAAAGTAAAGCGTCTTTGAGTCTCCCAGAAAAAAGAGATATATAAAAAATTCCAGTGTCGTTCATTCATGACATATTTCTGCTCAAACTATTTACGGATCTGTCAGGTTTCCAATATGTGTCCCCCCCAATGTTAAAGTCATTCCTACACCCTTGATTAGAAGAACACGTAGTAGTGGTGTGTGTGTGTGTGTGTGTGTGTGTGTGTGTGTGTGTGTGTGTGTGTGTGTGTGTGTGTGTGTGTGTGTGTGTGTGTGTGTGTGTGTGTGTGTGTGTGTGTGTGTGTGTGTGTGTGTAGGGGGTCTGGAGTGATGAGGGTGAATAATATAAAATATAGAGATTAACAATAGTGCAGAGTTTCTTGTCATTGAATTCAAAATAGGTAATAAAGTTTTTCTCTTCAATATTAACTTCACGTGTTGTTTTGTACAGAATATAGTTCTCCGGTTCTTTTCAAAATGTAATACTGTATGAGTAACCATAAACTGTTCCTGAGTGATCGCGTGACGTCAGACCGGAAACAGGAAAGGGAGGAGCGGAGCAAACGCGAGTGGAGTTCGAGGATCCCAAGAAGGAAGCGGCCATATTTCATGTACTACCGCCTCCCACCAAGGGTGGCGCTGTGGTGGTGATTCAGAACAAAATGGCAGAACAACATGGCGGTGATCTCTAGGGAGCCGCCATATTGTCGGCCATTTTGGATTCCCCACTGGCAGCCTCTCCAAAAACACATAAACCACTATATATAACTCTAGTTTTATAGGTCTGTGGCCCTGCTCCGTCTGCTTCTAGCTTCTGCAGCTCGACCGGAGCTTGTAGTCCGTAATTGTTGTGGTTATTAGGGGACGTTGCGGACCGTGGTGGGGGGAAGAGGGGGGCGATACCGTCATCCTTTTTCCACGGATGATCGTCTTTGCAGGGGTTTGAGAATTTATCCACTCTGGGACCAGCTCGTTTAGGTTAACCGGTTTCCTGGTGTGAACGGCCCCTGAGCGGACTCCGCCGCATGTTTACTTTTTAGATGTCTTATCAGATTAGTTGTGTTAAATGAAGCTCTGGTGCTCCACCTCTCGGACTGTGGCGAAGCAAATAGTACAACTGGCCGCTGGACTAGTTTCGTTGTCAACCTTAAAATAACTCCAGACTGCTGACATTTTATCCACTCAATGGCTTTAGGCTGCTAACGTCAGTTTACGGCAGGTCGCAAACCGGGCTCGCTTTACGGCAGCTGAGATGAAAAGGTTTTTTGTTGGGGTTTTTTTGATCAGCGGGGTGATCGGCTGGATTTGCCGATTCCCGATCTCTCACAAATCACCAATATCGGCCCCGATCCGATATCTACCGATCTCATCGGGGCATCCCTACAAAAAATCATTCATTACATCTGTAGTCACAGCCCTCAATAGCAGAGGAAACATAATTCCAAGAACTGCGCAACTTGCAGCCGGTCCTTTCCCTTCTCGGTTATTTTAAGTAATAATGCTGTTGTTTATAGTGTTTTTTTAAATTATTATTATTATCATTATTATTATTATGAGTGTTGCTGTTCTTAATGCCTTCTATGTCTGTGCGTGTTAAGCAATTTCTGAGCCCTGTCAAAGACAAATTTCCCTTTGAGTCAGACAATAAAATTCTATCTATCTATCTATCTATCTATCTATCTACAGTATCCATACTCAGGAGAATATCCTCATAAAAAACCTCAGAGAGACAGAATAGACAGTAATCAGACCCAGAGCAATTTAGAAAGTTTAAGACAATTTTATTCCATTATTCCTGCAAGAAGAGACAACGTTACAGTACAACCTTTGCATGACTGTCCAGAAGTTTGTCTTAACTGTGAAGTCAGGCAGCGCCTTCTCAAAGGCTGAATTGTTATGAGTCTGCATTGAAGGCCACCAAAAGTAGCACAGAGGTTCCAACAGTGCTGACACAGGTCATCCTTGAACACAGAATGCAAATTACACATCATTCTTGATGAGACAAAACAAGATATCTCCTAACACTGTGTTTCTCGTGTTCAACAATACTCATAAAGTAAGGCATTTAATGTTTTCACTGTGTCCACAGTGTTCAATTGAATGTATTGTTTATATGCACTGCAGATTAGATTGTTAAACAGTTCCACCTTAAATTAAACATAATAATAATAATAATACAGTTTATTGATCAATGCCTTTCAGGACAGCTGAGGTCACTGCACACAATGAACATGCTAAAAGGTAAGGTCAAATTCCTCAGTTATAAAATTGACAGCTGAACAAATTACTTCACCAATTAATGAATGTAAAGTGATACAATTAAAATTGCAAAATCACTGTAGATACTTGTGTTATGCAATTATCTTACAAATTCCCAGAAGGTGGTTTTGTTTAGGTCTTGCTGTTTTCCAAATGACTAAGTAACTTCATTATTAGATAAGATACAACAAGAAGTTAAAATGCGCGGGGTGCTACCTGTTCTGGAAATAAACTAAATTATGAACTATTGACAGAACAAAGACAAGTTAATGATCAATATGTACTTATAGCCATGAATCAAGACCATATAGTTTCTGGACAGCAGAGGAATGTTTATTTTATTTGTATGATCATACTGTAACATTTCTTGAGAAAGTCATGTATATATTGCATTAAAAATACACAGCATTGTATGTGCCATTATTCGGATATATTTCAAACAAAACTTTGCTTATTGCCGATATGTTTTTGATACAGTAGTTAATACTGACAACATTATCACAATTAAATTATGATGCTTTTGTCAACTTGGTGATGAAATTACTATTGTTGTGTCGCACCTCCCATACCAAAATAAGAAATGTGGTGCAGTGGTTCGCGCTCTTGCTCTCGAAGGTCGTGGGTTCAAATATGTGCCCCTGGGTCTTTCTTTGTGGACTTTGCATGTTCTCTCTGTGTGTGATTTTCCTACGGGTACTCCAGTTGCCTCCCACAAAAAACATTCACTGCGGGTCCCTGAGCAACACCCTTGTCATTTCTATTGCCAAACACATGATTAGACTGAGCGGAGCGGGCGACCGAACCAAGATGGCGGCGCCACCGCTCGCTAGCGCCAATAGGGAATAGCAGTCAATGCGGAATCTATCTTTTAATGTCTATGGCCATGTGGGCCACTTATGACTTCATACTGGTTTTGTCTTGGTCTGAGAGGTAAGTAGCATCACAGTGCAGAATAAGAATTGAAACTTTCTTTTTTTTTTTTTTTTTTCTCCCTTGTCCTGTTCGGCAGCTTGGGCAAACAATATGGTGTGATTGAGAGCCTTCCGGAGTCAGAACAGTTTTTGCTCTTGCAACAGGAAGAGACCTGGAGTCTCCTCCTGTTGCTGCCTTTATTAGAAGTTGGCATGGCTGCCGTAGACGACCGGGGGGGAACGCTCAAAGAGAGAGAGAAGAGAAGAGAAGAGAAGAGAAGAGAAGATTGGGGGGGTGGGGGGGGACAACATACAATACCCTTGTAATTATTTACAGTTATCACACTGATCCAAATACTTTCCAACTGTTATTAGAATAAACCAGGCTGAGCAGCTCTATCTAGACAGTAACATGATTTTCAAGCAGGAACATGAATTAACAAAGAAGCAACAACAGGCCATCGAGCCCGGAAACCGTCTCCCCGGTGGCTGGCAGCCCCCGAGACCCGGGGAGGCCCCAGCAAACCACCCCAGAGAGCCACGCCCCCGCCCAGAAAGCACCAGATGGAGAATGCAGAGAGGAATCACCCCAAGGGAAGAGGAGTCCACAAGAGAAGGATAAAGTGCACAGGGCCCCAGGCCCCAACCCAAGCCGCCAAGCAGGGCCCCCGGGCTGAGCGGGTCGGGAGCCCCCCCAATCCTGCTGGGAAAGCCCCCCCCGCAACCCCGGGAGTATTGGTAATAATGACTTTATAATAAACAGAGGAAGTTATATTATAATGTGCTCTTTAGTGATAAGAGAGGATCTTTGTTCACCTCTCACCTTGGACTGGTGGCACACATTTGTATCCGCATCCATTGACGCAGCACTCGAGATTTCGGCCACAATCTTGGTAATTAGAGCACGAATCTCCGCCATTGATGGGACAATCATCTAAAGCTATAAGTTCCGCAGGAGGACAAGCTCCACCTAGAAAAAAAAATCAAACAATGTGGGTTATTCAATAAAACACAATGCAAACAGTAAACTAACATGTTGAATGTTCAAATCATCTGAGTACCCGTAACACCACATACCTCCTGCTCCTGAAACTGGGTAGAAGTGCACAAATGCAAAAATCAGGACAGAAACAGTCAAGCAAATCTTCTCCATGTTGATTGTTGCACTCGAAATCTCCTCTCCTCTCCTCTCTGGACAAATGTTCTGCTGCATTTAGAAGCCAGTCAAACTAAGCTGAGTAAAGCCAACAGCTTTCCACTTATTTCTTTTATGAACATATTTCTTTAATTTCTTAGATTTACATTTTTCCTATAATCTTGCACGTAGACCGCGTGTGTCTCACCTCGTGTTTCCAATTGTCCTAAGTTCCACCTGTGTCCACACCTTCCTTGTGTTTTTAAACTCCTCTCCCTCTGTTGTCCTTGTGGGAATTGAGTCGTCAACATGTCTCACCTCCCTCGTGCTCCGTGGATCATTGTTTGCAATGAACCTGGTTTTCACGGGACTGGCTGAGCATGTGATTGAGTCCACCTTGCAAAACCATGACACATGAAAAACACAAACCTCTTCACTCATGGTTGCAACATTCCAATTATTAAACTAAACTAAACTAAACCAACTAACTGACTAGATTAACTAAGCAACAACAACACAGCACATTCACAATAATGGCAAGTAAAATCCCACCAGCCTAAACTCTCAGCATGCATCATTGCTGCCCAACTGTTCAGTTCTTGCAACTGGCTCCGCAATTGCTACACAAGAAACATGGAGCCTGATAGTTCATGGATTTTTTTTATTTTTTATTTTTCATTTTTTTTTACATGCAGCCGAGACTGAAACTTCTCCCAAGAACACTCTAAGGTGACGAGCAGAGACACTTTGAATCCTCCTGGTTCAAGCTTCACTGATGGCTGGAGGACACAGACTCAGGACTCAACATACTGTTGTATGTAGGTATTTTAAACTCTCAAATGTGGAGACTGTGTTTACATGAATTATGTGTATTTGTGACAGCCACGTTAAATAAAATGATTTTTTTAAAAACCTTTTCTCATCTCTTTTTGATCAAATCTGCATATTCTAAGTCAGACACATTTCTGTGTTCTTATATAAAAGTGATTTGTGTCACACCTTAGAGGAACATATTTCCTCTTTGCCACACCAGTAACTTTTGGGGGGCTTTGCCACTGTTAAGCACAGAATCGTCAATAATTCGTTCTTTTATACAAACAAGTGAAGTTGACTTATCAAAATCTTTTCAAGTCTGACATGCACCTATTAATTATCTCCAATTATAATCAACCTTTTCAAGCACCACCCTCAGGTTTCTTTGACCTTTTTGGTATTTGCACATAAAAGGGTAAAAGTTATTTTGGTCTTGTTTTCATCTTTGTATTTCCTCATGTTTCCCATTGTCTTACTTTGCTCTTTTGTCCTCCATTGTTTACACTTGATTATGATCTGGTTTAGCTTGTTGAGCCCTTCTGCCTCATGTGTCACCTCACAGTTCAAAGATTGCAAAGATTCCTGGACCGATTTCAAGCTCGGGAGCTTTTATATATGGACTTTCCATGCTTTACTTGTGGAAACAAGCTGAAATACTGAACTCTACCACCAGGTGTATAATCGTATTGGCCATAGTTAGTAGAACCACTTATGAGCTTCAATGATGTTTTAATCTCTTCATCCTGATTCAGGATTTTATTGAACAACTGAAACATTTTAACTTTTAAGCACCAAATATAAACAGTAACACACCAAATATTCCCACATTATGTGCGGCTCAAGCCTGACACATATAAACTCACTGACGCGCGTGAATACAAGAAATAGGAGTGTACGAGGCATGACTGTAAGTGCCTCAGGTGTGGCTTCAAAATCCAAATAGATTTCTTACTAAAGATTTGACTCTTACCAAAATGTGGAATCTAGTTTAATACTTTTTGGGGACTACTGTAACTTTATCTAGTTTTGGGTCCCACTGCCAACTGTTTTCTAAATCCCAGGTCATCTCCAAGCTGTCACAGCTACAGATCTGCTTCACACAGAGCTACTGCAGGATGGCCCAGAGAGGATGGGCCTTTCAGTCATCCACTCCCAAAATGTACCGCATGCAAAATCTACAAATAAATCAATCAATCAATCATATCAGTGATTGATGTGAACGATTCAGAGTGAATGATTCATTTTGAAATTGGATCTGTGAAGCTAAATAAATTGAATTGTGTTTATGTACACTTTTTCTTTGACTTCTCGGCAGAAGCATCACAGTGTGGAATAAGAATTGGCCTAATGAAACATTTTTCATAGTTTTAAACTGTTTCAGAGTTGAGGGTCTATTGTGGTCAAGCCAGTTGGGCATACTAGTGTTGTAATGCTATAAAATAATAAGTTGTGGAGTTGATGAAGAACAATTAATGAAAAAAATCCTAGATATTTTCTTTACTCAATATATTTAATTGAAAGATGGATGAATGGAGATACTTTATTCATCCCCGTGGGGAAATTCACAAGGGAACAATATGATTCATAGATGTAGATTTTTTTCAAATCAGCTGGACTCTCAGCAGGCCTCTCCACAGGTTGTCTCACGGTAAACATGCTCTCATGGATGGCAGCGCTCATTTAATAGTAGTTCTCACCACCTTAGGGGAAGCAGACAAACACGTGTCTTAATCATGATCACAAAACAGAAAAAAAAATAAAAAATCTAACAAATCCATTGCTGCAGCATTTTTGATGTATTGGACAGTCGTCATCATTATTACACTGTTGAACACAAGTCCCAAAACCACTGGGCTTAGGACACACTCCCTGTTTTGCTGGTGTGGAAAAGAAAAGAAAATTTGTAAAACAATCTGGAAAATCTGGTTTTAGATTAAAGAGGCTTTGTGCTTTTCCAAACACCTTGGAAGAAGTGACAGAAACTGACGAATTATCCGATTACAGGTCATCAAGCAGGAACAGCAGCAGATCCTACAACATACAACTTAATGTGTTTGACAGAAAACAACAGTGCCTGGTTTGTTTGCTTCCCTTCTGGAAAAACCCATGATGTTTGCAACTTTCACTACTTTGAGGCAGTGGTGAAAGGTCCATCTTAGTTGGTTAAATAGTACAGTTTTGTTCCTTTCCATTCAAAATGTGCCAACATCCCATGATAAAACCCAACACATGTTCAATACCACAAAGAGAATTGAAGTGACATGAGAGCCACTTTGTTCACTTCTCCCCTATGAAATGGTGACACACTGTAAAGCCACATCCATTGTTACAGCACTTGAGATTTATACAACAGTCTTGATCACAGATGCATTTACATTGGTGAACCCTGGCAAACCACCTGGGATATCTATAGCGAACCTGAGTAGGGTGGTGTGTGTGGTTATATAGAAGAGTCAGGGGGTGACGGCAGGGTCCTTGGAACAGCAGACTTTATTGTTGATTCTACTACACATTTTTGCTGAGTACTGAAATGGCATCTCTCCCTCACACCGCTTTTAAGAAATGGAATTCTGCACACGAAAAGAGACTAAAGGCTGTGTCAGGTCCAACCTCTGAACATTTATTAATTCTGCAAGGAAGAACACACGCCAAGTTAAGTTGGTTTTACTCGCGAGGAGAACGGACAGAGAGTGTTTCAGTTACAATTTCCAACCCGCTCTGAAAAACCTCTGCCGCCTCCTCGCCTTTTATTAGGGTTCCTCTTATCTGATTTCAAAGCACTTCTCATCTGCAGACCACATTCCTCCTTACCATAAAAGATCACAGTGGAGAAATACAAGTCGTAATAGATGAGAAAGAATGTTGGTACAATGAATGTGATAACTTTTCGTAAGATTATTCCAACAGGCTGAAGAAATAATTAAGCCAAAAATATACAGGCTAGAATATAATAAGTTAGGAGTAAAAATAGTTAGATGGCAGTGCAGCTGAGTAGCCTATACATGCTGTGAAGTGGCTTAGTGTCACTTTCAGTCCATTTGTGTTTAGTGACCAGTTTCTGTGTGCAGGGGGCAAAGAGGGAATAGGTGTGGTAATTGGACAAAATAACACAACAACACATTATTAAATCGTCACTAACATTGTGGATAGCTATGTTTTACTGTGTATCCGGAGCTGCAAAAAAAATCGAATGAGCTGGAAAATAACCTAATAAAAGCTAAGATGTACATAACACTATCTGCTGTCCCTGAGGTGATCAAATATTCTGAAAGGTCCATATTATATTTCAAAAAGAACTTAACTAATATGGAATCTAAAAACTCATAACCAACAGGGACCGCATGTATTTTGATAATAGCTTTAATGGTGACGGATATTAGTCATAGCCATAGTCATGATATATATAGAATATGCGTATAATGTTTGCAATTTACAATACACAAATGTGGGTTACATGGAGCAAATGGATACATTGCTGGACATGCACACACTGGTAAATATTGATGACATTTACTATGTCATAAGAAATGAAGCAAGACTCACTCTATAGAGATATGTTTTGAGGGATAAAGAAATGTTCAAAATGAAGTGATGTCGATTAGACACTTTTCCTATATTCACATGTATTTGTTGTTGAAAATGATCAACGGCATAATCATGATAATTTTGCATGAAAAATAGTGTGAATGGGGCCATTCAAAAATTGACTTTTTATGGTAAGAATCTTTCTCAAAACTGGTATTTCTGTGTTTCTCAAAACTGATCAGACATTGTTTGTCAGAAGTAGCATTACTGGATTCCTTGACCTGAAAAACACAAGTATAGACACCAAGATTATGATTCTAGCACAACTTGAAGTTAGGCTATGAAGAAATCCACATTTTTGAGAATCACTTCGGTTTTTTCAATGCGGTTGATAATATCATTGAAAATGTGTTGAAATTTCATTGTGCATCACCGTTTAAGCAATGTTACTATGTTTAATATGTAATTACCTGGATAAATGTTCATCTATTATGACCTCAAGAAATCTGGTATTTTCACTCTTTCAATATCGATGTCACTCAGCCATCTCTATGAATATATATTTGTTTTACTATACCCAAAAGTATTCACTTTGTTTTATTCAAATTCAAATATATTATATTTCTTTTAAACCAAACATTAATGTCATGATCCCTGTCAGTTCCGGTCATGCCCAGGGCGCGCCGCTGTTTCTCCGGCTCATTCCTGCTGCTCTGCTCTGCCCTGCACTCAGCCTCGCACACCTGCTCTGCATTAGTGATTACTCTGCTTTAAATCACAGGAAGCTCTCACCACCTTCGTCAGTCCGTCTGATCTCCACAGTCACGTCAACTCCTCACTCTGAACACTTCAAGCCATCGTGGATCCAACTCTGCCTGTTCTTCGACAACGTCTCTGCCTGCTCCCTCTCGGTACCTCTGCCAGCGGTTATTGGACTTCTTTTGTTTGCCTTTTTTCCAAGATTAAAGTTCCTAAGTTTTTTCCTCGCAACCTGTCTCTGCGTCTGCATTCTGGGTCCAGCCCTATCTCTTGGTGGGAAGTCCAGAGCTCCTGACAATTAATGTTTTTTCAATTCTGTTTTGACCCTCTGTGTTAATGATTGCAGGTCAATACCGGAAAAGAAGATATTGGTGTCATCAGTAAATAAAATCCTCTTTAGTGTGTGTGACACCTTGCATATATCATTAAAAAGTTCTATTATATAAAAAAAATAAAAAATCTTGTAGCTGAAGCAAATAATATAGTTACCAAACACTGATGTAGGTTACACATATTATCAGGGATGAGGTACATTATAGATTCCAGAAAGTCATATCGATGGGGACTACAAGAGGCAGTAAGGCTAAAAATAACAATATGGGAGTGAACATATTTATTTATTTATTTATTTATTTATTTATTCATTCATTTACATTATGATGAAGCCACACCTCTGATCCACTGAGGTAAACAATTCACACAATGCAATTTTCTTTTACGTTGACGCAAAGCCAAACAGTGTAGCTCAACCTGGTGTATGCATGCTTTTATTCATTTTTTATTTCTCTTTGGATTGATGAGCATCTTGGTATTATCTTGACACAAATGTCTGATCTATGGTTTTTTTTTCTCCCCCTATTAATATGAATACATTGAATTAGATAATAAAAATGGAATATTTGAAACATAGAGACACCTCACCGTTACTGTATGCAATCCACTTCTGGTAGCGGCGCCTTGCAAAATCACATACTTCCGGCTTTTCTGAAGGGAAAGAAAAGTCAACATGAATCTTTTGGAAATTAGGAAATCTACCGGTTGCACTTTTTCCAGTTTTTGAGGATGAATTTGAGCTACTATTATAACTTACTATTGTAACTTATGGAGAGATCTAAATGAGTAAATATATCTGGATTCTGTGAAGGGCATGTACCTTATGTAGGCAGGAACAGCTTGTTTTCTCTTAAACAGAACGGGTGCAACATGGTCAGTCTCCTACTGTGACAATATAAAATTACTATTAACACTTTCAACGCACTTTGCATTGAATCTCAAAATTTGACTACATTGGTCAATCTGTTCACATCTGACCTATTGTCTTTGTCTTTGTCTTTGCCTTTTATTGTCACTTGTACTAGGTACAGTGAGATTAAGAACAACTCCAGTGACAGTGCAGCAGTTAAAAAGAGCAGAATATAGTGCGAGAAGGAGGGTGGGGGGTGTAGGGGGTAAGGTGCACGGTCCAGACCTGTGAACAGTACACAGTGTATTTACAGGAAATAAATAAAAAACTATAAAATTATATTGCACATTATGGGGTAATATGTAAAGTCAGTGCATACGAGAGTTCACAGCGGTTATGGCTTTGGGGAAAAAACTGTTTTTGAATCTGTTTGTTTTTGATCTCATGACCCTGTAGCGCCTTCCCGAGGGCAGCAGGTCAAACAGGTCAGAGCCAGGGTGGGAGCTGTCCTTGATAATATTCGTAGCTCTGCTGAGGCAGCGGGAGGTGTAAATGTCCACCAGGGAGGGGAGAGAGCAGCCGATGATCCTCTGTGCTGCCTTTACCACTCTCTGGAGCCTCTCCCTGTCTGCAACGGTGCAGCTGCCGTACCATACTGTAATACAGTATGTCAGCAGGCTCTCAATAGATGTCTCTATTGTCTCTATCTGAGATGTCTCTCTCAACTGACCTATTGGCTGATTATAAATGGAACAGTTTTCACTTACATGGCACTTTTTAACTGCTTGAGCAGTTCCACAGCATCTTTGGTCACATTCACTCATTCACACACCAATGGAGGTGGCTGCCATGTAACGTGGCTAATCCATCCATTGGGAGCAGTTTTGGGGTTCAGTGTCTTGCTCAAGGACACTTTAACATGTGGAGAGATGGAGATGGGAATCAAACCTTCAATTGGACGTGCAATTGGACCTGCAACCTTAGACGACTCCTTTTCCAACCGAGTCAAAGAACACACAAATCCACATCCATTGTAGCAGCACTTCTCATCTCCAGGGCATTCAAAGTCGCTGGAGCACAAGGCCAGCCGAACATAGGGGCAAATTGTTCGCGCTATGGTCCAGCTTCTCTGACAATCTCCTGGCTTTCCTACAGTGAGAGAAATCAACACGCACTATAAGTTGTAAAAAACACAAAATTCAATAATGTTGCTGTTGACCATCACAGGCTTGTTAAATATCCATTCAAGACCATCCTGGCTTGTGTACCAGGCAGATTCAGACAAAGATCTAACTGGGCTCGAGGACATCAGACATGACTTTGACAGACATATGCAGCAGTTTGTAAATTTGTAAATTTGTGTGTAATTAATATATTGTATTGAAACCCTGCCATAATTAAAAGTTGAATTCAAAGATCTTGTTTTTATACTGCAAGAATGGGTGATCTATTAATAAAATTCATTCCAGAGCGCAATAGTTTCCTAATGCCAATTCAGAGTACTGAAGTTCAAAAACACTGAATGAAAGTACTACAGGGCTAGAGACCAAGATGTGCCAAATTAATCTCTCCAAAAAAGGCTGAAAAGGTAAAATGCATAAAACAGGGCCAACATTCTGAAAGTTGTCACCTGTATTGCCTGATAAAACACGCATATATACACATTTTTCAAAAGAAAAACTAAATAAACCAGTAACAAGTGAAACACATCTGAGAGTTTACATACCATATAAACCACCGGAAACTGGGCTGAAGTGTGCACTGGCAACAAAAGCGAAAAGCAGAGCACACACAGTCGAGTGGACTTTCTCCATGATTGCACACAAAATCTTCACTCCTGTCAGAACAAAAAAAGCTGCAGTATTTATACTAAAAGCCAAGCAGCAGGCCAGTCAGAGGAGGCTACGTCCTTGTCCCTAAAAAGATAGAGACAACATAGATTAGATGGTAGACGCTGGAGTGGCTTTCATTTTTTATTTGTTGATTGTATTTTTTGCCCAAAGACTGATATGTAACCTGATTTTTGTGATCCTTACATTTAGGCGAGGTATCTATACCACTATTGTTGGAACAGCCATTAAATTGAATTGTTCATTACTTTCCAAATCACGTTGACAGAGCGCAAACACTGCGAACCTCAATGAATAATCTCTAGTCCTCAGTGGAAAACGCAGTTCAGTTCAATTCAATTCAACTTTATTTATATAGCACCACTTACAACACATTTCTAGGTGCTTTTAACATAGTGAAACCCAACAAATCCACACATGCACAGTGCATGGCCTTCATCATTTATCACACACACTTACCAAAAAAGAAATGTGTTGCAGCTAATGTTTAATTTATGCCATGAGTTACCGAACTATTGAAGATATTAGCTTGTTTGTATGTTATGGATATTTGATTTATTTACGTAGTTGTACTTGTTGTTCTATGTGTTGGTAAACACTGCCATGCAAATTTGGTTATGTAACTGTTATTGGTTTAACATGCAGTTTATGACTGTCTATTCTAACGATAACTCTAACAGTATCATCAGCAAGTTACGAGTGACGGTGCAGAAATCCCCCCAACAACTTTGCAGATGCCGATATACAGTAATCCCGATATAGTCCTGATGCATCGCCACATCATAATTGTGTCCACAGGATCCGTCATGTGTTCCTGTTTTTAGAAATACTACCCAGGTGAAATAAGGAAGTCCTGCAGACTTGTTTAATTTGCGAGTTGAAGGATAAATCCTGGTCAAAATTGACTCTCAGGTTCCTCACAGTGCTCTTGTAGGTGAAAATCATACCATCCAGTGTTACTATAACTTTATTTAATTTCTCTTTCAGATGTTTTTCAGCCAAATATAATAACGTATATTTTATCTGAGTTCAGAAGTAGAAAATCACAGCTCATCCAAGCATGCATGTCTTTTAGACAAAGCTTAGAATCTAACAAATTGATCGCTTGTATAGAGAAACATATTTGTGTATCATCTACAATGGAAGTTACTGGAATGTTTCCTAATAATAATTCCTACAGGAAGCATGTAAAATGGGAAGAGTATAGATCCTAAGGCAGAACCCTGCGGAAGAGTCATCCTTAACATGAATGGCGAGGAACCTGTCTGATGAATATGACGAAAACTCGTTGCTGCACCTTTAGGTCCAATGATATGTTCAAGTCTCTGTAATAGGATGTTATGAGCAATAGTATCAAATGCAGCACTGAGATCTAACAGGACCAGAACAGAGACCAGTCCTTTGTCTTAGGCCATGAGAAGATCATTAGTAACTTTGACCAGCTTTGATGAGCTCTAAAACCTGACTGGAAAGAGTCAAATGGTCACATGGCTGAGATCCAACAACTTTTTCCAGGACTTTAGAAACATGGAGTAGGTTTAATGTTGGCCAGTAACTTGTTCAACACCTGAATCAAGGGTGAGCTTTTTAAGGTTTAAATTCAACGACTTTAACATCTTGTGGTACATAGTCTGTTGCTAGAGATACGTTAATCTGATGTAGTATTGATGTACTAATCAGGGGGAGGTTTATAGGGTGGAAGCTGGATAACTGAAAATCAGGTTCTACTGAGACATCTGAAGATGTAATTGATAGCTGAGTGACAGCTTTGGGTAGCATGTCTTCAATTTAGTCTTTATTAGTAAGAATTTGATCATTAAAGAAGTTTACAAAGTCATTACTGCTTATCTCCAGCCCTGGTGAAGTTACTGGTGAGGCTGATCGCGACCATCGTGCTGAGCCACACACCAGCAAGTTGCCTCCAGTGAACCAGGAGTTAGTCATGATGAGCCTCCGCAAATCCCACCACTGCTTTAATCATATGTGGGTTTTGGAACAACCTCACATGCTTCTCCATACAACATCTCCGTTCAGGAGCAGCTGATCTCCAGAAGAAACATTCAGGTGATGTAGAGCAGTCGTTCACAACCAGGGGACCCTGATTATATTTTAAAGCAGGGGCAGGCCCGGGGTGGCTAATCGGGAGGACCGGGGCAATTCCCAGTGGGCCGGTCTGATATTTGAGCAGGGGTGTCAAACATAAAGCATGTGGACCAAAATCAAAAGCTCCAATCTGGCCAAACCACCAGGAAGAGCTCTGAATAGGTAAAGTGTGTTTACTGGGCTGCTGTTTTAATGCCATTCTAATCCTTATATTTGCTGCTACTGTTGAATTTGTTTTTGCTCATCTCCTTGATTTGCTTCTGAAAATAGTCTGTGCTGCTGCTGCAGATGTTGTGTCTTGGTATAGCTAAAATCCAGAACATAAACTTTACTATAGAATTTGTGTGTGTGTGTGTGTGTGTGTGTGTGTGTGTGTGTGTGTGTGTGTGTGTGTGTGTGTGTGTGTGTGTGTGTGTGTGTGTGTGTGTGTGTGTGTGTGTGTGTGTGTGTGTGTGAATCAAGCACTAATTTTTTTAATGCAATGGCAAAAACTGACAAAGAGAACAGATTTGGGTGGGTGGGCCCATATATATATATACTGTCGTGGGCCAGTCTGGGCCAAAAATGCCAAGGCTGAGTTTTTGCCCCAGTCCACCCCTGGATATGAGGTCCAACAGAGCTGTGACCGTTTGTCAGCCTGGCTATAGCACTGAAGAGAAATCTGTGGTTGTTATTGTTTTCTTCTATAAAGTAGAAATAGTAGGCACACTAAGTTTTGCAATGGACTTTTTTTTTAAAGATTAACAAACTATCTCTCCAGACAGTATGAAGCCTTCCTAATTGAGTTAGATTATGTTTCTTCTCCAGTTTGCATGTTGATGTTTTTAATTCTGAAATCGTTTGTTATACCATAGAACTAACCTGTTGCTTTTATCGTCAGAACGGCAGTAGAATTAAGTGTAGAGCAGAGGAAGCAATTGAGATTGAATGCTTCCTGAACAGAGCATCCCAGCTTACTTACAGCCCACATACTATCTTATTAGCCTTGTAGTCTAGACTTGGTACATATCAATGTGGGCTTGCTGCATTTTGGGCACAAAGACCTTTATCAAGCTGTGAGGACAGAAAGTGATTCTGCCACAAAGGGAGTAGATGGGCGATGTGGCCGTGAAGTTTGGCTGGAAAGATTAAAAATTACAATTTTGGCTGTTGTCAAAGATAGTGAGTGACATAATGGAAATATTGTGAACAATCAATCATGCATTCACTGAGCTCCAACAGGGCGATGAGGACCAAAGGAGCATTGAAAAGGTTGTTGTGAAATAAATGGTTTCTCACCGGTTTCTCAGTGGTCTCTCTCAAAATTTAAGGTTTGGGCAAACTAGTGTTGTAATGTTATAATGTAATGTGTGTGAAGTTTATGAAAAATAATTGTAAAAAAAAATAAATCAAATAAGTTTTTTAAATCCCTTTTTTTTATTATTTGAATGTAAGCAACAAACAAGGGAACAATATGATTCAGCATAGATGTGAATTTCTTCGAATCAGTTGGAGTCTCAGCAGGCATGTCCACAGGTTGTCTCACAGTAAATATGCTCTGATGGATGGCAACGCTCATTCAAGTAGTTCTCACCACTCTGGGGGGAAGCAAACAGACACAAGGCTTAATTGATTCACAACACAGAAAAAGAGAAATAAAATCACATCAGTGGATGTGGAGTTACTGGCAGATTTTGTGATTTTGTCAAAATCTTACTTCCCGCGGGAGCCGTGCACACATTTCCACATCCATTGCTACAGCACTTCAGACGTTTTGGACAACCGGCGTCATTATCACACTCTTGAATACATATCCCAAAACCGGTAGGCCTGGGACAACGTCCTGGTTTGTCTGGTGAAAAAGAAAAGTACATTTGTGAAACAATCTGGGAAATTTGGTTTGGAAGTGAAGAGGCTTGGTGGTTTTCACAGAAACTGAAGAAATATCGAATTACAAATATCAAGCAGGAACAGCATCAGATCCTACAACATCCAACAAAATGTGTGTATGACTATAATAATAAAAAGTGCCTAAATTGCTTCCCTGTCTCCGTCTGAAGGCAAGGCAAATTCATTTATAGCGCACCATTCAAACACAGGGCAATTCACAGTGCTTTACAAATAAATATAAGAAATACAGAAAAGCTTTACAAAGACATAAGAAATATATTAATAAAATAAATATATTAAAGCTTTAAAAGAAATGACAGAAATACATTAAAACAAATAATGAAGTTTTACTGTTAGCATAAACTAGCGAGAGGACTATCAGGAGGTGAACCTCCTGTGCTATGACCTTCACCCTTTCTGGGACTCCAGCCAAAGTGGAAGACAGATGTCTCTGTTCATATTCCTTTGTCGGGGTTCAAGGAAAATAAAAACCTGTAAGTAATACTTGGAATTTAGTTACTTTCGTTAAGTACAAAGAGTAAAACTGCCTAAATTCTTTTGTTTGGTGCAAAGAGCAAAACCCGTGTATTAAATACACGAAACCCAAGTATTAATCTGCCTTCCCTGGCATGTTTACGATTAGATTATGATGGTCACAAAAGTAAATCTCCAGATCTTTGTGTTTCCCAAAGACCACTGACCATACGACCCACTTTGGGACCACGAAGACCTCCGTTCGGCTCACCAGTTAGGTCTTTGGTATTAGCATAAATCTGAAGAACCAACAAAGTTGGTTAATGGTAAAGTTTTGTTTCTCTTCCTCAAAATATGAACGTGCGAACATCACATTAGAAAATCACCAATCACTTAATAAGAAAAAGAGAATTTTAGTGACATGAGAGGCACTTTGTTCACATCTCACCTAGGACTGGCTCCACACATGTAGGTCCACAGCCATTGTTGCAGCACTTGAGTGTTCTTCCACAGTCTTGGTCACACGTGCATCTACGCTGGGAAACGCTGGCACACCATCTCGGGTCTGAGTAGATCGGAGCAGGACAGGATCCTGGATTGGTGGGTGGAGGTGGTGGAGGTGGAGGTGGTGGATCTGGAAATCAACATGTGAAAAGACATTATTGGAGAAACAGCGTCCAGACTTCCACTGTGGAGCTTTACACAAAGAGCAAAGCGGCCAGATGCTGTAATTGTAAACATTTTTGCAAATTCTGAACGCAGCAGAAACAACATTTGTGATCCTCCAAACCACCCTCGTGACATGCCCACCTTTTTAAGATGGGACAAGTTTGCATGAGGTAACCATCATTTTTCAAGCTCCCTAGGAAGCCAGGAAATTCTGTCAGAATTGCAGGTGATTATAAAATAATTTGCGTCTCTGACATCACAAAGAGGGTAAGAATCCCGGTTACTAAGGTTGAACATCTTGTTCTCATCTTGTGTTTGGTTGTAGTTTGCCACTATGTACATCTCACCTAGGACTGGCTTCACGCATGTGAGTCCACATCCATTGTTGCAGCACTTGAGTATTCTTCCACAGTCTTGGTCACACGTGCATCTACGCTGGGAAACGCTGGCACACCATCTCGGGTCTGAGTAGATCGGAGCAGGACAGGATCCTGGATTGGTGGGTGGAGGTGGTGGAGGTGGTGGAGGTGGAGGTGGTGGATCTGGAAATCAACATGTGAAAAGACATTATTGGAGAAACAGCGCCCAGCCTTCCACTGTGGAGCTTTACACAAAGAGCAAAGCGGCCAGATGCTGTAATTGTAAACATTTTTGCAAATTCTGAACGCAGCAGAAAACAACATTTGTGATCCTCCAAACCACCCTCGTGACATGCCCACCTTTTTAAGATGGGACACGTTTGCATGAGGTAAACATCATTTTTCAAGCTCCCTAGGAAGCCAGGAAATTCTGTCAGAATTGCAGGTGATTATAAAATATTTTGCGTCTCTGACATCACAAAGAGGGTAAGAATCCTGGTTACTAAGGTTGAACATCTTGTTCTCATCTTGTGTTTGGTTGTAGTTTGCCACTATGTACATCTCACCCAGGACTGGCTTCACGCATGTGAGTCCACATCCATTGTTGCAGCACTTGAGTATTCTTCCACAGTCTTGGTCACATGTGCAACTCTGTTGGTAAATCTTGGCACACCATCTCCGATCTTTGTAGATCGGAGCAGGACAGGATCCTGGATTGGTGGGTGGAGGTGGTGGAGGTGGTGGATCTGGAAATCAACATGTGAAAAGACATTGTTAGAGAAACGTCTTCCAGACTTGATCCACTCAGTAGTTTATTCACCAGGTAGCTTTACAGATTTTGGAAGAATCGCAGTATAAAGAAGCAGCCGTTAAAGTAAGTAGGTTTTGACCATTAGAGAAATGGAGCCCTGCTGTGGGAGCAAGTTTGTATTGAGCAACTGCTTTAACTTAAATAAATGTAAACTGCTTGACAGGTTTAGCTGATGAATGAAGTTGGGCAAAGTAAGAAATACCACATCTAAATCAAAGCAACTCACACATGCTTTGATTCAACTGTGTGTCGCAACGAACTTTCTATTTTTCTGTACATGAATTCATGAATAAAGAACTTTTCCAACATTATCTTAAATACCTGCAAAACCTCCGAAAATGTCTCACACTCCAAAACCATTTGTTTATATCGTCACCTAATTAAGGTGATGCTTTAAAATCCCTGTTTGTTATTTTACATGAATGAAAGTTGAAATAAATCTGTTTGGAATCTCTTATCAAACCCCTGCTTATAAGTAAGCCGTCAGCTTGGTGTTCCAGTAAACAGACATGAATTGTGTTGGTTTTTCAATCATCTCAATTCAATTGCATTGAAATCTAAGAGTTTCAGAAACAATCCAGAAAGAGTTAAGTCGTCATTTTAGTGGAATTAGCCAGGTGTTCAAATGAAAATCCTAAATGATCAAACTAAAACAGTAAAACGCTGAATGGATGAATGAGGATTTTAGTATAACACCTGCACAGACACTTAAAATGTCTTTCTGACTTGCAGCCTGTTTAGCTCTATCAAAACTGGTACAATTTTAAAAAAGATCCTAAAGATAGAGTTTGCACAAGGTCAGCATCATGTTTCAAGCTCCAGAGGAAGCTATAATCTATGCAAACAAGCTTCTTTTTTTTTTTAACTGTATTTCGTAGCTCTGATACTAACCCCATCAACGTGGTGGGTCATGAAAGAATGTGTTTCTTGTGTGAGCCAAGAATTGTGTGAGGATTTCTGGTGATTCTGATATATTGTTGCTACACAACAAGTATTTTGCCACTATGTACGTCTCACCTAGGACTGGCTTCACGCATGTGAGTCCGCATCCATTGTCGCAGCACTTGAGTATTCTTCCACAGTCTTGGTCACATGTGCAAGTACGTTGGGTAACGCTGGCACACCATCTCGGGTCGGTGTAGATCGGAGCAGGACAGGATCCTGGATTGGTGGGTGGAGGTGGTGGAGGTGGTGGAGCTGGAAATCGACATGTAAAAATTTGGAGTTTCAGAAACAAGCTGAAAAGAGTTAAGTGGTCATTTTGGTGGAATTAGCTACATGTTAAAAAGAAAATCCTAAATGATCAAACTAAAACAGTGAAATGCTGAATGGATGGATGAAGACGTTGGTATGATACCTGCACAGACGTTTAAAATCTCCTTCTGACTTATTGCCTTTTTATCTCTATCAAAAATGATAGAATTAAGAAAGATCCTCACGATAGTTTGCATGAGGTAAACATAATTTTTCAAGCCCCTGGGAAGCTATAATCTACGCAAACAATCTTCAGTTAGTGATTCATTTTGTAGCTCTGATAAACTGTATCAACATGGCGGGTCATTAAAGAATTTGTTTATTGCAGGAGTCAAGAATTATGTCCGAATTGCTGGTGATTACAAAATATTTTGCTTCTAAATAAAAGGGGTAAAAAAAATGTGGTTACTGCACTACAAAAAAAGGTAGGCCAGATGTTTGATATGGACAGTAAATTTGAGAAGAAAATGACTTAAAACTCGTGAAACTATCTGTCCATGCAGCAATTAAAGTTTGCTTGATAAGAAAACTTGATATAAGATTTTTATATCTACATTTAATATTATACTGTAAATCAAGAACTACAAATATGTAAGTAATTTTCAAAACAAGGCAAATTATGTATCATGTCTCACAGTAAGATTTTAAATCATGGCAAGTGCCAAATAATTTTCTGAATACTTTCATTATTTTGTTCTCATCTTCCATTTGACTGGTTGAATTCATTGGATCCTTTAAAAACCACTTGAAGCTAAACAAGTAAACTAGTCGCTACACAACAAGTATTTTGCCACTATGTACATCTCACCTTGGACTGGCTTCACGCATGTGAATCCACATCCATTGTTGCAGCACTTGAGTATTTTTCCACAGTCTTGGTCACATGTGCACCGAATTTGGTAAACCCTGGAACACCATCTCAGATCTGAGTAGATCGGAACAGGACAGGCTCCTGGATTGGTGGATGGAGGTGGTGGAGGTGGTGGCGGAGCTGGAAATCAACATGTAAAAAAAACATTGTTAGAGAAACGTCATCCAGACTTGATCCACTCAGTTTGTTCAGCGGGTGGCGTTACACAAAGAGTGAGGCTGCCATACGCAGTCCTGGTAACGTTGATGTAAATACTGAACGCTGTGGAAAACAGCATTTCTGATCCTTCAAAAAAGAAAAGAAAGTGTTGTGAAAGTGAGTGTTGTAGATTTTCGAAGAAACTGCTTAAAAGGTATCGGTGTTGAAGGAAGTCACACATACATACATACATTGAGAAAAATACATTGTGTAGAGTCTCAGAAAGTTGAACTTCACTGTTGATTCTGTTTACAACTCACGTGTGAACGGATCAACACACACAGGTCCACATCCATTGAAGCAGCACTTTTCATTTCCGGGGCAATGGAAATCACTGGCGCACGCGTCCGAACGAATGTAGGGGCACACTCTTACAACTCCGAACCAGCTTAAAGGAGGACAATATCCAGGCTTTCCTGCAGGAAAAAATAAATAAATAAAAGAAATTAACACACACTTGAGGTATGAGGTGTAAAACAACAAAATTGGATATTGTTGCTGTTGACCATCACAGGCTTGTTAAATATCCTCACAAGAGCATCCTGGCTTGCTCTCCACAGCAGTTTGTTTCCCAGGCGGAATTCAGACAAAGATCTAACAGTGTATCCCTGTTTTTCTTTGTATTGTTATTATTTACTGTACAAAAACGATTATCTAGCACGTACTACTTTACTATCCAAATGCTGAAGTCAAGCGAGGAATGAGTATGTTAAAAAAAAAATGTGTTGTTTAAATATTTTAACATTAAGGTGACTGTGATTGGTTTGAGGACATCAACGTGAATCGGACAGACATAGTTCATACTCTGCAGTTATGAAATGTGTGTGTAATTAATATATTGTGCTAAAACCCTGGCATATTAAGACTGAGCCCTGTTGGTGTTGTTCAGTGTTAGATGTGCTAAAGTAAAGTAAAGAGACGTTGAAATCAGATAAAACAGGGTTAACATTCTGAAAGCTGTCAAACCGTATCACCTGATAAAACACGCATGTACACACATTTTTTAGAAAAGAAACACTAAAAAGCCAGTCACAGGTGAAACACATCTGAGAGTTTTACGTACCACTTAAACCACCATCTCCAGCAGAAGCTGGGCTGAAGTGTGCACTGGCAACAAAAGCAAAAAGCAGTGCACACACAGTCGAGTGGACTTTCTCCATGATTGCACACAAAATCTTCACTCCTCTCAGACCAATAATCCTGCAGTATTTATACCATAAGCCAAGCAGCACACCAGTCAGAGGAGGCTACGTCCTTGAGCCTTAAAAGATAGAGGCAACATAGATTAGATGGTAGACGCTGGAGCGTGATTCTTTTTTTTTTTTCTTTCCCAGAGTGATATCTGATTTAATATTTCTTTTTTTTTTTTTTTTTTTTTTTTTGCGATTCTTCCATGCACACTGAGATATTTAGCTGATATTTACTACAACAGCGATACACAGCGTCGAGTTACTTTCCAATTTGCTGTGACCTAAATCAAATACTGTTGAACCTGAATGAGCCCTGAGTGGAAAGCGCAGTGCAGTGCAGTGTTTAGTCAGATATGATATTTTCTTTGAAATGTTACATATGTCAAACACTGACACGTGTCTTAACATGGATCACCTTCTCAACCCAACAACCACAAAATAATGAATCCACAGACTCCCGCGTATCCACACCACAAAAAGAATTCAGATGTTCAACCAACAAGTTTAACGTAACTCTTTGCCCGCCATGTCTGAATTACATGACCTTGATCCCACACGCAAGTTTTTAGACACTGTGCGCTAACTTGCACCTGTATTTTGTCACAAGTCAATTTTTGTTTTAATTCCTGCCTCAGTTACCAAATGAGGTGTTTAATGTCGCAGATCCTCCAGCTGTTTCCTCCATCTTCAACACTTCTGCCTATCAAGGACACAGATGGAATGAAATCAAAGGCTGCCCTGCTCGGTTCACTGAAAACATTTGAACTTGCGTGGCGAGGATGGGACACAAGGCTGTGGCACAGTAAACCCTACTGAATGGCAGGAGATCAAGATGACACAATCTGCTGCTTTGGATTCAGCATCACAATAACAAACATTCAGATTAATACCACAAGTGGCAGGCAGCTAACCGAGACTCTTCACTTTCCCCTTCATGCCAGCTTGTCACATTTAATGAAAAGCTGCTGAATGAAGTTTCTATTTAGGAAATGCGTTACTTATTAGTAAATATAGTTCAGGTGAAAGCTCATGCCTCTTCCTGCAGTGATGGGCACCTTTTTAATTATTCTCAGGTTTAGTGAAACACATTTTGATAGTCAATCATTTATTGGTGGGCTGTGTCGTTCACACTTAGGGCTTCAATGGTGTTGTTGATGAATTTGTCAACCTCTTATTATGACTCCACGGCGATAGAAACCATCAATAATTTACAAAAATACCTATAATAGGGCACTGCATCATAGAGAGGTGTCTCATGCAAGAATCTCAATTCACTAATTAATTCTATGCAGCCACAGCTGGACCACATGCATATTTACTATCAATATTAATGTAATGAAATAATAAAAAATAGAAAAGTATGTATAAAATGTACAAGTCTTGGTTACATGTACACAAAATCCATGATGGTTTCTTTCTTCAAGAATGGTTCAATATCTTTGTCATAAAGGTGATCTGTGTATTTGAGTTCCAGCAATTCTTTTCTAGCGCCATTGAGGCTAAAGCTGAAAGTCAAGTCTGCCCTGTTGTGTTTCTGGCATAACTTTTAATTGGCTTTAGGGCTTAAGAATGTCCACTTGACAGAAATAGTGGACACTAGGACATTCACCACTAAACATGCTAATTTATTTAGCTGGCCCCTGCCCTCACTCTTTCTCTTTTTCTGCTGAAGGAAATTAAAGAGATCAGCAGGATATGTCCCTTCAAATATCAGCCATTGCATGTGTCACAGTCTGTTCTGGTTTCAGCCTTAACATGTCAAACAGTGTTCAGTGACCGTGCGTCAAGGGGGAGAAGGCTGGATGTACCCATTTCTCGGGTTGTGACATTCTTGCAAGCTTCGGATTCGGATAAATCTGCAACTCATCCATTTATTGTCCTCTTTCAGCCACTGTGGGTTAAAACAAACAAACAAACAAAAGAACCCAGCTCTTAAATCTCACTAAATGTAGCTTCAATTGTGCAGGACACTGCAGAGGCAGCTTCCCAGCTGTGACCAGTACGGTCTCTGACCGTCCGATCAAAGGAAGTGAAAATGCCTGCTGGATATCCTCTGTGTTGCCAACTCAAAATCTGATTGGTTAAAGCAACAGTTTCATTTAGCACACTTGACCCTAGCAGCACATGATGGTGGAAATATGATTGGATTAGCGCACAATATAGACATGCTCCTGGAAGTTCTGCAACCAGGAGAGAAGCTATAGGATGAAGACAATTCGTTAATTGAAACCAATATATTAAATTGTGACTTACTCATTCTGATAGTGATCAGGCCACCAGAGAAGGCCGCACTAGTCCTGTAGGTCCAACACTGCTGGAATTATTAGTGACAGAAGGGATATTTTCACTTGAAACCTATTGTCTGGATTGCTTTTACACACCTTGCATAACCAAAGACCTGCATCAAGTCACATTAAAACATGTGAAAGACAAGCCAGGTTTGGCCTTTCGATTGGTTACTTTAGAATTAAAAGCTCTTCTTAGTTTTTTTTACAGATTGTATAAATGCTGTTTCTATAAAGTTATGTTGAATCTGACCTTTTTTTTTTGCAATTTCTGTGTCCTTAGACAGCACCCTCCAACAAAGGTGCAGCAATGGTCACACAGAGAGAAACACCCATCACTAAATCCTTGGAAATGTTCAGTTCTTCTGATATGATTATGTTCAACCCGAGTCGTCTGTCATGTGCAGGCGCCACCACGTATCTAAGTAATAGTTAGCAAGGACATGACACATGGTGTTCGGTCCCGCCGCCCTGAGAGATATCCCAGAGATATCATGAGACTCATTAATGTAAAGTGTGCAGTCAAAGTAACAACAGACCGTTATCTGAGCTTCTATAGTCATTTTTACAAAGGACTTTAGTGACCAACTTTGAGATGATGAGTTCAAATGAAAACCAAAACATTTAAAACTAAACAAATATAAAAAAACCCAACATATTTGCTTGAATTGGAATGTTGCAACTCCGTCTTGTCTCGTTTAATTTCTTGCCTTTGTCATAAAAATAAAGCTTGAAAATGAAAGAGTTAATGAAAATAGCAATAATATTGTTCTGAACAAGTAAGATTCAGAAACAATAGATTAAGCAAAAAAAATAATAATTAAGCATTTTTACCCAATTCTTCATGAAGTGTAGTTCTAACATGCTGGTTGCATTAATTTCGTTATTCAGGCCACTGCCTTAATTTTTTATATATTCTTTTAATTTTCTCACATATTTTTTGTAACATCCCAGGGTAGTGAGTGCCTGTCTTACATTATTGAACAAAGTGATGAATGCGGGTGTGTTTGACTCTGTTATTAATGCTCTGTGAAATAGTAAGGCTTTAACGTCAATAATAATAACTTCAGGCATTCTTGTACAAAACATAAATAGAATATTGCACAAACACAAGGTTAGAACCAAATTGGAAACAAATAACTTATTAGGTGACCATATTTTTTGTTGTTGTTTTTTTTTTTTTTTTTACACACAAAGCTGTTGACTGTTATAGCAGTGACCCCTGCTCTTACACAGATAAAAAAAAAAAAAAAAGAAATATTCAGAAACATTCCTAACCTAGATAAAAAGGTTATGCTTTGCCACTAAGAAGGACAGAAGGGCAAATTATTGTATAAATAAGATATTACACACACACACACACACACACACACACACACACACACACACCCACACACACACACACACACACACACACACACACACACACACACACACACATTGTGGAGGTATTTTCTAAATATTAATTTCCCCATAAGTATGCAATCAAATTTGCAACATGAAATCTACATCTCGAAATCATAAATAACCAGTAAATCCATCTATGATTTAAATTGACATGTCAACGTTTTTGATCTGAATGTTTTTAGCCAATAAGTTTTCACACAGAAGATTCCTGTTTTAAATCAGTGTGTTTACCACAGTGTGTATTTTTTATCGATTGTTTGTCTGAGAAATGTGCTTTAAATACACTTTGTTCATAATGTAAACAGAATCAGCTTTAATTAAATATATACGCCCCCCAAAAACACCAAATAGCATTTGTAGATTTTAAGTATTTTTGAGGAAGTACTGTTTACACTTAAGGTAGATTGTTCTACTCCATTACATATATATTTAAGTATTCTTTTCAGCTCTGTTTATTACTTAATTTCTTCATTTTCAGGACAATTTCCTGCGATAAACAATGAGAAAAGTCCCAATAAGATATTAAAAGTCACATAGTTGTTTCCCAAAGTGGCAAGAAAATCAAAACATTTGAACTTTTAAAAGTAATCAAAGAGTTGGGTTAAATGACAGATTAGAAATAAAAGTATTTCCTTCTTGGATTAAGTATTTCCATTCTAGTCTATGAAATAATTTTGTTGTGCAATGTCGTCACCTGGTGGCTGAACCTCATTACAACATGATTAAAACTAGTACAGATTTGAGCTCAGTTGTATTTTGAGGAGGGAACTTTTCATTCACTAGATTAAATTACATACTCATTAGTATCTTTCCACAGAAGAGCAGGATCAAATTTGATTCGGTAGCTGTCTTCCTAAATGGTCAAAGAACACCAACAGACGTATTCCACCAAAGTGCTGAATGCTGCGTTTACACATCCGTGAAGTTTCATTACTACCATCTGCTGGTTCTAGCTAGTCTATGCTATTAAAGAAAGAAAGAGAGAAAGCAGCTCATGTGAAGTTGATTCTGAAAAAAAGACAATTCAAAATCATTAAGGACCAAAAAGGGATAGAGTCTCTATTTCTGTCTGAGAAATAGTCAGCAGACTTGTGCGTTTCGGTCCAAAATGACAATAAGAAACCAACCAAAACAAATCCACCCTTGTTGATGTCCAGAGGACAAAAGTAAAAGATGACAAAAAATACAAACAAATGCAAAAACACAAAATAAGTTATCATTAAAAACACAAACAGAAAACAATAAACAATTTGATCCCACCAACTGAATAAAATAGTTGACATAGAGTAAATCTAACTTTGTTCTCAAGTTTTAGATCAATTCTGTGTTGTAAAATGTGTTTTTATTAAAGTGCAAATGCCTGATCAAATAGTGGGATCTGATTTGTCAGTGTGTATTTTACTAGGATTCAGTTGTAGTGGAGGATGTTTTCACTGAGCGCTCATTATCGTTGAGTTTAACTTTTCGGCTAATTTGTCCCACAAACTGAACTCGGTTTGTCTTCGTTGTCTCTTGTCCTCTCTGACTTTAAGCTGCACACCTGAAGCTCACTCTCACTGAGACCTGACATTCTTTCTCTTCTTTTTTTTGTTTTGACACCGCTTGAATAAGTTAGGTGGTTCCACGGGCAGGTTCCCTTACCTGCACCTGACCACGCTCCATACACACACACACACACACACACACACACACACACACACACACACACACACACACACACACACACACACACACACACACACACACACACACACACACACACACACACACACACACACACACACACACACACACACAGTAACCTGTCAAGAAGAACTGTGTTGCTGTTTTTGTTTAATTTCTGCAATTTCTCACAAAGATTATGTAGTTATTAACTTATTTGCCTGTTTGTTTGTTTGTTTGTTTACTTGCTTGCTTGTTTTTCTGTGCCTGTCTATGTAACAGGTGAGGTAGAATAAACTACTATCTTAGGTCCCAGGTTATTCCCAATCGTCTTATTATTGTACTTCTGCCGGATTTTTGGCACACAACTAGTCCTGCACCATTGGGAGCATTTACACAAACAGGACATTGTCTATAACATGAACGGTTCTCTCTAAAAATGCAGTTGTTTGAAGGAAGTGCAATTTTTCCTCGCATTGACTGCCATTTATTTTTTAAAGAGAGAATTTTTTCCCTGAAGGACACAGACATTTGTCCGAATTCAGTGCTCCTATATGGACGATCATGCACATGAGGCGATCACAGTAATTCCACGAGTTTCCTCTGATGCTGTAAATTAAAAAAAAAATTCAAACTGGTGGCTTGGTTTTCAAATACCAATCATTTCTCCAAGTCATTCCATTGTCCCTCGGAGCGGCTGTGGTTTGGTTGGGAGAGCGGGTCATGTCTGAATGGAAACCATGCAGGTTCGATTCCATATCTGTCCACATTTCAAAATGTCCTTGAGCAAGACACTGAAGCCCAAACTGCTCTCAATGGATGGACTAAGCACCTTGCATGGCAGCCATCTCCAGTGGTGTGTAAATGTGTGTGTGAATGGGTGAATGTGATGAACAATGTAAAGCGCTTTGGGGACTGCTTATGTGAAGGAAAAGCATTATATACATTTTAAGTGAAGTCCATTTACCTCATTTAACTTTTAAAACGCTTTCACATCAGTCCACTATTCAGGCGTGATACAGCGTTTTTTTCTATATTCTACCAATTTTGGGTGAGCCTTTTGGTTTTCTAACTTTTTCAGACATTTTCAGAGTTTATAATGGGTTTGTACTGTGTGGGCAAGAATAGAGAGGCAGTTAAGTAGAGTGGGAGAGAGTGTCAGCTCAAACTCTAAACAAAAACTTTCTCTCTGGTCGCCTCAGCCACATGTTTTGTTCAAAACTCATCATATCAATAATCAATTTGAGGTCTTCTTCTTCACATAGAAGTGCCAGCAGGCACTTCTTCAGTTTCTCTCTGAAAATGAATGTGTTTGAAGGCAGGTTGATTTTTCCTCCCATACACAGCCATTTATTTTGGAGAGAGAATCTTGCAGAAATTTGTCTCACCCCCTTACTCCTATATGGATGATCCTACAGACATGAAATATTCCCAGTAATTCTATGAGGTGCCTCTGAGGCTGTACATTAAAATCTCTTTAAATTGGTTACTCGGTTATTGAACACCAATCATTTGTTCCACACCTGTTGAGAGAGGAAGTAAGGAACTCAGTCCATAATTATAAGAACAGGGAGGATGTTATTGTTGAAAATTAAGCAGAATTCTCATAATTCTTATAATAATAATTCAAATAAAGGTGGTGCCCTCTTCTGCCTTTCCTTTAAGGCTGTTAAGTTTAGTTTCTTATGATGCATTCTTAACCATCACATTTGTCCATGTTATCATGACAAGAGGTTTAGCAATAATCAGTCAAACCATAATAACAGAGAATTCACCCTCTGATGTATTTAGTGTTTGGGATTTTTCTCCCAGCAGACACGGGTCAGGACTCAATGGAACCACTGAGTCAGACCAGTTGCTCAGAAATCTTTACCAACTGCAATGGTGTTACTAGTGTTTATCCAACCTCCGTCTTACACTTCCAACACCGACTGTCCTTCATAAGACTCATTCCATGAAGCATTCGTGGAGTATTGTAATATTGGTTCATTGTGTGAACAACTTAAAATAAGTTAACAATTTCTTTGGAACTGTTTGGTAAAAAGATACACATATTTTGTTCAAGGATCAAAAATTAGACTAACATCTCAAAGTTTCACACTGTCAACACTGGTGAATATTGTTGCTTTGAATTGAACACGTTTGAGACACTTGCGTGAGAGTCTTTGTTAGTCTTGGTGGAACCGTCACATAAATGTGTGGAGGCAAAAGGTTGGAGCTGCTCAATAACTTTCTGTCCCAGGTCAGGGTGATCTTGTTTCACAATCACCCAAAACTGCGTGAGTGTGGACACGACAAACTTCATCTCAAGGCCAAGGTCAGATGAGAATTTAAAGACAATTTGCTGGCAAGTGACATGTAGCTTGCTTCTGTTTTCTTCAGACAAAAGAAATAGATTTGTTTTTGCCAAATCCAGCTGTGCCGGTTTCCTCCAGGTCAGTTTAAGTAGGAATGAAAATCTTGAAACATCTTTCTTAAATGTCCCACAATGACTGACTAGACTGGAGCTCTGTCCACATCATTAGTAGAGACAAATTAATGCTCCACAGCTCTGCTTTCCTCAGGAGGCCATCCACCTTGTCATATAGGTTCAAATTGCTGGTGTCCTTGCCTTGTAGTGACGTATTCATTTTGTTCATTCTACTGAATATATCCGCTAGATGGCGCAGTAACCAATTTAAAGACATTTTGAATGTCTCAGAGGCGTCTCATAGAATTACTGCGAATGTTTCATGTCTGTAGGATCATCCATATAGGAGTAAGGAGGTGAGACCTACTTCTGCACTTCTGTTTGTGAGAGAAAAGAATCTCTCTCCAAAATAAATGGCTGTGTAGGGGAGGAAAGTTCAACCTGCCTTATTTGAAAACCAAGCCACCAGTTTGAAAAAACAAGTTAACTTACAGCATCAGAGGAAACTCGTGGAATTACTGTGATCGCTTCATGTGCATGATCGTCCATATAGGAGCACTGAATTCAGACAAATGTCTGTGTCCTTCAGGGAAAAAATTCTCTATTTAAAAAATAAATGGAAGTCAATGCGAGGAAAAATTGCACTTCCTTCAAACAACTGCATTTTTAGAGAGAACCGTTCATGTTATAGACAATGTCCTGTTTGTGTAAATGCTCCCAATGGTGCAGGACTAGTTGTGTGCCAAAAATCCGGCAGAAATATAATAATAAGACGATTAGGAACAAATTGGGACCTAAGAAAAGGAGGTTTTTTTTCTACCTCACCTGTTACATAAGCAGGCACAGAAACACTGTGCACTAAACTCTGTATTTGACCTTGTTAGACCACACCAGGACTACAGAAAGCACACACCTTAAAAGTACCTGGAAACCTTTAAATCAGAAATAAACGTTTCTCGGACAGATGGTTAACTGCATGTTAAAGGGTTAAGGCAGGTATGTGGTTCCGCAAGGTGTGTAAAATCAATGAAGACAATAGGTTTTTAAATAAAAGAATAATAAAAAAATGTCCCTTCATGCACCAATATTTATAGATGGTCAATATGTGCATTCCATTCAACCTGAGAATTATTAAAAGGTAGTCATCACTACATAAAACACATAGGTGAAGATGGACGGAACCTTACAGAGAAAATTTCACTAATTAGGAAGGTGATGGATAGAGCTTTCCACTGAGGGCCTTCACATCATTCGTTGATGTTTCCATGTTTGCTTCAGGTCGCAGTAAATTGGAAAGTAGTGTAGATGTAATGAATGAAGCCTCCAACATAACGCAGGTGTAGTTACTTCACCTAAAGGTCCATGTGTAAGTGAATGAATTCAAAAAAAAAGAAAGAAGGTAATATCATATCACATATCACTTTTTGGGGGAAAAAAATCCAACTAGTCAATAAAAAACAAACGACACTTGAGCGTCTACCATCTAATCTATGTCGTCTCTGTCTTTTTAGGCTCAAGGACGGAGCCTCCTCTGACTGGCCTGCTGCTCGGCTTTTTGTATAAATACTGCAGCATTATTGGTCTGAGAGGAGTGCAGATTTTGTGTGCAATCAGTTAACATGGAGAAAGTCCCCTCGACTGTGTGTGCACTGCTTTTTGCTTTAGTCGCCATTGCGCACTTCAGCCCAGCTTCTGCATGGAATCGCAGGTACTTTGGTAAGTAAGTAAACTCTCACATGTGTTTCTCCTGTGACTGGCTGATTTACGGTTTCTTTTCTAAAATGTGTTTAAATGTGTGTTTTATCAGGCGAAGTGGTTGACTACTTTCAGAATGTTAACCCTGTTATATTTGATTCAACTTCTCTGCCTTTAATTTTGGAGTGATTCATTTGGAACATCTCAGTTTTGAGCCCTGTTGTACTTTCATTCTTTTCCTTTGTATTTTTGAACTTCAGTCCTCCGAACTGCCATTAGGTATCTTTTGCTCTCTGTGATCTATATTTTAGCATAAAGCTCATTCAAGCTGTTTGTGTTTATAAACAAGATCTTTTAATTAAACTTTATTAATAAGCCAGGATTGATCACGATACATTAAATCCACACACAATTCCAAACAGTAGTGTATGAGCTTCGTCTTAATCAAATCTGACTCTGCCTGGTACACAAACTGCTGTGGAGAACAAGCCAGGAGGCTCTTGAAGGGTATTTAACAAGTCTGTGATGGTTACCAGCAACATTGTCCAGATATTTTTGTTTTACAACTGATTGTCTATGTTGATTTCTCTTTGTACTGCAGAAACTCCCGGTTGTCCTGACGTGAACTCAATTAATAATTGCCGATATTTAACCCGCTGCCGGAGAGAACGGGATTGCCCCAAACTTCAGAACTGCTGCCGCAGTAGATGTGGACTCGTGTGTGTTGATCAGGAATCAGGTCAGATGTGAACAAAATAGTCAATTTATTTAAGTTTTCTTTAATTCTATGCAACCTGCATTGACAGAGTTGCTGAATGACCATGTGGCACCCATTGTGTTTCAAGAGAAAATGAACTAAGAACTGCTGTTCTAACCTGCATAAGATACATGTCCTCTAAAAAATCCACCATGTCAATGTTTTACCCAAGACCTTTTTGTTTCAATTTGGATAAAAGTATTTGATCATTTACATCTTTTGATAAGTTACAATAGTAACTAAAATTCATCCCCAAACACCGGAAGACGCACGTCTATCCAATATGTAGATTTTAGAAATTTCAGAAGATTCATGTTGACTTTTCTCTCCAGGTGCAGGCGGCTCTTCCTCATCTGAAGAGTCTTCTGTGGAGTTTTTCCCCACTGGACCCTTCCCCAATCCAGGAAAGCCTGGAGAGTGTCCTCCTGTCAAAAGCTACTCCAGGGGTCATTCCAACAGCAGATGTGCGCCTGGATGCTGGACTGACTTTAACTGCAAGGGTGACGATAAGTGCTGCCCATCTGCTCGTTGTGGAAAACAGTGCCAGCAACCTCTCATTCGTAAGTTGAGTTCAAAGTGTCCAATCGTGTACCTTTTTTAAACATAAACCAGTTCATTTATACAATTTATGTCTGTTACTAGAGCAGCGAGGGCTGTGTTTGGTGGCCTGACTCTTGACTCGAGCCATCGGGTGAACAAACAAAAGTGTGGATCAAGCCTGGATGTTTCTTTAACAATGTCTTTTACATGTTGATTCCTACTTCCAGCCAGGGAGGGAGAATGTCCTAACGTGGTGAGAAGAAGTCGGGCATGCAGTTTTCCCGCCCAAAAATGCGAAAATGACTTCCAATGTCCTGAACCACTCAAGTGCTGCGATTATGGATGCGGACGCAGATGTGTGCCTCCACGTATTGGTAAGAAGTGAACAAAGTGCCTCTCATATCACTAAAATTCTGGTTTTATTGGAGTTTATTTCTGTCAAACACACATTTTGTTGAATGTTGGAGTATCTGATGCTGTTCCTGCTTGAAGACCTGTAACTAGATATTTCTTTTGTTGCTGTCACGTCTCCCAAGGTGTTTGGAAAACCACCAAGCCTCTTCATTCCAAACCAAATTTCCCAGATTGTTTCACAAATGCACTCTTTTTTTTTCCCACCAGAAAAACCAGGAAGTTGTCCCGCACGCTGCCCCAGGACAATAATTCAGAAATGCCCTAATGAGTGCCTCCATGACGGCTGCTGTCCAGATAACCAGAAGTGCTGTGGCTATGGGTGTTCCTTTGTGTGTGTGCCACCAGCGAGACGTAAGATTTTAACCAAATCCTTCGAAAAGTTCACATCCACTGATGTTTTTGATGTGTGTGTTTGTTTTGCATCGTGATTAATTAGGCTACATGCCTGCTTGCTTCCCCCAGGGTGGTAAGAATGACTTGAATGAGCGCTGACATCCATGAGCGCAAATTTCCTGAGACAACCTGTGGACATGCCTGCTGAGAATCCTGCTGATTTGAAAAAAATCTACATCCCTTCAGAATCATATTGTTCCCTTGCTTGTTGCTTACTTTCAAATAAAAAAGTGATTTGAAAAAAAAATCTTACTTTTGCTTTCTTTTTCATCAACTCCACACACATTACATTAGAACATTAGAACATTGGTTTGCCCAAACCTTGAGTTTTGAAAGAGAACATTGAGAAACTGGTGAGAAACCACCTCCTTCACAACAACCTTTTCACTGCTCCTTTGGGCCGCATGAACCAATATCCATATTATTTCCATTATGTCACTCATTATCTTTGACTGCAGCTAAAACTTCATGGCTACGTCCCCCATCTCCTTCTCCCACTATGACCGAATCCCTTTCTGTCCTCACAGCACACATTGATACATAGCAATTCTAGATTGCAAGGCAAATGTGGGTGTTTCAAGGGACACAATGCTCTAAATCAGTGGTTCTCGACCTTTTTTCAGTGATGCACCCCTGTGAAATATATTTTTCAGCCAAGTGCCCCAAGAGCCTGATATGTAACAACCACCCAAATTGATATAAAATATAATGTAATAAAACGAAATCTAATACCTGGTCGATGATATAACAAAAGTGCTGTGACTGAAATATAAGAAAATAAATGTGCCAAACCCAAAATGTAATAACTGGTCAATGATGTAAAAAGATTTAACAAGAATTTAAATGTGATCTTAATATGCTTAATGTTATACATTATATTGTTCTGATGATTGGTGAAGTAGATTACAGACTATAGACAACAGAAGACTATTAATGACTTGGACAACAGCAATCATACATAAAAGCCATAAACTGTGTACAGATATATATATAAACAAATATTCCAAACTTTTAGAACTCACTCTTTTAGTGATATTGAAATTTAAGTAGGTCAAGTGCAAGTCCAATCGATGCAATCCTTGAGTCACTTTATGATGTAAAAAATGTATTACATTATTAGGGCAAAAATATTTTTGCCTGCTCCATAATATAATATTAAAAAGTTTTTTTTAAGTTTTGGGCTCAGTTACATCATTGACCAGTGATTACATTTGGGTTTTAATAAATTTTCTTTTATTACATTTCGGGCTCAGCACTTTTGTGACATTATCGACCAGTTATAGTGGGAGAAGGAGATGGGGGACGTAGCCATGAAGTTTTAGCTGCAGTCAAAGATAATGAGTGACATAATGGAAATAATATGGATAATGGTTCATGCGGCCCAAAGGAGCAGTGAAAAGGTTGTTGTGAAGGAGGTGGTTTCTCACCAGTTTCTCAATGTTCTCTTTCAAAACTCAAGGTTTGGGCAAACCAATGTTCTAATGTTCTAATGTAATGTGTGTGGAGTTGATGAAAAAGAAAGCAAAAGTAAGATTTTTTTTTCAAATCACTTTTTTATTTGAAAGTAAGCAACAAGCAAGGGAACAATATGATTCTGAAGGGATGTAGATTTTTTTCAAATCAGCAGGATTCTCAGCAGGCATGTCCACAGGTTGTCTCAGGAAATTTGCGCTCATGGATGTCAGCGCTCATTCAAGTCATTCTTACCACCCTGGGGGAAGCAAGCAGGCATGTAGCCTAATTAATCACGATGCAAAACAAACACACACATCAAAAACATCAGTGGATGTGAACTTTTCGAAGGATTTGGTTAAAATCTTACGTCTCGCTGGTGGCACACACACAAAGGAACACCCATAGCCACAGCACTTCTGGTTATCTGGACAGCAGCCATCATGGAGGCACTCATTAGGGCATTTCTGAATTATTGTCCTGGGGCAGCGTGCGGGACAACTTCCTGGTTTTTCTGGTGGGAAAAAAAAAAGAGTGCATTTGTGAAACAATCTGGGAAATTTGGTTTGGAATGAAGAGGCTTGGTGGTTTTCCAAACACCTTGGGAGACGTGACAGCAACAAAAGAAATATCTAGTTACAGGTCTTCAAGCAGGAACAGCATCAGATACTCCAACATTCAACAAAATGTGTGTTTGACAGAAATAAACTCCAATAAAACCAGAATTTTAGTGATATGAGAGGCACTTTGTTCACTTCTTACCAATACGTGGAGGCACACATCTGCGTCCGCATCCATAATCGCAGCACTTGAGTGGTTCAGGACATTGGAAGTCATTTTCGCATTTTTGGGCGGGAAAACTGCATGCCCGACTTCTTCTCACCACGTTAGGACATTCTCCCTCCCTGGCTGGAAGTAGGAATCAACATGTAAAAGACATTGTTAAAGAAACATCCAGGCTTGATCCACACTTTTGTTTGTTCACCCGATGGCTCGAGTCAAGAGTCAGGCCACCAAACACAGCCCTCGCTGCTCTAGTAACAGACATAAATTGTATAAATGAACTGGTTTATGTTTAAAAAAAGTACACGATTGGACACTTTGAACTCAACTTACGAATGAGAGGTTGCTGGCACTGTTTTCCACAACGAGCAGATGGGCAGCACTTATCGTCACCCTTGCAGTTAAAGTCAGTCCAGCATCCAGGCGCACATCTGCTGTTGGAATGACCCCTGGAGTAGCTTTTGACAGGAGGACACTCTCCAGGCTTTCCTGGATTGGGGAAGGGTCCAGTGGGGAAAAACTCCACAGAAGACTCTTCAGATGAGGAAGAGCCGCCTGCACCTGGAGAGAAAAGTCAACATGAATCTTCTGAAATTTCTAAAATCTACATATTGGATAGACGTGCGTCTTCCGGTGTTTGGGGATGAATTTTAGTTACTATTGTAACTTATCAAAAGATGTAAATGATCAAATACTTTTATCCAAATTGAAACAAAAAGGTCTTGGGTAAAACATTGACATGGTGGATTCTTTAGAGGACATGTATCTTATGCAGGTTAGAACAGCAGTTCTTAGTTCATTTTCTCTTGAAACACAATGGGTGCCACATGGTCATTCAGCAACTCTGTCAATGCAGGTTGCATAGAATTAAAGAAAACTTAAATAAATTGACTATTTTGTTCACATCTGACCTGATTCCTGATCAACACACACGAGTCCACATCTACTGCGGCAGCAGTTCTGAAGTTTGGGGCAATCCCGTTCTCTCCGGCAGCGGGTTAAATATCGGCAATTATTAATTGAGTTCACGTCAGGACAACCGGGAGTTTCTGCAGTACAAAGAGAAATCAACATAGACAATCAGTTGTAAAACAAAAATATCTGGACAATGTTGCTGGTAACCATCACAGACTTGTTAAATACCCTTCAAGAGCCTCCTGGCTTGTTCTCCACAGCAGTTTGTGTACCAGGCAGAGTCAGATTTGATTAAGACGAAGCTCATACACTACTGTTTGGAATTGTGTGTGGATTTAATGTATCGTGATCAATCCTGGCATATTAATAAAGTTTAATTAAAAAATCTTGTTTATAAACACAAACAGCTTGAATGAGCTTTATGCTAAAATATAGATCACAGAGAGCAAAAGATACCTAATGGCAGTTCGGAGGACTGAAGTTCAAAAATACAAAGGAAAAGAATGAAAGTACAACAGGGCTCAAAACTGAGATGTTCCAAATGAATCACTCCAAAATTAAAGGCAGAGAAGTTGAATCAAATATAACAGGGTTAACATTCTGAAAGTAGTCAACCACTTCGCCTGATAAAACACACATTTAAACACATTTTAGAAAAGAAACCGTAAATCAGCCAGTCACAGGAGAAACACATGTGAGAGTTTACTTACTTACCAAAGTACCTGCGATTCCATGCAGAAGCTGGGCTGAAGTGCGCAATGGCGACTAAAGCAAAAAGCAGTGCACACACAGTCGAGGGGACTTTCTCCATGTTAACTGATTGCACACAAAATCTGCACTCCTCTCAGACCAATAATGCTGCAGTATTTATACAAAAAGCCGAGCAGCAGGCCAGTCAGAGGAGGCTCCGTCCTTGAGCCTAAAAAGACAGAGACGACATAGATTAGATGGTAGACGCTCAAGTGTCGTTTGTTTTTTATTGACTAGTTGGATTTTTTTCCCCCAAAAAGTGATATGTGATATGATATTACCTTCTTTCTTTTTTTTTGAATTCATTCACTTACACATGGACCTTTAGGTGAAGTAACTACACCTGCGTTATGTTGGAGGCTTCATTCATTACATCTACACTACTTTCCAATTTACTGCGACCTGAAGCAAACATGGAAACATCAACGAATGATGTGAAGGCCCTCAGTGGAAAGCTCTATCCATCACCTTCCTAATTAGTGAAATTTTCTCTGTAAGGTTCCGTCCATCTTCACCTATGTGTTTTATGTAGTGATGACTACCTTTTAATAATTCTCAGGTTGAATGAAATGCACATATTGACCATCTATAAATATTGGTGCATGAAGGGACTTTTTTTTTTTCATTCTTTTTTTTAAAATCTATTGTCTTCATTGATTTTACACACCTTGCAGAACCACATACCTGCCTTAACCCTTTAACATGCAGTTAACCATCTGTCCGAGAAACGTTTATTTCTGATTTAAAGGTTTCCAGGTACTTTTAAGGTGTGTGCTTTCTGTAGTCCTGGTGTGGTCTAACAAGGTCAAATACAGAGTTTAGTGAAGGCTGATTAATGTAGGTTTTCTAAACAACCCCAGGACACATAAAGAGTCTGAGTCTTGTTTAAAGAAGTCATGTTTTTGAAGAAACTAGTTTGATTCCTGCCGAGGTCTGAAAGCTAGTTGAGAGAGTTAAAGTCTAAGTCTGGCTCTTTTGAAAGAAACTAGATGACCTTTAAAAAAAGACCAGGTGTAAATTAAAGAATCCAGGTGGAGTTTAAAGAGTCCACATGAAGTTTAAAGTCAGAATCTATTTTAAAGAGTGGTTTTGAAAGTCCAGGTAATTAGTTAAGTGCTCAGGTCTATAGTCTGAGTCCACTTTTGAGAGATCAGGAGATTGCTTAGTTCTATTTAAAAGGGTTTAAATCTGCTTTAAAGTCACATTATCAGATATTTTCACTTTTGAGAGGATGTTGAAGGGTTAAGCATGAAAACAAACCAAAAACATGTCAGGGTTAGCCCTTTGATTGATCACCATGATTATTAGCTCTTATAATAAGAGCATGAAGGCAGGATGTAAATTTCAGATGTTGCATGATGTATGTTAGATTCATCCAGTTTGTTGGGCGAAATTGTCATATTACTTGGTTTCAGTCATCGTAGAGGTTGCACACATCCATTCACCTTCAATACCACTTTATCTATTTCAGGGTTGCAGGGTGCTGGAGCAGATCCCAGCAAACAAACAACGTTTGGTTGGTTTGTGAACAGTGGTAAAAAGGGGAACATGCATTTTCTGTGACGAGTCATAATGGTAGAAAACAATAAATGCATTATTTGTCTTGGATTAAATCATAAGAATACACTCTCTCTTTATAGATGTTATATTGACCTTGTGTATTCCCTCCCAGCCATAGGCTTATGGCTTTTTGGACTCTCATGGCCTTTTACCAATTGAATCAATGATGTTTCTATAGAAATCGTGCTGAATCTCATGAGGGTTTTGTGCGAGACAGAAAAGCCAAAATACGCTGATTGTTGGTCATTTTTAGCAATTATTTTTGTCTCACTCTGTCTGTGTCCTTAGACAGTACTCACCAACAAAGATAAAAACTTGGTCACACGGAGAGAAACACCCATCACCACAACCTTGGTAATGTTGACTCCCTTTAATATGATTATGTCCAACCTGGGGTCACCTGTCATGTGCAGGCGCCATCACATGACTAGTTAACAGTTAGAAAGGACGTGACACTAATGTTTGGTCCCTCTGCCCTGAGAGATATCACCATGGAAGTGAAAATCCTTAAAAAAGTATGCAGTCAAAGTCACAACACATTATTATCAATGCTTCTGTGGACCCATTTACAAAGGATTTTAGTGACCAAGGTTGAGATGATGAGTTCAAATTAAAAACAAATCTTTAAACATTTATCACTTGAATCAGAAATATAACATCAAGTTTGTACTTAGAATTAATGATAAGCATCGTTAACCAATGATTGATGAAGCGAGTTCTAATATACTGGTAGCATTGATTTTAATATTTAGGACACTGTCTCAATATATTTTTATTCTTTTTTCCATAATTATTTATCTTTTATTTATCATCCAAAAACCAATACTGAATGCTTCTCAGTCCAGAGCATCTCAGCTCACCCTTGTAACTCCCACGTACAATATTCGCCTTGCAGTCTGGAGCTGGCACTTTGCAACGTGTGCTTGCTGAATTTTATACACAAATACCTTTATCAAGCTGTGAGGACAGAAAGTGATTCTGTCACAGAAGGCGTTTGGCAATGTGACTGTGAAGTTTTGGCTGGAGGTAGTCAAGGTGAACACCTAAAAAGGATTATGAGACATAATGGAAATAACATGGAGACTATTTCATGCCTTCAACCACTCCAACAGGGTGGTGAGGAGCAAAGTGAAAGGGTTCTTGTGACAGAAGTAATTTCTGATCGGTGTCAACTTTAGTTTGCGTGCAGGGCAGGTGATCTCTTGTCTCTCCTGCATCCGATTATCAAGGCTGGTCTGCGGGGTGAGATGGTTCAACTCTCACAGGCGTTAAGCCTTCCTCAAGTGATAACATATCTTGTCTTTGGCCCTTGACAGCAGGAACACATAAGTCACACAAAAAGTAAATTTGGCCAAAGGTTTACTCCCATCTTGTTTATAGATGTCAGTAATATCCACAGAGAGCCATCTGTTCAGTGTCAGCTCTTCAAACAGGTGGCAAAGGAACCCTGACTGTCTGACTGAGTAATTCACAATGAACACATGAGTTGAGTTCCAGTTCACCACTTTCACCACAACATGCAGTGCCGATATTCCACATTTTGGTATTAAATTACAGGAGATTACACTTGTTTGGATAGTTGTGGGTTAAAATCCAGAAGATGGATCTCATTTGTTTACATTGCTTATGCACAAAACAGGGCCGAAAGGATGCATGCAGCACCATTCATTCATCCATCCATCTTCCATCCCACTTATCCAGTTCAGGGTCGCGGGGTGCTGGAGCCAATCCCAGCTGACTGTGGGCGAGGGCAGGGTACACCCTGGACAAGTCGCCAGTCTGTCAAGCGTGCACCACTTCCCAAGCAACATGTGAGATTTAATAAAAATGATCTAATTCATTACTTCAAGTTCAAATAACTTGATTCATTTGGATGTTACCAATTGAAGAAATTCAATAAAGTTTGCCCAACAATTTCCAACTATTTTCTCTTATCAATGTGCCACTCTTGTGTCACACTTCTTCTTCACCTCTGCAGTCACAGATCTCTCTGTGGGTCTCACACTACTTACAGCAGTGACAATGTGCTGCCACTCTCCTTCTTTTATTAGGCTCGTTTACACGACAACGTTCTATGTAGGGATGTCCCGATCACACATTTTGGCCCCCGATACCGATTCGATTTTTCAGAATTGCGTATCGGCCGATACCGATACTTTCCCGATCCGATACTTACATTGCTATTGCAAAGATACTCAATAGTGTATTTTTGGTGCAACTAAGATGTCTGAAGCTAAAAGCACTATTGGCAGAAGCTTTGTTTAGCTAGACAAATTTGTAAAACTCACTTATTGAATCAAAATTCTTCTCAGAATAACTTAAGAACTTATTTAAACTTTATTCAGTCATAACAACAAAAACCCAATTACACTCTGCAGTCTTGTATCTCTTTTTTATGTTAACTTAAACAACTTCACCTGGATTTTGTGGCAAATAATTATTTTTTTTTAAATGAAACCCAGTGAATCACTTTGACTAACATAAAAACTATAAAAAACTACAACATAAACAGTATTCAGTAAAACCAATCAGAAGAACTCAATTCCACTTCAAAGTGTCTTTGGCTGGTTGGGTTGAAAATAAATCCTTAAAAAGTGCAAATACAATAATAAATTTTTTTTTTTATCTTAAACATAAATGCTCTTAGGCTACAATCGAACTTCTTTGTGTATTGAATTTCAGTTTAACTTAAAGCAGTATGAGAGGTTTGACCTGAATTGTCACAAAACATTTACATTTCAATGTGAATTATAAACACTTAATTCCATTTTAAACCGGTAAAACCTGTTTGACAAAAGTAGTCTGAACATAGTTCTCTCAAAAACTTATTCACAATACGATCTTTTTCCTCCCTGGCCTGCTCCCAAAAAACCGTCCACACCTCACTATGAACAAGTCTCAACATGAGGCTTCGGGGAATGTAGTACACATGACAGGCCTTTAGGGGCGCTGGGACTCACTAAACACAACAAAAAACCAGAAGAAGACAGACCACATAGAAATGTAGAAGTAGATTTCTACTTATAAACACAGAAACCACTATATATCTCTAGTTGTATAGGTCTATGGCCACGCTCCGCCTGCTTCTAGCTTCTGCAGCTCGTTGTTTTTTGTTTTTTTGTTTATTTGATCGGCGGGGTGATCGGCTGGATTTGCCGATTCCCGATCACTCACAAATCACCAATATCGGCCCCGATCCGATATCTACCGATCTGATCGGGACATCCCTAGTTCTATGTGACAACACCGAATTCGTTGAAGAAAAAAAAAAAAGGAGTGTGTTTACACTGCAGCAGCGGACACACTGAAAAAGATGTAGTTTGGATGTCGGGCCACGGAAAAGCGCTGTTGCTCGTTTTTTGTAATGAAACCACACAGACATGGCTCCAGACAACAATATGCTATCAACGTGAACAAAATCGATCGTATCAGACGTTGATATGGACTGATGACGAATCGGACGCGATTAGGGGTGAGTCTCAATTAATAAACTACCGATATGGACTTTAAAACCAGAATACGGACCGCAACTACGGATCTGTCATGTTTGTTTATAGGCATATGAGCAGATAGGAACTGTCGGGAGGGGGAGACGCATGTGCAGTAACAGCGCTTAGTCACCTTCAACAGTCAACAGAGGGAATAGCAAGTGCGAAAGAATCTTTCCACCTTGGGAGCCCGTATAAACAATTTGCGGAGACAGTGGATCCACACACCGGTTGAAAAAGTAAATGTTGCATATTCGTTGCCGTGTTAACAGGAAGCCACAACTTTGACCACCAAATAATAAAATGTTCCCATTACGGTTTTGCTCTCCTTGAAAGCCCTTTTCTGTGTTTTCTCTGCCATGATTGATCCTAAAATGCCGTCCACCAGCAGGCTTAAGATGCTCATGAGGTTACTTTGAACTTACCAGTCATGGTAGAATTTGGGTGTGTTAAAGGCGGGATATGAACTGTGCAACGTTCAAGGTGGACTGTGATTTATATAGGGAAAAGTGTGTGCAGGTACAGGGATTACATTGTGGGGCGTGACATTTTTCAGCTTTTGGGTGACCGCACATTTTCAGTATGGATCCTACACAATGTTTTATAAATGAGCCCCCAGGCCTCTCTCTGTGGAATGTGTGGGATTTTATCTGATTATTCTGGTTTCTTCCCACAGTTGAAAAACATGCATTTAAAGTTAGTTGTTGACCCTAAATTTTCCCATAGGTAAGAAGGTGAGTCTGTATTGTCTGTCTCTCTGTGTTTGCCCTGTGATGGACTGGCGACCTGTCCAGCGTGTACAGGGTGTCGGGTTTTGCACAGACCGGTTCCCTGAAAAGAGGAGAATCAAAGATGGATTGACATTACAGCTTCGAGCAGCATTAACCGCACAGCAGTCAATAGTCTCTTTAGTTTTAAATGTCACTTCTTGCTGATACATTTCCTGTTAAGTTACTTCTGTCCACTAGTCATGACTGATGGTCATGTGAGGCTGAAACTATTTTATTTTGTGGAGGATGACGCCAAAAACAAGCATCGGGCCAACCTGCACATGGAGGAAATGTCTCTAAAGGCCTACGAAGACACCACTTCAAGCCACTGGTCCAGATATGTGGATGGTCAAAATCCAAATCCAAGAGATGCACGCGTTTACTGAACATCTCAACTCAGAAGACAATAAAAACAAGTTTATGAAGGAAGACGCCAACAATAAGTGCTCTCCTTTCTTGGACTGTGATGGACACATCGAGAAAGACAGCAGCCGGCACATCGAAGTGGACAGAAAACTCACATATTTGGACCTGCTCTTTGATTCTCATCACCCGTTCCAACATAAACTGGGTGCAATCACAAACCTGCAACACAGAGTTGAAAATATATCTACCAGTGCGTGGTCTCAAACAGAGGAGCACAACCATCCGAGGAAAACAATCAAAACCTGTGGCTCCCCCAGCTGGACTTTGATGAAAAGAAGAGCACGCTATAGAAGGAGTAGCAACACTGTGGGTGGGGAGGAAATGGGTAACCGACATAACAACGTTGTCGTTCCCTCTGTATCACAAGTGTCTTTCGAACACAGTAGCGCTCTAAAACAGAAGCTGGTGCATCCCCAGGACAACACACCACAAGAAACCCAGTGTACGCCACACAATGCAGTCAATAGTGGAATAACCTTAATATTTTAATATTGGCAAGAAGCAAACAACCACTCGACAAATGTACGGCCCAAGAGGTTCCGACTCCTCGGGTTTATACTCAGTTGACGATTCACACCACAAGTGACAGTCACACTCCTTTGTAGAAAGTAATGTCCACATTTTGGACAGACAGGACAGAGAGTTTGGGGTAAAATAATCAATCCATGTGAAAGTGAAAAACCTTCCCTCAACAGAAAGGCCTCTCAGTCTGGTTCTGCAGAGGTTTCTTCCAGTTAAAAGGGAGTTTTTCCTTTCCACCATGCCTATGCTTGCTCAAGTGGAATAGTTGGGGGGGGGGGGGGGGGGGGGTTGTCTGTGAAAGTACGTTGAGATGACTATTTTATATGGTGCTATATAAATTGAATCAAATCAAATAAGTAAAAGACAAATTACATTTACCCAGCTATCTCAGTTTGTAGAATCCCGTTCTCTCCATCACTCTAGGAATGACCTTAAAAGTGATCCACCCACAAAAACCTATTCCCACATCACAATTGTAAAAGAGCAATCTTACAAAAATGAAATCAAAATAATCTGCACATAAGACCCACAGGACCAACCCGCCCATAGTAAATGAATAGCAACTTGTAACAAAAAAGAAAATGAACCAGCTTTTACTGATACCGTATGTGGAATATGGTTTTACCTCACCTGAACCTTTGGCCAAAGAAAAGAAGAGCAATGTACATTACTCCAGACCGACATTAACCTACAACATAGATAAGACTCTAACATAGAATGCAGGTGTTGTGTGGAGGGTGATTGATTCTTGACACGGAGGATATGTGTCAAGTGGGAAGAATCTAGTGTCTAGTATCTAGTATCTGCTAACGGAGGCCGGTGTGGTCAGGCGGCCTTCCTGCATGCAGGCAGGTGTTCATGTCCAAGACTCCTTGTGTGCTCTGGAGCTGCTCGGTCTTTCGGGGTGTGGATGGTTTGCCCCTCTCTAGGCATTCAGGATACCCCGGGGGAGCGCAATGAAAGGTCCTGGGCCTGGTGGCTGTGTAAGCATGTGGAATGGCAGCACCTTTTATGATCCTGTGGCGTAGCAAATTGAGCTGAATGTCATTTTACTGTCCAGAAGTTAAACACATCAACTCATTTATCTTTATTTCTGGAGACACTGCCCACCTTCATGCAGTTTGTGGTCTCCACTGTATGATGGACAAAACCCTGGGCCGTGGTTTTACTCACATGAGAATAGCATATGAATGTATATCTGTTCTTCTTAAGGAGGGTTAGGGGCAAACTGTAAAACCTGATGAGTTATTTCAACTTAAATCATTTGATTAAAAGAAAACGTTGTTGTTTTTTTAAACAAGTTAAGTTCATTGACCTACATTTTTGATTCAATTGAATCTTTAAACGAAACCAGGTATTTGTTGTTAAATTTAAATGTATTTCATTTGTTCATTGTCTGCATATTTTCCACAATTTACTTGAATAAAGTTAAATACTTAGTTTGCATTTAGATGCCGCCTACCTGGACACATTAGAAGATGCATAGACAGTCTAATTGCTCAATATTTTAACTTTGCAAACAATCCTGCGCAGGATCATGAGACGATGGAGCCAAACTCAGTTTACTATGAGCGAGAGCAGAATACACCCTGGACAGGTTTCCAGTCCATCACAGGGCAATCACACAGAGAGAAACAACCACACACACACTCATGTTCACACAGAGGGGCAATTTAAGGTCACCAATTAACCTCACATACATGTCTTTGGACTGTGGGAGGAAACCCAAGCACATAATATTTATAAATAAATGGAAATATAATATAAATATAAACAACTCTGCCATTAAAAGTTTGATGTAGCCATAAACCTAGATGTTGATGTTGTAATTGAAATATGATCGTGTATGTGAGAAGAAAAGGAAGGGCATGTCTGACATTCATTGTGTGCGCAACCGTTGCACTGAGCATTCAGTGCCATCCTGTATTGCCATCTATCGGCAACATCAGGTATTACATGTCAACCGCCGGATGAGAAGTTGAGTGAATCAGAATCAGAATCGAATTTATTGTCATTGAAGTGTTCAAACAGAAAAGGAAAAATACTTTTGAACAGTTGTTGTTGTTGTTTTTTTAAGAAATTAACTTTAAGCTCACAGCAACTATTCAAACAAATTTCTCATGTAATTTACAACTGACAGACTAAATAATTGTAGTTTATTACTCTATGTGCATGCAGAGCCAAACATCTGCTCTCAACTAAAACTCTAACTTTCATGTGTGTATAATCTTTTGCCAAGGTCGGTCTTTAAACAAATAAGATATGGAAAGACTTTGGTCATGACATGTGAGTTTTTCCGAGGACACCTTAGATGTTTGCTACTTTTAGTTTATGTTTTATTTAAGTGTCCTTGTACTCAAATGTTGTGCAAAATTCTACATTTTGTCTTCTTTATTCTCTCAACTGTCATGGCTTTAAAAATAGCTTGTGGTCAGTTTTACATGCCTACAACTCATAATTCAAAACTGAATATTTTCTCTAATTTTTGGATTCAACATGGTCATTTCTTACAGTAATGTGTTGTTTTAAGTTAGTGTGAAAATGCATTTGGTGGGAATTACACTTTTCTTCTAAGATATGAACTCAACTTTTTAGTAAATGTGTGAAAGCTTTTATTGGTCCAAATTTCAAGCTACATTTTTTTCCCAATATTCAAATTAGAATCAAGTCTGGAGCATTTTGGATACATTTCATTCACCCAAATGCATGTGGACGTCGCACCAGAGTGAGTTCATTCTCCTGCGCGTTAAAATGAATTCCTCTATTTCTCCTGCGGAGGCCTTGTATCTTCTCTCTGCTTAGGAATTTGTTCATTTCTGTTTCTCTGAGCGGCTGCACAGCAGCGTAGTGGTTCATGCACTTGCCCTCATGGTGAGAAAATCCCTTGCTCAGATCAAGTGGGGGCCTTGCTGTGGTTCATGTTCATCCTGATTTCCTCAAACACTTCAAAAACATGTTTGAGGTTTATTTTGCCTATAAATGTAAATGTGAACGTCTACCATGTCCAGGATGTACTCTGCATATGCAATAGTAGGCTGGGATTGACCTCAGCCACTGGGGATAAACCATTGCATTAAAAGCAGTATAGAAGATGGAGGAATTTATTTATTTATCTATTTATCTATTTTTTTTAACATAAATGTTTATCATCAGGGTCTTAGTTTCCAAGTGAGGTAACCATTAAATTTAAAGTGATATAATGCAGTAAATGTATATCTAGTTTCAGTTTTTCATTGACTACTTGCAATCAGTGTCATCTTGTTAAAATATGTATTTTAAGTTAAGTTGTTTCAGGCATATTACATACATACATACATACATACATACATACATACATACATACATATCAATCACACAGTATTTTCAGATTGATCCCAGTTGTGTTTACCAACATGACCACTATGAATTAATTCTTCATTCATGTTGTCATTTAACAAAGTCTTTTCATTTGTATTAGTTTACAATGCCTTTGAAAACAAACTCGTGAAAAAAGGATTTAGATATTCTATTGATATAGCCCCCATCCATCTCAAATGTCAGCTACTGGGGGCTACTGCACAACCCTATAGCTATTTAGAAGTTTATTTCTTTTATAATCAGTCTCTATAAAACATTGGGTTCTTTGTCTTTGTCAGTGCACGTAGATGGCCCATTCCTGAGATTCTATCCTACCCCCCAAAAGTTGCATGCAGTCATCAAGTAATGAAGTGATTGATATTTTTTAGGAGGAGAACCTCTTAAGCATACTGACTTCACTCTAATAAACGTCAGTCTACATCCATGTCTGCAGTGTTGTCACATTGAGATTTACAGAATACCGACTTGCTATTCAGTCACTTTTCTGTATTTTTATTTATTGTTCTTTGCATCTCATTTGGTAGCTTGAATATATCATGTGTCTCCATCAGCACAAACACACGTCTACAGCGACAAATTAATGGCACAAGTCTCTAAAATTACATTTTATTTCTGTAGTCGGTAAGCAACTTCATATGTAAAATCATCTGGAAACACAAAATGTCTTCGATGTAGTTAATTTAAAGTATAAATATTTATTGTTTATCGTTCATGATTTTACTGGCTGCATGATAGTGTATTGGTTAACACTCTTGCCTCTCTGTGAACAATCCCCTGTTTTGAGTCTGCAATGGGGGCCTTTTCTATATGTGGAGTTGAAAAGTTCTCCAGAAGTGCCCCAGGACTCCGGGCTCCAGCCTCCTGCAACTGTTAAAGCAATATAGAAGGTCAATGTTTGATTCTTTAATATCACTTGATTATTTTGTTCAAAAAGAAAACTGAAAAGACATGTTGTTTATGATAGCTTAGAAATATTCCTCTTCAGCAAACATTGATGACTTTTGAGTATTTGGTTTAAGGCCCCAGCAAGTGTTAATGTCCTCTCACTGCTCACTCAAAACTTGGATTCATAGAATCTTCCTGAATTGTAACAGAATGTAGTGACATCTTTCACTATTTTGTGACTTATTTATTTACATTACTTGCCATTTGGAATTAAAAACAATAAAACAAAAAGGATTTCAATATTTAAGTGAATGTTTGGTAAATACATGAATTTGCACTGTTTGAAATCACATGTTTACATTGTTTTTCTGGTTTTATTTTTAAATTTTCCAGTCACTATTTACTGATATAAGGATTTGGGGAGAAAACATTCTGTTCAGGAATATTGATGGAACAATCCTTCATCTTCACTGTTGACCAGTAAAGGCTCCCTCGATGTGTGTGTGTTTGTTTGTTTGTTTGTTTGTTTTATTAACTTGAAACGCTCTCATACTTTTGGTTTTGCGTTGGAGCAATAGTCTTTGAGGTGCAATACCTTTAATGCCCTCTGGGTGGGTGTCTCCGTTCGAAGATCTTTAAACCTTTTGCCTTATTTCTCTGTCCACCAATCAAATAAGTTTTTGTCTCGGAAGATAAATGCTGCTGAACAGAAATCACACCCAGACAATAGACATGACTTGATATTTAATGTGACGAAATGTTTTCTCTCTATGTATATTCTTTTTTTTTAATCTGTCATTATCTCAGCTTTGTTGTGAAATGTGTCAGCTGAGCGTCTCTCAGATGTTGCAATGTAGTGTAACTATGTAAATGTATTCTGCATTGCTCTGATTTGATTGACAGGTATCCCCCCCCCCCCCCGAAAAAATCCTCAAACAAGGAGCATCTAGAGGGTTATTATACAGAGTGCAGAGAGCATTGAGGAGTAATTTTACCCTCAGGAGTGGAAAGGCCATGCAATTTACATGTCCAGGCGTGTTGCTTATTGCGAGCTCTGTAACCAATGGGATTTCATCTGTGGGCTTCTTTCAGATCTGATTGTCATTTCTTTTTGCACACTATCTGACATGTCTGACAGTTTTGAGGTTTTGTGCTCTTTGCATTCACACTCAGAGCCAATAATCAAGGGTTTACCAATTTCATTCTTTCTTTTTTTTTTTTTTTTTTTTTTTTCAAGAAGAAATATTTTATGTTGCACCCTTTACCACAGCAAACCCAAGTAAAGACCCCGCTGCTTCTCCTCCCCTTTGATTTCCCCAATGTTTTCTCTTTTCCCCGTCCTTGGGAATTCAATCATGGGATAGTGTTGCTGGAAACCTTTCCTCTATGTATTCATGTAAAGGCCCGGCTAGTGGGTGTTATTGTATGTCCTTGAAACGATGTAGATGCTATCAGTTTCACTGCCGGTTGGGAATTTTGAAAATGTGAATAAGGCAGAAAAAAGGATGGTTGGGTGTAACTGTAAGTGAAAGTAAGAGGTGGTGTGCTGTTGGCTGGAGTTTTGAGAAATGGTAAAAGCTCAAAATGAGAAGGTCTGCCCATTTTTATGGCTTCGTTGTGCCTTTTCAGATGTCACTAAAACGTAGGGCTGCAAACATAATGTAGAGATGAACTGGAGCTCGATATCTGTCTATATAATCACACTATGAGAACATAACATATCACTGAAAAGAATTCCAGTGGTTTAAGATTTTTTTTAATTCTTTTATTTTTTAGCTTTGCGAAATCGCAAATGTTGAAGAAATTGAAAACCTGGGAGTGACTTACAAGACGGTTTTCCATTTTCAATTATATGACAAGCATGATAAATGGACATTATTTCCCGTCTTTTCCCCGACTGACCCGCAACATGTCTCGAACCCACCCCTTGACCTTAACCCCAACACACACACACACACACACACACACACACACACACACACACACACACACACACACACACACACACACACACACACACACACACACACACACACACACACACACACACACACACACACACACACACACACACACACACCACCGCTAGATCCTGCAGCGAGGCATGGCTCACATTGTGCATTAACCTACCACTGACCTCTGTATGCTAAACTCAATTGCCACATTATCTCCACCGTAATGTTCTACTTTTAGTTATCTTCCTGCAACTGAATCAGATTTTGTGTTCCACTTCAGCCTCAGGCATAAAGAAATCTCTGAAATGACTGCTCGGTATCATGAAAGGATGTGGGGGAGGTTGGCTGTCTCATTTAGATCACCAGTGGTCGCTGCTCCATTAAAGAGAGCAGAATTTATTTGTCTGCCGTTGAAACAGGAAACTTCAGCCTGGAGTGTGAGACAGAGTTGTTTTTGTTGTCGCCCAATTCAAAATGCTTTTAAATTTAGCTCTTATGTCCTTTTGAAAACTGACATTTCTAATGCCTCTAATTATCACTGCCGGCTTGAACCATTGTTATTTTTGTTGTTTTGATCAACATGCTTGACCGATGTGTCTCCATACCGCAGTAATACCAAGAATAATGATAATCCCGTGATGGTGTCTTGAAGTCAAAATAATACTAATGCCTCTAATGATGAAGCATGCTCAGAAATCCCTCCCCGTCATCCCATTGTCTCCCATGGCGGAGAAAGCTGGCCCTGCGGCCCCATGGGAAATCTGTAATATATTCAGCCAGGCCTTGGGAGTAAAATGAAAACAAATGTGGTGTAATAAAGGAGAGAAGATGAAGCGATTCCGTGATGATGCTCTCGACCAGCCTTATAAATCAAAATAAAAGTGGAGCAGGTCATATGTACCCCCACCCTCTCTGGATACACAGACACACACTCATACACACACATATATACAGTATGTATATATACATACATAAGGAGACACGCATGCATGCATACAAATACCAAGAGTGAGAGAGGAAGGAGCAGGAGTCAAAAATATTTGCTATGTTTTTTTTCATTGTAATGTCACACATTGCTCCACGTTTCGGTTAGTTATTCACATTTATTTACATACACAATTGGGTATGTCACATCATGAAGTAGCAGAAGTAGTATACTACTTCTTCTCGCATATGATTAGTATAAATTGTTGTTTGTTTGTTTTTTCTGATGACCTGAATGTGCTTACTTTGCAAAAACCTCCAAAAACAAACAAACAAAAACCAGACCACCAGGATATCCAATGAGTCCCATGCAAAGTTCACTTTATGTCTCTGTGAATTTCAGGCTGTTTATAAATGAGTAATTAAAATGTTCTCTTACTTTTATTCACACTTGTTGTTGTTGTTGTTGTGATAAGTTAATATGCAATTTTTAGGTTTTTTGTTTTTGTTTTTTTGCAAGTCTAGCCCTGTAATAATTGATTGCACTGTATGTGACCACTGAACTAAAATTTGTTTTACAGCCCTCCTCGCAATAATGCTGCAGCTCCTCTTCTACCTTGAAGAATCAATTGTTTGGGGTTAAATATGTCATTTCATTTTCACTAAGTGATATTTTTGATGTGTGTTTTCCTGCCCTTGACCTGGATGCTTTTTAGATGCCCTAAGACGGGGGTCTTCAAATGCGGGCCTGGAGAGCCTGTGTCCTGCACGTTTTAGCTCTCCCAGTTTCAGAACACCTCAATCTAATGTTGAGGCGATAATCAAGCTTGTAAATAAGCTCGGTAACGAGCCCCTTATTGCTTTCAGTCGTGTTGCACCTGTGAGAGACCTAAAACTTGCCGGACACCGGCTCTCGCGGCACTGGATTTGAAGACCCCTGCCCTAAGAGGTAAAGCATTATTGTGTAATTCCTAAGCAAAGACTAAAAGCTGCTCTGAATAAATAAATAATAAAAAAAAAATTATACTTTTTAAAGGTACAAACAGTCTCAAGACCCTTCAGATTAGTCATGCAATCAACCTGCAGAAACCACTATTATTGTAATTACCATTGACTGGAGCTGGCAGTAGCGGTAGTGGTAGTATTGGTGTTCACCTGTAGGGGCCGCTGTGGTGTCACTGAATTTGTATGAAGCGAGTGAGCTCAAACAGAGAAAGAGAAATAGGAGAGGTTTGATTATGGTACAGTAGCAGCAACACTCATTATACAGGAAAAGCCAGAAGATCGAACTGTGAAAAAAGAAAAGAAACGAAAAGAAAAGAAAAGAAAAACGGTGATTGGAGACTCAAGACATCAATGACAGGGAAATTAGGGTCGATTTGAATATTGTCAACCTCACATATCCCTGGCTCTGTGCACTAAGTTACAAGGTTAATGACGAGCAGCAGAATTTCTGTTTCTCTGGAGTGCTTTCTGCAGCGAGAATTACACTGTAATCTCCTCCAGTCATTTTTAAACCTCCAAACTTTGACGATGGATTTGAGAGCATTTCTGACAAGGTGCCTGCTGATTACATGGACAAAGAATAGTAAAGAGAGCGGTGCAATAAATAATTGATGCCTAATAAGTTGACAGAGAGTGTGCCAGGGTTCCATTTTTTATTTTCAGGACAAGAATAGAGAAAGCCTCTTGAGTTGTTTATTTCTTCCCTTCTTTCTTTCTTTTCATGTCCTTCTCATTTTACGAGCCATGAGTCAACACAGCACACGTAAATGATATTTTGACACAGAGATCCATGAATAATGTATTTGAATTTACTTTTATGCCAGAGTTAGACCCCTCTCAGAACCCCCCCCCCCCACCTTTTTGTTTTTTCCCCCCAATCTTTCTCCCCCTTTTTTTCTTCCATCCACTCAGTCTTAACCAACCCTCCTTTTTCTCCTTATCCCTCCCTCCTCCTTTTGCTCCTTCTTCCTTTATTCACTATTCATCCTTATCAGGAGCTCAACCTCATCTCTCTGGGCCCCTCCCTTCTTTTCTCCTCCTCTGCCTGCTCTCTCCTCCTATACCTTCATCACACAGCAGACAGGAAGCAGAACATATTCATTTTCAAGCTGAAGATCTCTCGCATCAGAGTTTCTTATACAGGTCCTGTGCAGTCGGCTGTTCACTGGTACATTTTTATAATCATGTGCTCGGGAACTGAAGCAAACACAGGTCACTTTTTGTTTTTTGAACTTGCTGAATTTAAGGACGGGGCTTCTTTATTGATTTGCTCTGTCCCAGTGAGCTGAAATACGAGTAAATAAATTTAAAAAGTGAATCCTACATAGCTTTAACAGATGGTATTGAGAAAGAGATGCACTTTTTAATAAGTAATCAGCCATGTGTTGCTTCACAATATACCTGCGAAGGCCTGTGAGGTCAGCAAGGCCCTGGTGAAGCAACCAGCAAGCATTGATTCGGTGTCTAAATTAATCATCCATAACTTGATCTGCTCCAATAAAGTCATCAGCAGCCAGCATGCTGCATGATCAGCAGCAATCATTCTTCCCTGCTACGTTGCTGTTGCTTAGCCTGGGGGCCTGCAAACTGCCAGACACAGGCGTGCTTTAAAAGTAAATTAAAAACATTTATTCAGCTGCTAAAAAGCTCGCTGCTAGTCATGGCAAACAAAGGAAGAAAGGATGAAGGAAGTAATGCTGAAATCAGGGCTGATGTGAATGTCCCAGTATTGTCTCCATTGCCTTTATTATTACTTTTTTCTTTTATGAATTTTTACCTTTAGCTTTCTAAGCTTTGGTTTATGTAAACCTTTCCGTCATGTTTTGGGGAGATTTGCCGTCATCATGAATTTCTCTTAAACAATTAAAAATTGTTATGGTGAAATGGAGCTACAGTGGATGTAATGAAAGTTCCATTTACATCAAGAGTATTTGGGACGGCTTCCTGGCAAGAGGATCAACCGTTGGTGGTTAAAGTCTTGCTCATGGACACTTCAACACCATGAGCCAACCATGGGACTGAAAGATGAGCCACTCTAACAATTGAGGTACAGCACTAAAGCGGTAAATACTTTTAAATGATGGATATGGTGTAAAGCTTTAACCCTCATCAGAAGTTGACTTCGATACAATCTCATCCTACGCAAGCCCAAGGCTGAATATCGATTTGAAAGTCTTTGACATTAAAAGTTTGGGTACTCCCGGATCCACACCATAATCCAGATGGTGATACCAGTTGTTGGGCCTGTAATCTACTTACTTTACACTATCGAGTAATACACTCCTCATCCTCATCCCTCCGGCGTGAAATCCCTCTGCTGAGAAGTGGCATCGAAGGAAGCAGGGATGAATAATCTGCATCATCCTCTTCGTCCACAGAGTGGTTCCTCATTCATAATTCACCACTCCCCCCATTACATCTGATGAAAGCCACTGACCTGAAAAGACAGAGGGACTGAGCTCCTTCAAGTATGGCAGTAACATTGTTTGTGTCTGTCTTGTACATGTTACTGGCAGACATCAATAAATGAGTCCAGTGTCAACACTGAGATGTGATGTCCTCTCTGCTCCTACACATGGAAGCAAGACGCCGGCAACAGTTCCTCACAGTTATCTTGTGTTCAAATACTGAAGCATCACCTCAGATATTATGGGTATTTATAGCTCCTATTAAACAAATTCCAATCTGATATGTATGAATAAGATACACAATTATCAAATAGCAACTGATTTGATAATCTGGTGAATTGTGATTTAACACCACATGCATGGATGTCTTATAAGTGATAAGACATCAAAGGGTGCTTTCCAAAGGCTGTTTTTGACATCATCATGCATTATACGCTGCACAGTGCAGCATGCATGTGTCCGTGCAGGATTGGATAGTCAAAAGTATTAAATGAATTTCTCCATGGCTAATTTTTTTTCTTGCTATGACCCAGAAACTGGATTCTCCCAGTGGTATTTGAAAAAAAATGCGAAGACACTCACAACAGAGTTACATTTATTTAAATTGTGCGCGTGCGTGTGAGCTTGCATGAGCGTGTGCGTGAGCGTGAGCCTCTGTGTGCGTGCATGTGTATTTAAGGCTGCAGCAGCTTACAATTATGGTACTTTTTGCTCTGGCCACACTTTTCCCTGAACTCGAGCCTCTTATGAAAAGGCACCCTTTAATTCTTTTTAAAATTGTGACATACAATGTGAAGACCTGAGCCGACAATAACGGCCAAGCAGTAAGTCAGTGCAGCATCCCTTTTGTGCAGTTGAGTTATTTGAGTTGTTAATTACAATTTAAAGCAAATGTATGAGTTTCTCTTGAGTCGAACACAAAAAAGGCGATGAATGATAGTTTTGTACCCAAGTTGGACGCTTTCTCTTTTCTTTTAAGTTGAACGTGACCAGTTTTCACATTAAATATATAGGCTGTTTAATCACAGCTAAATGCATTAGTCACAGCGTTGGCCCGAGGCGGCTGGGATGCATTCGCAGCGCATCATTTGCTGCGATATCTAAAGCTAGCGTATCCCTTTAAGCTAGTTCCGCTGACTGTATTTTATTATTTTTTTTTAATATATTTCTGTTGTTGTTGTTGTTGTTGTTGTTGTAGTTGTGAGCATATTCAGCAGACTTTCTAGTTTCTTCTAGTTATTCACATCAAGCTTTCCAGAGATAAGCTAATCTCAGAGAAACACTCCTTTCAATAAAGGGAGAGGGGAAAAAAAAAAGTAATTTTAAGAATCATGGAACAAAAAGAAGTCTTGTCAACAATGTACCCACCAATCAGGGTTATAATGCAAACAGAGTAACTTTAACTCACTCCATGAGTCATCTGGGACGATGAGTCATATTTTACCTTAGTGCAACGAGAGCTTCAGTATTACCACACACCTACAGACAGGGAAACTTTTCACTCTAAAGTATGCATGCAACTGTTGACGAAAGTATAACTGGGACAGTTGTCTGTTCTTCTTTTTTTGTGCAGCGGTGGGGGGTGCGGGGTGGGGGGGGGGGGGGGGGGTGTCTTGGGTGCAGCTTTACCAGACACGATGGGATCTGATGAGAGAGCTGCGCTTGACGTTTGGACTTTGACCTTCAAGATTTTTGGGGCGTCTCAGTAGATTTGCGGTCATTCTAGATGTGATCAGGTTTGGAACAAAGAAATGGCCACGCTCGGCTACATATAAGTGTTCTCACTGCAGCAAAGCTTCAAAGCATATAGGAACATAAACGCACAGGCATAAACAAGATGGAATAAACCCTCCCTCCCGACTCGAGATTAATTAACTGAACCTCATCTGAAGTTGTCGCCTCGCCTTGATATGCATGCATCTGTGCCATTGTACGGAAATAATTGTGGTTATTTTCATTCCACATACAATTAGTATCTCATCTGTGAAGTTGTCAGTCAGATAAAGGACCAGAGCCGACAGAACCTTTGTCACTTTAATCATACCTCTTTTTTTTTTCTTTTCTTTTTTTTTTTTAACCCTCGCAGAGAATAACTTTCCTATAGTCGAATGTCAAGAACTCAGCACGTCCCTCAGGCCCATTTCACATCATTAGTGCTCTTCTTTGAGTTTATATTGTGACATTATCAACCTGTACAGTATTTTTCAGTCATTAAAAGCAATGTGTATTTTGCCTATGTGACTCCCAATGCAGATCTCACCTGAGACAGTGGTTACATAAAATGCTTTTAGATCATTGTATGGTGTCAAATTACCACAAACATGCAGAGTATCCAAGCTAAAGTCAAATATCTTGTGACAGTAAGCAGAATCAGAATTAGTGGTGTTATGCCAGTTGCATGCAGAATGTAATTACAGTGAAACATAGAGAACGCACCATTTTTTTTGACAAGCATCTTTTTTTCTGCATTCACACAGAAAATTAAAAGGATGATCTGATTACTGGCTAATAATATGAATTTCTCTGACGTGATTTGTTTATTCACTGAAGCTGAATGGCAATACTAACTGATATGTGAAGAGAAATGTAATATAGTGTGTCTAATGACTATCAAATATATGCAGTTACTGAAACTGTGGTTTATTTTTAATAATAATTTTATGTTATTTAGTTGTTGTTGTTTTTTAAATAGTTTTCATCTATTGGTCTGTAGTATTGTTGCATTTATTTCATCATATTGTATTTTATGTATTTGCTACAGTAAATCCTTTAACCCATGGTTTATCCGAGTTGGGGATGGGAGACCTTGATTTACTTTATTCAAAGTTAAATTGATTTAATTTACTTTGTATCATTCATATAACATCATTCTTTGATGTTATAGCAACTTCATCCATGGTAAAGCTGTGTGTATTTACTGAAAAATATTTCTGATTGATCTTTAATCCATTCTATGCCAACTTATCTCATATTAAGTTGCATTTATCTATTTGTTTGTTAATTAGTTTTTTTTTTGTTTGTTTAAATCCATCTGTCTTTGGCACAAATTTTTGTCCAATTAGGATTATTTTTATTTTATTTTATTTTATTTTATTTTATTTTATTTTATTTTATTTTATTTTATTTTATTTTATTTTATTTTATTTTATTTTATTTTATTTTATTTTGGTTTAGTTTAGTTTAGTTTAGTTTAGTTTAGTTTGTTTTGGTTTGGTTTGGTTTGGTTTAGTTTAGTTTAGTTTAGTTTAGTTTATGTGAAACCACCTTCACTCACCTTGAATAAAATCATTGGGTTTTTTGGAAGAAAAAAGTAGAATGTACAATAAGATTAACTGCAAAATATCCAAAATGTGCCCATGTTAAAATTTCAGAATTAGCTCCACCTGGATTGGAAACAATATTCAACTCAGATTTTCTGATGAGACATCAGTATTCAAAGCCTTCCAGTATACAGAGCATCCAAACAAAAAAGGTTTCTTCTTTTGCCCTCTCGATTCTGGTAACCTGGTTTTCATGGCATATCACTGGGAACACAACACCTATTCAGGTAAAATTACTTCTTCACATTGTCCTCTTGCTGCTTTTGCATAACAAAGTGATCCAAATGTTTCCAGCCCGACTCGCTATTTTGTTATTTTCTCCGTCACTTGTGTGCTGGTAAAAGTGTTGTTTTGTGTCATTGTGGGGCACACAGTCGCCCTCTGTGCTGCTGCAGTCAGCCACGGCTACAGTTCAACTCCCCCACCCCCCCCTCCACCCCCTCCACCCCCACCCCACACCTCCTAATAAAACTGATTTGCTCTGGCATGTATTGTTTTGGAAAATAAATCAGTCGACTCTTTCCACTTCATGCACTCATGACATCATTTGTTTCCCCTCTTAACTCAATTATTGTCACTTAGTTCATCTGTGGGGCAACAATGACCTGTAGCGACAGTACACAGGGCCCTCCCCACTCTCTGCAGCACGACAGGAAAAGGCCCAGGAAACGGTTAACGCCTTGAGCTTGCAAGTTTGTCAAAGTTAAATGCAAGACAGAATATTATCCGCTTTATTTTTCTGTCACCCAATCCTCTTTTGCCCGCCTTGAAAAAAATAAGCTTTAAGGTAATTGTGTCATTGTGTCATAAAGCACAGGAAAAATGGTAATCCATTAAATTGTATCCTGTGTTCTCTGTTGCTTTTGTAGTGCAGAGCGACACCGCAGGATTTTGGAAAGGTGAATTATGAATAATTACCTTTGATCCCCAAAGCCTGACAAATAATGACGCTTAATGCTATAGGTGATCAATGAAACTGAGCATTCATGCTTCGGTTTCTTTATGACACAGAACTTGGTTACTTGGAAGTTGCAAGCTATTTTAATGTCATGTTCTCACACACACACAAAAAAAAGAAATGCGATTCACATCTGCTGCATTGTTACAGTCTTCAGTTTAACGTTTAATCTTTAATACAATGATGTTTTCTTCTGCAGCTGATACGGTGAGTCGCAGCCTGTTCGGATGAGAAACATTAGCTGTTCAATAATTTAACCTTAAACATGAGAGGGACCAGATGTTAGCGAACACACACACATTCAAAAAGGTCTTTGTTGTGTCAATTAGTTGATTAAGTATCATCTACTCCCCTGTTGTGGTCAGGGAACCTGATGTGGTTTTAAACAGATTCATATTACAGGGGCAGTGGAGAGCAAGAGAAAGGGGACATTTTCAATTACATGTCACCACATTTGAGTGACAGTGAGCCTCCATTTGATCAGGCTTTTACTTTAATTGCTTGCATTTCATTAAGTATAATCATTTATGGTGAAATTTAATCACCGAGGATTCGGCTACACACCATGTGGAAAAGAGGAAGGGGGAAAAAAATAGCAACAGACAGAGAATATGTTCAATTAAAGTGTGAGAGGCTTTAGACAACCTCATCATCAGGGTTAATTTAACTCTAAAAATTAACAATATGCCGGGGCTTAATCAGCTTCTTACCACTTACCATGATTTTTTATTTATTTTTATGTTTGTCGGTGTCGTATGATTGAGTGGACTTTGTCATAAACACTTATGTTTGGTTAGTTTTATTCAATTTGGCTTATAAGTCAATAAAAATATTCCTGAAATGGACTTCATACTGTTTATATGAAGTTTGGTCTAGTAACTTATTTTTGTCATAATTCAGTTTCTGAAAACAATTGATTTCATTTTCAGAATCAGAATCAGAATCCTTTATTGCCATAGCGGCTCTCGTAGGAAACCGTGCAAACAACAGAGTGCAAAGGTAATTAGTGCAAATAACATAAAAACAAAAAATCTGTAAAACTGCAAAAATAAATAGTGCGAGACGTGAAATCTTAAAAATTTAATTTAATCATTTTAATAATGATCTGCGTGATTTCTAAATGTTAAGGTGGTGTGTGTGTGTTGTGTGTGTGTGTGTGTGTGTGTGTGTGTGTGTGTGTGTGTGTGTGTGTGTGTGTGTGTGTGTGTGTGTGTTATTTTGATTAATTTAGCCTACTACCACCTCCACTATATTACTCTTAATTTAATCCTCTCAGACAACTGAAATCTTTTATTTCTCCTTTTTATTTCTCCTCACTGAAAACCTCCTGATTTCCTCTAACAGATAATAACACCAGTTACAGTGAAGAGGGCTGCGTAAGAGCAAGCTGGTGAGTGTGAGCGAAATAAAGACACATAAAAACAGAAACAAATCCCAGAGCCTCCACCCTGCAGGATGTCTTCATCCTCCTAAATATTTAGCGGGCGCCTGATTCTCAGCTGATGGTCCGGACCGGCCCATATTAGGCCCGGAGGGATCACAAGACCTGATCTCTCCACCACCTGCCGGAGGGACACACTCCGACAGCTTGTCTCCTGCTCTGTCAGACTCTCAAGCTCACCTAGAATAACAAAGTAATTTCACAGAGAGGTGAGATTATCCCTGCGACTGATGGAAGATATGTCACCTGTGGATTTGTAAAAATCTTTGCTTTGCTGATCAAACACATTTTTAAGCCAGAATTGGGCACCGATGATAACTGTGAAGATCTTCAGTGAGAACAGAGAAAACACTTAATTACCAGCACACAGGCAGCCACATGACAAGGAAAGATTGGGTTTTAAATGGCCAGGGTGCAGCATTGGACTTAAAAACCTCAGCTGTCTCATCCATTGGAGATAGCTGTCTCGGTTCATGATGAGGTTTTTAGATTTATGTGTGATATTTAACTAACATATAGTGCAGTTTTGATCAGAGTTACTTTATCCCCGCTGCGCGTGCCTTGTGAGGCATAAAGTGTAACTGGGGCGAGTGTGT